>NC_136063.1:791334807-791996066 GCF_964261635.1 Lissotriton helveticus | reverse complement strand
AGAGACAGATGAACAAAGGGAGGAAGAAAGGTGAAAGACACAGATGAAAGTGCAGGAATCTACCTGGATGGTCTGTGTTATAAGTGGTCCAGTTTGGGAGGACGAGGATTAAAAGACATGGATAGTTACGCAGCACCAACCAAGCCAGAAGGGCCGTGGGGTACTATGTGAGTAATTAGAAATGGTCTTGTAATCCAGATGGCAACATGTGCAATCCAGAGATGATGTCAAATAAGTAAAATGATGCCAAAGGGGTAAGAATGGGTGTTGGTGGCATGAACAGTGGCCATGCACCTTTTTAAAGGTGGTTATATTACTTCCTGCTGTACAAATACACTCATGGTGGGAGGGGACATAGCCCTATCCCTTTTTGGATAAGTTCCACCATCTTCAAGATGGTGGGCACTGAAAAGTGTACTTTATCTCGCCTCCAGTACCTGAGGGGTGGAGTTGGCAAAGGAGGGCACACGTCCTATTATTTGTATGTTTTTCCACCTGTCTTCCCGCCAAAAAGAGGGTGAGGACAGGAAGGGTCCCTGCTCCCTCTAACAGGAGGAGAACCCCTCTAGAGTGTCCTCTGTGTGTAATTTTTAATGAATCTGACACTGAATCAGTACAGGTGTATTATGATGAGATATTTGGTACTAAACATCCCACACTTCAGTGAAGCCATCATGGATCTGTGAATCCATGTACTTACTTTGGCTTCCCTGGTCTCCTACAAAATCCAGGAATTGACAAGGTTATTGCAGGGGGATATCTGCTCATGCAGATATGCCCTCACAATATGCCCTTGCAGGAGATATAGTGCACCCTGCCCTAAGGCTAAGGCCTGCGAGAGGGGTATCTAACCTATATCCATTGCAGTGTCTATTGATATGGCACACAGGGATGAGTGTCATGCCTCTTCAGTTTTGTCTGCACCAAGACATGCAGGCTACAGTGGGTGTGTGTATTTGCTTGGTGAGGGATCCCTTAGGGTGGCACAATTTGTGATGCACCCCTTAGGGACCCTCTTTAACCACAAGGCCCTTGGTACCATGCAGTGGTGTAACGGAACTTGAGGGGGTCCCTATGCAAGGTATATGGAGGGGCTCCGCTTTAGATTTAATTAGGAGCTCAGGAGCTCTCATTTGAGAGTACTGTGCTGAGGGTAACCCCTGCAGCTCGGGGGACGCTGCACGGGCCTGTGTTACGCCACTGGACCCCTCAAGGGGTACCTTTTACTATGTGAGCTAAAGTGGTGCCAATTGTGGAAACAATAAGTAAAGTTTAGTGAACGAGCTCTGGCACAGGGGACCTGGTTGGCAGGACCCCTGTGCACTTCCAGTCGAAATTACATACTTTTCCAGGCAAAATGTGGGGGCTAACCAGAGGCACTTCCCCGCATCAGTTCTTAGTGTTTGTGTACAGGTGTGCGAAGATAAGTTAATTACACTGCAACTTTGTTATGTTTTCTTTAAAACTCTGCAATTTTGGTAGACTTCTTAGAGCGTGCAACACTTTTTTAAAATGGGAAAAAACACAAACTAAAATACTTTTTTTTCTTTAAAAAATTGTCAAAAGCCCACATTTAGAGAAAGAGCAAACACATTTATTATCCAAGTGAAGTCCAAATACTTTGCACACTTGTCAGCTTCACAAAACTTTGCAAGTGAAACTTCAATGCTGTCCGTTTTTGGTTGCAAGTTGCTACATGTTTTCTAATGCGCAACAACATCAATGTTTGGAACCATTAGTAGTTCGGAAATTTCATCTGGCTAACAAATAATATTTTATGTTGCGATGGGCCATCTGTAAGCAATTGCCAATAACTTTAATCGAGACAATTATTCAACATCCAGGAAGATTTTAAAGATCTATTTTGATTTTTTTTGGCCTTCTTTTAAGCTTCTTTCTACTTCAGTGACATTGCTCAGTGTCTAGAACATGTTCTGGTGACAGCATTGTCTCCATCTAGCCTTGAACCCTTTGGTGGCTTTGCACCAATACAAAGTTACGCGCATGGCACCCAACACGCTGCTTGTAATATATACCACATTCAGCACTCACTCCAAGATGATCTTATGCAGCACAAACTCAAGCTGGACACGGCATTCAAGTCATTTCCTTCGCGTGTGATTGGTTCATCTGACATTATTTTCATTATAAAGTTCATGTGCATAGTCCTCTTTCAAGTAATATGACGCAGAGATGGTGAGAAGCCGATTAAACATTGAACCCAAGGCAGAGGGTTCTGATCAGCGCGTTTTCAAACAATGAGTTGGTTTACTCAGCACAGAGGGACCTTGGGTTGACCTGCCTCCTCTTGTGCAAGTGTCACTGCGAAGGAAGAGAACCTCTTAGGAAAACGATTACAAGCCGTGAAAAAAAAGATTGAAAAACAAAGGTTTGGCCAAAGATAATATCCTATTCCTCTGCCACTTCTGAACGTGCGTTCTGTCTAGGGCTGGTTCATGCTCCTGACACGCTGCTCACTGCGGGTTACCTCACTCCTTCACAAGATGTCTGTGAATGAGCAGGGCTGGAGCAGCCGAGATAGCAATGGACCTGAATCCCTTTCCTAGGGGTTGTACGACCATATCATCCCTTCTGGAGGGCTGTAGTCCGGAATATCGAGTAGTGAACATTGTCATACCTTAATGCTATATGGAAAATACAGACAACTAAAGAGAGTGCATATAGGGAAGCATAGATTTACAATTTTTAACTCTACATTTACGTATCTTGAATTAGGCAGGGGTGGTGGGTGACATTTCAAAGTGGTGGGGCGCAAAGTGATTTACATACAGCACCGTAGCGAGCGAGCGCAGCGAGCGAGCCTGAACCCCAAAAGGGGGGTTTGGGGGGATAACCCCCCCCAAGAAAATTTTGAAAAAAAGAAGAAAAATCATGCATTTTCAAGCAAATTTGAGAAAGCAGGAAGGTTAATAAAGCAATTGTGAAAGTGCAGTTATTACATTAATAGATGGTATAACATAGGTAGCTGCTTATTCAGTATAACCACAGAGCTTCATACATTTCGCTCAGGTGCTGAATTCAGACTATAAGACTTTCATGAAAATCTCAGCTCTAAGAGTAGAAGAAGTTGCACAGCAGTTGGGAAACAGCCTTCACAAAGCATTAGGAAAATGAGAGGCAATTACTTGAAAGCAAACTGAAAGCAATGCATCAAGTAGTAACTTAAAGCAATGCATCCAGCAAAACAGTGCATGCAGTCAACCATACAAAAGTAAACTAAAGCAAGTGTGAACCTGTGAACCTTCACTTTGAAAGCAGGGTGCTAGTCAACAGGCCAGTCACATACATTCAAACTGAAGAAGAGTACACTTCAGCATGCAGGCACCAACATAAAAGCACCAAGCAAGTCAAACAGTTTAATCAAAGAAAAATTAAAGCAATACATCCAGCAAACTAGACAGTGACTCAAAAAGTAAACTGAAGCAAGTGCACACTGAAAGGAATGCGCATTCATAAGTCAGACAGCTTGATCAAAAGTCCTATTGCCCTTCAAGAATCTAGTCTTAGCCTTGATCAGAAGCCCCTTCCTGAAGGTTCTGGATTACATCACCCAAAGAATTTACCAAGGCAATCCAGGAGTGATATTAGGTAATAATTCACATGATCAAAGACAAGACCTTTATTGCATCTTGAGACAAATTTCCCATCTTTTAAAAGTGTCCTATCAGCACTGAACTATCTACTGGCTCTCATACAACAGACCAGCATCAATGGTGTCAGGCCTTGACGCAAGGACTAGCAGTCTGTCATCCTGCAGTGAAGCTTTGCGAGATGCAATTTCACAGCTCCACACCTTTCTTTAGCACTGCCATCGCCTATCCACTCTGCAAGCACCAGCAGATGCTCATGTTCCTGCATTCCCTGCTAGACAGTCGGCCTCTTACCTATGGGAGATGGGATTGCTCATAAACATCAACAGGATGTTCAATCCTCTTGGGCCCATGCCTCACTTCACTTTTGTGAGTTAAAGATGGACTCTATTTGGGATCTCCCCTGGGTTCCTCTAGGGCTGCACGAAGCTTGGCACCAACCCAAGTGTGTCTAGAGGCCTATTAAATATTCACAAACATATATGTCCATGATCCATGAGTGCAGACTAGGAACAATTGTAAAACAATTGAAGATCCATTGTGGAGTTCAAATTTGAGTTATTGTGCCCTGGCTGGGCTCACAGTTTTAAAATTACTGCAATGACAAGTGGCAGGGAAATGTGATTTGACATGTAGGAAATCTACTTCCATATACCAGCAACGTCACTCCTAACTGTTTTAAGTCCACAGGCATGGGGACCCAATATATAAATACTAGATATATTAAATATCAAGGAAACATTTGTCCCCACAGTCAACAGCTACACAAGGCCTTTTGCCACGCTGTAGTCAAAAACAATCGTCCCTATTAAAAACTGATTAAACATTTGTTTGTTTGAATTTACTCAAGGATTAAAAAAATCCATAAATATGAACCATCATTAAATAACAAGGTGCAGTGAGGTGAACAAGTGTGCTCGGTGCTCAGGCAAAGTGTGACACACATGTAATGTACAACAATATCGGTGTATCACTAATTATGAACTAATGACCCTCATCATTCCTATTGGGAACTCGCAAATTGCGCAAGCAATTCCCATTCATTCCTATAGGACTCTAGGCCCATAGGAATGAATGGGAATTAATTCCTTAATTGCGACTCGCAATTACCGAGTCGCAATTAAGGAATGTGTAGGAATCACACATTTTTATGCGATTCCTATAGGCAATAGCGATTCTTTAATTGCGATTCTTTAAAAATCGCAATTAAAAAAAATCGCTATTGTCTATTTTGATGCATGTGCGCCTAAATCCAATAACCACTGGGATGACCATTAATTTTGGGCTCCAGGGTAGTGTACTACTCGCCGGAAAGCGCTTTTACTCCTAGTCAGGGGTAGTAAGTGCTATATAAATGCAAGTTCAATTATTGCTGCTGGGTCCAGTCTGAACTCTCTCTTCGCCAGCCCTGCCGATTGACATGGCTGGCAAAAGCATGCACTAAGCTGTTTATTCTACCAGGTTAGCAACTTCATCTCAAGAATACAATTCCTGTCTGGTTCTCGGGCTGGCACCAACCCAGAGCTCCAAGACCCATTCACAGCCTGACGTTCTGCATTGGTTGTGAAAGCTTAGCTTGGACCCTTGGCAAGAGGCCAGCTGGCAACAGGTGTAAAGTCAGCAGGGAGGAACTGTAGGCTGCCCCATCCATTCAGACACAGCAGGGAACAAGCAGGAATCATTACTAATAAGAGACACAAACTACCACCCCCACCAAAAGAGAATTTAAAGTCAAATCGATGAAACAAGCTGAAAAGACAAAAGAGTTCTCGTGAAAAAAATTAATATTAATGTGCACTATACTAGACCTTATATATCTTGATTGTGGTTAGTTTTATTTTCTTACCAATATATAAAAATTAAGAGCTGAAGATTCAAGTTAATGTCTGATGCATCCTTTCATCTTTTGAAATAAGGACTGCGCTATACATTATGGTGGCTGATGTACATAATATGCAAACGTATATACAGTTACACCCATCTACTTACGTGAAATAGATTGCTTATTGTATCTTTATGACAGCGTTCCATCCCAGCAGGGCCAACAGAGCATGTTATCCTTTTATGGTTGATTGAAGGATAATGCTTGAGTTGGTGAATAATGATGTGAAGTTATCACATTATTTTGAAAATGCAAGTGCACTCTATAGTGCAGTCACTACATACCCCCCACTACCACTATACATCCGGATTTAGAAATCTGGAGCCGGTCTATGCAGTACTCCCAAATTATCAGGCCTGATATAACAATCGGTTTTCTAGAGCGCTTCGTGCCTCACTTCTGAATTGTCTGCGCG
The DNA here is from genome assembly GCF_964261635.1 of Lissotriton helveticus. Taxonomy (NCBI): domain Eukaryota; kingdom Metazoa; phylum Chordata; class Amphibia; order Caudata; family Salamandridae; genus Lissotriton; species Lissotriton helveticus. Next base: position 791,990,158 of record NC_136063.1, on the reverse strand, counting down.
CCATACAGAATAGATGCTGCTGTTATTCTTTCTAACGGTACCGAATTTAAAGCCCCTGGGCGAATGGAAGGTTCTGCTGCCCTTCCCGGAAAACTCGTGACCTTGCAATCACCGCAGATATCAACAGCGAGCGCACAAATCCCTGTGTCATGGTGAAAGCAACTGAGGGAAAGAAAATCTTATTTTGGCGGTGATTAAATAACGACTCGTGAGTTCACGTGCGCTGCGTAGTTTCACATCAGAGGGTAGTGTGTGTGAGTGACACAAAAAAAGCGCATAGTAAACACAGGTAACAAAGGAGAGAAAGTGGCGCACGTGGGCCCCACCTCGCCCGACTCATTTACTTGAGAACGAGCATCACCCTCCCTGGGGCCCCGCATGAAAGGCAAGAGGAGAAGCCGCCCAGTGCCTTACTTTACTACTCTGCCCATTGCTGCGATACATCCAGTTTTGACAATGCTTTTTTTCTTACACTCTTTTGAAATGTTGGACTGCTGAGAAAGTTTCCGTGGGTTTTACTTTCCGAGTCAATCTAAAAAGATGAGCTCACAATGGACATTTTTTACGTGGAGAGGCGAGTGATATTTTATATTTTTGTGTTTCTTGTCTTTTATTTATTAAGACGGGACAAGGATTCTTTACGTGGGCAGGCTACCGAAAACCACGAATTTAGTAAACAGTATAACGACAAGGCGTGGGAGGGAGAAATGGGACTTTCCTTGTTGTTCATGCACTTGAATGAAGACAACCATCTGTCCTTCGACCCATTCACATCATAGTCAGTTGCCCTGGCAATGGGCACGTCAGAGATGGCTACATTAAGCAGTCTGCGCCCCCCTTAATAGGGGTCACCCATCTGCCCAGTTGGTTTACGGGCCCCTCGCAGGATGTCCTCCGCGAGATCAGGGAAAAGGCCCCACTTATCCACTTGTATTTAGATCATTTGCCAGCGGAGAGCCTCAGCCAGACCGACGAACCCACAGCACTTCACAATCCTGGAGCTCCGGATCGAAGCACACCACGCGTCTGGGCCGCTACTCCACCGCAGGCCTCAGCACACAAGTTGAGCACTGCCTGGCTGGTATTAGAAAAGAGGGTGGGTGCTCAAACACATTAAATGTTTTAACAAAATGATGCAACAATGAGCCATACTCTTTGGAAAGGTTTACTGGTCATGTGTCAGTTGCTGTTTGCTATATTGAGTACTTAATGACGCAATGCGTGCAGATCGCATATTCATCATGACTAATGGCAGCAGCGTCATTCCATAAGCACACACATGCATCACCACGGTTGTACATGCCTTGGAATTGGTGTGGGTACTATTATGTTTTTTTTAATTTTATTTACAGATCCAAGGTGGAGCGGTAAATAAAAAAATATCTGCACGAAAGCATTTTTCAAAAAGCAGGGCAGCCCAGTAGCAAATGGCAATCACCGGGCCCTCCAAAAACATTTATTATTTAATGACCATGAGGCGTAGGGGAGCAATGAATGAGTGGGTGGGGAGAAGCCCCATACAGTGGGCATGCGGATCATTAAATGGGGGAAAAATAATTATAACAATTGTTAAAAAAAAGTAAGGAGGACGAAACAATGGACAGAAGTGAAGGGACGAGGGAGGAAGACTGAGCACACGAGGTTATGGGAGAATGGAACAAAAAACAACCTACAAGGTAGAGAAAAAAAGGGGGAGGAGGGAGCAGCACAAAGTGTTCTGGACGTGGACTGAGGAGATTTGGTGTGGAGGGGAGAAGTAGCACCTGATGGAGAGATCCTGAAAACTGATGCTTTCTCATGGAGTAGTTAAAGAAAAAGTAGTTCTGTAAATGTGGTCAGGGGAAGGATATGAGTCAGCCAATCGAAAAGATGATAAAAAGACTATGATCCAGGGGAGGTACAAACAAGGAGAGGTAGGCAAGCCATAGAATAAGAAGTAGTAAATGAATCAATGACTAAAAGTACCAGCGCCAGTCACTCAACACAGCGGGTCAGCAGTTTTACGCAGTGCATCAGGATGAAAATGGCATTGTGCATATCAGTGGCCTATATTAATTCAAGCATTTCCAACCATCACAATTTTGCAGTATATTCTGTAAGAAAAGTTTTAAAAAACGTATTTACTCACAACTTCCTAAAATAAACGTGGTATAGAGTTGAAATGCACAAAATGTTATCTTCGAATGGAAATATGTGAAAAAGAACATGCTCAAAATTTATTCGGATCACTTACTTATGTAAACTGTCCCATATTTCTATAATTAAATGCTAGAGGAAATTTACAAACCGTAGGTCATCATTCTTTTTGTCTTTGTGGTAGCTCTTGTGGATAGGTTTTTCTTTTTTCTCTAGGACACACACCACACGACATGCTCCAATTATATTTTCAATGAGTTGACAGGTACGAATAATGTATGCATTATTTAAAAGGTACTACTCTGCCAGAGGTAAACTTAATTATAGCAAGCATTAGAAAAGCCAATATGTCTGGTTTATTTTAGGTGTTTGTTGTTTGTCGTATTTTTTTTATTTTTTTTATTTAATGCAATATTATATAGCGGGAACTTTACCCGAAGGTGTCAGAGCGCTTTACATAAGAACCAGTTGCAAAACATAAGGACTAAGGATTATATGCGTTATATAAAAGATACAAACAGAAAAAATTGCAAATGTACAAGATGTAAACTCACACAAAGAAGAGACTGTTGATTAGAGTTATCTCTATATACATAGGGAAGGGCTACGGATGGATATACTCTAAGAGTCACATAGAAATGGTAGAGAGTACAAAGGTAAGAACTGCAATGACAAATTCTGCAATTACCCTTCCGAAATGCAGAGTTCTAAAGTTATGGAATTAGGACCTGGAGCAGTGCCAAGAAGCACCTCCACCTCTCGTCGCTTGCTCATCCCATAGCGGGGTAAAAGAATGCCGGTGTTCTGTGCGATGCTGAAACACCATATCTCCTGGAGCCATTGAGAAGCCAAAGCCCAGGCCAAATCCTTGACAGGGAGAGTGTGGCAGGACTTTGTGTGGTTGCCCTGGGTGCTCTGACCCAAAGCACCACCTTGCCAATGAGCAGCCAAACAAAGACTGATCTAGAGTTGCTATCCCCATACGTTGCAACCTCTTAGGTCTGGCGAGGGAATTAGAAATAAGAGCAGTACTGAGCAACTTTCACCATTTGCCCAGGCTTGAGGCCCAAGGTCCACCATTGCTGCTCCAAATACCTAAATGATACCCCTCCATACATCAGCCTGACTTGTTAATGCGGGGTGATGTCAATGCCAATTAAAAGGGTGCATCACCCTCCACGTGTTACCAGGGCAGCCATCTTTGAGTCACGCAGAGGTTGGATGGCTTCTTGGAGTAGGTTTCTCCTGTTTAAGGTTTAAGCCGAGCTCTCTTCAGAACCCTCTGAGAAATTGCAAAAGTGACTATCCTACGCCAGCACTAATGGGTATGCACATGGGCTCAGTAGCACCATCAGATGACTCAACTTGATTATGTATGTGGAGTTTCAATGGGAAAGCGATTTTCAAGATAAGACTTTCTGCACTAAAACTATATAGGCAGGGCCACCAGTTTTATGGAATATTTGAAAGTTCTGCATTTATCTATATATCCTTTCTCATTGTATTGATATTTATACATATTTACTTTTTGCCTAAGAAAAAATAAAGTTGCAACTAGCATTGTTCCTCGATTATGTAAATATGAGTTGTTGTGTATTAGTGTGCTAAGTAAAGGTATACATTAATCGATATATTCACTTGAAAATAGTAAAAGCCCAGCGTCAGCAAATTTATCTTCATCTTGAAAGGTTGTTCTTATCTCGCCTTGTTGTCAGTATGCACCGCTATTGGAATGGCAGTCATGACTGATGGAATGGGAAAGTACACCAAATACCGTCACATTTCTGTATTTTTCAATTTCATTTTTTTATATTTAAATTCAGATGGAGAAACTGAATGTCATCTATATTTAAATGCACAAATCAGTAAAGATGGAAACCCGTGAGCTTTAAATATAATCCATGTGACATTTACTGAAAATGCAACAGAGATAAGAACATTCGATCATTATTATAGTTATCAGGGCATGTTTTACAAACAAATCATTTGTTTTTGATTCCCAAAAATTATTTCCTTGAAAATAAGATTTAATTGTAGCAGTGAATGTCACTTACGCTTATTTGTGCAGATTGTCACTAATTTTACTCAGTAGCCCCCCTAAGCCTCCGATTATATACTGGCACCCGGTTGCAGCCTCGGACAGCAGCGCGCCGAAGAACTCTTCAAAATTGCCCACAGTACAGAAACAAACGTCATGGCGCACGTCCCGAATCGAATGGCCAATCACTGCATGACTTCACTTGCTGAAGTCACAGTGATTGGCCATATGCAGTGCAGTGAGGCAGTGTGCCACCACATTGGATTGCCACGGTGGGACCAGCCAATCCTGGCGGCTAGGGGGGCACGCTGCTGCTCGCCCTGGGCCCCCTTTGAAACCCCGGGGCTGTAAAAGCAGCACCCCCTTGGACCCTCTACTGTCAGGTTAGCAGCGCGCATGCTCAGGCCAGGTGCAAGCCTGGAATCCTCATGCGCCGTACTGCTGCTGCTGGCCTGCAGACTATCACAGCCCCACCCCCTGCCCATGCGCACTCTCCACTGTCTCCGGATTCAATCGGGTGTATCCCGGATTGAAGTGCTGCGCTGCGGCGCTTTATAATATTGTTTGTTTGCAGGCAGAATTCACACAACAATTTTAGGTGCGTCCAGAGCAGCTTAGGGGGGCTACGCCCCTACGCCCTAATGGACGCACCGCTGCTGGAATTAGGGTGGGCGTAGTGCGCGTAGCGGGGCTATGCGAAGCTCCGCAAAGTGGGGGCCCAGCTACGCCCACCCACACACTTCGCTAAGCCCCACTACGCGCCGCCCTCCTTTCGAGAAATGCGCATGCGCGAGTGCCCGCGCATGCGCATTCGTCTGAAGAATTCGTTGCGTCAACAGGAAGAGGAAGCCCCGGGACGCCGCATCCAAGGTAAGTTCCTTTTCTTTTATTTTACTGTATTTAATCCTAAAAATATGGTTGTAGAAGAGGGCGGGAGGGAGGCGGGTTGCTGGCAACTTCGCGCTGCCACGGAGTGGGTGTAGTGTTGCCTACTACACCTACTTTGTGAAGCGCGCAGTAGGCAACACTACGCCCACTCCGTGGGCGGAGCGAAGTGCTATGCCCACCCTTAATCTTGATGATAGTTATATCTTTGAGGTACGAGGACATGGAGTTAATATAGAAAATCTACACATACATATCTCTCAATGTTTTGTCCTTGACAGTCTGGCCAAAGTATAACAATAGTCCCTATTCGATATTCCGAACCCACACCTCCTGGAGGAAGTTGATGAAACATAAAAAATATTATGGCATGCAAGAACAAAAGGCCCTTTTTCATTTTCAGTAGCACGAGCTCCTTTCACAGAGAGGTGTCTAAGAAAATGGCTGCAAAGAGGTTTCCAAAAATAGCCCCACTCCATGTTTTGCACTACTTTCACACCATTGTACAACAAAATCGCCACATGGAATGCAAAATCAGTTACCTAAAAAATCACACTGATTGTGGGGCAACAAAATGACGTCATATGAGACAGATGGCCTTGTTTAGAGTTTGGTAGGCCACAATCTGGGCGGTAAATCGACGGCGGTCTTGCACAGTCAAACTCGTAGTCACTCGATTCATTTAGAGTTAGGGAGATCACTGTGTGAACACCGGCAGAGCCTCTCTGCAATTCTGTCAGTGTACACCTTTCACCTCGCAGCCATCCACTATATGGCCATCAGGTCAAAGTGGTAATCACAGTACTTCAAAGTGATTGAAGAATATCACTCTTTTTCCCTCATATGGCCTTGCACAACATGGTGGCTTGGATAATAAAACACCCCCCCCCCCTCCACCCCATGCACAAGGATAACTCTCCTTGGATGTCAAGGCCATTATTTTTATGTTTTCAAGAGTTTAAATTGCACCTGTCTGGAGTAAGAAGAAATCGACGTGGGCGGGTGGGGGGAGGAGAAGAAACAGTGTCAGGAGGTTATTGGGGAGCTGAAACAGTGACAGGGCGGGTGGAGGATGAGCCGAAACAGGGTGGACGGGGGGGGGGGGCATAAAAAACAGACTGGGGCAGAAGGTTGGAAGGGAAAAGAAGCAACATAGACAGTGGGCGGGGGAATGACCTAAAGAAGCAAAATGGACGGGTGTGGTTAGGAGTAAAAAAAACAACATGGATGGGGGAACATTAAAGAAACAACATAGATGGGGTGTGGTGAAAGAAACTATATAGACGGGAGTAGGAAAAGAAGCAACATAGAAAAGGCCGGGAGGAGGGAAAAGAAGCAACACTGAAGAAGCACATGCTTAAGAAGCGTATATTGGACTCAGCCTGAAAACACAAGCCCTGATATGGAGCGCTTTACTACAAAAAAAGAGTAGCTCCAAAAGATGGGAGCAGTGGAAGGACATAAGTACATGGTCCATGCTCCGGGAGAGGTCTAGACAGAAGAAGATGACATGATGCAAGCATGCCATAATGAAAGACAATAAAGCAAATGAGAGCTACGCTGAAGCTACCAATGGTTAGCTATGGCTGGCCTGTAAGCCCTCTGAATGTAGACCGAATGTCTCAAAGACCTAAAAAGGACTAAAATGTATTGTTGGTGTCTTCGATCAAAGAGACCAAGTTAGTGTTACAATTCATGGTAGCTGGGCATAGCTTTTCCTTGCAGGGAAACTAATGTGATGTGTATCCACTCAACAGAACTTGACAGTATAGGCATTTATTTTAATTAGGATTTTTTATTATTTATGATTTCACAAAGTTATGTTTATTTAATGTTACAAAAGACATAATGGCAAAGTGGTCACTAACCATTATGTATTTTGCAGGCTTGGATTGTGAAGTAGGGCATCCGGCCAGTGCCCAAGGTCCAATGCCAGAAGCCAAAAGTGGCCCATTTTTTTCCTCCTGCATTTCAAATGTTTAGGCCAGCTCTCACTGGTCCTCTCATCTTGAGAGGCTGTGACAGCCCCTCCCCAACCTAGCACGACTACCAGGTGGCCTTTGGCAGATCCTAAATTACAATGACCTATCCTGAACTGTTACCGCATGTGTTGCTCCTCCTTAGAGCAGGGAGGTATCACCACAGGAGATGCTGCTTCTGATCAGCAGAGTCCACGCTCCCCTCCCTAGGACGAGTGGTGGGCACCATTGAGGAGTTCTGTTTTTGTCCTTGCAGGGGGTCGCAACACCTCAATTCACGGTGGTAAGGCGAGGTATCAGTTTTACACTACCATGTCAAATCCAGAAATGAACGGGAAAGTAAACAAATGCTGTACCTGTTATTTGCAATGTTTCCACTTAATGCAGAGACTTTGACATTCAGTATGTGCCATAAGCAGAGTATAGGCTATGCCTTACGGTCGTGGTAGGCCAGCCTTTCAATTACCTGTGTCAAATGAGGGTCCCACAGAACGTGTTTAGGATTTGTCATAGCGATCAGATCTTCCCACTCGAGCCTAGCCAACTGTCGGCTAGGCTCGAGTGTGAAGATCATCACTGAATAAGAAAAATAAATGAAGAACATGAGAAGATCGTGTGGATTTTGACTTATTATAAACGGTTATTGTTGTGTAATTTAGCTCAGGATAAATTAGAGTGTTTTCACTTTTAAAAATGGCAGAACCTTTCTTTAGCTGTACAGACCAGGTTGTCAACCTTAGTGGTGTGGCTAGCCATCTGGGGGTGCACGCCTCCGGACTACCTAATTTTCCTGCCTGCCTGGGTTGCAAATGTGCCTGGGGCGGGGGTTTTGCTTTTTCCTCCAATTGGAGGAAGCCAGGTTAAATATGAGAGGTGGTGGTGGCTTTGAAGCTCACGCCTTGATGTCCCACTTCACCAGCCATCCTGCTACGGAGGGCGGTAACACCTCTCACCCAGGCAGTCCTTTATTTTTGCCTCCTGAGAGATTTCAAACCTCTCAGCAGGGAGTCATATTCCTGACTTGGTGCCAGCAGCTGCAGGCTGTCATTTAAGGCACAGAAAAGGCTGGGGCATCCACGCCGGCAACCACTAAAGTTGCCACCTGGGTAAATGTCACATTAAATCCAACCTTAGAAAAAAGTTGGGTTTGATGAGAGAAGGTATTTGATGCCAAACATGAGACTTTTCAGTGGTAGCATTATGGAGTTGGCCACTTGGGGGTGCCCGGCTGCAAGACCCTTTTATCCTATGGGGCCCTGAACACTTATACTAGCCCCTAATGGAAGGAGTCTACAACAGGGACATATAAGCTTGCATCTATATGTCCACACCTTTAATATAAGGCACACTGCCTTCTAGGCTCAGGAGGCCTACCTTAGGGGTGGTTGGCATACATTATAAATAGTGATTTGACTTTGCCACACATGGTGAGGGCAAAGTCGAGTTCGAGCAGTTTGAAATGCACATGCAGTCTGCAATGGCAGGACTGCTGTCATCTCTTTACTTAAGTCACTAAGTGGCATAAACAGTGCTTCCGGCCCTGTTGACCTCTTTAACTCCCAAACCCAGGGAACCACTGGTACACCTTACCAGGGACTTATAAGGGGTTTCCCTTGCCAATTAGAGTCGCCAATTCACAGCCATCATGTTTAGGGAGAGATCCCTGGCACTAGGGCCTGGGTAGAAGGTTCTAGAGCACTTTCAGAGTCATAACCATCAGCATTAGAGACAAAGGTGTGGGGGTGACCATACAAAAAGGGTTCTTTCCTACAATATCAATACAATTATTGGAAAAAAACAAAAATAATATCTCAGGCATCCCTTCTCATTCACTCAAATCTATTGAATACATCTTAGTAAAGAAAGACAAAAAACAAGGCAATGTGACCATATTGTTTTAGTCTTTACAATGCTGCTGTACTAACCACTTTTTCCAGCTACCTTTTGAACAATTATCAACTTTGTACACCACATTTCAGTGCATCATTTGTTGTCTTCATCAGAAAATGCATAGAGTCCTGCTGTAATAATCTTCATATGCCATATATTTCACAATGTCTTTATATGTGATGGGTCTGGTATATATTGATTTATTCTCATAATATTGTGGTTGATTCAGTAAATATTGACAAAAAATATCCCGGTAGGTAGATCATGTAGAATTTAATCATGTGACTGTGTGCCAACTCATTGCTACTTCGCAACGCCAGTCCATGTGTTCGATATTCTTGGCATGTGAGCGGAGTTATGAAATTGCATTGAGGATGTTATTTGTATTCCAGTGGTCCTAATTCTTCTTTTTGAGCTAGAGATAAATTGATTTTCTTCCCCTGCTCTTCTGTAATTTTTGTTGTCTCTTTTGAAAGGGTGTATGTCTCAGTTCTCTCACTTTCTTCTAATCTCCTACACAGTGGATTCCCAATATATGAAAGTCTATGAATGGTCTTCTATTGGAAAAAAGATTCTAAAAATGTCACTAATTTGTGAGGCATTATATTTGTATATGGAACAATAAAGACAAGAAGATGCCAAATGATTATTTGCCTTTCGAGCACCAATAAGCTGTAACATTTGGGCCTAGTTGCCCGGAGAAGGAGCATGGGCAAAGAGAGAATCATGACCCTGAGGATGAGTGTCAGGAGACCAATGTGTGAGGTACGTTATAATAATGGAGTTATGAGTGCTGAAGTGTTTTACTGACTCTACAAGCTCTAAATGGCTTTATTCAACATAAAGTTCTCCAAAGTTAGCCTCATGATACTAAACAAGCAACACTTCACTTACATTCATGATTTACAAATGTGGGACACTTTTTATTTGGTGCTTGGGCCAATTTTCGGTCCCAATCTTTCCTGTGATTGCAGGTCTTATGCAAATCAGACAGGCTTTGCATTTTCTCCTCTCTGGCTGGGACTCCAAAAATCCTAGGAGCAACCCTGTATGTTAGTCCCATTCATCAATATAATGACCTGCTTGCTTTGAGGGCCAGCCGCACACTGTGGTGCACATATGAGTGTAGAGATTGGCTCCTATGTACTTCTTTAGGTAGTGTTTGAAGGTCCCTTAGTGAGGAGTAACGTCCTAACAGTAGCTCAGTTGTTGCCACCACCGAACCAGAAGACTGTAGTTCCCATTCCAGCATGTATATTGGATATACAAACAGAATTGTTTGTGAATAGAGTAAAACTCATAACTTACTTTGCACATGAAACATACACATGTAAATGCTTTGCTTTGTGAATCAGCCCTTTTATACCCCCTGTGTATCAATCCCCTTGTCTCCAGTATTAAGTGTTATATATGGATGGATCTGTAGTATTAAGTTAAATATAACAGAACACTCCTATGTCCTGGCCACACTGTTGTGCTGCTCTGTACTGCATCATGTATAGACCAGTGGATACCTTGTTCCACTGCTATAGGTGCTCAGAACTGCCTTGCTGCATAGGTGAGAGGATTCATGGTTCCACTACTTTGGATGCTCTGAGCTGCATTGATGCATAGATCAGTGGACACTTGGGTCCACTGCTGTGGATGCTCTGCACCACACTGATGCATAGATCAATTGGTAAATGGTTCCACTGGTGTGGATGCTCTGAGCTGCTTTGGTGCATAGATCAGTGGATACCTGGGCCCACTGCTGTGTATGCGCTGAGCCTCAATGATGCACGTCAGTTACTAACTCGTTCCACTGATGCGGATGCTCTGAGCCACATTGATGCACAGATCAGTTGATAACTGGTCCCACTGCTGAGGATGCTGAGCTGCATTGATGCATAGATCAGTCAATATCCTCTGGTCCCAGTGATATAGATGCTGTGAGTTGCATTGATGTATAGATCAGTGAATATTTTGTGATTCCACTGCTGTGGTTGCTCTGAGGCGCATTGATGCATAGATCAATGAATATCTTGTGGTTCCAATGCTGTAAATGCTCTCAGCCACATGATACATAGATCAGGGGATACCTTGTTTCACTGCCCTGGATGCTCTTAGCCGCATTGATACATCGATCAGTGGATACCTTCTGGTTCCAGTGCCCTGGTTACTGTGAGCTGCATTGATGCATCGATCAGTGGATACCTTCTGGTTACAGTGCCCTGGTTACTCTGAGCCGCATTGATGCATCGATCAGTGGATACCTTCTGGTTCCAGTGCCCTGGTTACTCTAAGCCGCATTGATGCATCGATCAGTGGATACCTTCTGGTTCCAGTGCCCTGGTTACTGTGATCTGCATTGATGCATCGATCAGTGGATACCTTCTGGTTCCAGTGCCCTGGTTACTCTGAGCTGCATTGATGCATCGATCAGGGGATACCTTGTTTCACTGCCCTGGATGCTCTTAGCCGCATTGATACATCGATCAGTGGATACCTTCTGGTTCCAGTGCCCTGGTTACTCTGAGCTGCATTGATGCATCGATCAGTGGATACCTTCTGGTTCCAGTGCCCTGGTTACTCTGAGCTGCATTGATGCATCGATCAGTGGATACCTTCTGGTTCCAGTGCCCTGGTTACTCTGAGCTGCATTGATGCATCGATCAGTGGATACCTTCTGGTTCCACTGCCCTGGTTACTCTGAGCTGCATTGATGCATCGATCAGTGTATAGATACCTTGTTCCACTGCCCTGGTTACTCTGAGCCGCATTGATGCATCGATCAGTGGATACCTTCTGGTTCCAGTGCCCTGGTTACTCTGAGTTGCATTGATGCATCGATCAGTGGATACCTTCTGGTTCCAGTGCCCTGGTTACTCTGAGCTACATTGTTGCATCGATCAGTGGATACCTTCTGGTTCCAGTGCCCTGGTTACTCTGAGTTGCATTGATGCATCGATCAGTGGATACCTTCTGGTTCCAGTGCCCTGGTTACTCTGAGCCGCATTGATGCATCGATCAGTGGATACCTTCTGGTTCCACTGCCCTGGTTACTCTGAGCTGCATTGATGCATCGATCAGTGTATAGATACCTTGTTCCACTGCCCTGGTTACTCTGAGCCGCATTGATGCATCGATCAGTGGATACCTTCTGGTTCCAGTGCCCTGGTTACTCTGAGTTGCATTGATGCATCGATCAGTGGATACCTTCTGGTTCCAGTGCCCTGGTTACTCTGAGCTGCATTGATGCATCGATCAGTGTATAGATACCTTGTTCCACTGCCCTGGTTACTCTGAGCTACATTGATGCATCGATCAGTGGATACCTTCTGGTTCCAGTGCCCTGGTTACTCTGAGTTGCATTGATGCATCGATCAGTGGATACCTTCTGGTTCCAGTGCCCTGGTTACTCTGAGCTGCATTGATGCATCGATCAGTGGATAGATACCTGGTTCCACTGCCCTGGTTACTCTGAGCTACATTGTTGCATCGATCAGTGGATACCTTCTGGTTCCAGTGCCCTGGTTACTCTGAGTTGCATTGATGCATCGATCAGTGGATACCTTCTGGTTCCAGTGCCCTGGTTACTCTGAGCCGCATTGATGCATCGATCAGTGGATACCTTCTGGTTCCAGTGCCCTGGTTACTCTGAGCTGCATTGATGCATCGATCAGTGGATACCTTCTGGTTCCACTGCCCTGGTTACTCTGAGCCGCATTGATGCATCGATCAGTGGATACCTTCTGGTTCCAGTGCCCTGGTTACTCTGAGCTGCATTGATGCATCGATCAGTGGATACCTTCTGGTTCCACTGCCCTGGTTACTCTGAGCCGCATTGCTGCATAGAGTGGTGGATGCCCAGTGCCGGTGTTAGAGGCATAAAGAGGATAGGTGTGAAAGAAACTTTCTAATTTGCTGGATATATTTTTTAAAGCCTTTTCAGTGTCGATTGGTATTTTCCGACCAAGATGATGCATCACAGCACCTTAAAGTGACAAAATATGGCTGACATGAAAACGATGGTCTTGTCTGAGTTTCAAATAATTTTTGACAAAGAAGTAACAACTAAAACAATTTTTATCTGGAACTATGACTTATCATTTAAAGTGTTCATCTGGTTCTAAATGAAAAATATGATATTCAATTGCAACTGATTTATGAACGTTTTCCTGCAGATGTATACATCACTGGTCTGATCTGGAACTTACACCTTGTCACGGCAAAGACAGGAAAATCTCATTTTCGACGAGGTTCTTTCTCTCTATTTACAACATGTTTCCCTCCTAAGTCCCCATCAGGCTATGAGTTCAGAGTATTTTATGCAAACAAAGGTGAATGAATGCCGTTGCCTTAACTGCAGTAGCTTATCACAACCGGCAATCACACTGAGCTCATAAATATGTCATTTTCAGGCCTTCTGGCTGACGCATTTCATAACTGCCTTTTCCCCAGTGCCGACCGGACAATTCCCTTTTCCCTACACTCTCCTCGGCGGGCGCCCCTCTCCCCCACCCCTCCACCCCCACATTGAGAGCACCATGGCACAGCCAGGTTTGTCCTTGATTTCAATGAACCCGCCTATGACAAGCCAGAATAAATCACCGAGTGATGCTACATGCAAAAATCCCTGCCACTGGAATATGCAGACAACAACAAAACGCAAGGCCGAAGGCCAGGGCCTTCCGCTTCCAATTAAACCTGCTTCCTGCACGTCTACGCCAATAGAGCATCATGCAAGAACTAGTAGCCGCAGAGTGAACTCCGAGCCACCTCTTGCCTAGAAACCTGCTTCCTGTTTGACAAGATGTAACCAGTTGATCGGAGCCCGCGCGCGCAACCAGCTAAAAACCCCGTCTGGGCACTGGCAGATTAGACAGGTAGACATAGGGGCTTTGTGTTAGGTTTTTACCCCATTGTGCCCACAATAGAGACTTTGGTATTCAAGGCTTAGTCAGTCACCCACCTGCATGTGTATTTATTTTATTTTTCTCAAACACCTTTGCCATGGTCCCAACAAAGGAAGAATTTTGGATAAAGGCGAAACACAGTAAAAGTAAAAACAAAATGGCGGGGTGCAAGGTGAGTTACTAACCTGGCTATGCCAACTCATCTAATGGCGAACATGTGCTCTCATATACATGTTATGGGGATAATACTGATGTGTGGAATCTGACACGTGCATGGTTTCCACGCTCCATATGAGAGTTGGAACAATGCTTTCTCAAACATCATTTCACTGTTACTATAAAGAAAAGAAGCACCGAAGAATTTTCTGGAAATACCTGGATGTATTGAATGTGGGGACAGAGAAGTGTTACCAAGCATTTCTCTCAAGTGTCCCAGTAATGGCAGTCACAAGTAATTTGTTTGATATCTAAAGCTGGAATTTCTTGCCATGTATTAAAAATATTTTTTTCCGTCACAGATCCTGTACTATTGCAGTTTTGCATAATGCTTATTGTAGGTTGGGCCTCTGGCACACTTTGGGGGTTCCCACAGTCCAACTGAACCATGTACTATGCTGGTGAGTATCTAAAAATACATGGAACATATTTACTAGATTCAGGAATGTTGAGTCCACTGAGGGAAAACAATGAATAGCGAGAATGTCAAACGAAAGGGCAAGATGGCACAGCTGGCCTCAGAGTGCAATGGATTTTGCCTTTACAGTTTGGCAATCTCAGATCAAACAGACCAGGAGTTACACCATGCCCAAAGAGTTTTGGTCCTCTCATTGATAAAACCTTCTTGACAGCTTGTGACCACTCTTACACACATGCTAGTTTTGGTCTTAATACGGTATTGGAGCTTTTGGGTTTTATGCCTTGTTGGTTGGAGTTTTTTTTTTTTCATAACCAATTTTATTATGAGTTCAAGCAAAGCTCAACACAGCCCTCCACAGTCAGGAGGAGACTGTCAACGACAGATAGAAAGAGACACATCATTAGTACAGCATCAAACCCAGCGTTATATAGTGAATGACAGCGAACTACCCCACCCACCCAACCCCAAAAACACCAACCAGCCCCGCCCGCAGCTACCCACCCCTTATCCCACCCTAACCCAGTGCACGTGATCACAGTCCAGCAACATGAGATAACCTACAAAGGTGGAGCCGGCCAGCAGCCTAGAGTGTGGGATCCACATCCAGCTGTAATGCATCATCAATGTCCACGGGGGGGTCAAGAAGCAGGCCCCGGTAATCCGCCCACCGTTTCCAGATTTTGTAGTTTTTGCGGGGACATCCCCGGGCTTCAAAAACAGGCTGCTCTAGTCCCATGAGGAAGTCCAGGCCCGCCCTCCAAGCCCCGATTGGGGGGGCGCGCTCGCTCTTCCAGGCCTGTGCCAGGTCTCTCTTCGCCACCACCAGCCCCAGCAACAGCAAATGGCGTTTGTAAATATTGCCCCCAACGTTCTCCAGAACATGAAGAAGGCCCAGCCTGGGGGTACGGGGCAGGTCCCAACCCAACACCTCTGACAGGCAGTCCCAAACCCCAGCCCAGAATCGAGTCAGTCTCTCACAGGACCATACCGTATGAAACAGGGTGCCCTCTTCAGAACCACACCTCAGGCATTCCGGAGTCGCAACAAGGCCCGCCCGCCATAGGCGGTGTCTAGTATAATAAGCCCGGTGGAGGTATTTGAACTGGATGAAGCGAAGGCGGATGGCTATAGCAGCACCACGGGGAGATTCCAAGGCCTCACGCCAGTCGTCATCATCCAATGGACCAACATCACCCTCCCAAGAGGCCCTCAGCGCCGCGAGTGAAGGGGAACAGTGAGTGACCAGAGAGCGATATATCTGCGAGACCTTCTTGTCACCTAGGTCTCCCATAAACAGTTTAGCCTCGATAGGACTAAAATCAGGGAGCTGTTCCAGGCCCACCAGGCTAGGAGTAAGAGCGTGGCGAAATTGAAGGTAGCGGAAAAACTGGGTCTTGGGCATGCTAAATTCGGAGCTAAGATCCCGAAAGGACTTTAGGGTAGTACCCGAGAGGACATGACCTAGGGACGAGATCCCAATCGCATCCCAGCCGTCAAATCCGGACAGAGACGCCAGCGCCGGTAACAGGCCATTGCGCCACAACGGGGTTTCAGCTGTAAGCCGACCCCACCAGCCCACCCGGTGCAGGGCCCGCCGCCAGACAGCGAAGACCACTTGGGTGACTTGCGGAAGCAGTCGCCTTCGCCTAGCCGAGTACAGCAGGGTGTGAAGGGAGGCGCCACCCATCAGTGAATGCTCAAGGGCATAAGCCGGATCACTACGGTCCCCATACCACCACTCGTTAAGCACAAGGAGATGGGAGGCCTGATAGTAAGACAAAATATCCGCGGCCGCCAAACCGCCACAGTAGGTAGAGAGGAAGCATGTGCGCAGCGCTACCCTGGCGGCACCGCCAGCCCACAGAAACCGGGCCAGCACAGAATTAACAGTACGGAACCACTGCGGGTCAACCTGGAAGGGATGATTCTGCAGTTGATATAATAGACGGGGCAAAGCCACCATCTTGAAGATGGCCGACCGGCCGTAGATATTCAGAGGCATGCGCGTCCATGTCTTGACGTCCAGTTGGACCCGATCCCATACCGGCAGGATGTTCCGGTCCCATGCCACTGCAGGCGAGGCAGAGAGGAAGACACCCAGGTACCTCACACCCTCCACAGCCATCTGAAGGGATGCTGCCCAAGGGCAGGCCACTGCGGCACCCCCCAGCACCCACATGGTCGATTTGCGCGGGTTAAGGAAGAGCCCCGATGCCCGACCAAACTCCTGCATCAATTCCAGGACACGAGGACCCGTACGCTGCAGGTCAGTCATGAAAAATAGCACATCATCCGCGTATAGAGCTATGCGGTCTGAATGATCCGCACCCCAGACGAAGCCACGGTAGAGCTCATCGCGGCGCACCCTGGCGGCCAGCGGCTCCATGGCCAGCGCGAAAAGGTAAGGGGAGAGCGGACACCCCTGACGCGTGCCTCTGGACACTGGAAAACGAGCCGACGCCGTCCCCGAGATACGCACCGAGGCCGTGATCTCAGTGTAGAGCAGCCTGACATAGGAGAGGAAGATCGGGCCAAGGTTCAGCAGCGGCAACAGAGCAAAAAGAAAGGTCCAGCTGACCGAATCGAAGGCACTATCAATATCAGCCAGCAGGAGCGCCGCCGGGTCCTCCGAAGACTCAATCGCTTGTATCGCGGCCTGCGCCCGTCGTATATTGTGTCTCGTCGCCCTGCGCGGCATAAAACCCGCCTGATCTGGGTGGACAAGGGCTGAAATGTGTGGAAGTAAGCGGTTCGCCAGCGCCTTTGCCAGGAGCTTGGCCTCGAAGTTGATGAGGGATATGGGGCGATAGGAGTCATGGCGATCAGGGGGCCTACCCGGCTTCAAAAACACCACTATTTCGGCATGACGCCAGTCCGGTGGGAGGCGGCCATGCTCTCGAGCCTGTTCCAGGGCCCGCAAGTAGTGCGGCCCGAGCTGCAGATGGAACTTCTTATAAAATTCGCTGGGGAATCCGCTCGGCCCCGGCGCCTTGCCTACATTTAGCTGACCCAGTGCGTCACCCAGCTCCTCAGCCGACAGGGGAAGGTCCAGGGCCTCGCGCACCTCATCAGAGACAGCAGATGGGGGAACCGATGCAATATAATCCGCGATAATGGCAGGGGAGAGAGTCTCCCGAGAGGCATACTGGTGCCCATAATAGCACGCAAAACTCGTTGCAAGAGTTGCCGGATCCGTGATCGCCACTCCTGCACCATCAACAAGGCCCGGCAGTGTAAGAGGCTGTAGGTTCTGTTGGCACAGCCTATGGAGCATGGTGCAAGACTTGTCGCCCCACTGGTAAACCCTACTACGGGTGGCCAACCACGCCTGACGAGCCTCGTCCAACAGGATCGAGGAATAGGACTGTTGCGCCTGTAGGAGTAGCCGCAGTGCCATATCATCGGGCGCCTCGCTGTGCCGAGCCTCGAGCTCCTCCACCCGCTCCGCGGCCGCAGCAATGCCTCCCAGCCGAGTCCGGCGAGCAGACGCACACCAAGCAATATCTACGCCCCGCAGGGTGGGTTTCATAGCCTCCCAGACTGTCACCGCATCTATCCCTCCGGTAAGGTTGTCTTGCCAATAATGGGCGATCGCGCTACGCAGATGCTGGGAATAATCGGGGCGCTGTAGATGCCACGCGGACATTCGCCATCTGAAAGGGGAACGTGCTTTGCACAAGTCAATTTGTACTGCCACAGGGGAATGATCAGAGAGCCCGCGAGGCCGAATCGCTGCCCCCTTCACCCTGTCAAGGAAAGCCCTCGGGACAAACACACAATCCAAACGCGACAGGGAGCCATGGACAGCCGAGACAAAGGTGTACTCTCGCCGCTCCGCATGCAGGTGTCTCCACACATCCACCCAGCCCAGACCATCAACCATAGCCCCCAACCGTGTAGGGGAGGACACAAGTGCCACTCCAGGCCTCCTCTGCCGGTCCATAGCCACATCCATCACATCATTCCAGTCTCCGCCAATCACAGCCATGGAGCGGGGGAACTCAGCCCATAAGGCAAACAAACGTTCAGCTAAGGCCCATTGCAAGGGGGGGGGGGCATACACACAGCCAAACACAACCAGCTCCACACCGACCTTCCCCCGTATAAAGACAAAACGTCCCTGGGGGTCGAGCCACTGACGCTCATGTACATACGCCAGCCGTCTATGAATAAGAATGGCCACACCCCTGGAGCCCCTGGTAAATCCGGCATGGAACACTTGATGGAAGCCAAAGCGCTGCAAACTCAGGGCTTTCGTACCTAGCATGTGCGTCTCTTGAAGAAGGAGCACATCTGCCAAGTCCCTCTTAACCCAGCGAAGCACCGCTCCCCGTTTAATCTTGTCCAATAGTCCCCGTACATTCCAGCTAAGAACACGCATGGAAGCGCCATTGGGCGCTAAGTGAGGAACATCAACCATGATCACAATGCTCCCAGCCCCACACTCCCCGACCCCCGGCCCATGCCCCAGACCCCACAGTTGCAAAATACACAGAGACCACGTGCCCCCCCAGAACCAGAACCCCAAACCCCACAAACCCCGAAGCCCCAAACCCCACTACCCCACCAACCCCGACCCAACCCACAAGCAACCAAACACCCCAGTTCCCCCCACCCCCACCCCCATACCTCAAGGAACAATGAAGTATCTGTCGCGGTATACGGTACTTCAGGCCCAAAACACAGCGCCCAAAGCCAGCCATACCAATGGATCCCAACTAGTCCCCCCCCGAACTAATCAGACACACTCCAAGAACCACCCCCCAGTCCCAACAGGAGGAGGCAGCCCAAAGTACGCGCCCCGAACCCCAACAAACATACAGTAGAGTCATAAGCAAAGCACCACAAGAAAGTTACAGACCATGAAGGCCCCGGCATTCGCCAAGAAGAGGTCAATACTGCACCAGCCAATGTATGTCCCACCGACCACAGCTCAGCCTCTGCCAGATATAGTCACATATAGAAGGCAACCAGCAGACAGTCCCCATGAAGGGCGATCAGGAGCCTCTATCAGATTGATCCGTATCAGGCTGTGTGTCCCCCAAAAGGGGGTCCCGGGACAGGGACCTCCGCCGGGAGCGGGACTTGCGATGACGTTTCCCCTTGCCAGGCGGGTTGCTCCTGTCCTGAGACGAGCCACGCGACGATCCAGAGTGCAGCCCCGGTTGGACGTGAGGTCGGATCCTGACTGTCTCATCGGTCCAGTTGAAGACGGCCTCCGGCGTATCAAAGAAGAGGGTCTTGGAGTTGAAGATCACCCGGAGGCGGGCCGGGTAGAGCAGCGAGTATTGAATTTTCAGGCCACGCAGCTTGGCCTTGGCATCCAGGAAGGAGTGCCTCTGTTGGTGGACCAGTTTGGTATAGTCCGGGAATATAATTATTTTATGATTGTCATACAGCAGGGTGTCCTTTAGCCGCGCTTCCCGGAGAATGACGTCCCTGTCGTGGAAGTTGAGGAGCCTGGCGATGATCGGGCGAGGCCGTTCCCCGGCCGGTGGCTTCTGTGTCAGGGCGCGGTGGGCACGCTCCACTATGAAGCATCGCGACAGGGAGTCCGGTGGTAGCCAGCTCTCCAGCCACCGGGTCAGAAAAGCGTCCATAGGCCCATTCTCGCAGTCCTCCGGAAAGCCAACGAAGCGCAGGTTGTTCCGCCTCGCCCGCCCCTCGGCATCCTCCACACGATGCGCCAGGCCCCGTTGGATCTGTTCCATGTCGGCAATCTTCTTCGTAAGGGCACCAACATCTCCCTCCACTGCCGTGACCCTGGTCTCAGTTTCAGTAATGCGGGCGACTGCATTGCGAAGATCTTGACGCAGCAGCATCACATCGGCCCCCACCGCGCCAATTTTCGCATCCAGCATGTCGCGGGACTGTGTAATGGCCGTCATCAACGCCGCGTTGTCTGGTCCAGCAGGATGACCCCCACCAGCCGCCCCGGCTCCTCCACCATGGCCAGTGAACTTGTCAATGGGTCCCGTCTTAGTGGCGGCCGAGCCCCTCGTCATGGCGGCCGCTCAGACGGCAGAGCAGTGACACGCACCTGTATCAGGGCCGCTTCTCGCGATAGTCCACCAACTAGGCCCCGGCCGAGGCGTCCCGAACACACCAGGCCGCTCAAGAGTCCCTCGCCACCAGCCCACAGATCGGGGACACCCCAGGCAATGCCGCCCCGCCAAGGTGTATGAAGTCGTCTTCGCGCCCACCGGCACTCCTGGCACGGCGCAGATATGGGCCACTCTAGTTCAAGCCACAAGTTCTCCAACCGCCGCCCCAGGTACCACAGGAGCAGGATAGGGCAATTATCTGGGCCAGGCGCCTGTTTGACCCCTCAGTTCCCGGGGGGCCCCGCTGTGTCCACTCACCAGGGCAATGGATCCGGGCCGGTGACTCCGGGCGGGGACCACCAAACTAGAGGTCCCGGCTTCACCAAGGCCAGGTAGGCCGCAGATCTTCCGACACCCCCTCCAGTCGCAGGCCCCACCGCGAATATGGCGAGGAAAGGCAGGGGATCCCTCTGTAGGTCGTCAGGAGCAGGCAGCCCCGGATCGTGGCCAGCACAGGCTGTGAAAATCAAGGTCCCGGCCGCGCTCGGGCCACCAGGCCGCCCCTGCCGCTCCGGTCCCTTCGCCGCGTCCACACCACCTGCAGGTCCAGCCAAGCCCTGGGAGGATAATCACCGGTCAAATGTCCAATGTCTGCAGCGTCCCCCTCCGGCACCGCTCCTCGCAACAGCCCCCACAGCACTAGTCAACAAGAATGGAGGATGCAGCTCTCACCGGCAGCGGAGCGCCGCCGCCAGTCCCAGTGGAGGGTAATGCACCTGCCAGCGGTGGGGGGCGCCGCGCCCCCGGAAGGCGAAGGGTGCCGTTGACAGCAGCAGCAGAGTGTCTGAGTACCAGCGCGGATGACCTCAGGCGGGGGTCGCCAAACTCGAGGCCCCGGCTCCGGCAAGGCCAGGTAGGCCGCAGCCCCTCCGAGGCCCCCCACCGGCCCAGGCCCCCACCGCCGGCAATATGAGGATGGGCAGGGCACTCCGCTGTGGGCCGCCGACAGCAGGCAGCCCCGGAACGCGGCCAGGGAGCGGCAGCGCCGGCTCCGGGTCAGGTCCTCCGGTCAGGGGTGCCAAAATTGAGGCCCCAGCTCGTTCGGCGGGCACCAGGCCGCTCGCTGCACTCACTCGCCCCACAGCCGCAGACGGTCTCGGTGCGTTGTCTCCGGCACGGGACGATTCCCGGTGTCCTCCGCCACGACCACCTCGGACACGGTACACTTATCGGGGTTCAGGGGCCAGGATAATTCCAGGATAAACGGCGGACCGGCGGGAGCTCTTAGGCAGCCACGTCCGCCATGATCGCCCGCTAAGCCACGCCCCCCCGTTGGTTGGAGTTTTGACCTATCACCATTCATCTAGGACAATTTTGCCCCTTGTATGATATCCCATTTTTGGTCTTTCAATAAATTGTGCCTTGACTAGGAGTTATGAGCCTCACCCTTGTACTAGGCCAATGTTGACCTTGTCCAGCCAGTCCAAAGGCTCGGCGAATTCTGAATCTGGATCAGGCACCTGAGCCAAGACACCCATAACATTTGGGATGGAATCTACAATAAAACAACAACACTTCAAAAGCATATAGGTTTTTTTTCTTCTCGACCCTTCACCATCTGATCCACTAAGAAAGAGAGATGTACGGACTGGAACACAATGAAGTTGCACCTCAGACATCAGCTTCACTTTCTTGTGCTCACACAAGAAACAAAGATGGAAGACTGCCATTTCAAAATTCAGTTTAGTGTTAAACTCACTCGCCTTATCAAAAGGGCAGTCCTCAAACTTAAACTCTCATCTTATCTTTTACCTGCTGACCTTGAAAAAGACTAAGTGCCCTTCAACAATGATGAAGGACTAAGGCCTCTCACTTCTTTAGAGGCGCTGGGTGTGCTACTCTCTCCCCACTAAGACAGGTAGTTTTACAAACACGAGGTCTTTGGAAGAGACCACTATTAGGGGAAAATGCCAAGAAGTAACCTATTGAACAAGCAGAATGTTCCATCGAAGTTAGGTCTGACACCTCATCGAGCCTGTCACTCTAAAGTTACTCATCCAGCCTAATGTGAAGAACCTCTTAATACTTCTGAGGTACTTCAGACTTGCCTGTGGTATCAGGGATAGCAGGTATTTTATGAGCACTTGCTCTAGTCACCCCAACATACAACACATTTCACGCCTCTCATATTTTTCCCCTCGGATGGGATCTTTGCCTGTAGGCATAGGGCGTCAAGGAATATTGGTACCATTTTCTCTGTTGCAGGGAATATGGCACCCCAGTTTGACCTATATTTTGCTTCCTTTAAAACTGTGCAGTATTACTCACTATCTGCATCTCTTATAATGAATCCCTTAGGTAGTTCTGGTAGACTCATCAGAGGGTCCCCACCCAAAGTAAGGTTATTCCTTCGGAGGGCACATAAGTGGGAGGTCTAGGGGGGCTTGGCCTGCCTGGGGACAATGGCGGACGCATGAGCGAAGAGCTCGCACCAGCTGCCCAATAATCCTGTTATTTGAGCTGATCGGGGTCGTGCTGAAACACCCTACTGCTGCGAGAACACCTGGGAGAGCAGTGGGGATGCACGGAACAGATCGTGGAGGTTGCTGGTGCCTGGATTCGAGAGCGGCGCTTCCCCGGAGTGGCTTTGAGGGAAGGAGGCTGCATTGCTGGAAGGGTGGGGACGGCCTTGCGGTATACGACGCCCCGGCTGGAGTGGTGTGCGCAGGTGGCACTGACAGACATCCCCCGATTTACCGAGTGCACTGCAGGAGACCTTACCTGGCGGTGAGCGGAGGTGCGGGAGCGTGAATGTCCGCACTGTGAGCACCGGCGGATGAGATCGTGATGCGGGGGGGGGCCCGTTGCTAGGAGGCGGAGTTCGAGAGAGCACAACACTGGTGAGAGATCCCTAATGTTCACCTGTGGATGACACAGCGGCCCTGCGAATATCGAGGACGATTGCGGTGGAGGGTGACCCTAGGCTCTGAGGAGTCTCTGGTGACTTCCGGTGAATCCCAGCTGGAAGTGCGCAATCACTGACACTAAAGCCACCCTCCACCAGGACGTAAGTACAGTGGCGCTAGGCCTGGGTCTTCTACGCGAGGAACATAAGAAACTATCAGACAGGGTCAAAAACAATGAGATCGCTGTGGCATAAATGCTACCAGCGCAGAAGCTGCTGATCAGCAGTTGGGCACTCTCGCGGATAGAGTCAGTGTCCTAGAACGCAGGGCTGAAGATGCAGAAGGCTGCAATCGGTGGAACAACATTCAAGTGGTTGGATTGCCAGAGGGAATTGAAGGGGGTGATATGGTGTCCTACCTAGAGCACTGGTTTAAATTAATAGTGGCTCCAGAGGGACTGTCCTTCTTTTACACACTGGAACGAGCTCACAGAGTGCCTGCTAGGCCCCTGACTCCGGGGTGACCTCCGATACTAGTAGTTTGCTTCATTTCAAAGACAGGGATGTATTGCTGCAGAAAGCAAGGGCAGAGGGACCCTTCCTGGTGGACAATAGTAAAGTCACTCTGTTTCCGGATTATACCCTTGAGGTCCAGAGTATGGGAGCTTCCTATCTGGAGGTCTGAGGGATGAAGGGTTTCAGTACTCTCTAATGTTCCCGGCCCGGCTGCACATTGCACTTGAGAACACCACACACTATTTTGATTCTCCTGCTGATGCGTGGGACTGGCTGGAAGGCTACAAAGGTGGGTTGACGAATGTGGTGAGCCATGAGGGGACGAGACCGAAGAACAGAACTCCTGGAGCACGTGGTCTACGAAGATCGCGGAGGAGAGCCCAGGCGAAGCTCTCCACAACACAGTCTGCGAGGGAGTGAGTCGCGGCACTGCAGGCAGTGGTGTCCCTATCGCAGCGTCAGAGGCCACCTCCAATGGACGATGACGCAAGATCTACTAAAGAATCAGCAGACAATGACTCGGACACGTCAAATGGTAGCAGTATGAAATTAACTGTGGTAACACTCCAAAGCGTAGATGATATCGCATGAGAATGATATTGGGTCCCGACGACTGTCTCCCTCTACATTTCACTGCTGTCACACTATGTATATGATCCCTGAACTAACTTTGCATTATTGAGGCTGGTGCCATATGAGCTGGGCATACGTCCCTAGACAGCCGCGTCCACTACTGCCTATGAATTTGTCAGAGGTTTTGTTTGTTTTAGTTTGCTAAAGTTTGGATGGGAGCTTGTTTAATAGTTGTTGTCCTTGGGAGGGGGAGTTGGGGGGTTGGGTCTGTTTTGTGGGGGTCGGGCGTGACACTGATAGAACTTTATATGACCGTTGGGCACAGATTTTGCCATGGGATCATTATTGGGCTTAAAATGCATAACATGGAATGTCAGGGGCCTGCATACAATGGACCGCCGATATCAGTGCCAGCTTACTTAGTGTGCAGGGGGATCCAAATAGCCTTCCTCCAAGAAACACACATCACGGGACAGGAGGGCATCGCTTTGCAGCGCAGGTGGAGAGGCCAGGTTATTCACATTGCTTATTCTGCCTTTGCGCGTGGAGTGTTAATTTGGGTTGAGCAGGGGTCCCTTTCCAGCTTGTATAGCAGATCACAGACCCAGAGGGGAGATATGTGATGGTGATGGGCAGGCTTAATGGCAGAGATATTGCAATGGGCAGTGTGTATGTGCCTAATATTGATCAATCAAACTTCTTCGCTCACTTATCCGTGAAGCTGGTGCCTTACTTCACTGACGCTGTAATCATAGGTGGGGATTTCAATTCAGTCACTGATGTCCTTTTGGATAGGTCTTATCCACCCCTCCCTTCAGCCTCTACTCATAAGACTGCTAGGGCCAGGAGGGGTTGGCAGACACACTGGGGACTTGTGGACACGTGGCGGGCACACCACCTGACTGAGCGCGACTATTCCTTTTTCTCAGCACTCCATGAACTCCATGTTCGATTGGATGCTATACTCTGTTCCCCAGAGCTACACACTACAGTCACTCATAGCGAGTACCTCACCAGAACACTCTCATATCATAACCCACTGCTGGTTCCGGCTCAGTGGTCTCAGGTGCGCCCCGCAATCCCAAATTGGCACTTAAACCCGGAGCTTTTAGAAGACTTATTCTTTCGGGAGGCGGTCGGGACTGGGGTAACTCAGTACTTCCTTGAAAATATGCGCACGGCATCTTCGATCGCTGTGGAGTGGGATGCTTTTAAAGTGGTGGTGAGGGGCCTGGGTATTTCCAATATTGCTGGGGTCAGGAAACTGTACCCCAAGACATAGATACTGCAGACCAGCGCTTACGGGACCAGGAACGTGCTCGACCTGGGCAACCTCTTAGATACAGGGAATTGCTGGAAGCAAGGAAAGCCGTAGCCTTGGGAGTTGAGAGATTGCCCTGTTTCGACTATAAGAAATATATAGCATGTGCTCATGCTGAGTGTGACAAATCTGGCACATTACTGGCTTGGCTGGCCAATCCAGAGAGGCAGGGACAACTATTTTAGAACTATATAACCCAGTGAATTAACCCCTTCCGCGCTAATGACAAAGCCAGCTCGTCATGGGCGTTACCTGCGCTACGCGGATGATGAGCTGGCTTTGTCATAAACAGCGCATTTTTGAAATTCCAGCGCACAGCGGGAAAACGCGGTAGCGCGGAAGCGGTTAAGGAACAGCTCCACGCCTATTACACAGAGCTTTATCAGAGCAGGGTGGAGTCGAATGAGGATGTTCTTGGGGAGTTTCTAGCGGCGGCTGATCTTCCAGAGCTGGATAGTTTAGAGGCTGAACAATTAGGCCAAGACATCACGCTGGGTGAAGTGAGAGGAGCAATTAAACATATGCACGTAAGAAGACACCCAGAGCAGATGGGTTACCGGTTGAGTTCTATCTAACCTATATTGATCTGTTGGCACCCAAATTAGTGACCCTCTACAATGAGGTAAAGAAGACGGCACATCTTCCAGTCACTACCCGCGAAGCGATAATAATCCAATTATTGAAGCCAGGGAAATCTCCCTCGGATAGAACTGCATACCAACCACTGTCCATGCTTCCTACTGTTTATAAGATTCTGAGTCGGATATTGGCGGCCCGCTTGTTCCCTCATATGGCCCATTTGGTCCATGAAGACCAAGCGGGATTCATCCCGAAGCGAAATATGGCTGTTAATGTGCAACAGCTACTCCGCATTCTAGAAGCTGATACATATTCTAAGACACCCACCGCCATCTTTTCGTTTGACATTTAAAAATCTTTTTATAGCTTAGAATGGCCCTATTTATTTCAGGTTGTGCGAACGTTTGTGCTTGGGGAGGACTTTGTGAACTGGACGGCATTGTTATATAGATTTTCCACGGCATGCATTAAAACGGGGGCCTGATTTCAGACGCATTTGCGGTGAGCCGGGGGACACGACAAGGATGCCCACTATTATTTGCTTTGACTATTGATCCCTTAGCAGCCCAGGGCGTCGATATGGGGGTCTGGATGTGCATGGTACTATCCAATACATTGCACTCTTTGCTGATGACTTTCTCATGTTTTTGGCAGATACAGGAGCCGCCCTTCTCGGGGCGAAACATTTGCTTCAGGACCTTGAACTGGTGGCGGGCCTTAAGGTGAATTGGGCAAAGTTGTGCCTGTTCCCCGCTGGCCCATTGGGGAGAGTCCTCCGATTACTAATGGTGTCCACTGGGAATATAATTGTTTGACATACTTGGGGACACGTATTTATCATACACAGACATCTGCTGGATGGCAACGTGGGCAGAGCTATATGGGCACTTCAGGGCAGCATGGAATTTTGAAAGACGCTGCCGCTGTCTGTGGCAGGCCAAGTGGCCCTGCTTAAGATGGTGGCTCTACCTAGGCTACCGTATTATTTCAGGACCCTTCCCATCTGGATCCCAGCGACGATTTTTAAGCGACTTCAGACAATGGTCACAGGCTTTCTTTGGCTTGCTGGCAGACGACAGGTGACCCTGTGGACCCTATTGCGCCTGAGAGGGGAGGGAGGCCTGGCAGTACCGGACTTCGAGTCTTATTATCTGGCAGCCCAGTTGCAGTGGCTTACCCAAGCGGTGGCTCTGGAATTCCGAGGAGTGGGTGAGCGGGAAGATGGGCGGGTGCCCCGACAAATAATGTCCTGCATTAACTTACAACAACCGTTGCAACTTGCAACACTCCTCACTGAATTTAAAACCTTTTGGCTGTATTGGAACAGGAGCCAGAAAGGGGCGCAGATTACATGCCCCATGCCCCTGAGATTCCTATAACCATGTGCATGATACTACGACACGGGGGCAATTGGTCGGCACTCAATCCGTGGCACGACCTGGGCCTGACAGCGTTAGGAGATCTGTATGACGATAATGCCCTATTGTCGTTCGAGACACTGCGGGATCAACATGATCTACCTTGTGGGGACTATTTGCTTCATTCGGCCCTAGTAGTGGCCATTCAAAAGCCCTGGGGAGAGGGGCTTACTGAACCGCAGACCTCCATGGTCTGCCAGTATGTAGTGCTAGTGGCGGGAACCATCAAGGCAGTTACATGTTTACACCGGTGGATGACACACGAGAGACTCACTCCACTGGTGGAGCTGAAGCAGAAGTGGGAGGAGGACTTGGGTGGAGAGATCCCTGAGAAGATATGAGCTGAGTTGATTGAACGACCATGGAAATGTACTAGAAATGCTCGATTTCAACTGGTTCAATTTTTTATCTTGCATAGGGCATATTTGACCCCAGCTAAGATTAACAAATATTTTAACGTGACCACAGCGCTCAGTTCGAGATGTGGAAAGGAAGGGGCAGATTTCCGTCACATACTGTGGGATTGTCCCAAGCTGGCGACTTATTGGGGAGAAGTGTTAGAGCTGACATGTGATACTACAGAGAGGGATATTGAACAACTAGCACCAGGTCCCTGCGTACTCCACTGGTTTCCTCACACCTCCAAAACCAAGATCACCAGCAAGTTCTTAGATTTGGGCCTTCTGTTCGCCAAGCAAGAGATTATAGCACACTGGAAATCTAAACGGGGTCCGAGTTTCAGGAGATGGAGGGCAGTCTTTCTCAGATGGGCAGAGTGCGAGGGTGCCGTTAGGCTGCAGGCGGCTAGCCGCGCGCATAGCGAAAAAGCCTTAGAAACTGCAAGGGCTTGGGAAGCGCTAATGCTATTGTTGAAGACGTCAGAGACAGACTCAGATGGAGAATCTGTGGCTAGCGATCTGAATGACAGGCACTGATGCCTGCTTGCTTAGCGTATGCATGGGAGAAATGGATGTCCCCTGCAGTCACTTATTGTTTTACCATAGGCCTTTACTATTATCTAATGTAATATATAGTTCATATGCAGTAGAATGGTGTGTTCTGCTTAATTGTGGTTGTTTTTAGCTTCATCTGTCTAATGTGCCACGCCGGGGGGGAGGGAGAGGGAAGGAATATGTGGGTGGGGGGGGTTTCTGGTTGGTTATCTTTTCAAATGTGTTCCTCATTCATCATTATCTTTATTTATTTCGATTAGTATTCCTGACCATTCATTGCACCAGCGCGGGTCTGCGACATTATGTTTAGACTGATTGAACTTATATGCGCAGCTGAAGCCCACGATTCTACAACTTATTAGAGACACTGGACTTGTATAATGCCAAGAAGATGTCTGAGGAAGTTTACAATCTGTATATGTCGGACTGTTTTATTTTGTTTGGAAATGAATAAACATATTTTCAACAAAAAAAAAATATAACTGGGAGGTCTAGTGGACCATTCAGTGGCAGGCTCAAACTGCACAGGACACTTTTGGGCCACCTGCCACAAAGAAAGGGCACTCTCAACAGAGACAAATTTAATGAGATCATTCCTTAGCAGACCGCCAAGAGGAAGAATTCACTGTAAACCCACCATCATCTTGTCACTGTCTTGTATATACACTTGAGTTATAATATATCTAAAATGTTTCCCTACAATTCAATCGGCAATCCTGAATGCCCCCCTAGTGTATCACAGGATGGGTCGGATATTGTCAGGTTTGCATCAGAAGCACTGATCCCATGCTGGCATTGCCTCACTTCCTGCAAAAATTGGCTGGTGTCCCACTACATTTTAGGGACAGCTCCTAGATCTCTCTTCCCTGTGTCTACTCCTTACACCTAGTTACCTATAAGCCCAGACGGACTCTACCTTTTTTTGGAACGCGAAACAGATTATCTGGCTCATGGAATTAAATCTAGGAGAGTCTTTACTTCTGTGGTAAAGTTGATTACACTTAAAACAGCCATTCTGTGTGTTGCTTGTGTCAGCATTGTTTACCTAAGAAACCTAGGCCTTGAAAAAGGAACAAGTCCCCTTTGGTTTCTATTCATTCTGGGAACCGTGGAACCTGTGTGGGTCATCCAAATAATTCTACAGGCCAATCTGATGGTAGTAGTTTAGTTTGGTATGGACCATGAAAGTTCTGATCCTTCATGTATGCTACCCGTCTATCAGATAGATTAAACTTTTCCCACGGTCTTGCAACATGCACTTCAATCATGCTTGGCCACAACTCTGCAGTTGACTTGAATGTTTTGCCTTTGTTCACCCTTCGGGACAGAAAAGGCTTTGTATATGGAGGGTCCTTTACCTACTTAGCCCTTTTCTATTGAAATAAGCTTCCATTTTACTTACGTCAATGTACTGATCATTTTAAATTCAGGAAATTTCTCAAGACTGAGCTGTTTGCAGCTTAAGAGTTTGGCTTACCTGTTTATGTTCTGAGCTGCACTGAGATACCCCTTCTGGGTTGATTTGTGCGTGCTATAAATTAAATTGACATAACAAAACAAACAACATAACATAGCAGCTAATTTCCTGTTCGAACTTCAGCCCTATAATGCTTGTGATAAATGTAGCTTTTCCTAAAATCATTCATAGGGCTTATTCACTATTGTATAAGTACTGTCCTGGAATACTTTGGGAAAGTTGAAAGTTCTATAAACATTATAAAAAATGTATACATATTGCAATTTAGCATTTCAAATCTGGTGCTTTGCCCAACCTGAGATGTAGCCTCATTTATTAGTCTAGAAAGTTTGGGTACAGAAAACCTATGTAAAGAGATAGACTTTGAGCAGTATTTCAAATGGTAAAAGGTGTCTTCACCATTCCCTGTAGTGGGAGAGCTCCTACTTCAAAGATCTGGGATGTGCACAGTCTATAAGTTTAACTGAGTTCTCCGTGCTCCATGGGTATCACTCTCCTCCCTGAGTGTACTCGAATAATCCAATGGTCGCAGGACTATTACAACATAGTCCTCTCACCCCGGGCACAAGACGATTGCTGGGTCTCCAGCTCAACTAATACAAACGTTTTTTTCTTGTAATTATGTATATGTGAATTTATTTCTTCATCATAATCCACATTTGTCAGAAAGTTCACGTATTCAATATTTCATGTAACATCATTTATTTAGTTCCCAAATTGATTGTTTCCAATGCATTTCGGTGCATCTAGCACCTTCATCAGGGAAATCTGTAAGTTAATTAAACAAAACAAACTTGCTTTAGCCTGCGTTCTTTCATATAATTCACAATGTTAAACATTACCATCTTCCATTGTAATTAACTGCATTAAGTTTCAACAATGCACAACATAGTTTAATAATTATTACCACGTAGGACCGCTATCTCATGAAACATTTTACAAACTTGACTCAATATAAGTTAGGCATTCAATGATACCATGTAACGCTACTGCTGAACTCGTACTTCGATGTTATGCCGTTCGACTACGCTCTATCATGTTATCGGTTCCTGGCCGCTCTATCGCTTGCATGCTTTTCTACCAGTTCTACTAAACTTGTAAGACGCGGCTGACTGTTGCGAATGCGGGTACTGTGAACGCTCACCTTGTTAGTTGTGTAAACTGCTTACGCGAGCTCCATGCTGCGCTTCCTAATGGCGCCGGGGTCAAGTGTGTTCATTTTTCTATCCGCTGTTTAGCGCATGCGCGTTACTCTACCCCGTTTTTTTCACTAAACTTTATTAGCGTCACTTAAACGTTGTGCTGGCAATGTGTATGAATTCGACTGCCCGTCCTTACTATGTGATGCCTGACAGGTTTAAAGAATGTGTGAGAAACTTCATGCAATGTTGTGTTTCATATACACGGTGATTTTTACAATTCAGCAAAGATTTACGCACTACATCATAGATAGCATAAAAATTCTGTTAGATCGTTAAGCCCGTTGGGCTTCAGACTGTTCAAGTAATAAATCCAGTGGTTCTCTCTTTTGAGTAAGTTTTTTTTGTTACTTGTACCCTCTGTTTTAAGCACTGTTTCCAATATGCAAGCTCGCAATTGGCTTATGTGGTGCTGTTTTTCCTTGAAATGGACTGCCACCGTTGATTTTGTTGATTCTGTTCTTATATTGCTTTTGTGTTCTGTGAGGCGCGTTTTTAGTTTGCGCTCAGTGTGGCCTACATACACTGCGCCACAAGGGCATTTCAACATATATATTGTATTCATTGTGTCGCATGTCCCATTAACTCTTAATGGTATTTGGAATCCTTTCATTGGATGGGATATGGCATTGCCCTTCATGATGTTATGGCAGCTACTACAGTTCATACATGGTATAGTTCCACGATAAGTGTTTTTTGGAGGTCGCTCAATAGGATGCTTTAACATTTCTCCTAGGTTCTTTGCTCTCGTGAATGCGAACAGTGGTTCTTCTGAAAAGGTGCCTTTAAAATCCACTTCCAATTTCAAAACTTGCCAATGTTTTCTAATAATGTTCTTGAATTGGGTGCTTACATTTGAGTATTTACTCACACATGTGATTCTCTTGGTAGCCTCTTTTGTTTTGTTCGTTAATAGTTCATCTCTGGATGTTTGTTGTGCTCTAGTCAGTGCTGGTTGTATCGTTCGTTCAGGGTATCCCCTGTCCTGGAACCTTTTTGCCATAATTGTCAGTTGCTCTTGACATTCTTGAGTTTGCGAGACCACTCTTCGTACCCTGAGGAACTGTGAAAATGGCAGATGTGTCTTCAAGGGTAAGGGGTGATGACTGTCAAATTTCAATAAGTTGTTTCTGTCGGTTGGCTTTCGATAGAGGTTGGTTTGAAACTGATTTTCACTTCTAGGGATTTCTACATCCAAAAACTGAATCTTGGTGGTGCTCATTTGCCACGTGAAGCTTATCCTTTCATTTCTGCTGTTCAATCTTTCCAATTCATTATGTAAAGTTTCCTCGTCGCCTTTCCAAATTAAAAAGATATCATCGATGAATCTTACATACATCGATAACTGACTGGCCCATTCCTGACGTTGGTAAATATGCAGGTTTTCAAAATCAGTCATAAACAAATTGGCGTACGCCGGTGCGGCGCAATTGCCCATGGATGTACCGCTCCGTTGAATGAACCATCGTTGTTGATGTTCAAAGTAACTATTCATCAGGGTAAACTCCATTAGTTCCATTAAAAATATTTGCAAATGTTGTTCATACGTGCTGTTCAATAAAGCTTTTTCAATGGCTTCCAGGCCTTCTTTATGTGGTATGGACGTATAGAGTGCCCTAACGTCGATGGTTACCATTGTTATTCGCTCTGATGTTGTCAGGCTGTTCAATTTTCTCAAAAAGTCGGTAGTATCCTTTATGTATGAAGTCGATTTGAGCACTAGTGGTTGCAAATACTTATCAATGAACTTCCCCACTGGCTCGTGGAGACTACCCTTCGTGGAAACTATCGGACGGCATGGTGGATTGTTCAAGTCTTTATGAACCTTGGGTACCATATATATGACTGGACTCTTTGGATTTTCTTGGGTTAGGTATTGTCTAGTTTTGTCTGTTATGGTTCCCATGTTTTGAGCTCTTGATAGTATGTTGAACAAGGTTTTTCGGATTTCTTCCGTAGGGTTGTAATCAATTTTCATGTATAAGGTCTCATCCTCTATGTGCTCTTTAATCACTGTCTCGTAATAAGATTTGTTCAAAATAACCATGGCCCCTCCCTTGTCAGCCTTTTGACACACGATTTTGTCATTTTTCGCCAGTGCTTGTATAGTGCCATATTCTTTGTTTGTCATATTCTTTTGTTTAGGAGTCTTCTTTGTGTTGACTTTTTCTATGTCTTGTTTACATAAGACTTCAAATAGGTCTATTGTCTTGTGGCTGATTGGTGGCATGTAAGTGCTTGTGGTTTTTAGTCCTCTTAGTTCATCTGGTTTCTCTTGCAAAGGTTCCGTGAGGACGTTATCAAAAAAATGTCTGAGTCTTATTTTTCGCGTCAATTTGAATAAGCTCACCTCTAGTTCCAATTTATTAGTGCGGGCTGTGGGGACGAATGACATCCCTTTTTGTAGCGTATCCGTTTGAAATTTGGTCAGCCTTTCATCTGATATGTTAATGACCATGTTCTTACTTTCTAGTGACCTTTCTTGTTCTTGTTCTTCTTGGACGTGACTGTTCTCGTCTGTGGCGTCGTTTTGTCTATTTCTCTTGTTCTTTCTGAGTCCCCTCCGGGGTCTACCGTTTCTGTGGGGCCTCCTTCTAAAAAAGGACGCTGTTCAGTTGATGGTCCTGCTTGTGCCGAAGATTCTGGGATTTTCCTGCCTCTTTCTGGGCGTCCGGGTCGTCTGTCTTCGTCCGTAGAGGATGAATCCGTTTGAGAAGTGTATGTTTTTGTCTGGCGTCTTCTGGCATATACTTCAGCCCACGTGTACACTTCCTGTAACTTGTAGTCTAAAGTATCTCTCTTGTATTTTCGTAATTTTCGTTCATTAATTTCTTGTGTGTGTTTAACCAACTGATTGTTTATATCGTCTACGATGTTCCTAAGTTCTTCTTCAGATACCGCTTTCTTTAATTCCTCCGTAGTGATGTCTATTTCTGTTTTCAGTTCTACTAATATCTTGGACAATTCCTCGATGATTAATAAAATCAAGTCTAAACTGCACTTGTTTAGTATAGCGTACCACCGCTCTGTAAAAGGTTTTGAATTTTTGCACAAGGACGGCCGCAGGGAAATCCGAAGGCCTCGTGGGATTCTTTGGGCTTTGTGATATTTAACCATAGTACTGGCGTGCAGGCGTTGATTTATCTCTTTTCTGGTCAGGTATAGCAAGTGTTTTATTTGTTGTTCTTTATTTTTCACGAACGTATGTTCTGTACTTTCAGTGCCGATTAAAGAATAAATCCTTTCACTAGCTTCTGCTGTGAAAGCAAATGTGTCCGCTCTAATGTCTGTAGAATGTGTGATTTCTTCGTACTGCATATTTTCAAATTAGGCGTGCTCCGTTCCCTCGGGGGGTTGGTTAGTGTGTCACTTCAAAGATCTGGGATGTGCACAGTCTATAAGTTTAACTGAGTTCTCCGTGCTCCATGGGTATCACTCTACTCCCTGAGTGTACTCGAATAATCCAATGGTCGCAGGACTATTACAACATAGTCCTCTCACCCCGGGCACAAGACGATTGCTGGGTCTCCAGCTCAACTAATACAAACGTTTTTTTCTTGTAATTATGTATATGTGAATTTATTTCTTCATCATAATCCACATTTGTCAGAAAGTTCACGTATTCAATATTTCATGTAACATCATTTATTTAGTTCCCAAATTGATTGTTTCCAATGCATTTCGGTGCATCTAGCACCTTCATCAGGGAAATCTGTAAGTAAATTTCAAACGGATACGCTACAAAAAGGGATGTCATTCGTCCCCACAGCCCGCACTAATAAATTGGAACTAGAGGTGAGCTTATTCAAATTGACGTGAAAAATAAGACTCAGACATTTTTTTGATAACGTCCTCACGGAACCTTTGCAAGAGAAACCAGATGAACTAAGAGGACTAAAAACCACAAGCACTTACATGCCACCAATCAGCCACAAGACAATAGACCTATTTGAAGTCTTATGTAAACAAGACATAGAAAAAGTCAACACAAAGAAGACTCCTAAACAAAAGAATATGACAAACAAAGAATATGGCACTATACAAGCACTGGCGAAAAATGACAAAATCGTGTGTCAAAAGGCTGACAAGGGAGGGGCCATGGTTATTTTGAACAAATCTTATTACGAGACAGTGATTAAAGAGCACATAGAGGATGAGACCTTATACATGAAAATTGATTACAACCCTACGGAAGAAATCCGAAAAACCTTGTTCAACATACTATCAAGAGCTCAAAACATGGGAACCATAACAGACAAAACTAGACAATACCTAACCCAAGAAAATCCAAAGAGTCCAGTCATATATATGGTACCCAAGGTTCATAAAGACTTGAACAATCCACCATGCCGTCCGATAGTTTCCACGAAGGGTAGTCTCCACGAGCCAGTGGGGAAGTTCATTGATAAGTATTTGCAACCACTAGTGCTCAAATCGACTTCATACATAAAGGATACTACCGACTTTTTGAGAAAATTGAACAGCCTGACAACATCAGAGCGAATAACAATGGTAACCATCGACGTTAGGGCACTCTATACGTCCATACCACATAAAGAAGGCCTGGAAGCCATTGAAAAAGCTTTATTGAACAGCACGTATGAACAACATTTGCAAATATTTTTAATGGAACTAATGGAGTTTACCCTGATGAATAGTTACTTTGAACATCAACAACGATGGTTCATTCAACGGAGCGGTACATCCATGGGCAATTGCGCCGCACCGGCGTACGCCAATTTGTTTATGACTGATTTTGAAAACCTGCATATTTACCAACGTCAGGAATGGGCCAGTCAGTTATCGATGTATGTAAGATTCATCGATGATATCTTTTTAATTTGGAAAGGCGACGAGGAAACTTTACATAATGAATTGGAAAGATTGAACAGCAGAAATGAAAGGATAAGCTTCACGTGGCAAATGAGCACCACCAAGATTCAGTTTTTGGATGTAGAAATCACTAGAAGTGAAAATCAGTTTCAAACCAACCTCTATCGAAAGCCAACCGACAGAAACAACTTATTGAAATTTGACAGTCATCACCCCTTACCCTTGAAGACACATCTGCCATTTTCACAGTTCCTCAGGGTACAAAGAGTGGTCTCGCAAACTCAAGAATGTCAAGAGCAACTGACAATTATGGCAAAAAGGTTCCAGGACAGGGGATACCCTGAACGAACGATACAACCAGCACTGACTAGAGCACAACAAACATCCAGAGATGAACTATTAACGAACAAAACAAAAGAGGCTACCAAGAGAATCACATGTGTGAGTAAATACTCAAATGTAAGCACCCAATTCAAGAACATTATTAGAAAACATTGGCAAGTTTTGAAATTGGAAGTGGATTTTAAAGGCACCTTTTCAGAAGAACCACTGTTCGCATTCACGAGAGCAAAGAACCTAGGAGAAATGTTAAAGCATCCTATTGAGCGACCTCCAAAAAACACTTATCGTGGAACTATACCATGTATGAACTGTAGTAGCTGCCATAACATCATG
The DNA here is from genome assembly GCF_964261635.1 of Lissotriton helveticus. Taxonomy (NCBI): domain Eukaryota; kingdom Metazoa; phylum Chordata; class Amphibia; order Caudata; family Salamandridae; genus Lissotriton; species Lissotriton helveticus. The sequence continues at coordinate 791,953,205 of NC_136063.1, read as the reverse complement.
AAGGGCAATGCCATATCCCATCCAATGAAAGGATTCCAAATACCATTAAGAGTTAATGGGACATGCGACACAATGAATACAATATATATGTTGAAATGCCCTTGTGGCGCAGTGTATGTAGGCCACACTGAGCGCAAACTAAAAACGCGCCTCACAGAACACAAAAGCAATATAAGAACACAATCAACAAAATCAACGGTGGCAGTCCATTTCAAGGAAAAACAGCACCACATAAGCCCATTGCGAGCTTGCATATTGGAAACAGTGCTTAAAACAGAGGGTACAAGTAACAAAAAAAACTTACTCAAAAGAGAGAACCACTGGATTTATTACTTGAACAGTCTGAAGCCCAACGGGCTTAACGATCGAACAGAATTTTTATGCTATCTATGATGTAGTGCGTAAATCTTTGCTGAATTGTAAAAATCACCGTGTATATGAAACACAACATTGCATGAAGTTTCTCACACATTCTTTAAACCTGTCAGGCATCACATAGTAAGGACCGGCAGTCAAATTCATACACATTGCCAGCACAACGTTTAAGTGACGCTAATAAAGTTTAGTGAAAAAAACGGGGTAGAGTAACGCGCATGCGCTAAACAGCGGATAGAAAAATGAACACACTTGACCCCGGCGCCATTAGGAAGCGCAGCATGGAGCTCGCGTAAGCAGTTTACACAACTAACAAGGTGAGCGTTCACAGTACCCGCATTCGCAACAGTCAGCCGCGTCTTACAAGTTTAGTAGAACTGGGAGAAAAGCATGCAAGCGATAGAGCGGCCAGGAACCGATAACATGATAGAGCGTAGTCGAATGGCATAACATCGAAGTACGAGTTCAGCAGTAGCGTTACATGGTATCATTGAACGCCTAACTTATATTGAGTCAAGTTTGTAAAATGTTTCATGAGATAGCGGTCCTACGTGGTAATAATTATTAAACTATGGTGTGCATTGTTGAAACTTAATGCAGTTAATTACAATGGAAGATGGTAATGTTTAACATTGTGAATTATATGAAAGAACGCAGGCTAAAGCAAGTTTGTTTTGTTTAATTAACTTACAGATTTCAGGGTGTTCGGTATACCAGAGGGAGCGGAAGGCAAAGATATGCTGACCTTTCATGAGACCTGGCTCCACACCGTAGTGGCCCTGGAAGATCTTTCTACCTTTTATATTCTAGAGAAGGCCCATAGGGTCCCTGCCCGCTCATTGGCACAGAGAAGGCCACCGCGCACGGTGGTGGCAAGGCTTTTACATTTCTGGGACAAAGACACTCTTCTACAGAAAGTAAGAACCACATTTCCTATTGTGATTAATAACAGTAAGGTATCAATTTTCCCGGATTACACGGCAGAAGTGCAGAAGCGAAGAGCCTGGAAGTGAAGAGGGCGCTAAGAGATGAGGGCCTGCAGTATTCCCTAATATTCCTGGCCAGACTGTGCATAATGCTAGAAGGGAAGACCCACTTCTGTGATGATCTTGATGCGGTGTGGGAGTGGCTTGAAGCTTATAGATCAGGGGGCCCATTCTTAAAGACAGACTCTGTTGCGACTTTCCCACTAGGAAGCAGATTCGGAAGAGGCCCAAACGCAGACCAACCAAGAAACCGAGCCTTTCCCAGAAGAAGAAAGAGAAGTCGCTGCTCTCCTGGCGGTGACTGACATCATGGGACCTAATGGGTCAGGATCAGAAGCTGGCTCACTGGGTAAAGGAACTGGGGAATCTGAATCAGACTCATCCAGGGCAGACAGCATTTTGTTGCCGCAGGTTACCCCCAGATCAGCAGATGATCTCTGAACAGGCGACAATATTAGTTGGAGAGAAATGTCGGTACAGACTAGTTCGCTCTGTAGGTCCAGTAAGCCCAGACGGCTAGAGCTACTGGTGTTTGGGCTGGCGTAGGCTGGTGGAATACTCACAACCTATGATCAATAGCCTACTCCCATTTAGAAGCCCAGTACTAGATCAGGTTGGGGCCTTCTTCGGAGTTGAATGTACTGTTTGCAGTTTGGGAGGCTGGCCATTGCCGGGCCACTCAGGGGAACAGGAGTTTGGATCCACATGGTTTCTCTTGTTTACGATTAAGTTTTTCTTTGTTTAGTTGCAGGGGTGGTGCTGCACAATGTTAGGGGAGTGGGGGTGTGGGGGAGAGGGGATGGAGGTGGGGAACGAAACTGCATTTATCTGAAGTATGCCTGCACAACACAAACTGAAATTCATGACATGGAATATTAGGGGGTGGGGACCACCACAAAGCGGCACAACATACACAGGTACCTGCAGAGGAGGGGAGTGCAGATAGCTCTGCTAAAAGGAACCCACCTTATACATAGCAAACTTGAGAAACTTTGCAGGCGTTGGAAAGGGCAGGTCTTTGCGACATCGTATTCTGCATATGATAGGGGGTTGTTAATTAGGGGTCCGAGCCTGTGTAGCCTTTGAACCCTCTCATACTGTAGTAGACAGAGATGGCAGATACATATTTTTGACAGGGAGACTATATGGGTGGGAGATTACAGTGGGTTGTGTATATGCACCTAATCAGGAGCAGGTTTCTTTTTTACATGGTCGTTCAGCCCATATAGCAGAAATAGCAGGGTCAGAGGTGATTCTGGGGGGTCGCTAACATCACAATAGACCGATCGCACCCCCAGCCCAGGCCTACCGCACAGCAACGGGTTTGAAAGACTGGTCGAGACACTGGTGATTGGAAGACATCTGGACGACACAGCATCCACAAGACAGAGATGACTCATTTTACTCCTTGATGCAACAGTTGCACACACTGATTGACATATTTCTTTGCTCTCCCGGCCTAGGGCAAGCTATCACACAAACTGAATACTTAGGTCGCACATTTTCCGATCATAGCCCATTGTTATTGCCCTTCCAATCTGTAGGACAACGCCCATTGGTCCCACTGTGGCGTCTTAACACGCAGATGCTGGAAGACACCTGTTTCAAGGAGATCCTAGGTTCCGCCATAGATGCATACTTTGTTTCTAACACACACACAGCCTCAACAGTGCTAGTTGAATGGAAGCATTTAACGTGGTTGAATGTGGGTTTTGCCTGGAGCAGTCTATCGGGGTTCAACAGGAATTACACCAGGAAATAAAGAAATTAGAAGACAAAATACATGAGATGGACAATATGCAGGGCTAGGGCTCTGAACAACAAGAGCGACTGAAGGAAACGGAGACACTGTACTACCAGGCTCTTTAAAAGCTGAGGTGTTACGACTATAAGGGATGCCTAGTTAGAGCACATGAAGAAGAAGGGAGGCCTGGTTGTTTGCTAGCTTGGCTGATTAAACTGGAGACACAGGCTCCCCGATTACTCATGTGAGTACAAGTAACAAACCAATCCGTCCACAACCCGGAGAGTAATAATGACCTCTTTCATGACTATTATAAATCCATATATGAGGCACCCCCCCAGCCAGGTGCCACAGGTAGAACAGATAGTTTTTATGACCCACCTGCCACTGGTCACACTGGACACACAGAACAGGAAGGCCTTAGGTCACCCCATTGAGTCTCAGGAAATCCAGATGGTGATTAAAAGTATGGCCGCAGGTAGGACCTCAGGGCCAGATGGTCTACCAGCAAAGTTCTACTCTGCCTATGCCTCAAAAGTGACCCCCCCCCACTTAGTGACCTTATATGCAGACTCATTGCGCATTGGGAGACTCCGTGCGTCTGGCTGGGATGCAATGGGGCTTCTCCTCCCCATGACAACCCTTGAGGGGGCACCAGTCTCTGATTCCAGACCCCTATCCATGCTCGATATGGACTTTATGGACTTTAAAATCCTGAGCAAGACACTGGCAGTCCAGCTCTTCCCACATATGCCCGGGCTAATCCACATTGACCAAAATAGCTTTACCCAGTCCCACAGCACCTCCAACACCTGCATAGATTGTACTCTACCACCCTGATGTGAAGCACTTGCCTGGTGGTAGACCTTGAGAAGGCCTTTGATACCATCAGTTGGGACTTTTTATTTGAGACAATGATACATATGGGTTTAGGTGACAAATGGGTAAAATGGGTAAGGGTGCTCTATGATCCCCCACAGCCAGGATCAAGATGGGTAAGGTGGTTTTGACACAATGTCAAATATCCTGCAGCTCAAGGCCGGGGTGCCAGCTATCACCACTTCTATTTGCATGGGTAATAGAGCCATTGCCGGAGCTGTTTTATCAGGGTGGTGAGGGATAGGGGTTGACAGCGGGAGGCTGTGATCATATCATCTCACTCTATGCAGATGACCTCCTAATTTATCTTAATGATGTGGTACGGGGTTCTGTAACAGCATTGAACTTACTAGCAAAGTTCGAACACGTGTCTGGACTACGGGTTAATGGATGGAAAGCTTATCTATTCCCAACGTCGTCAGCCACCCCTAGCCCTGACAGGCTCCTATAGGACCTCAATTGGGCCCCTTCCTCCTTTACATACGTAGGGATTCTTATTTTTCACTTTTGGAGGACCTGCAAGAAGGGAACCTCGGATGGGCATTTAGATCCCTTAAAACTTGTGTCCCCTTTTGGTGTTCCTTGCACCTTCCAATTACGGCCCAATATTATGATCAAATATGGTTATGTTACCGCGCTTACTATACTTTTTGGTCAATCTCCTAACGGGGATACCCACAGGATGGTCCCGCCAGCTTGATGTCCTGCTTCGAGACTTGATATGGGAAAAGGGGTGACAATGGATTGGGAGTACAGAATGTTGAACACTATTTCTTGGCCTCTAAACTCCAGTGGCTGGCACAATGGTTAGTGGGCATAGACATGGCAGGAACAAATCTAATAAACGCTGGGGGCCATACCCCCCTGTTGCTGGCTAAAATGCTTGACCTGTTAGTGGTGATCCCCCACCATTCTCTGTCGCAAACCACCGCCCTACAATGCTGGAGGCGTTGCACAATGAAATGACCAGGGACACCCTTATAGGCTCCAGTCCTGCCCCTGATTGGCTTGACACATGTCAACCCCAGAAAGATATTTACTTCTGAGCAATTGTCTCCCTGGACCGTGGTGGGACTGGAAACAATAGGAGATTGCTACCAGCAGTCCATCTTGACAGCCCTGGAAGAACTGGTCTACAATACCAGGGTGGAAGCAGGGCAATTCCTGCAGTATGAAGCCTTAGTATGAACATTCAAGAGGTTGTGGGGTAGGGGCCAGAGGAGCCTGAGTCACACAGGGTGCTACAGTCTTTACTCACGCTGGGTGGGGCACAACACCAGATAAAAGAGTTCTACATTTCACTATTGGGGGCGTTATGTGCCCCCTCCAACTTTTGCGTGGTAAATGGGACACCATATTAAACAGGGAGCTCTCAGACACAGAATGGAACAAAATCCTGTAATGCAGCCTGGGTGGAGAACATGCAAATTACGCATGACTGTTTGGCTCGGGACGGACAATCAGTCACTGGCGCTCACAGAGTGCCCACCACTCCTCCCCCTGCTCTGAGAGCAGAGCAGATCTGCCCACCCCTAAAAGATATTGCAGCAGGAACAAATAAAATGATAATTTTGTCAAGTTATTATCATTTTATTTTTCCATTTTTACACAGTAGTAGTGAGGCAGCGTCCTTCGCCTTTGCGGAGGAGCTGCCACTGAATATAGTTCTATAGAACACGGAGAACTGCTTTTACAGTTCCAGCAGATTGCGCAGTCACTGAGAACTGCACAGGAGTCACACCCTGACACAAATGATGTTGTCCGCATTTTGAGATACCGAGTCTTGAGAAAACCCCTGATGAACTGTTCCTCTGGGGGTGAAACATGTTTTGTCTGATGTCTCTACTACTGTATGAGAAGACTGCATGAGAAAAATATTAAAAAGTCATAAGCACAGCAATGAGATGCGTCCATGATGAATTTTATTAATAAAAGTTCTATTGTATCAATGCGTTTTAGAATGAACTAAATGACCAAATTTATGACAGTGTCAACTGTAAGATATATAGCTCCTAGCAAGGTTTGCCCACAAATTTGATATTTTCAGCATACTGATCTTAAGGCACACCTGTTAGATATACCTAGCATAACCCCTAACTTTGGGTAACATTTGGATTGGTTCCACATATCCCCAGACTATTTGCGCCAGACCAGATCAAGTAATTGCTACATTACGCAATAGGTTAATTGTGAGGTATAGGGTCAGTTAAAAGTCTGCTGCACTCTTCACAAGGTTTTCTGGGGCAAAGATAAAAATCTACAAAACTTGCACCACATTGTGCACCAACCGGGAACCCAATGCCAGGATAATTCTGGTTGATCCACCTACTCATATGAAACACATTGGATCTGGCCCTGAAAGTACAACAGAAATTGTCAAACCCACAATGCCAAACATTCTGTCAACATTAACCAGCTGAACACACTGAAAAAACACTGACAAACCCACAATCCAATCGAACTATGAAGTAAGTAAGCCATGGAATGAATGATTCTAGAACACACCTGTGTGGAGTATTGAAAAACTCTCACTATTTTCACTGATTTCTTTAACACATAGTAGTCGTGCTATAACCGTGAAATGAATTAAAGAATGTATTAATACGTCAATAGCTATTGGATCCCCTAAAAACTCCAGGCACCATGTCAGATTTCACGAATCCTACACACAGCATCTCATGGGCTGAAATTCTCCACATAACCTCAAACACCGTAGTTCACACTGCAGAGGTCAAGACAAGTTCACGTATAGGAAGGTGGGCAGAGCACAAACCCAATTTGTTTTCCAGGGAGTGCCATTGTCATTGAGCTCCTGCTGGTTACTTATTCAGAATATGCACAAGAGCGGCCCTTCCGCCGAGTCACACTTGTGAGTCAAACAAAACACAGGCTTTCTTTGGACCTACAAGAGGGTTAGGAGATTTGCGCAAATGATTTAGGTTAAAATTCCACAACAGTGTTATTATTTAATGTTATTTAATCTTCAATGTGTGCTTTGCTAACCATGCAAACTTTGGTTAAAATGTCACAACAAAGGCCTTCCCCTTACTAATCATTTTGAGTTATGACGATCCTTTCTCGCTTTTAGTATTTGAAGCAAAGATAGCAGGTTGTATAGGATTAGTTATATACTGAAGCTGCAGAGTTATATATAATCTGTCATTTAATGTTATTTAATCTTCAATGTGTGCAGTGCTAACCATGCAAACATATACACAATAATATGCAGAACAAAGCTGATTTGATTTTATAGTGTGTTAAAGATATAACGGGGTGTATATGTAGCAAGCTTGTACAAAGATTCAGGGATTGATTCCCAGAGCTCCGGATATAAAAACCAGGAGCCTACTTCTGTAGGGTTACTTATAAGTTGGGTGGAATGGTGTCTGAAATTGCCACCAAAAACTTTAGTCTTCAAATATAATATTTTTTACCTTCAACCAGTTTTACGATTGCAAAGTAAAAAAAATATGCAAAAAGGGTAGCAAAAAGAAAGCATGGAAGCAGGAATGCTTCACCTGCTGCTCTACCATAGTGATTCCATAGTTGCGTACATCCCATTCCTCATTGACAAGAGTCCCAGAGGGGGTTCTCGGACAGCAGGGAATGGGATGTGTGACTTGTGAGAGCAACTATTGTGTTTCCACGCTGCTTCTCAGGGAAAATGGCAGCCCATTGCAATGGTCTGGAAACCAGTTCCCTGCATCCTTTATTCCCATACATCTGGGGCAAGACTTCAGGCAGCAGGAAGTTGGGCTTGAATAAAGATAATCTTCGCCAAGGAGATGTTGGGTAAATTTAAAAAACTTTGCCATTTTGGGGGGTGGGGAGAGTTTACAACTTTGCCGAACTTTGAAGGGAAAGTGTAAAGCTTCACCCACCTATGATAGAAGTAGATATCTGGCATTTTATTGAGTCAGACCTCATAAATACTCCGGGAGATCAACATCCGGCTTAGATTTCTAGGAGAACTGCAATTTGTAAGGTGTATTCATGCAAATGTATACCAGGTGGAAAGGATGAAGAGATGGGCATTTGCACACATAGTTCATTTTCTACACTGAATCGTTTTTCCTTCTGATAACAAGAATCACCAAAATCCCATGAAATAGGGAAGTGCTACCTTCACCTACTCTAACCTTCCACAGAAACGATGTTCTAGGGTGGGACACTACCTGCAAAATATTTGTGCATTCCCAAAAGCCTGTTTTTCAGGGTTACCCTCCTCACTCTGATCCACACATTCCCACCCCCTGCTCTTGCAGATTAAATTGTAACTTTTCAGTACCCTTGATTCGGTGAATCAGGATGTGGAATTAACTAATGTAAAAAAATGTTATTCATCTACGACTCACTGAGGCTCACACAAAAGCGAATCAATGCATGAGCCAGGTCATTGACTAAGGAATGCATACAATTTGAGTTATATTCTGTTCTATAATTACAATACTAACTATATTTCAAAATATTTGTAGAATACTGTGCAGATCTCAGACTTATCAATAGAAAGAGCTTCGCTTACGTTGTTTCTCTGATGTCACTCAGAAATTCTCAGTGAAAACATAATTCACAATTACTCATCTGTAATTCTCATTGCTATGTATGGGCCCCAAAGCCATCCACTATCATGAACAGGCTTTTCAACATCTGGGTATTCACTGCCATCACATCAAAGCAGTGATAAACTAAGCTTGTTTTCAACTTTGACCGCATTGTTAATCAGATGTCACTCAGAACCATCCCAGTTAAAAACATCCCCATTATATAGGAACTCATATATAATTCTATACGTTTTCCTGAATTTGAAAAGCAGGTACATAGACCCCCAGCTCTTTGACACACTTTCAACATGAAGTTGAATCTCTTACCATGAAAAACATACAAATGAATCAAACACTCCCAGGCCGCCCAATGCTCAGAATTGTGCTCCCTCCTAATTTACACTCTCTACCCAGTTATAATACGGAACAATATTCGCAAGTTTACGGATGGTAAGGAATTGTTTAGGAACAGATCTAGCTGAGTTGCAACAGTTGTTTAACTGAACAAAAAATAAGTTATTTGTAAGTGTTAGGTGCAGTTGAACAGTCCACATATGAGTTATATGCTTCATGAAGTGTAATTTAAATTATTGCACTTGAAATGGGTTCATGCCTACGTGATAGCAATATGTTTGTTTCTAAAAAGGATTACCACAAAATGACCCACAGCAGTGAGAGCTAGTCAGTGAGATTCCCTCACTATCATCTTTTAGGAAGGAGATAAAGACCTGGCTATTTAACATCTAAATAGTACCTAGCTTGCCTTCAGTCAGCGCCAAGACACCTTGTGGTAATCGCGTGTTTTAAAAAATTCTTACCTAACAAAATTCTTAACAGATGTCCTTCTGCTCCTTTGATGCCAGGTTTTGGAATGGTAACTAGTTAACCTTGGTATACTTTTTAAAACTAGGTTCAGATTTTGCTAGTTATCTTAATTTGCTAATCTACACAGAAAGCGCAGAGAATGGCATACCAGGCATGTTAAAAATACACCAATGGCCTCATCTGAGTTGCTGATAAAATGGGTGGTAATTACCGCTGCCAGTAAATATTGACATCCGAGAATGTGGTATGTCCTGGGTGCAGCAGTTGCCACCTCTTCTGAGTTCCATATGTTAGAATGACATATTATCTCCATGTTGCCTCTTTCCTGTCACAGTACATCCTTTATAATAAGCACAACAAAGTTTTCTCTCTGTTTAAAAATGTTATATTTGCATCGAAGAAACATTTTATTAGTCCTCTTTCTATTTCATCTATTTCCCCTACCCATAGTAATGATGTTCTAGTAGTTTGAAAAAATGTCCCTTTCGCAAGAGAGCAAAGGCAACTGTAGCAACTCAAATACCCAAACCATGACTACACTAGGAAGGAGTGGTTACTTGGTTACTAATGGGGGCAAAAATAAAGCATTGTCTTCACGAGCGGAGGAAGAGGATTGCAGATGAGTGGGCGTTTTAAGTAGTAGGATAAGGATATCAGTTGGAATTCAGGTCCCCATCTCCATTGGACCGTTACAGATTGACTCCTCTTACAAAAAGGAAGCTTTACTGAATGCAAAAGAAATTAGCATTCTATTCAATCCTGTTTTCAGTAAATAATCCTTCACGCTAATTAAGACCATTTCTGGACTTCTGATGACTGAACAAGTTTCTAACAAAGACAAAATTCAAAATAATATCTTTACAGATAATAATACCACTCATATCTAAGGAGGATTTATTGACTATGATGGATCTCTACAATAAGTATTTTCATGTGCCTATGCATCTGGAGTCTCAGGAGGTCTTAAAATGAGACTGTTTATAGGAGCATTATTTCACATGGATATAAAGAAGGTTTATTTTCCAATGGGAGCAATAAAAAAACTTCAGCAACAGTTGTCAGATCTCCTGAAGGATTTATTTACATCTGAAAAATAATTCTTACTAGTAGAGGGGCATATGGCAGCCACTGTGGCAGTTGTCGCCTGGGTTAACTTACACCTCAAACCTTTTGTACAACATATAGTGGAGCATTGGTAACCAGATATACAAACTTTAGAAGTACGGATTCCGGTAACTCCTCAACTCAGACACGATATGAGTTGGTGGATGGTAGAAGAGAATCTAGTATCAGGAGTTTCAATAGACCACCAACTCTGGTAGTGATAACTATGGATAAAATTAGCAATACTAGGAGCGACACTAGAAGGAAGAGTATAGGGGAGATATTTGTTGATCAAATCAAATCAAATCAAATAAGACTTTATTTCGGTTAATATTTCAAACCATAAAAAGTACATACATTGATTACATTTACAAAATTGCACAGTAAAACATTATACACAAATATCGTTAAAAATCATCATGATTGTTAGTTAGCAAAGGTGTCCTACTGGTCCTGATCATAAATCTAAGCAAGTTCTTATTCTCAGTGCAAGTTTTAAAAACGACAAAACATGGAGTACACAATCCTGGTGCAAGAGCTGCAAATAAATGAGGGCAGGTCTAATTTGTTTAAAATCCAATGTTCTCAGCAAATCAACAAGAAAGTAACGTCTGGGATAATCATAAAACCTACATAAAAATATAAAATGTAGCATATCCTGAGGAGACTTCCCGTCGCAGCCACAGGAAGCTACATGTTTACTAAAAATGTCTGATTTGGGTCTTATTAAAAGCTGCTGAAAAGTGTTAAATCTGAACCTGGTCAGCAAGAACTTTTCATGTGAGCTAAAGGCGCAGGCCAGGTAGGGCTCCATTCCACCACACGACTTTAGCATGATAAACTTTCTGACACTTGGTTTCAGCACTTCCACACTTTCTCTGTCCACCAATTTAAACTTGAGAAAGGCTCTTTTCACCGCTGTTAAGTCCCCCTTCACAATGCCACTCGGATGGGAGAACAGTTTAGGGCACCCCAGCATTTCAAAACAAGATTTCAAGTATTTTAGCCAGGGGATGCGCATACAGCTATCCTGAGATGTTACATCCCGTACAATCTGGTGAGTGAGTGGTATCTCTTTGTTAAGCCACAGAGAGACCCAGCAGATCAGGGGCTTCAGTGCAAGATTATCGCATAAAAACGGTGTCCCTAACTCCTCATGCACAACAAGGTTTGGGGTACTCGCGGGAACACATAGTAATCGTTTAAAAAAGGTGTTTTCGATAACCTGTAGTTGAGTGTTTGACACATAGCCCCACAGTTCACTACCGTATACTGCCGTTGCTACAGACTTGGCATTATATAACTTAATCATTGCAGTTATTGGTTTCTTTCCTATCTTTTTCGCAAGATTAAGGATAGTTCCATTAACCCTCAACATATCATTTTTCTTCTTCACCAGATGAGGGGCCCAACTTAACTTCGAGTCAAATAGCACACCCAGATATGAAAAAGTCTCTGTTACCGGAATGGGGCTATCATCAAGCTTAAATACAAAGTTCTTTCTTGGGCGTTGGCCAACCTGCATTATATAGGACTTGGAATTATTGACCATTAAATCCCTATCAGACATGAAAACATTAAAAGCAGTTAAAAGTGCCTGAAGCCCCTTCTCCGTACGCGAGATTAAAACCGCGTCATCCGCGTATAACAGCACAGGGATGCCCCTTCTTCCTACTCTAGGGCAGTCAGCCTGTATAGATTGTAGAACTGTATCCAAATCGTTAATATAAAAATTAAAAAGAAAAGGGGCAAGAATACATCCCTGACGTACTCCTTTATTTATCATAAACTTGTCAGTGGTGTCCCCATTAGATGAATATCTTACATTGGCACTAGTTTGGTGGTGCATATCCACCAGGAAGTCGACAATCCCACTGTCGACTCCCCTCGCCCTCATGTATTGCCACAGCCTCCCCCTGTTAACACAGTCGAAGGCTGATGACAGGTCCATGAAGGCGAGGTGGATTGTGCCCTTCTGGGCCACCGTGTATTTACTGAGTATGAGGAATAAATTAAGACATTGAGTAATCGTGGATCTGCCCTCACAGAATCCATATTGAGATATGGACATAATATTATTTGCAGTTGCCCAACTAGTGATTCTCCCCAACAGAACTCTCCCGATAACTTTAACCTTTGAATCAATTAGGGAGATTGGACGGTAGCACGATGGGCTACCCCTATCTCCCTTTTTGAAAACCGGGACAATGGTTGACACCCCCCAGGTCACTGGGCATCCTACCACTGTGGCAGCATTAAAAACCGCCAGCAAGATAGGGGCCCAGAAGTGTGGTCTGGACTTAAATAAATCAGGGGGGATGCCATCTGGGCCGGGAGCTTTGTTTGATGTCAGACCTTCTATGGCTTCAAGCACTTCGCCACACTCAAACCTGAGCACTCCTTTAGGTTCACTGGGATAGCTCTCGCCCATACCAGGGTCGGCTGAAAAGTACAGAGATTCAAAGTGACGAAACCAGTCCTCTTTCATTATACAGCACTCCAACCCATCCCCCGGTTGTTCTGACAGGAATGGTTTTTTTACTAACTGCCAGAACTTCGTGCTACTATTTAAAGTTTCTGGGTCCAAGAACTCATTCCAGGCCTCCACACGCAAAGTCTCCTTATGTGTTTTAAGGGAAGACTTATAAACTTTGCGGCAGAGTCGGATATTCTCCTGGTTCCGTGGTACATCTGCCAATGCTGCCTTCAAGTTACGGGCAGCTTTTGAGCACTCTTTGTTAAACCACCTTGGCCCGCATTTCTCTAAGTTTCCCTTAGATGGTTTCATGAGTAACCCTGACACTTTCCCCGCCAGAGCTTGATAGGCATTAAGAACCCCCACCGGATCTGTCCCTGTACAGTTAACAATTTCATCTGCACAGGATTCCTCTATAGTTTTATACAGAAGGTCTGGGGTGATAGTTGACCACTTTAATCGCCGCCTCCCCTCAGTCGTAGTCAAATTGCTTTCATGGCGTAAGGGCATGACATCTGAGAGGCCAAAACCCCTGAGACATACCACAAGGGGGTTATGATCACTAAACTCACTTTTGCTAATATCAAAGGATTCTAAGAAAGGCAACAAAACTTCAGAAAATAACATGTGGTCAATAAAGGTGCCTCTACCATGCCCCTTAAAAGTCGGAGTGTCAAAGCATTTACCATGATCTCTAATTTCCATGCCCATTGTTAATACTAAATCATTCATCATGGAATTACAAAATTCACCCTCTGCTGTATGTGCAAAATGTAGCCCATCTGCTCTATTACAGTTTAGATCCCGTATGCATTTCCTAAGGGGATCACCACAGAGGTGCACATTAAAGTCTCCCATGACCATTAGATTAAGGCTGTGTTTCTTCATGGAGACATTAATATATTCATCTAGTACAGTCAGTTCGTTAAGGGCTAAGGTTGTATTAGTAGCATTGTAAAAATTAACCAATCCAACCTTATTACTTTTAGCACACAAAACAATACCCTGGACACATGAACGTTGAACATTAATGGTGAGGATACTTGAGGTTATCAGAACAGAAACAAAGATCACCAATCCTCCCTTTGGTCTTCCTCTATTAGATGAAGTTGCTGGCACAGAGAATGCTTTATAACCTTCTAGGAACATTTCACACTCCACATCCCAAGTCTCTTGGAGACAGATAACCTTAAATTGTTTAATGAAGGAAACCCATTTTTCATCTGTCATTTTAGTTGCTAGACCCGCAACGTTCCAGGACACAATATTCATACATTTATTAGGCTCCTGTGGGTTGGTAGAGTCAATATTGCATGTAAGTTCAGCTACATTTAATCCATCCTTGCCCACAGGTACTTTATGTCAGTCACACATATCAAGACCGGACAAGAGTTCGTATCTGTTATGTGTGTTAACATTATAGGCCATCTGGCGTTGCCCACCAATATCAGGTCTGTTCCCTGGGTTAGATGAAAAACCTAGCCCGCCAGATTTAACTACATTATATGTAAATTGCATCCCATTATTCCCAGTGATCGGGGTCATAGTATCAAACCGAGATGTTGGCCTACTCAGTTGTGGGGATGCCGTACAAAGGTGAGCATAAAAATAGCCCAGTGGACGAACACAAATACTACCCTCGTTGTAAACCAAGGATGCAGCTCTCAGCAGCACAGTTGCCACATGTTGGGGGTGTCTAAAATTAACCACAATGCAATCCCCATTTCCCACTTTGTTAGAAGGCCCTACCCAGTTTACCCTTCTAACTAGGGTTATCTGATCTAAGTACCCAACAGGGAAACCACAGTTCTTATTCAGCCATGAGACTGTCTTGTTTTTTAGTGAGTCATATGACTCGTCATATGGAGATGCCGGATGAGTGCCAGCTGCAGGGACATTTGTTAGGACCACCACAAAAGGCGCACAATCCGGAGGAAGATTTAAATAGCGGTTCCTTCTGTCAGGTCTAGGGTCCAACTTGTTACTTATAATTGGCGGTGAGCCTACCCGTGGCTGCGGGTTTCCTGATTTAGGTTGGGGGAGACTAACAGGGGCTAGCCGCTGGGGTCTAATCCCTAGCGTATTCTGTGCACCTGCCGAATTGACTACTGGTGGCACAATTTTCCCCTGTACAGCATGGGTGGACCTTATTTCTTTAAGTATAGTGCTAGTATCTCCAGCGGCCTTTTGCTGCGCGGAGAGAAGCCCCCCAAGCCTGTCTACTTCTTTTACAAGGGAATCAATTTTTTCCACTAGTGGTTTGAGGGCCTCCTCTATCTTCAACCCCAAGCTGGTCTCCATAGTTGAGATTAAGGCAGTAAACTGCTCATTAGTAATGTTAATACTGGCATTCTGCTTATGGGGGCCTAAATCAGCTCCCGTGAACACAAAGGGATTGTTAGCTGCAGCCCAGATGTTATCATTAGTGTGGGTAGGGTTTGCTGCCGCTAAATTGCTAGTTGGTTGTCCCCCTTTGCGAGATGCCGTCTTTCTACACTGCCTGACTGGCCTCTTCTTGGGTGATACCCCCTCGCTCGCCTCACTGTTTATATCGGGTTGCTCCCTCTCTCCTGAATGTACCATTGCCACAACATTTATAGTGTTGGGTGTTTGTGTCAGCATACATATTGGTGGGGTGGCAGGTGGCTGGTCATGTGCCCTCAGAGGGGGCATTTCTGTACTAGACAGACTAGCCCTGTTAATAGCCTCTGTGTCTTGTACATCAATCAGGGGATCATCCTGTGAACATACTGTAGTGTCTCCTCTCCCCAATGAGGCACGTCGATCGCTATTTATCTGGGCAACCTTTGTGACCATATAGTTATCAATGGCAATCTGTCCTAGTGGCATGTTGCCTACTTTAGCCTTTGACATTGAGCTAGTAAAATACACACAATAAGAAGAAGAACAATGCTAATTTCAGAACCATACCAGTTATAGGCACAATGTTTAAAATGTCTCAGTTGCTACTGGGAATCAACAAACAAAAAGAAAGGGGCCTACCCAGTCCAGGCAGCGTTTCTGGCCCAGACCAGACTCCTCAGGCCACAGAGGGCCCGCCCTTTGCCCGGGCTTAGCCTGGGCGCTCCCGCGCGCGTCTCGCGGGGGCGAGAGGGGGAGTCAGCCTTTATTCGGCGCCTCCGGCGCTCACTGCGCGTCACGGGCGCGCTGGTTGCAGAGGGAATGCTGGGGAGTGTGGTCCGGTTGCACGGGACGCCTCCCTCGCCTCCCGGCTTGTGCCTCTGGTTTCTGTTTTTCCCGCCGTTCCCCTCACGGCAATGCCCGATGGCGATAAGCGTCAGGTAAGCCTGTTGTTCCCCCACTGGGCTCCCGGGGGGTCAGACTTTATTCGGCGCCTCCGGCGCTCACTGCGCGTCACGGGCGCGCTGGTTGCAGAGGGAATGCTGGGGAGTGTGGTCCGGTTGCACGGGACGCCTCCCTCGCCTCCCGGCTTGTGCCTCTGGTTTCTGTTTTTCCCGCCGTTCCCCTCATGGCAATGCCCGATGGCGATAAGCGTCAGGTAAGCCTGTTGATCAAATCAAAGCAATCCTCAAACTGGTGAGAGTTATACGCCATCTTCCTAGCCCCGAAAAAATGTCTTCCAAAGATCCAGAAAAGTGCAGTGTTGATTTGAACAGATAACCAAGTTGCGAAATCATACATTCTGAGACAAGAGGGAACAATATGTCCCAGATTGGCAGTCCTAGGTCATTCTATAGGGATCAGAGCAGAGAAGAATTTATGATCCTCAACTGCCACATACATAGCAGGTACCCAAAAGAGAGTGGCAAACAAACTGAGCAGGGTTTTTCCTTTGACAGTTTTTCTTCACGTTCACCCAGACATGTTTCATTCAGTCCATCACAAACAAGAGGAAAATACCATAGTTAGCCATTTTTGCCACTGTTTTCCACCAGAGACATATGCAGGAGGCATGGGGGGTAGTTGCTCTGTGATTTGGATGTCCTAATAGCCTCGTTCATGCTTTTCCCCCATTCCCTTACTCCCCAAGTATTGAAGAAGATACAGAGGGAGCAGGTAAAACGTCTGTTGTGTGTCCAGATATGGCTTTCTCGTTATAAACTGCTGAACAAAAACACTTCCCTATTATCTTCTAATTATTCACAGTACACTCCTGTGACCATGACTATCTCCACAGGTCCTGTTACACCTTCATCAGAGGGCATGAGTATTGAAAGGTTAGCACTGCAACAGTACGGGTGTTTGGAAGAGGTTGCCTCTGATATACAGGGCAATCACAGAGAACCAACCAGAAAATCAGAGTAAAAATGTTGAGTTAATTATGAAAAGATGGTGTCAGTAGAACCTAGACCCCATTTTAAGTATTTTTTTTCAAATCGCTACCATTTTGAAGGGATGGATTCCAAAAGGCCTAGCGCCTTTTATTTTTTTTAAGTCCACTGTGCTTCTATAAAAGCTTTCTGACTTCTGAACAGTCCCATTTTTTCAGTAGAGGTTTTGGCAGGAATACAAAGCCTTTCTAATGGAAGCCCCATAATTAATACACTCACACCAATCTGGGATTTGCCTTTAGTTTAAAAAAAGGCCAGCAAGATATGCCCTTTGAGCCTTTACAGACAACAGACTTCCCATATTTAATTGCTACGGTTGCCAAACTTCTAGCAATAATATCTGCCAGACACTTGGGGGAAATAGGAATCTTTATTAAGGAGCCTCCTTCTTTAAGGATGATGACTAATAGGAAAATGTTAAGTTGGGTCTAGAATTTATTCCAAATATTAATCCTAAATTTGATTTTGAACCAGGTGTAATTCTACCGAACTTTATGTCAAATCCTTCTTTTCCACATGAAGTAAAGTTTCACATCCTGGATGTTAAAAGGAGTATTTTAATTTATTTACAAAGAATGGAATCATTTTACAAAAGTAGCTCTCCTTTAGTTATGTGTTGGAAAACCAATAGAGGGGAAAAGACCCAAACTATTATGGTGAGAAGATGAATAAAGTTTGCAATTTTGAAAGCATACAAATCTATTTATTAAGAAATTCCTTTTGGCGTCCATGCTTCCTCAAGAAGAGGAATAGAGACCTCTTGACTCTAAGCAAAAGGTATTTTATTGAAGGAGATATGCTGAGCTGCTACATGGACTTCATCTAACTTCTTTGTAAATCATAAAGCCTGGCGTCAAAGGAGCAGAAGGACATCTCACGGACTGGCTCTCACTGCTTTGGGTCATTTTACTGTAATCCTTTTTTTAGAAAAAAAACATATTGCAATCACGTATAATAGGTACAAACCTATTTGAAGTGCAATAATTTAAATTATACTTCTGGAGGCAAAAAACTCATCTGTGTATCATTCAACTGCACCAAATACTTACAAATAACTTATTTTATGTTCAGTTAAACAACTGTCGGAACTCATGATATGTGCAATTTTTATTCTTAGTACTTCAGGAGATGAGAAACAAGAACATCAATTTTATTGGTAGGCAAAGAGGAGGGATTGTCCTGGAGAGATGCAATAGAAAAATGACTAATAAGCAGCAAATTAGCTGTAAAGAATACAAAGTTAAATGGAGCAATAACGTTATTGTTCTGATTATGAAGAATGTTCGAAATGTTAGGAGTATAAAGAGGCGGACTTAGATTATGAGCAATGAAGATTACCGATAAGTAATCGAGTCATTACATGCTGTATTGAAGTTTTAAACACAAATCACAGCATGGTTCACATTTTTTCCAACGATTTTCACTTAAACAGTTTTTCCTGTTTTTTCTGAAGAAGTGCAAGTGTGCAGTAATTGCCTTATACAGTTAACTCGGACTCACGACTGTGCACAAATGGCTAATTACCAACAGTGGCTCCTCTTCTAAGGGGGGTGAGCATAGCCCAATTGCTCTGTGAGCAGTTAAAAAACGAAAAATTAAATGATAATAAAACAATGTATATATAATTTTATTTTTCCATACTGGATTAGGCGGGTCGGGGCTGAGCTGGCCGGTGCAGGGGGAGGGGTGGTGGGCACTCTCTAAGTGCGCAGGATGGTTTGGCCGGCCTCTTGGGCCTACCAAACAGTCATGTGCACTTAGCAAGTTCTCCATCTGGCTGCAGTGCACAGACTGGGTGTTTCATTTTTCTTTTTTTAAATGCATTACGTTTTCCTTTAACCCCATGCGTGCTCCCATCAGCCGTGGGCCGACGGGAGCAGGCCGACGGAGCCCCACCCACCCTTTAGAACACCCGCACCGCGGCGGAAAAACCGCCGCGGTTAAGGAGTTAAGGCTAACAGGCTGCATTTTTTTAAAAAACAACTTTATGCACAAAGCTGTCCCAGACATGGTGGTCTGCTGATCACAGCAGGCCACCATCCCTGGAAGTGCTAGGTATTTCCAATCGGGTCGCAAATTGCGACTGCCTCATTAATATTCATGAGGCAGGCAATTTGCTACTATGAACAAAAAAAGTGTGAGAGGGTCTAGGGGGCAATATTTAGAGACCAGATAACCTCTATACCCCTAAGCATAAACCTGTTTGACTACAAAGAGGGAATCGGTCTGTTCTGATGTGACAGGAAAGTCTCCAATGTTAGGACACACCTATTTCACCAGTTATATGTAGCCTGTCCAAAACCTGGCTCAAGACAAGTTTCCATCAGCCCACCCATTTGGCGGAACTTCGTCATCTGGAAAACAGAGAGAAAGGTCCCATGTAGCCGATGTTGCTCCAAGGCTTACATACATGGGTACAGGGCCATGTGCTCTCAGAACTTTTAAGCCATAGTAATTCGTCCAAGAGATATGGAAACTGATGAAGTACAGTGCAAACAAAAAATGGTGTGTGAATTAAAAATGACTAGAAGGGCAAAAAATATGTTTATTAGGGATTGTCCTAGTGTCATATGATAAAAACCGCCTGATAGAATGAAAAAATAGTTCTATCTTTTGGCAACGAGTGGGGTCAACATGTTTCAGCCGTATAGCTACCTGGCTTTCTTCAGGACCTTGTAAACATAATATGCTACTGCAAAAGGATAAAAATTAATAGTGCAAAATTATCTGATTAAGTTATCAGTGGAAAGTAGATCTGTGGTATATTACCACCCTACCAGACATGTATCCCAAATATATGTTGATGATAAACTAAATCTTCATTCCTAGAAGAAAAAGGGATATATGTCAAAAACATAGCACAAGCTTATACTGGTGAACAGAGCTGTTGTCCCTAACATAGAAAAAAACAGGTCACAAAAGCGATAATACACTGTATCCGCTTAATCGCCCATTAGATTCTGGCTTTTTGATAAATTTTAATATATGGTAACTACTCACCCAGCTTTATGTGGGAGCAAGCCTCACCTCCCCCGGCACACTGCTCGGTGGCTGAGGCCCCGCTCTATTGGTGAAAGAAAAACAGAGGGACAAGGGGTGATCACATCCAACTCACGTACCTTTAAAGTAATTCTCTAATCACAACAATAGAAACCTAAATCAACATAAATCAATGACCAAGTGATTCTAACCCATGGGCAGAACTGCAGGCCAGCATCAACTGATGTGAAATCCCAAATATAAATGAAGACTGCGGTTTAAAACTGTAATCTTTACCAACATGGGCAACATTTTAGAGGTCAGTTCTCTTCATGTTTAGATATTTATTAAGAAATAGATTCAAGCATCTACTCTAATAAGGCCATGTTGTCATGTAATCTAATCTGACCCTTAGATGACTGAAATTATAGCAGGCTTCATATTGCTAGAAACGTTAACCAATATTCATAATAGAGCTTCAAGATGGTAATACAGGCTCTATTAGTCACACTTTTCTTACACACTTTTGAGGCAAGGAAATGGACATGCAAATGGAGAAACCAACAAACATACAAATAAAACAACAACACCAAGCTTAGTATCAGCTTACCTGTCCGTCGGTACCTCCTCGCTGTATGCGAGTAGTGTGGGAGGTACCGAAGAGAGTCAGGGGCTCTTTTTTATACTCGCGCTGATAGGCCAAATTAGCTTCAATCAGGCAATTAACCAACCAAAATGCCTGTTATTACATTGGAGGTTCGCTCTTTTTGAAAGGCGCTGTGTTATTCGCGCCGGGAGCGCTACCTCGGACGTCAACAAGCGGGCTAGTATAGCGCATGCGTCTGCCTTATATGCTGCTCAACTGGGAAACCGGGCCGCAGACTCCATGCGTGCTATACTGCCGCTGAACGTCCGCGCATGCTCCTTGGAAGTTCGCCTTGGCTCATAAAATAGACAGGCGTCGGAACAGGCAGGGACAGAACAAGTCGCATTAGTGCTACGCTCTCGGGCATGTAGGCCAGAGAAAATTACCAAGTGTGGTAGCGGCAGCACAAGTCGTAATTGTGGCGCCGGACATCGTAGGTGTCTGTACAATGATTGTGGTTCTATAAATCCTATAACATTCTTATTGAAAATAGTAGGTAACCCCTTCAATGAGTCTAGTACCTAACTCTGTTGATATATAGGTTTATGAGTCACAGTAGTACGATGCAGGTTTAAGCAGCAAATCTCTTGTTTATGAAAAACGACACAACCAAGAAAAATAAATAAATCAAGAGCGGTGAAAGAATTAAAGGTGTTTCTAAAGATGTGGGTCGTCTTTATATATGTTGTATTTTCAGACATTTCAGAAACTTCAGAGATTAGATCCTAGATCGCTAGGAAATCAGACTCCTGTGGTCTAGTGATAATGCATACTGTACTGACAGTCCATCCCCATTGTCGGTTTTCTGTCATGAATGCCAAATGCAGCTGCGTACTGTGTCAAGTGGTATTAAATAGACATGCTGGTACTGTGGATTTTTAGTCAATGATGTAGCCCAAATCCCATAAGAATGGTTAAACCTGGACCCAAGGAATGGTGTCATTCAAACCAACTGTCTCTGTTTTTAGTCTAAAGATCCATTTTTGCTCTCTGATAAACAAGAACCTGGAGATATCAGTCACATGTTGGGGGATCATCGGCTGTTCGAGGATCACCCAACTCATGTCATCTACTGAATGTTTGAGACTCAGAAAGTGGTTAGTCAGACGTGTAGATTGCTTATTACAGCGGATGGTACTTTTGTGCTCACTGATTCGCAGGTTGATTTTACGGGTGGTGTGACCCACATACCTCAGTGAGCACGGACATGTGATTAGATATATCACACGGTCTGTGTTGCAATTGGTGTGATTGTGCACGATCCATGGACGATCGGCCCCGATGTCGACGGATTCTGTTTTCACAGTCTGCGGACAGACACTACATGAGCCACAAGGGTAGTGGCCATGTACTGGAGGGAGCCCCCACAAGGTGTTTGTGTCTTGTTTTGACTGTTTCCTGGGTCGAGTGTGTACAAGGCTATCGCGTAGACTTGGACCTCTCTTGAATGCGAACAGCGGTGGTGGAATCTTCTCTGTAGCAATATTCGAAATGCGCCAATATCTACGTACTGTTTTTTGGACTTTGTTTGATAGTGTGCAGAAAGTATTAACAAACGTCAGTCTGTTGCTCGCAGGTGTGGCCATGCTATGATCAAGTAAAGCAGCCCGATTGACATTAGAAGCTCTTTTCCACGCTCTTCGTATTAGATGTTTAGGATACTCTCGAGCCTGGAGTTGTAGAGAGAGGTTTTTGGCATGTTTGTCAAAAAGTGCTGATGTAGAGCAATTCCTGCGTATCCTTAAGAATTGTCCCACAGGAAGGTTTTCTCGCAGAGCTCGTGGGTGGTGACTGTTGAAGGTGAGTAAAGAGTTCCTCGCCATTGGTTTCTTAAAAAGTTCACATTGTAACTGTCCATTCGCTGCAAGAATGGCGATGTCTAGGAATGGGAGTTGAGATTTGCTGTATTCAATAGTGAATCTCAAAAAAGAGTTCTGTTTATTCAACCAAGTGTGAAAAGCCTTGATCTCGTCGGCAGAGCCTCGCCAAACTATCAGAACATCATCGATGTACCTCTTCCACAGCAACACCTGATGGAAAAACTGGTTGCTGTGGTTGAGGACATGATTCCGTTAAAAAAGATGGACATACAAGTTGGCGAGACTGGGCGCAAACACGCTGCCCATCGAGGTGCCCGAGACTTGAAGATAGATCTGGTCTTCGAACTGGAAAAAGTTTTCCATCATGGCTATCCTTGCGCATTCCATGATAAAACTGACTGGAGTGATACTTTCCAGTTCCCGTGTCTGAAGTAGACTTCTGATAGAATCAAGAGTCTCCTGTTGGGGGATACATGTATATAACGACTCGATGTCGAAACTAATTAATAAGTCAGTAGAGACGTCAAACTCGATGTCTGGAAAGATACGAAGTAGATCTGCTGTATCTTTCCGTTAGGTCGGCATCTCAGTCACCAGCGGTCGTAGAAAGAAGTCAACAAAAGATGATAACGGCTCTAAAAGTGAGCCGATCCCAGAAATAATGGGACGTCCTGGAGGCGGTGGTTGTGCCTTGTGTATTGTTGGCAAACAATAAAAGTAAGGCATCACAGGATGCGTAATGGTCAGATAATGGGCCTCATGAGGTGTGATCCAGCCCTCGGCAACTGCTTCCTCGACTAGATGCTTGATCTTCAAACTAAGTCTGGAGGTGGAATCTGAATCAAGACGTCGATAGGACTTTGTGTCCGACAGCTGTCTTAGACAATCCTGAAGGTATGTTTCCAAATCTTGCAGAACCGTGGCTCCCCCCTTGTCTGCTGGTTTTATGATAATCAAATCATCTTGTGTGAGACCTTTGAGTGTCAGTTTGTCTGCATTTGAGAAATTATGGTAATCTTCATTCCGTGTGTTGCATAATGCCATCACATCATGTGTCACTGCCTTCTCGAAAGTTATCACCTGGGAGGGGACTTGATGTGACAGCGGAGTGAAGTTCGACTTAGGACTTAGACCAGTGTTCTCTGTACTTCTCTCTGGTGTGTTGCTAACAGTTTCGTTGTCCTTAAAGAAAAAGTGTAACCGGATTTTTCTAAAGAAGCCATCATGCTCACTCCTGAGTTTAAAAGGGTCTCCTGTGTATGTAGGAACATATCCCAGTCCTTTGTTAAGAACTCTGTTTTCATTCTCGATCAAGCTGCGAGAACTGAGATTGACCATTAGGTCTGTCATTCCGCCGTCTGGTTGGTTGTTTGTTGGAGGCCTCCCCTGCTCCTTGTGTTGGGAAAAGACGGATCTGCTTCCCAATGTACCGTTGGCATTCCACTCGTTCGTCCTCGATTGCGTCCTCTGCCCTGTCCTAAAAAAGACTGGTCAGGAAAAAATTGTTGTGGAGGGTATGGTTGCATCTGAGGTATGAAGGGGGGTGGTTGTTAGCCCCAAGGGCCTGGTGGCCA
The DNA here is from genome assembly GCF_964261635.1 of Lissotriton helveticus. Taxonomy (NCBI): domain Eukaryota; kingdom Metazoa; phylum Chordata; class Amphibia; order Caudata; family Salamandridae; genus Lissotriton; species Lissotriton helveticus. Next base: position 791,928,943 of record NC_136063.1, on the reverse strand, counting down.
CCATTGGCCTTGATTTTGAGGGTAGCCTTGAAATCCATGTCTCCTGTTTGACCTACGTGGTATTCCTCTACCTCTAGTGCGAGGCATGCCTTGGTTGGATGAGTCTGAATCACCAGATTCCTGATCTGAACCTGATGTAGAGTAGTTTGATCCGTAGCGCCTTCCTTTGTTGTTATATTCAGGTGCTACATAGTTGTCATTTGTATAGGCGTAGATCTTAACCAACGAGAAATTGGCTAAATCCTTTTTGAATTTTTCTACCTTACTAAGTAAGATGTTCTCTCTATATTCCCTATTGGTTTTGTTGGTTTTCTCCATTTGCTTCTTGTACACAGTCCCTTTGATGATCGTATTAATCTGTCCCTCAAGGACCTGTATTTCTATGAGGATAGTGTCTGCCTGGCGTTTAGCCGTACCTATTATGAGGATCAACCAGTCACGAGTACATCGCCATGCAATCTGTGACCAGTCTCTCAAAAAGGTTTTATCAGTGAGGAAGAGTCTTGGTGTTTTAGTTACAATTAGGCCAGTGGGGGCACACTTGCCCCGTAAATATTCGGCCATGATCACCCCGTGGATCGATGTGCGTGAATGGGATTTCTTTGGATTTAATAAAGTCAGCCAATCATCTGTAGTGCCACTTGTTGTTTCGGGTAGGGAGTCCAAAATGCTCGGATTATTAGATAGAATGGTATTCAGGAGTTCATCGCCGAATGCTAGACCTGCAAAGTCCGCAATAGTGGAAAGACCCGGTCGTGATTAGTGAAAAAGGTGAGCGTATAGTGAGGGCTTATAATCAATTATTAAGCCTCCAGTAAGACCTGCAGCTGAAGCTGCTCTAAAGACTATGAACAAAAAATGTGTGAGAGGGTCTAGAGGGCAATATTTAGAGACCAGATAACCTCTATACCCCTAAGCATAAACCTGTTTGACTACAAAGAGGGAATCGGTCTGTTCTGATGTGACAGGAAAGTCTCCAATGTTAGGACACACCTAGTTCACCAGTTATATATAACCTGTCCAAAACCTGGCTCAAGACAAGTTTCCATCAGCCCACCCATTTGGCGGAACTTCGTCATCTGGAAAACAGAGAGAAAGGTCCCATGTAGCCGATGTTGCTCCAAGGCTTACATACATGGGTACAGGGCCACGTGCTCTCAGAACTTTTTAGCCATAGTAATTTGTCCAAGAGATATGGAAACTGATGAAGTGCAGTGCAATCAAAAAAAAAAAGGTGTGTGACTTAAAAATGACTAGAAGGGCCAAAAATATGTTTATTAGGGATTGTCCTAGTGTCATATGATAAAAACCGCCTGATAGAATGAAAAAATAGTTCTATCTTTTGGCAACGAGTGGGGTCAACATGTTTCAGCCGTATAGCTACCTGGCTCGGCTTTCTTCAGGACCTTGTAAACATAATATGCTACTGCAAAAGGATAAAAATTAATAGTGCAAAATTATCTGATTAAGTTATCAGTGGAAAGTAGATCTGTGGTATATTACCAGCCTACCAGACATGTACCCCAAATATATGTTGATGATAAACTAAATCTTCATTCCTAGAAGAAAAAGGGATATATGTCAAAAACATAGCACAAGCTTATACTGTGAACAGAGCTGTTGTCCCTAACATAGAAAAAGACAGGTCACAAAAGCGATAATACACTGTATCCGCTTAATCGCCCATTAGATTCGGGCTTTTTGATAAATTTAAACATATGGTAACTACTCACCCAGCTTTATGTGGGAGCAAGCCTCACCTCACCCGGCACACTGCTCGGTGGCTCTGGCCCCGCTCTATTGGTGAAAGAAAAACAGAGGGACACGGGGTGATCACATCCAGCTCATGTAGCTTTAAAGTAATTCTCTAATCACAACACTAGAAACCTAAATCAACATAAATCAATGACCAAGTGATTCTGGTACCAGCAATATGAAGTCTGCTATAATTTCAGTCATCTAAGGGTCAGATTAGATAACATGACAACATGGCCTTATTAGAGTAGATGCTTGAATCTATTTCTTAATAAATATCTAAACATGAAGAGAACTGACCTCTAAAATTTTGCCCATGTTGGTAGAGATTACAGTTTTAAACCGCAGTCTTCATTTATATTTGGAATTTCACATCAGTTAATGCTGGCCTGCAGATCTGCCCATGGGTTAGAATCACTTGGTCATTGATTTATGTTGATTTAGGTTTCTATTGTTGTGATTAGAGAATTACTTTAAAGGTACATGAGCTGGATGGGACCACCCCGTGTCCCTCTGTTTTTCTTTCACCAATAGAGCGGGGCCTCACCCACCGAGCAGTGTGCCGGGTGAGGTGAGGCTTGCTCCCACATAAAGCTGGGTGAGTAGTTACCATATGTTTACATTTATCAAAAAGCCCGAATCTAATGGGCGATTAAGCGGATACAGTGTATTATCGCTTTTGTGACCTGTTTTTTTCTATGTTAGGGACAACAGCTCTGTTCACAGTATAAGCTTGTGCTATGTTTTTGACATATATCCCTTTTTCTTCTAGGAATGAAGATTTAGTTTATCATCAACATATATTTGGGATACATGTCTGGTAGGGTGGTCATATACCACAGATCTACTTTCCACTGATAACTTAATCAGATAATTTTGCACTATTAATTTTTATCCTTTTGCAGTAGCATATTATGTTTACAAGGTCCTGAAGAAAGCCGAGCCAGGTAGCTATACGGCTGAAACATGTTGACCCCACTCGTTGCCAAAAGATAGAATTATTTTTTCATTCTATCAGGCGGTTTTTATCATATGACACTAGGACAATCCCTAATAAACATATTTTTTGCCCTTCTAGTCATTTTTAATTCACACACCTTTTTTTGTTTGCACTGCACTTCATCAGTTTCCATATCTCTTGGACAAATTACTATGGCTAAAAAGCTCTGAGAGCACGTGGCCCTGTACCCATGTATGTAAGCCTTGGAGCAACATCGGCTACATGGGACTTTTCTCTCTGTTTTCCAGGTGACGAAGTTCCGCCAAATGGGTGGGCTGATGGAAACTTGTCTTGAGCCAGGTTTTGGACAGGCTATATATAACTGGTGAACTAGGTGTGTCCTAACATTGGAGACTTTCCTGTCACATCAGAACAGACCGATTCCCTCTTTGTAGTCAAACAGGTTTATGCTTAGGGGTATAGAGGTTATCTGGTCTCTAAATATTGCCCCCTAGACCCTCTCACACATTTTTGTTCATAGTCTTTAGAGCAGCTTCGGTTGCGGGTCTTACTGGAGGCTTAATAATTGATTATAAGCCCTCACTATACGCTCACCTTTTTCACTAATCACGACCGGGTCTTTCCACTATGGCGTACTTTGCAGGTCTAGCATTCGACGATGAAGTCCTGAATACCATTCTATCTAATAATCCGAGCATTTTGGACTCCTTACCCGAAACAACAAGTGGCACTAAAGATGATTGGCTGACTTTATTAAATCTAAAGAAATCCCATTCACGAACATCGATCCACGGGGTGATCATGGCCGAATATTTACGGGGCAAGTGTGCCCCCACTGGCCTAATTGTAACTAAAACACCAAGACTCTTCCTCACTGATAAAACATTCTTGAGAGACTGGTCACAGATTGCATGGCGATGTACTTGTGACTGGTTGATCCTCATAATAAGTACGGCTAAACGCCAGGCAGACACTATCCTCATAGAAATACAGGTCCTTGAGGGACAGATTAATACGATCATCAAAGGGACTGTGTACAAGAAGTAAATGGAGAAAACCAACAAAACCAATAGGGAATATAGAGAGAACATCTTACTTAGTAAGGTAGAAAAATTCAAAAAGGATTTAGCCAAATTCTCGTTGCTTAAGATCTACCCCAATACAAATGACAACTATGTAGCACCTGAATATAACAACAAAGGAAGGAGCTATGGATCAAACTACTCTACATCATGTTCAGCTCAGGAATCTGGTGATTCAGACTCATCCAACCAAGGCATGCCTCGCACAAGAGGTAGAGGAATACCACGTAGGTCAAACAGGAGACGTAGATTTCAAGGCTACCCTCAAAATCAAGGCCAATGGTGGCCACCAGGCCCTTGGTCCTACCAACCACCCCCCTTCATACCTCAGATGCAACCATACCCTCCACAACAATTTTTTCCTGACCAGTCTTTTGTAGGACAGGGCAGAGGACGCAATCGAGGACGAACGAGAGGAATGCCAACGGTGCATTGGGAAGCAGATCAGTCTTTTCCCAACACAAGGAGCAGGGAAGGCCTTCAACAAACAAACAACCAGACGGCGGAATGACAGACCTAGTGGTCAATCTCAGTTCTCGCAGCTTGACCGAGAATGAAAACAGAGTTCTTAACAAAGGACCTGGATATGTTCCTACATACACAGGAGACCCTTTTAAACTCAGGAGTGAGCTTGAGGGCTTCTTTAGAAAAATCCGGTTGCACTTTTTCTTTAAGGACAACGAAACTGTTAGCAACACACCAGAGAGTAGTACAGAGAACACTGGTCTACGTCCTAAGTCGAACTTCACTCCGCTGTCACATCAAGTCCCCTCCCAGGTGATAACTTTCGAGAAGGCAGTGACACATGATGTGATGGCATTATGCAACACACGGAATGAAGATTACCATAATTTTTCAAATGCAGACAAACTGACACTCAAAGGTCTCACACAAGATGATTCGATTATCATAAAACCAGCAGACAAGGGGGGAGCCACGGTTCTGCAAGATTTGGAAACATACCATCAGGAATGTCTAAGACAGCTGTCGGACACAAAGTCCTATCGACGTCTAGATTCAGATCCCACCTCCAGACTTAGTTTGGAGATCAAGCATCTAGTCGAGGAAGCAGTTGCCGAGGGCTGGATCACACCTCATGAGGCCCAATATCTGACCATTACGCATCCTGTGATGCTTTACTATCATTGTTTGCCAAAATTACACAAAGCACAACGACCGCCTCCAGGACGTCCCATAATTTCTGGGATCGGCTCACTTTTAGAGCCGTTATCATCTTTTGTTGACTTCTTTCTACGACCGCTGGTGACTGAGATGCCGACCTATCTGAAAGATACAGCAGATCTACTTCGTATCCTTCCAGACATCGAGTTTGACGTCTCTACTGACTTATTAGTTAGTTTCGACGTTGAGTCGTTATATACATGTATCCCCCAACAGGAGACTCTTGATTCTATCAGAAGTCTACTTGAGACACGGGAACTGGAAAGTATCACTCCAGTCAGTTTTATCATGGAATGCGCAAGGATAGCCATGATGGAAAACTTTTTCCAGTTCGAAGACCAGATCTATCTTCAAGTCTTGGGCACCTTGATGGGCAGCGTGTCGCGCCCAGTCTCGCCAACTTGTATGTCCATCTTTTTGAACAGAATCATGTCCTCAACCACAGCAACCCGTTTTTCCATCAGGTGTTGCTCTGGAAGAGGTACATCGATGATGTTCTGATAGTTTGGCGAGGCTCTGCCGACGAGATCAAGGCTTTTCGCACTTGGTTGAATAAACAGAACTCTTTTTTGAGATTCACTATTGAATACAGCAAATCTCAACTCCCATTCCTAGACATCGCCATTCTTGCAGCAAATGGACAGTTACAATGTGAACTTTTTAAGAAACCAATGGCGAGGAACTCTTTACTCACCTTCAACAGTCACCACTCACGAGCTCTGCGAGAAAACCTTCCTGTGGGACAATTTTGAAGGATACGCAGGAATTGCTCTACATCAGCACTTTTTGACAAACATGCCAAAAACCTCTCTCTACAACTCCAGGCTCGAGAGTATCCTAAACATCTAATACGAAGAGCGTGGAAAAGAGCTACTAATGTCAATCGGGCTGCTTTACTTGATCACAGCATGGCCAAACCTGCGAGCAACAGACTGACGTTTGTTAATACTTTCTGCACACTATCAAACAAAGTCAAAAAAACAGTACGTAGACATTGGCGCATCTTGAATATTGCTACAGAGAAGATTCCACCACCGCTGTTCGCATTCAAGAGAGGTCCAAGTCTACATGATAGCCTTGAACACACTCGACCCAGGAAACAGTCAAAACAAGACACAAACACCTTGTGGGGGCTCCCTCCGGTACGTGGCCACTACCCTTGTGGCTCATGTAGTGTCTGTCCGCAGACTGTGAAAACAGAATCCGTCGACATCGGGACCGATCGTCCATGGATCCTGCACAATCACACCAATTGCAACACAGACCCTGTGATATATCTAATCACATGTCCGTGCTCACTGAGGTATGTGGGTCACGCCACCCGTAAAATCAAACTGCGGATCAGCGAGCACAAAAGTACCATCCGCTGTAATAAGCAATCTACACGTCTGACTAACCACTTTCTGAGTCTCAAACATTCAGCAGATGACATGAGTTGGGTGATCCTCGAACGGCCGATGATCCCCCAACATGTGACTGATATCTCCAGGTTCTTGTTTATCAGAGAGTAAAAATTGATCTTTAGACTAAAATCAGAGACAGTTGGTTTGAATGACACCATTCCTTGGGTCCAGGTTTAACCATTCTTATGGGATTTGGGCTACATCATTGACTAAAAATCCACAGTACCAGCATGTCTCTTTAATACCACTTGACACAGTATGCAGCTGCATTTGGCATTCATGACAGAAAACCGACAATGGGGATGGACTGTCAGTACAGTATGCATTATCACTAGACCACAGGAGTCTGATTTCCTAGCGATGTATCTGTTATGGACAGTAGGGGGTACGATATCTAGGATCTAATCTCTGAAGTTTCTGAAATGTCTGAGAATACAACATATATAAAGACGACCCACATCTTTAGACACACCTTTAATTCTTTCACCGCTCTTGATTTATTTATTTTTCTTGGTTGTGTCATTTTTCATAAACAAGATAATTGCTGCTTAAACCTGCATCGTACTACTGTGACGCATAAACCTATATATTAACAGAGTTAGGTACTAGACTCATTGAAGAGGTTACCTTCTATTTTCAATAAGAATGTTATAGGATTTATAGAACCACAATCATTGTACAGACACCTACGATGTCCGGCGCCACAATTACGACTTGTGCTGCCGCTACCACACTTGGTAATTTTCTCTGGCCTACATGCCCGAGAACGTAGCACTAATGGGACTTGTTCTTTCCCTGCCTGTTCCGAGGCCTGTCTATTTTATGAGCCAAGGCGAACTTCCAAGGAGCATGCGCGGACGTTCAGCGGCAGTATAGCACGCATGGAGTCTGCGGCCCGGTTCCCCAGTTGAGCAGCATATAAGGCAGACGCATGCGCTGTACTAGCCCGCTTGTTGATGTCTGAGGTAGCGTTTCCCGGCGCGAATAACACAGCCCCTTTCAAAAAGAGCGAACCTCCAATGTAATAACAGGCATTTCGGTTGGTTAATTGCCTGATTGAAGCTAATTTGGCCTATCAGCGCGAGTATAAAAAAGAGCCCCTGACTCTCTTCGGTACCTCCCACACTACTCGCATACAGCGAGGAGGTACCGACGGACAGGTAAGCTGATACTAAGCTTGGTGTTGTTGTTTTATTTGTATGTTTGTTGGTTTCTCCATTTGCATGTCCATTTCCTTGCCTCAAAAAAGTTTAAGAAAAGTGTGACTAATAGAGCCTGTATTACCATCTTGAAGCTCTATTATGAATATTGGTTAAGGTTTCTAGCAATATGAAGCCTGCTATAATGTCAGTCATCTAAGGGTCAGATTAGATAACATGACAACATGGCCTTATTAGAATAGATGCTTGAATCTATTTCTTAATAAATATCTAAACATGAAGAGAACTGACCTCTAAAATTGTGCCCATGTTGGTAGAGATTACAGTTTTAAACCGCAGTCTTCATTTATATTTGGGATTTCACATCAGTTGATGCTGGCCTGCAGTTCTGCCCATGGGTTAGAATCACTTGGTCATTGATTTATGTTGATTTAGGTTTCTATTGTTGTGATTAGAGAATTACTTTAAAGGTACGTGAGTTGGATGTGATCACCCCTTGTCCCTCTGTTTTTCTTTCACCAATAGAGCGGGGCCTCAGCCACCGAGCAGTGTGCCGGGGGAGGTGAGGCTTGCTCCCACATAAAGCTGGGTGAGTAGTTACCATATGTTTAAATTTATCCAAAAGCCCGAATCTAATGGGCGATTAAGCGGATACAGTGTATTATCGCTTTTGTGATTTGTTTTTTTCTATGTTAGGGACAACAGCTCTGTTCACCAGTATAAGCTTGTGCTATGTTTTTGACATATATCCCTTTTTCTTCTAGGAATGAAGATTTAGTTTATCATCAACATATATTTGGGATACATGTCTGGTAGGGTGGTAATATACCACAGATCTACTTTCCACTGATAACTTAATCAGATAATTTTGCACTATTAATTTTTATCCTTTTGCAGTAGCATATTATGTTTACAAGGTCCTGAAGAAAGCCGAGCCAGGTAGCTATACGGCTGAAACATGTTGACCCCACTCGTTGCCAAAAGATAGAACTATTTTTTCATTCTATCAGGCGGTTTTTATCATATGACACTAGGACAATCCCTAATAAACATATTTTTTGCCCTTCTAGTCATTTTTAATTCACACACCTTTTTTTGTTTGCACTGCACTTCATCAGTTTCCATACCTCTTGGACAAATTACTATGGCTAAAAAGTTCTGAGAGCACGTGGCCCTGTACCCATGTATGTAAGCCTTGGAGCAACATCGGCTACATGGGACCTTTCTCTCTGTTTTCCAGATGACGAAGTTCCGCCAAATGGGTGGGCTGATGGAAACTTGTCTTGAGCCAGGTTTTGGACAGGCTATATAAAACTGGTGAACTAGGTGTGTCCTAACATTGGAGACTTTCCTGTCACATCAGAACAGACCGATTCCCTCTTTGTACTCAAACATGCAATTTGCTATCCCATTGGGAATCACAAACAGTGTCTCAGACACTGTTGTAGATAGCATTTTGTGACTCGCAATTTGTCGCAATTTGCGAGTCGAAAAAAGTTATTGTCGTACGTCTGGCCCTATGCCATCTAACTTCTGTTTTTCTCTACTATTCAGTATTAAGCCAGGAGTACTTCAAGGAATTAGCACAGCAAATTCTTTGAGAATCACACTTTATGTATTTACTTAATGTTGTTGTTGTGCTTACTCCCTTGTTAAACCATGGAACACAGGGACTAGCAGGTAAGTTTTCCAAAAGAAATTTACTAATAAGGATGAGTAGAAACAAGAGCTCACCAGTCAGTTTCCTGCCCATGCCTGTACAAATCCACATCTCCAACTGACACAAATTAGAAATCTAGAATGAGATTGTGGAATCTGACCAGAAAAATGCATGAGGTTAGTATACAACAATACATCTAAAAGAAGATGAGAGAAGTAAAAACCAGAACAAGCAGTGCATTTAAGAATACAACATCTCCCTTCCTTCAATAAATAAACAAAAATAGAATATGAACTTAAAACTGCCTTTGCACAGTAAGGTTTTACATTTATGCAAGTACGCAGGTTTCTTGGACACAAGACCACACCTGGTTGTGATGTCATTCTCACTAGCCTCACTCTCTGAACTGCTCCGGACCTGTACATTCAATTTTAGGCAACAAACTGTGTAATGGTTTTGAGGAACTTTGTGGTAGTGAAAAATTCAGGCAGTCGTTACCATGCCGGAGTGAAAAATTAGGCGGTCATTAATATGCCGGTCAGACTGGTTTCCGTGGTACTTTTGGAGGTGGTTGGACTGCCGCGGTCTCGTCGGAATCGGTCAGTCCAACCTCCGGATTACGATGCATGCATCATGTACTCTGACTGACCCTTGACAGACCACCGACTCTGACAGTCTTTCTCCAAACACTGAGATGGCGGTCAGAAAAAAAACAGCAGCTACAGGGCAGTGCAAGGATCTACGACCGCGGTCCGGATTACGATGTGGGTGTCTGATGACCCAACCGCGGCAGTCTGACCGACTGCCTTGAGTCGTCAGAAACGAAAGTTTTGGAGTGCATACTCACCCAATTCCATTTCTTCCCAGCAGTCTCCGCTATGGATCCCATTCTCCAGGTCCCGCATACACCTCAGCAGCTGCACCTCGATGTCTACAACCCTGTGGAGCTGGAATCCTGGTAAGTCCTTCTGTAGTATGAATCCCCAATGACTGGACTGTGAACATTCTGTCACTGTTCAGCAATGGGGTACATGCAGCACAAGGTATTTCCCCACATATGTCATGTATACATGTACAAGTCACATGTTTTCTGTGATTTTGGATGCCTTTACAGCAACATATTCAGGGATATGTGCACTGCCGTATAGAAGATCACCACGGTAGCAGTGGTTGCATAGTAATACAGCAGGGGGAACTTTACCAGCCTCTGTGGTTGGAATCAGATTGCAGCCATGGCGATGCGACGAGTGCAAGGTAAGTGATTGTATTTCTTTTTTTATTTATTTTACCTATCCCATTATCTGTTGACTCCCCCCACCCCAAGCTTCCCCATCCACCCCACCGCCTCACCGCTCTTACCTGTGCCGACCGCCACTGCCACCAAATATTAACTGAACACCATTATCCATAATAAGTTCCACTTCTTACCTTCCAAATCAAATGCAGTTGATATTTGAGCGCTCATTTCCTGGACAAAGTAATAAAATACCCACTTCGAAAAATAGGCAGTAAGAACTATTCAGGTAGGTCAGGATGGAGATTTCTGCACATAAAAGGTAGGAGAAACTGAGGCTTACACCTCTGCACAAAGGTATGTGAATCTCATTTTGTAGTACTACTGTAGTTCTACTAAACATACTACAAAATGTAGTTGTGAATAGACCCTACAGTGTAAAATGTGGTTGTTATCAAACTTTCAAGACAAAGCACACCTTATGTGCCCTCCCTGTCCCCCCTTGAAGGAGATCTACTATAGTGTAATTTTAAGCATTTGTGGCAGAGAACTACACCGCATTGAAAACATTGTAGACACTTATTTAACATTAAGTACAATTTATTTTTAATTAATTTTAATAATTTAATTTATTCCAGTGTTACTTCCTATGGCACCTTGCTTTAAGTCCCTGCATCAATTATTTTTGATAGGAGAGTGTTGCAGTACCTTTGGTGGTCCATGTGTGATGTCAGATTTACAGCAGCTCTGAACTTGAGTACATATATGACTGCTTAGGGTCCTTTTTGGCTGCAGTAACTATAGAATTGTGTTATATGTATAGCACTGGGTTTACTTTTTTGTGGGTGCATGTGCTTTTCTAAACCCCTTCCTAACCTTTCCTTAATCCATCTTTACTCCTCCCTTAACTTCGCTCCTTTGGTGGCAATTATTCCCCATTTTCCAGTCCCACCCTCTGTCCCTCCGACTAAATTGTATACTTAAGTGTACAGAAATCTTTGCAGTCAGGTCAGAGAGCTCCACACATTAAAGATAGGAGAAACGGAGGCACACATCACCATCGTAGTATGTGAATAGCATTTTGCCGTACATTGCCAGTACTACAGTAGTACTATTAAATATACTACAAAATGCAGTTCGGGTATAGGCCTCACAGGTATGTGAGGGAGTGACACTTTCATTTTAATGTACTTTTTTGGCATTCACAAAACTGTCCCAGTGGTGAGCCAGGAAAGCTGCACAGGACTGGCCGCAGCGGGCACTGGGCGTTACCCCGGTGGGCTGCCAGGGGTTTTGGGCTCCTGGGGGGCCGTTTTTGGTTGTCATCAGGGGCCGGTAATGCAGCATAGCTGCAATATCAGCCCCCTGTCACAAAATCGGCCGAAACCAGCCCTGCCAAACAGCTAGGCAGGAGCCGGCCTTGCAGTTTGCCAGGGGCGGTTTTGGTTCCCGGTCCGACCCTGAAGCTGGTCCATCCTCTGGTTTCAACGCCTATTACTGGGGATGTCTTGCAACATATTCCTCAGACTTCCATTTACCAAATGAGTAATTGTATTTAGCATACAAATATGCCCTGGGGAAATGCAGCCTGATGTGTAAATGCATTTTTTTCATTTCTTTTTCTCCAATGGCAAAACATTTGCTCTGTGGAGAATCCTCTGCACCCACACCCGTCAAGTTTGAGGGTGATTCATTTCTCTTCCCAGCCTAAGAGTTAATCAAGCCGTGGGCTGGAATAAAACTTCAGTCAACTTCAGAGTGAGTGCTGACAACCTCGCATTTTTGTGGGCGTTCTCAGAATTTCAAGGCTAAACAAACACACCTTGATCCGCACACTCTCCATCCCCCTTTGCATGGCATTTACTATTGCTTAATTCTAAGCATTCGTGACAGGGAGTTATAGAGCAGTAAAATCTTTATAGCTGTCAGGAATCCTTGCTTGAATTCCTAAAAGGTGGAAATTATATTTCCGGTCACAAATCTATGTTTATGGCTCAAACGTTCTTCATGAATCAGATCAAGGTTCTAAGTTATGAAGCTGCTTCTCATAGTAGCAGCCCTACAGCAAGAGGCCTGGTTGTGTAGCACCAGATTAATAAATAAAGTTGTAAACCTGCACCCACAAGTTTGCTAACTTACCTAGGTTCAGATTGATGACTTTCTGATAATCACAAAACATTTCAGCGCTACACCTGGAAAGCAGCCTGATGCATCTTTCCAAGTTTAGTGCAGGAAACGTTTTGTGTAAATTTCTAGATAGCCTTTGTGTTGACATTTTTTCCGCGTTGGTGTAGAAGGTGTACACTTATGCTTGCTGAAGAGTCAGCACCGTTATGTAATGACAATTTGTTTTCCCCTATTCCCCACCATGGGAATTTCCCCAGTGTAGATATCCCTTCCTTACCATGGGCACGAAGTTTGGGAGTGTTTTGTTCCTGTTCTCACCCTAGAAAGTTATATGCTCTTATCCTTGGCAGGAGTACATTTCAAACCATTCAAAAGGAGGCAAAGGGACATAAAGGAGTTTGAGAATACTCATAAACTCACATGCATGTGAGCGTTCTCAAACTTTAAATTTAACCACACCTCGGAATGTGAAGTTGCTACCACTTGTGTGGCATTTACTTCTGTGCAATGTTATGTGCTTGTTTGACAATATTAAGCAGGAGTAAAAGAATTCATGACTGCAAGCCCCACCTTTTGTTCATTCTTTCTGGTCATAATTCTTACCCTTCACACTCATAAGTCAGATTTACAAGCCTAAGGGCCTGATTTAGATGAGTTGCTGCCTCACAATGGTGATGGATATACTGTCCGCCAAAATATCAATCTCATCATTTCCTATGGGATTGCTATTTCGATGGAGCGTATATGACGGAGTAACCCGTCTGCCAAGATCTAAATCAGGCCCTAAGTGACTTTGTGACTCTGGGTCGATTTATATGTCGGTGGGAAGGAGACTCCACTGTGGTAGCAACGGAGTTCCCTCCCCACTAACATAAAGCTTCACATGCCCAATTTAGTTTCGGGCAGATCATCAGTTTAGCCACGGTGAAGGCTACTGTGACTCCACCGTGGCGAAACTTTTCCGATGGCTCTGGGGCAAAATCTGGCAGTGAGGGACAGTACAATTGTAATAAGGCTTCTCGTGCCATGAATGAAGACTTCCATGGCCAGGGGAGCATAATTTTTTTTCTTTACAAAAAGTAAATCTCATTTCAGGGTTTTCTTTTTGTAAAGAAAAACAGAAGTACCCTGATGCAGCCCCGTCGCATAGACTAAAATGCATTGAGATGAACAGCAGTAACAACAACATGCTTTTATAAGTGACTGCCTGGTTGGCAGTGGCTAATTTGTAAAAAGAATAAGTGCCAGAGCTCTTGTGAGGAGGCAGCTTGCCTCCTGACAAGATCCCAGGCTCTCCTGTTAGTGCTACCTGAACCAGAACCAACTACCAACCATGAAATAGGAGCGACGGAGATGTGGCTTAATGGCCAGAGGCGTCGACTTCGAAGCTGGGGAACCAGGTTCAAGTCTCGGGTCGCTCAATATCCTGTGATCTTCTTAAATGATTGTGAATGTGTCCTGAACTGGTGCTCGTGCCGGTGTTGATGATTAAGTGCCAGTGCTGAGCACTGGAAACCACTGGCTCAAATTAGGCACTGCTGGTTGGTGCTTATTTATTAAATTAGGTGGGCAGTTCATCTGTCATGTGAGCGGAGTAGTTTACTCCATCCCCATGGCGGAATGGCAGACTATCTGCTTACATAATAATCAGGGCCTCTGTACAATACAATGTACCCGTGCTGGTACAATTTTTCAGGAACATTTGGAGTGGGTGAGTGATTAAAAAACTCTGGTTTGTTCTGGTCAATAGATTCAAATGTATGTTTTTTACACAATGGGTGGTGGAAATATTAGAGAAAAATTCCACCAGGACGAGTGGAATCTAGCCCGTGTCCATCTCAGTCTGCTGACTCAAACTCAGACACAGTAAAAGACAATTCAGTACATTTAGGAAATAAAATAATTGAAATGTATGCATACATAAATGTAAAAGTAAATGACTGTATTCCCTGAAATACAGGGATGTGACATAAACATGATTGACTGAATGCATGTAAAATAGAGACATTTCTTAATGTTCTGAAGTTAGTAAGGCACCTTTTTTCTAGAAAGTGAAATGTAATTATTATTGGCACCTTTGCAGTATCCTCTGAGACAGCGCCTTTCTTGATGGCTTCTTCAACAAGAGTACTCTGTAGGGAGTTTGGGAATTATCACTACCTCTGTACGGAGAACGTTCCACCTAATTCTTGTAGAAAATGTGCCATGGTAGGCCTGTGGTGGACAACAGGCCAATGGTGTAGTTATTAACATGATGATGTCTTGTTATAAATGGCAAGCCTGAGGGGTGCACTTGGAGCTGAAGGCCCATAACAAAAGAATCTTCGGAGGATCCCTAGATCTGGAGAATCCCTGGGATTCCCCCACATTGGCATCCACATAGAGCAGGGTCTTTAGGTGTGGGGGGAAGTCCCAAAGTTTCCACAGACCGTGGGAGTAATGGCATATTGACTCTAAATGAATGACATATTTCCCATGTGGCTAGTTCCAGTGCAGGCAGCAAAAGGAAAGAAACCCATTGAATTAGCTCTAGATTTGAGTACAGGAATCAGTGATCAGTAATTTCAATGGATGGCCCCAGCACCTTGGCTCACAAGAGCAGAGGACCTCACCTGGAATCCTCTTACTGTCCACAATGTCCAGGGAAGGGTACTGGGGGTAAGAGCCACCACTGAGAAAGAGGGGTTTATAACGTCACCAGAACCGCAATAGTGCCACGATAAAACTTTAACATGCTGGGAACCTCACAGTCTTTAGGAGAAGGCAGTGATTTACTGCCAACCTGACAGGATCTCTTTTGCCCATGGTTCCTAATCAGGTAGTAAGGAGAAGGATGGTGGGAGGATGTCCAGAGAATAAGGTCGGACCTCCTTCAAAACTATAAAGAAGATCAATGCGGGCAGATTCAGTAATATCTTGCTCTGACATAGTCTTGTATCATTCCTGGCTTACTCCTGAATTCCAGAAGTAAACTATCGTTCAATTTACTTACCACAGAATAATACAAGAGTAAGTCAAACATTCTCACCACAAAATTATTGTGAATTGAGCCCTCAGTCTCCGGCATAAGAATGAAAAGCAGTGTGTGTTAGAATTAAATCATAGACTGCTTCTACAACTTCTAAAAATGTGCTGGTCAAATGTATCCCATGTTTGTAGTGACTTTGCCGGCCATTGAATGGCAATCATCCCAGCTCTGGTTATGTTTTGCCATGCTCCTTCTAGTGATTTATAAGCGTCGGGGACTTACCTACGTCAACTCCTTAACCTGATTCCTTGAGGCATTCCGGTGATTACAAAATGAAAAAGCTGCTTATTTGATGGTCATGTTCTTGGCATAAAAATTGGCCTGAGTAGATTAGAGATAGTTTTATGGATTCCTTAATTTATTACTTGTCCTAAATTATTGGGAACTTACTGAAATGGTCACCTCAAGTAGAGGAGAGAAACAATCAATTTCACAAAAATGATAACGTCCAATATCCAGCTGCACATAAGCCACATTCGACACTCATAGATACCTTCATTATCAAGTACCATTTGCTGAAGCTAAGACCAAACAATGAGAATCTTCTTTACCATCCTATTTCACAACTGGAAGCTTAAAACAATATAAAAATCTAGACATTGCTAAGCTCCTTGTCTAAATGATTTATCAGCAAACATCAAGGGGTCGATTCCGATCCGGTAAAAAAAACGTCCGTACGAATTGTATCCGGAGCCCTATCCGTACGACTCGTACACACGCCGTACGACCCGACGAGTACGATCCGGACTGGGGCATCAGGACGCGATCAGTACGGTCCACGTCAGGTAAGGGCGATTCGTATGGGAAAAACGCTCCGAACGGCTATTCGGAGCATTTTTTCCCGAATCAGAATGGACCCCCAAATATGCTACTTGGATTCTATCAAATTAAAATTTTATCCCACACTCACTGACAAATGCAGTGATTTTCCACTCATTGCTAGATCTCAAAAGATCCTACCATAGCAGAATCTTATTGACTATCTCAGTGATGCTGGGTGTCCACTTCATGCTTTAACACAGGTTGATGGCTGAAGCATCATGATTCCTCTATGTTAAAGCCTAAGCAGGTGGCCTTCCAACAGGTCAAACTCACATGTTAAACCAAACAGAAGGTTAGCCATGTGTTAGTGTCATGAATCCAGTGATCGTTTGACACTCAATGCAGAAAAAGTCTTTAGATTTTTTGTGGAACTTCTTTTCTCATCACTGGCAATTCACTTTGGTTTTAGCATAATATGTATTAATTCGTTAGAGCCTCATAATAAAAACACCAGACTGATGTATTTGTAAATAAATCATTTTCAGCTTTTTTTCTTCTAACAAGGAACCATGCAGAGTTTTTCTCATTTACCAACTGAGAAGCAATATTCTGTTTTGGGGATTGGTGAAACGTTGACACTGAGATTCAGTGCAAAATCTATGCTGATAACTTTCTTGTTTCTGTTAAGAACCTTATCCTTGGTTCATGTGTGATTTTGTCTATATCAATGCATAAAGCACTGGTTAGGGTTTTTGATGAATGAGGCGGCACAACCAACTTCCTCCCTCTTTCGATTCATCTATCCCTCAAATCTGAAACCATTAGTAATCGGTTTGTTAAGAATCTAGTGATCACTACACAAATAAAACCTAATAAGATTAAATATGTTCCTCATTTACTGGGGGGGAGGGTTACATTTCCTGGTGGGTATGGTCAAATCCATAGGATGCCCCATTCTGTGAACATATTGCACTCCCTTCCGCTCTTTTTCAGCTCCTTCCTGTTTATTTCGAGGTGACATGGTGCAGGAAGTCAACGTAATAAACGTTTTACTTTAGCCTAAAGCATTTATTATGAGGAAGGGAAGCACGATCCGCTACTAGTAATCAAAGGTGCACTAACGGCAAGACAAGAAATTCAATTCAATAACATTCAGTTCAATTTAATTCAATTCAATTCAATTCAAGTTTTATTCTGTTTAGGCAACCCAAAAATACAATACTACATCACATCGCAACAATTCACTGAGTGCAATAACATTTATGGCCTTAACTTAAGAAGGTCAACATTTTGACCTCTGAAAACATAGCTGGTCTTAAGAATTTACCACAGCGCAACAAGTTGTAATAGACAACATTATTTGTTAGAATAATAACACCACAGAGCAGTTAGTAAGATGCTATAAATGTATGTATGGTACAAGGCATCTAAAACTAGCAGGTTTTAGTCAAAATTACAGTGCATCATTGATTGAGTGGACAAATGATCACAAGGGCCAAAACCTAAAACTTTAGCTGATACCCAACCATTAGGAGATGGATGTAAAAGGCATATGATTGCTGCTCTAAATCTTGTTAAAAGGTTCTATTAATACACAGTAGAAACCATGTACATGTATGACTGTACTGCATTTATGTCTGCAATAAGAAAGAAGACCTGACAGTAGATATAGCAAGTTCAGTATTTTCTCTTGCCGTGGCCCTTCTCTCAAGGAAGATTCTCCTTACCCAATTTTTTTCAGTTCTCTAAATAAGCAGAGATTGAAAGAAATCAAGTGGATAGATTTCAGACAAAGCTTTTTCAATGTATGTCAGCCAATGAATCTTCTCAACTACCTTCAATTTCATACAATCACAGATAAGCTCCAGTGTCAATCTGGCCACTTGATTCGTCCAAAGTGAACTCCACAGGAGAAGTAACTTTTACCACACTTCCAGGTGTTGAAAACATAGCACTTCATGGGAGATGAAATGAAAGGTACCTTGAGGCAAACCCAGAAGTAGTCTGCAAAAATGATTTTCTTCAATTTGTAAGGGTGTGACATTAGCAGTTCCCCAATCACCAACACTATCCAAAACAACAGAAATACATTTGCTGAAATTAATTGTTTTAATCCATTTTCAGGGTCTATTCATTCTTTTGGATCCAAAATGAAAAAATGCTCCCATGGGTTTTAGAAACTGTACCTTCCTAAAATGTAAAAGGTTCGCCCAATTATTTGTATTATCGAATCACATACTCATATAAGAGAGAATACTTTGTTCAACACCAGGCCGTTGAAGGTGAATGTTCTAGTTTTCGTGGACGACTTAGGCCCCATAGATACTAGGTAATAGGACTTGGAAAAACTGGTTGTGAGAACTAGATTTTACATGCAACTAACACATTTTTCAACGATTTCCAATCCTAGACAGCAAGACGCCATCATTAGCATACCAAAGAACTGGAATAGAGTTTGAATTTAATCTGACCTGTCCAGCATCCCTCAAACAACACTCTAATTGGTAAGTGCAAAGCATGATCAAAAGAAGTAGTATAGCAACTGTGGTGTACCTGTGATAGAGGGATAAATCTGAGAACAAAAGACTCAATTAGCATAACACAAATTCCATTTGGCCCAAATAATACAGTGCGCTCACAGTCTAAATTGGACAGCAACGAGCAAACCTGGTTCTCAATAGGTTAACTATCTATCAACTTAAGAGAAGCTTGTATCAGGTCTTCTGATTTAACGTTAAAATCCCCAGCAAGTATTATAAAAGGGCTGTTTGGTGAGGGTCCTCAATGCTGCCGTTGGATCAGGTATGCCCCCATCATGGTCCATGGTTTTTTGCAATTTTCACCCCGAGTGGGCTGGGTGTGCTCAGACTTGAGTCCCAGGCTCTCCACACCACTGGAGTCAAGCTATCCAGGCTGAATGAAGGCTGATAGCCAGAAACCGGTCCTTGGATGCTTGATTCTGGTCTGGGAAAGACATGGCTTGGTAGTTCGGACTGGACTGTTCCCATGAGGCACAGGGTCAGAGCTGATTTGCATATAGACAGTGTCTAACCCAGGGTGGTGTGGAGTGCAAAAAAACAATGGATTTAGGCCCAGATCCTTGTACTGGGATGAATGTATGACATTGTTCTACATTCTGTCCATCAACTGTGTTTTTTGCAATTTTCACCCCGAGTGGGCTGGGTATGCTCAGACGTGAGTCCCAGGCTCTCCACACCACTGGAGTCAAGCTATCCAGGCTGAATGAAGGCTGATAGCCAGAAACCGGTCCTTGGATGCTTGATTCCGGTCTGGGAAAGACATGGCTTGGTAGTTCGGACTGGACTGTTCCCATGAGGCACAGGGTCAGAGCTGATTTGCATATAGCCAGTGTCTAACCCAGGGTGGTGTGGAGTGTAAAACAACGATGGATTTAGGCCCAGATCCTTGTACTGGGGTGAATGTATGACATTGTTCTACATTCTGTCCATCAACTGTGTTTTTTGCAATTTTCACCCTGAGTGGGCTGGGTATGCTCAGACGTGAGTCCCAGGCTCTCCACACCACTGGAGTCAAGCTATCCAGGCTGAATGAAGGCTGATAGCCAGAAACCGGTCCTTGGATGCTTGATTCCGGTCTGGGAAAGACATGGCTTGGTAGTTCGGACTGGACTGTTCCCATGAGGCACAGGGTCAGAGCTGATTTGCATATAGCCAGTGTCTAACCCAGGGTGGTGTGGAGTGCAAAAAAACGATGGATTTAGGCCCAGATCCTTGTACTGGGGTGAATGTATGACATTGTTCTACATTCTGTCCATCAAATGTGTTTTTTGCCATTTTCACCCTGAGTGGGCTGGGTATGCTCAGACGTGAGTCCCAGTAGCCAGAAACCGGTCCTTGGATGCTTGATTCCGGTCTGGGAAAGACATGGCTTGGTAGTTCGGACTGGACTGTTCCCATGAGGCACAGGGTCAGAGCTGATTTGCATAAAGCCAGTGTCTAACCCAGGGTGGTGTGGAGTGCAAAAAAACTATGGATTTAGGCCCAGATCTTTGTACTGGGGTGAATGTATGACATTGTTCTACATTCTGTCCATCAACTGTGTTTTTTGCAATTTTCACCCCGAGTGGGCTGGGTATGCTCAGACGTGAGTCCCAGGCTCTCCACACCACTTGAGTCAAGCTATCCAGGCTGAATGAAGGCTGATAGCCAGAAACCGGTCCTTGGATGCTTCATTCCGGTCTGGGAAAGACATGGCTTGGTAGTTCGGACTGGACTGTTCCCATGAGGCACAGGGTCAGAGCTGATTTGCATATAGCCAGTGTCTAACCCAGGGTGGTGTGGAGTGCAAAAAAACGATGGATTTAGGCCCAGATCCTTGTACTGGGGTGAATGTATGACATTGTTCTACATTCTGTCCATCAACTGTGTTTTTTGCAATTTTCACCCCGAGTGGGCTGGGTATGCTCAGACGTGAGTCCCAGGCTCTCCACACCACTGGAGTCAAGCTATCCAGGCTGAATGAAGGCTGATAGCCAGAAACCGGTCCTTGGATGCTTGATTCCGGTCTGGGAAAGACATGGCTTGGTAGTTCGGACTGGACTGTTCCCATGAGGCACAGGGTCAGAGCTGATTTGCATATAGCCAGTGTCTAACCCAGGGTGGTGTGGAGTGCAAAAAAACGATGGATTTAGGCCCAGATCCTTGTACTGGGGTGAATGTATGACATTGTTCTACATTCTGTCCATCAACTGTGTTTTTTGCAATTTTCACCCCGAGTGGGCTGGGTATGCTTAGACGTGAGTCCCAGGCTCTCCACACCACTGGAGTCAAGCTATCCAGGCTGAATGAAGGCTGATAGCCAGAAACCGGTCCTTGGATGCTTGATTCCGGTCTGGGAAAGACATGGCTTGGTAGTTCGGACTGGACTGTTCCCATGAGGCACAGGGTCAGAGCTGATTTGCATATAGCCAGTGTCTAACCCAGGGTGGTGTGGAGTGCAAAAAAACCGATGGATTTAGGCCCAGATCCTTGTACTGGGGTGAATGTATGACATTGTTCTACATTCTGTCCATCAACTGTGTTTTTTGCAATTTTCACCCCGAGTGGGCTGGGTATGCTCAGACGTGAGTCCCAGGCTCTCCACACCACTGGAGTCAAGCTATCCAGGCTGAATGAAGGCTGATAGCCAGAAACCGGTCCTTGGATGCTTGATTCCGGTCTGGGAAAGACATGGCTTGGTAGTTCGGACTGGACTGTTCCCATGAGGCACAGGGTCAGAGCTGATTTGCATATAGCCAGTGTCTAACCCAGGGTGGTGTGGAGTGCAAAAAAACCGATGGATTTAGGCCCAGATCCTTGTACTGGGGTGAATGTATGACATTGTTCTACATTCTGTCCATCAACTGTGTTTTTTGCAATTTTCACCCCGAGTGGGCTGGGTATGCTCAGACGTGAGTCCCAGGCTCTCCACACCACTGGAGTCAAGCTATCCATGCTGAATGAAGGCTGATAGCCAGAAACCGGTCCTTGGATGCTTGATTCCGGTCTGGGAAAGACATGGCTTGGTAGTTCGGACTGGACTGTTCCCATGAGGCACAGGGTCAGAGCTGATCTGCATATAGCCAGTGTCTAACCCAGGGTGGTGTGGGGTGCAAAAAACGATGGATTTAGGCCAAGATCCTTGTACTGGGGTGAATGTATGACATTGTTCTACATTATGTCCATCAACTGTGTTTTTTGCACCCATCATGGTCCAGGGCAACTATTGTCTCGATTTTTAAAAAAGGGGACAGGGATAGCCCGCTTTGCTATCGCCCAATATCCCTGATTGACGTGACAGTCAAGGTACTGGGCCATGTGGTTTTGAATAGACTGGTGGATTTGTCAGAGACTCACAGAATAATAACAGATGTCCAATATGGGTTTCGGTCGGGGAAATCAACGGCGGATCAATGTCTAAACCTTTATCTTGTTGCTTCAAAGTACACCATAGCTAAGTCGGGGGCACTCTACCTAGCCTTTATGGATCTTACTGCAGCATTCGACCTAGTCAATCGTTGCAAACACTGGAATCTAATGAGAACGTTGGGCGTGGATCTGGGCTTGATTAATATCCTAATGGCACTACATTCAAATACAACTGCCGTGGTAAGGTACACGAAAGAGGGGAATATCACAGGCCATTTTAAGTGTATGAGCGGGTTGAGACAGGGCTGTATTTTAGCACCCTTTTTATTTACACTATATAGATTGTGAGCGCGATCTGGAACTGTTTGTAACATTTAAAACGTACGCGATTTAGGCTCTTTTAACTTTGTTCCACCTACCTGCATTCTTTCAGGTACTCTGACTTCTAAACGCCTCGGTCCCCGCAGCTCAGCTGTTTGAGAGGAGGGCGTGTTAGCAACAGACTGACCCCGGGCTATACTTCCTGCCAAAGGGGGCGGAGCTGCATCTCCGTTTGGAAATCTATTTAGGCTGCTGGGCCAGTGGGCGCTGGAGGGACTGCGGTGAGTAGGCGGCTGCCTGACCTCACGCGTGGTCACACGGTGCTAATACTGATTGAAACGCCTGATTGTGAGTGCGATCTGGAACTGTTTGTAACTTTTAAAACTTAATCGATTTAGGCTTTTTTAACTTTGTTCCACCTACCTGCATTCTTTCAGGCACTCTGACTGTTAAACGCCTTGGTCCCCGCAGCTCAGTTGTTTGGGAGGAGGGCGTGTTAGCAGCAGACTGACCCCGGGCTATACTTCCTGCCAAAGGGGGCGGAGCTGCGTCTCCGTTTGGAAATCTATTTAGGCTGATGGACCAGAGGACGCGCAGCGGACGCACGCAGCGGACGCGCGGCAGACGCACGCAGCGGACGCGTGCAGCGGGCGCACCAATGGCGCGCCGAAGGTGCGCCAAAGGTAAGCCCGTCTATGCCCGTCCGCGCACGACCGAGCCCAGGGGCCAGTCCCCCTGGCCAACGATTAGTGTACTCAGCCAAAGAGCTACACTCGCTGAACTCTAAAACCCACTCCATCAGTAGGTCCACCTTCGGTAAACTAAAGGAAGTAAATATACTACAAAATCGCGATCTTTCGCCCTCTCAAAAATGCTTCAGAAATAAAACCAGCTCGCCTACCAAACCCCAGACCGATCTGAAATTGACAAGTCTGAATACACGGTCGTTACAAAAACACCACTTAGAAATCTTCCCCCTTCTCCAGGACGAGGACATAGATATATTGGCACTTACGGAAACTTGGCTGGGAGATAGTTTAATACCAGACATCATTGCTTCCTTGCCAAATGAATATGATGCCATGTGGCACAATCGTTGTAACAACATCAGAGGGGGGGGCGTGGCAATCTTGTACAAAAAACAACTGATGGTCACAAAATTAATGGCAGAGACTGTGGACTCAGCAGATATACTAGGGGTAAAAATTACCTTCAATAATGCATGTCTTGCTCTTTTGACGGTATATCGTCCACCTAAATCAACCACTCAGTTTAATGATTTGTTCACAACTATTATCTCTGATATCCGCACACGCCATCAGAGAGTACTAGTAGTGGGTGATTTTAATTTACACTGGGATAAAAAAAACAAAGATACGGCGACCCTACAGCTGGAAACTCTAATGACCACATTGGGTTTCCAAGAACTAGTAGAGGTGCCCACGCATAATAAAGGCCATACTTTAGACCTCATCTGGACTACCCACACGGAGGTTACTCTCATAGATATTCTACCCTGCCTTTGGTCAGACCACCTCTTAATAAGTTGTCGCATCCCAATAGAAGGTCATTCGACCCACACACCCCAAATCTACAAAATGGTACGTCAAAGGAATACAATTGACCCAACAACCTTGACAGACCTCCTCTTCACTTTAACTTTTCCTGCCAATGAACAAGGCAATTTGGATCAAGAGTGCGTAAACTTCACAAAAAACCTACGCTGGGCTATTAATCAGGTAGCACCAGAGCGGAAACATAAGATTAAAGAAGCAGATAAAGGGGCCTCTTGGTTCAATTCTTCACTGAGAGAACTTAAAAGAAAGCTTCGTTATACTGAAAGGCGGTGACGTAAAAGCAATGATCCCACAGATCGAGACAAATATAAGTCATCGCTAAATTCTTACAAAAAATGTATTTTGTCAACCAAAGCCGAATATTTTGAAGCTCGAATAAACAACGCCGGAAATAAATAGAAAGAAACCTTTAAAATTCTGACTGAGCTCAGTAAAAAAACAGAAAAAACAGAGGTCCCAATTGATTGTAATACCTTCCAATCCTTCTTTCTGGAAAAAGTCAGGCTTATTCTCTCAGATATCAACAATATCTCCATTAACCACCCCTTACTACCGTGCCTTCAAACCCCCTCTTCAGTCCA
Source organism: Lissotriton helveticus (assembly GCF_964261635.1). Classification (NCBI taxonomy): domain Eukaryota; kingdom Metazoa; phylum Chordata; class Amphibia; order Caudata; family Salamandridae; genus Lissotriton; species Lissotriton helveticus. Next base: position 791,904,222 of record NC_136063.1, on the reverse strand, counting down.
TACCCTCTCCAGTTTCCCTCAATTAGACATAATTTCCCTCAGGCAGCTCATGAACCGAATCAAAACAGGCTCCCCATCGGATCCATGTCCTCCCAGAATTTTCCGAATGGCGCTTCCAGGTCTAGAGGGTCACATCATCTCCCTACTCAACAACTCGCTAGATACTGAATACCTGCCATCCAGCTTTAAAGAGTCACGTGTTAAGCCCCTAATAGAAAAGCCTGGAGCAGACCCAACTAATTAAAAAAACTATAGGCCAATATCCCAGCTACCTTTCTTGGCCAAAATCATAGAACAACATGTTCTGAAATCGCTATCATCGTTCCTGGAGGCTCACCATCTTCTCCAGGGACGTCAAGCTGGGTTTCGAGCTCACCACAGCACTGAGCTGGTGATGCTCTCAGTGCTTGATGAGCTCAGAGTTATGGCTGATGGTAAAAAAACGTGTGCCGTGATATTATTAGACCTATCAGCGGCATTTGATACTGTCAGCCATACTCTCCTACTGGATAGATTGGCCTCTTTAGGTATACAAGATCTAGCCCACTGATGGCTCGAATCCTTTCTCTCTGGTAGGACACAAAGGATTCAATTGGGGATGTGACATCTGATGTGGGCCCACTTGACTGCGGTGTTCCCCAGGGATCTGCATTGTCCCCACTGCTTTTTAATGTTTATTTGCAACCCCTAATAACAACGTTGGCAAATATGGGCTGTAAAATCTTTAACTACGCAGACGACACCCAGCTGTTGCTTAGCATTGAGAACACGGCGTCTGCGCAGATTCAAGCCCAAAACATTCTTAGCTATACCGTGAGTTGGATGACTGCCAACTCACTAATAATCAACCTGGACAAGACAGAGGTCCTGGTTATCCCTGCAGCAGAATCACCCTGGAGCGATCTGTTCTGGCCCCAGGACCTAGGTCTCACCCCCAAGCAATGTCCAACTGTAAAAAGTCTAGGCATAAAAATCGACCATGAACTTTCAATGGCTAGCCAAGTTTCCTCAGTGGTGGGCACGTGTACGGGACGAATTAGACAGCTACGGAAACTGGTCCCCCTACTCTCCACCTCTACACTCCGTACGATAGTCTCACCGATTATAATCTCAAGGTTGGACTATGGGAATGCTCTCTACTTGGGCCTTCTCCAGGCACTGATAAGTAGATTGCAAGTGGTCTTAAATGATGCAACGAGATTGATCTTCAGGTTGTCAAGACGGACCCATGCCTCACCACTGCTGTATAAATTACACTGGCTCCCCATAAAGCAGAGAGTGAATTTCAAAAGCCTCTGTATAGCCCACAAAGCTATACACGGCCTGGCGCCTGTATATATAAAAGAACGCCTTGAGGCCTATACCCCTGGACGTTCACTAAGGTCCTCCGAGGCACAACTGTTGTCATGCCCTCGGTACAAATTGTCCTCTAAAGGCGGTAGATCTTTCTCAGTGCTGGTTTCACAGCTCTGGAACAAATTACCAGAGCACCTCCATAAAGAATCCAACTTACTTCACTTAAATCGCTCAAAACTCTTTTGTTTAAAGAAGCATTAAATGCAGTTTAACCTTTGATGACCCGTGTGCTTTTTAATACACTCAGCTACCGTTTATCTCTTCCTGGTTCCAAGCGCTAAGAGACCTGTCGGTGATTTGGCGCTATATAAATCGAAACTAACAATAACAATATTAAAGGCCTGGATCGAGCACTAACCACATTAGAAACAGACACCCCGAAAGTTGGCTCAAGACAAGTTCCCGTCCTTCTCTATGCAGACAATGCCGTCCTTTTGGCCCGCACGCCAAAGGGCTTGCAGCTTTTGCTTGACAGATTTGTAGGGTTCATGAATGACATGGACCTGCCCCTAATCTCTCAAAATCCTACATAATGAAGATTGGGAAGATGAGCAGGAAGACAAATACATATACAGTAGGCCCCCACATCCTTGGGAAAGTAACCGCCTTGTCATATCTGGGCATCCTGTTTGACCAGAAATTGGGTTTTAAGCAGTTACTAGAGGCAAAATGCCTTGAGCTGACAAGGTCAACTGGAGCGATTAATAGCTTTGCTCGCAGATGAGGCAAATGGTCACCTGGTAAAATAATGAAACTTTATCATTCTTTTTGTTGATCCAAAGTAGTATATGGAAGTAAGGTCTGGGGATTTATGAAAAAAAACTAATTACAAACTGCCGAAAATCTTTATCCTAGGCGATTGCTGAAAGTTCCCCGGAGTACCCCCGCTTTTATTGTTCCCGAGGAGTTGGGCTCAAAATGTAGTGCCAATATGGTAGCCGTGAAACCCCTCCTGGGCTGGGTCAATATATGGTCCAACGTAGAGACAGGTTTCAACAGACAAGTTGTACAGTATTGTCTCTCGTTGGACCATGCACTGAAAATTCCTTGGCTGAAATACATAAAAGATGCCTTCACTATGTTAGGTCGATCAGACCTGTTCTTTCACCCACATAAGGCATGCTCACAGGATAAGGCGTGCATTAAGGCCCTGTTTTTTAAATATGTTTCGGCCCATAGGGAGGAAAAGGAATTGATGAAACCCTCGATTAGAGGCTATGGGCATCATTAGGATGGCGGGCGGACTTTGCCCGACCGCCATCCTCACGGTAAAAGGACCACCCGCCATATGTGCTGGGGTCCCGTGTGTGGCGGGCACATCCTGCATTTTTTACATTGCGGCGGGCGGTGCTTTCAGCACGGCCTCCCGCAATGCAAAAAATGCATTTCGTGCATGTGCATGCACAGCGTGGCAGGCACCGCGCGGTGCCTGCCATGTTGTGCATGCACATGAAGGGGGGTACCATAGGTACCCCCCATGTGCCCCCCAAACATCCTGCGGGCCTGCAACTTGCCCCAAACTAAAAAACTACATGCCTTTCCGTGGCGGCATCGCCGCCACGGAAAGGCTCCCTCGCGCCTGCATCCTGATATGGATGGCGGTGTCTAGCAGACACCGCCGCCATATGAAACCCTTTTCTGCCCGGTCGACTTGTCGACCGGCCGGAAAAGCGGCACACGGTCTTCCCGTCCGCCGCGGTCCCCCCCCCCGCCATACTAATAAGGCGGGGGAAATGGGTGGCGGGCGAGCTAGGATGTAGGGCAGAACGCCACCGCCATGCGGGCCGTGGCGATCCGCCCTACTACCTAATGGGCCCCTATGTTTTAGTGACGTCAACACAGGGCATGGAACCATACCTATCTTTCATATCTAGTGCCCATGATCGTTTTTTAATCACACGGTTCAGATTTAACCTTCTTCATCATCTACTAGCAGTACCTTCAGGGTATATGGCCAAGGACGATCAAAGAGGGCCCTGTGGCTGCGACAGTAAGTCTCCTCAGGATACCCTACACTTTGTTCTCTTGTGTCCATATCACTCGCACCCAAGGAGAAGATTTGTGAAGGGGCTACTTAGGGAATGCAGATTTAAGCAGTCGTTTGTGGCTCTGCTGTTTTTAAAACTGTCTCTAGACATTGCCACCCTTTTCTGTGTTTCGAATTTCCTAAGAACTGCTTGAAAGCTAAGACTCACCTGGGGCACCTGAAAGAGGATGATTCTTTTTTTTTTTAAGGCTGAGCACTACTTTTATTATGTGTTTCCCTTTTTAAAAAAAAAATATTGTGTTGGTAACATTCGTTTATGATTTTGCCTAATACTGATGTGTTGATGAAATGTTATCTTTTATGGACATATTTTATATGCCGCATAAAGATTATTATTATTATTATTATTATTAGAATTAAACTGAATGGACAGGTGTAAATGTTCACACAACTTTTGTGCTTATTTAATGGACTGATTATGGCTACCCATTGTTGTCCATTCTTTATCGCACCGGATAGAATCTGACAATGTTTTTTAGAATTTATCAGATGTATCGCACCGTTTATTATTGAAATGTCTGCAACTAAAAAGAAAAGGACTGTTCCACCTGTGAACCTATTAACTATTAGACAATTCAGTATTGAGGATAGGTACACAAAATGTAGCTGAATTAAATATGTCATTATAAAAATATCTGAGACAAAAGTTACCTGCCTTCCTAAAATGTAATTCCAAAACTTGGATATTGGTAGGCCCTAACAATTTTTTCTTCCATGGAGCCACCAATCGAGAGAGCAACCCAAATAAATGACGGTCTTTGGGTCTGCCATAGTGTGAATGGAGCTCCTGATACAATACCAAAAATGTTTCATACCCATCAACATGCAAAACTTAAATCAACGGTGTTTCCATTAAGATTATAATATGGTAATTCAATTTATCTGTTTGTTTTTAACAAATTTGTAAGTGAAAACCAGTCATGTTCCAGGTATAAGATTAAGACTTTTAAATATGTTGGAGGCTTTCATTAACTTGTTTATATGACGGAAAAAATTAGACACACTGATAGAAGAAGTTGTATAGCTATAATAATTGACTAATTGTCAATAATTGTTCTCCGGACCCTCCAGATGGCAAATCTGCTCACAGTCGGGCAAGGGCAGAAGTAATAAAGTTGGTGGATGAGAACATTTTTATGTTTTTTTAAACCAAGCAGTAAAGTTCTAGAAAGGTGCTGTTTGTTAATATGATATGAAAAATATCACGTGACGGAAATATTGTCAAAAAATGTCGTGGGGACAATATTATGGTTCAGAAGATTACAGGTAAGAATATCAGTGTTTAATATCTTTTTTTAAATATAGGTCTACATAATATTGATTTTGTCTTTATGATTTTGTGTGCTTTTAATTATTACTGAGGGACTAATTACGATGCTGGATGAACTTGCGCCGCTCGACACCGTAGCGGTCCGGAATCACCCGACTATAGGTTAGTTGTTCCAACCTCAAAATTTGAAACATACATTTTGCTATGGCAGCTTTTGCAACAGGCACAAAATGCATGCAGCACAAGCTGCCATAGCAAAATGGATGTTTGGAAACATCCCTGCACGTGAGGCAGGCACCGTGAGTGCAGGGATGTTTCCATAGGTGCCCCCCAGGCTCCATAGGTGAGGTCCAGGGGGCCGTGCTATGGGCCCTGAAACTCACATTCCAACTGCATTTTCATGTCAGGTGGACCCCCATGAAAAGGCAGGCAGAAAGTGGCATCATAATACCACCAGCAGAGCCGAGCCTGTTTCTGCCATCATTAGGGTATTATAGTGCCTTCTGATGCACCAACGGGCCCCTTAAGCCAGTCGGAAGCGCATTGGAATTCCCCCACAGATTTCACTCTGATCCCTGTCATCCTAATACAGTGGTTGGACTGAAACCTACGATGTCGGGCGGATTGCCTCCAACAGCTTTTCAGAGGCTTTCCTCCAGACAACATAATTAGGCTCTGCTCTATGTTATTATTAGTTAAATGTCATTTTTTTGTAGTTTTAGTAATTTATTTTTGAGGTTATTTAGAATGGCGTTAATTATTGGCAGGTTGTTGGTTGTGTGGAGGAGTAGAGTACGACGTTATTTTACTGTTATGTTATGAGTATTTGTAATCACACTGTCACCTGCAAGGTTATAGTGGCACTGAGCAGGTGTGTGTGCCTAGCCCTACCTAAGGTAGGTTGTTTGTTTTAAAAGCCAGATCTTCAGCTACTTGCAGAATTCAATTGAGGAGGAGGCAGGCTCTGATGTGGAGAGGGAGGCCGCTCCACGCTTTAGGAGTGGTGTGAGAGTACGCTTGCTCTCCTGATCTGGTTCTGTGTATACGTGGGATTTTGGCGAGTAGGAGTCCTGCGGAGCAGAGGTGTCTGATTGTTGGTGAAAAGAGATATGACTATTCAGCTACGTGGTGCCTGACTTGTGGAGTGCCTTGAATGCGTGTGTGGTGTGTCTGAATTGAGCGTGTTTCTGTTTTGGAAGCCAGTGTAGTTCCCTGAGGTGTGGTGTATTGTGAGCTCTGTGTGGGAGGTTGAGGATGAGTCTGGCTGCAGAGTTATGGAAGGTCTGTAGTCTTCTAGTGAGTTGCTTGGTGATCCTGGCATAGAGGGCGTTCCCAAAATGAAACTTGCTGGTGACTAGGGCATGAGTGACAGTTGTTCTTGTGTTGCTTGGGAGCCATTTGAAGATCTTTCTCTGTATCTTCTGGCTTTTGAAGCAGGTCTCAGTGACAGCATTGACTTGTGCAGTCATGTCTAGTTTGCTGTAGATGATTTTAGTATATGTTTTCATTTTTTATATTATTCTTTTTACAATATGTAAAATATGAGTAGTTAATTAGATGTTTAATTATCCAAATTATGTAATTATTACATTATATATGAATATTTTGTTATGGTTAATTATTGTTTTATTTTTACATTGATTATTAGTTATGTAAAATATTTAAGTGAATATTTATTTAATGATTTTTGAGAAATTACATTTTTTAATACTAATTGGATAATTATGTATTAATTATTTAATTCAATAAAATATCATTTCATTTATTTGAAGTGGTATGTTTTTATTTTTGTAAAGATATACTATTTTTTTGTTGTGATTTACTTTTTTTCTACCATTCATATTGTTTGTGGGTTACTAGTCCAAAGGTAAAGCTGCCATGCCAGCACCCCACACGCAAGATCCGCCACAGAAAAGGGCAGTAGCACAAACCTCATCCGCTTCACTGCTACAGGAGCATCAATAATCAGCAGGCAAATGCTGGGTTAATGTGGCCAGCGAGTCTGCCACACAGGCTTGCTACATTTTTGGGCTGTATGGCAGTGTATCAAGTAAAACAATATGGACATACCCAAAATTTCCCACAATACTGAAAACCTATATATATTATAACTAGGGCTCCTGGTTTTATGGTATTTATTTTTTTGTTATTTCCATCTGTATGTATCCATATTTATTTTTTGTCAACTTTATCTGTATTTATCCATATTTATTATGGGTTTTGGTAAAAAATATAGCTGAAACTGGTATATTTCCACATATATTTAACCAATAAATATGTAGTCATGATTGAATGCCTGCCAGGTTTCAGGGATATGAACACCCTCAGAAGATAAATCAATGCACTTATATGAAAATATGCATATGTTAGTATCAACCTTGTGTATATCTACTGCTATTTAAGCCTATTTACTAAAATGTCTTTCTTTTTTTAACCCCCTTCCCTATCAATCCGCATAGCTATTGGCCTGGCAGCCATGGCAAGGTGAGTTTAGAATCACTCAAAAAACACCCAATTCGATACACAAACCTGGTAAGCCCCCGGAACAGCCCTCTTCTTACCGACCAATATCACTAATCAATGTGGAAGAAAAGTTATTGGCCAAAACACTGGCACAACATCTACAGCCCCATCTAACGACACTGGTCCACCCGGACCAGTCGGGCTTCATGTCGACCGCAACACCTCCCTTAATTTGCGGCGCCTCCACGGGGTGCTGGACTGCACCCACTTACTCCGAAATGATACGGCCATCCTCTCCTTGGATGCGACGATGGCATTCGACCAGGTGGAATGGCCATTCCTGTTTGCTGTCTTACGGAGGATGGGTTTCGGCCCAAAATTCTGCAACTGGATTCGGCTACTTTATACAGCACCCCTGGCGCATGTGGTCGCAAATAGTCATATCTCGAGGGAGATTGCGCTGGGCAGGGGGACGCGGCAGGGCTGCCCGCTCTCACCACTCCTCTTTGCCTTAATCTTAGAACCTCTGGCGGCCTGGACACGCACGACGCCGCTACATCGGGGGCTAACATGGGAGACGGGTTGGGAAGACCGCATCTCCTTATACGCCGATGATGTGCTAATATACACAACAAGGGGTGGTGAGGGACAGAGTCTCTGAATTAAGCAGAATACTCTCACCCAGTCAAGAGATCAGGGCTAGATCCAACACCGTTTTTTAGCTCACTGCACCATCCCAGTTTCAGAACCTGGCTGTATGCAAATTAGTCTGTTCCTGTCCCAGTGCATGATGGGAACAGGGCAAACCAAACTACAAAAGCCAATTCTTACACTGGGAAGGAAACAAGCTTCCGGGGACCGGTTTCTGGCATTACAGCCGTCTTCGGCCCGGCTTGCTTGAATCCTGATGGTGCAATGAGCAAGGGACTCATGTCTGAGTATACCCTTCCACGCTTAGGGTGGACAAAAATATTTACAACAAGGGGTGGTGAGGGACAGAGTCTCTGAATTAAGCAGAATACTCTCACCCAGTCAAGAGATCAGGGCTAGATCCAACACCGTTTTTTAGCTCACTGCACCATCCCAGTTTCAGAACCTGGCTGTATGCAAATTAGTCTGTTCCTGTCCCAGTGCATGATGGGAACAGGGCAAACCAAACTACAAAAGCCAATTCTTACACTGGGAAGGAAACAAGCTTCCGGGGACCGGTTTCTGGCATTACAGCCGTCTTCGGCCCGGCTTGCTTGAATCCTGATGGTGCAATGAGCAAGGGACTCATGTCTGAGTATACCCTTCCACGCTTAGGGTGGACAAAAATATTTACAACAAGGGGTGGTGAGGGACAGAGTCTCTGAATTAAGCAGAATACTCTCACCCAGTCAAGAGATCAGGGCTAGATCCAACACCGTTTTTTAGCTCACTGCACCATCCCAGTTTCAGAACCTGGCTGTATGCAAATTAGTCTGTTCCTGTCCCAGTGCATGATGGGAACAGTGCAAACCAAACTACAAAAGCCAATTCTTACACTGGGAAGGAAACAAGCTTCCGGGGACCGGTTTCTGGCATTACAGCCGTCTTCGGCCCGGCTTGCTTGAATCCTGATGGTGCAATGAGCAAGGGACTCATGTCTCATGTCTCTTGACTGGGTGAGAGTTTCTGCTTAATTCAGAGACTCTGTCCATCACCACCCCTTGTTGTATATATTTTTGTCCACCCTAAGCGTGGAAGGGTATGCTCAGATGTGAGTCCCTTGCTCATTGCACCATCAGGATTCAAGCAAGCCGGGCCGAAGACGGCTGAAATGCCAGAAACCGGTCCCCGGAAGCTTGTTTCCTTCCCAGTGTAAGAATTGGCTTTTGTAGTCTGGTCTGCCCTGTTCCCATGATGCACTGGGCCAGGGACAGACTAATTTGCATACAGCCAGGTTCTGAAACTGGGATGGTGCAATGAGCTAAAAAACGGTGTTGGATTTAGCCCTGATCTCTTGACTGGGTGAGAGTTTCTGCTTAATTCAGAGACTCTGTCCATCACCACCCCTTGTTGTATATATTTTTGTCCACCCTAAGCGTGGAAGGGTATGCTCAGATGTGAGTCCCTTGTTCATTGCACCATCAGGATTCAAGCAAGCCGGGCCGAAGACGGCTGAAATGCCAGAAACCGGTCCCCGGTAGCTTGTTTCCTTCCCAGTGTAAGAATTGGCTTTTGTAGTCTGGTCTGCCCTGTTCCCATGATGCACTGGGCCAGGGACAGACTAATTTGCATACAGCCAGGTTCTGAAACTGGGATGGTGCAATGAGCTAAAAAACGGTGTTGGATTTAGCCCTGATCTCTTGACTGGGTGAGAGTTTCTGCTTAATTCAGAGACTCTGTCCATCACCACCCCTTGTTGTATATATTTTTGTCCACCCTAAGCGTGGAAGGGTATGCTCAGATGTGAGTCCCTTGCTCATTGCACCATCAGGATTCAAGCAAGCCGGGCCGAAGACGGCTGAAATGCCAGAAACCGGTCCCCGGAAGCTTGTTTCCTTCCCAGTGTAAGAATTGGCTTTTGTAGTCTGGTCTGCCCTGTTCCCATGATGCACTGGGCCAGGGACAGACTAATTTGCATACAGCCAGGTTCTGAAACTGGGATGGTGCAATGAGCTAAAAAACGGTGTTGGATTTAGCCCTGATCTCTTGACTGGGTGAGAGTTTCTGCTTAATTCAGAGACTCTGTCCATCACCACCCCTTGTTGTATATATTTTTGTCCACCCTAAGCGTGGAAGGGTATGCTCAGATGTGAGTCCCTTGCTCATTGCACCATCAGGATTCAAGCAAGCCGGGCCGAAGACGGCTGAAATGCCAGAAACCGGTCCCCGGAAGCTTGTTTCCTTCCCAGTGTAAGAATTGGCTTTTGTAGTCTGGTCTGCCCTGTTCCCATGATGCACTGGGCCAGGGACAGACTAATTTGCATACAGCCAGGTTCTGAAACTGGGATGGTGCAATGAGCTAAAAAACGGTGTTGGATTTAGCCCTGATCTCTTGACTGGGTGAGAGTTTCTGCTTAATTCAGAGACTCTGTCCATCACCACCCCTTGTTGTATATATTTTTGTCCACCCTAAGCGTGGAAGGGTATGCTCAGATGTGAGTCCCTTGCTCATTGCACCATCAGGATTCAAGCAAGCCGGGCCGAAGACGGCTGAAATGCCAGAAACCGGTCCCCGGAAGCTTGTTTCCTTCCCAGTGTAAGAATTGGCTTTTGTAGTCTGGTCTGCCCTGTTCCCATGATGCACTGGGCCAGGGACAGACTAATTTGCATACAGCCAGGTTCTGAAACTGGGATGGTGCAATGAGCTAAAAAACGGTGTTGGATTTAGCCCTGATCTCTTGACTGGGTGAGAGTTTCTGCTTAATTCAGAGATTCTGTCCATCACCACCCCTTGTTGTATATATTTTTGTCCACCCTAAGCGTGGAAGGGTATGCTCAGATGTGAGTCCCTTGCTCATTGCACCATCAGGATTCAAGCAAGCCGGGCCGAAGACGGCTGAAATGCCAGAAACCGGTCCCCGGAAGCTTGTTTCCTTCCCAGTGTAAGAATTGGCTTTTGTAGTCTGGTCTGCCCTGTTCCCATGATGCACTGGGCCAGGGACAGACTAATTTGCATACAGCCAGGTTCTGAAACTGGGATGGTGCAATGAGCTAAAAAACGGTGTTGGATTTAGCCCTGATCTCTTGACTGGGTGAGAGTTTCTGCTTAATTCAGAGACTCTGTCCATCACCACCCCTTGTTGTATATGTGCTAATATACACGACATCCCCGACAGAGTCCATGAAGGCCCTCTTGGACATCCTCGCAGTGTATGGGGAGAAATCCGGCTACACAATCAACTGGTCCAAATCACTGCTCTACTTGCTACGTGGCCCGGCGCCGACTCTGCCCCCAGATTGTCTAGTGCAAATAGTGACCAGAGGATTCAAATATCTAGGGATATATATCACACCTCAGGATACCACCTTTATGGAGGAAAACCTGATGAAGCCACTACACAGACTAAAATCTGACGTCTCCCACTGGCGGTCCCTCCCGCTAACTCTGTTAGGTAGGGCAGCACTTTTTAAAATGTTGGCACTCCCTAGGTTCCTCTATGCACTTCAAAATACTCCTTTCCCGGTCCCACTCTCCTATTTTAAGGCCGGTAATGCCGAAGTAGCTACTCTACTATGGGATGGGAAACCTGCTCGCATAGCACAATCCAAATTGTTATGAAGCTGGTATGACGGTGGCATAGCGCTACCAAGCGTCAAATTGTACTACTGGGCGGCACAGCTAGTGATTGTCAATCAATGGCTGCACACAACACACGATGACCCAGCTTACCGACTAGATAGGGATGTACTACCGGTTGATCGGCTGATGAGAGCCTTGTACACAAACAAGAAGCACCACACATTGACAGGCCCCACGCCCCACACAATCAAAATATGGCACACGGCCCAGAAGGAGCTGGGATGGGAAGGGGTGCTTATGCTGGCTACCCCACTCTGGGAGACAAGACGACTGGGCACCTTGGCAAACACTAAAGGGTTCAAGCACTGGGACCTAATAGGTATTACAAATATTGGTGACTTGTGGGTAAGGGGAGAAATCATACCATTAGACACACTCAAAGAAAAATACGGAATGGTAGACACAGAGTTATACCGATACACCCAAATTAGGCATGCACTAATCCCCCCAGGCACCACATTGGTAGACACTTCCCCACTTGAGGACAGGCTCCTCACAGACCACCTAGACAAAAAAGCCATATCACAAACGTACTGGAAATTGATAAACAACCTCCCTCATCCTAAGGTAGTTCTGCGTAGCAAGTGGGAGGTGGAACTAGGGGACATAGAAGACTCTGACTGGATGGATGCGCTGGCGTCGGCCAGAGAAGCAGCGATCCCATCACGCTTGAAATTAATACAGCTCAAAGTCCTGCATCGTGTATATTACTCCTGCACCACAGTACACAAACTGGGGCACGCGCCTGATCCACTTTGCCTGCGGGGTTGCGGACAATCCAGTAAATTTTCAGGAAACACTGGGAATACCGAAATCAGACAGAATTTTAGCCTCTGTTTTACAGCCACATGCATCCATCTCTTTTCGGAAAGCTAGATCTTTACAAGATTATCTAGTACACATTCATTTTCAATCAAAATAGGTAACATCTCTGGATCATACAAAGGGGTCTTCAAATGTAACAATTGCAAAACCTGTTAATTTAGCAAAAATGTTAACACATTTCGACTTCCCACAGGTCAGAACAGGAACATTAACTAATGTATTGGCTGTGGATCAAACTATTGTGTTTACATCCTGAAATGCCTATGTGGCCTCAGATATGTGGGAAATTCTAAGTTTGCAGTGAGAAACAGGATTCTGGAATATTTACAATAAATAATGTTGCCTCCTACCCACTGGCAAGACATTTTTTTGAAAAACATGAGGGTCGAACGGATCAACTACAATTGTATGGCATTGACAGAATTCCTGCTTTAGAACGAGGAGACCATAGGGAAAAGAAGCTTTGAATATTGAAATCCGGATGGATTTTGGAACTAGACTCAAATCATCCAGCAGGATTAAACAGGGATAAAGAATTGGCAATGTACATTGGCTAGTCTATCTGCATTATTTGCTGCATTCCACGTTACATATGTAGTGAACCAATGCATCACTATGGGTTAGTTACTCTTGTAGTCTCCTATGATGCAGAACAACAGCAGATAGTGTCTTGCCACATGTGTGAGATATTTACAATAACCATGAATTTGTTTGTGATTATATTATAGTATTAAGAAGGTGGTTTGATTACTAAACTGGGTTTTATAATGTAATTGCTGCACCTTATGAGAAACTAACATTTCTGCAAATTACAATAGGATATCCCACACGCAGTATATCATATCAATTGTCAATATTGCATATTTATTTTTGACCAATTTTATGCTGTCACTACAACATAATATGCTGCTTGCTAAAAAATTATGCCCTGTTTGCCAGTATGTTCCCATATATTAGTCATCCGTCTTTTTTCTGTAGTAACACTAATAGCCTGATATCTAACATTTAATTTTTACATTATTCCTACGAATTTGTTTAGTATGAATCACTGTTGACATTCGGGTTATATGGTTTCTAGTGGTCTTAATGAGTTTGTTGACATGATTCAACTATTTGGTGCCTGAAATGTGATGATGGGCACCTGAAACCACATTTTGCCAACTTGGACTTCATTTAGTACATTTTATGCACCGTCAAGATGCTGTGTGTGGGTAATCCTCCACTTTTCTTTGGGATATATGAGGAGGGAGATTGCATGAATTTTATAGTATAGTTTATGATTATAATAATGGTGACAACATTACCATGCTCTATCAATATATATCTTGGTGCATATATATAAAAATATTTTAACTCCAGGTGAATGCACAAGTTATGCATGCATTGATAGCAGCCGTGGCACATTCTATCAGATATGTACCACATATTTTGCTTTTCACTTGGTCTGCACATCTACGATGCCTCTTTGCACCTGTAGCACCATTAGCTACACTTCTGCAGAAGTATAGCACTTACTTTTTCAAACACATATTTCGTACTGTAATTAAAATTATTTCTGTTCATTTTTCTTTATTTCCTTACTATTTTGTTAGTAATATGTAATGGAACGGGCTAATGAGAAGTTGCCTAGCCTTCGTGCTGGTAAGTTCCAATTCTATTAAGGACTCGGAGGCGAGGATTATGCCTTCTTTCTTACGTTTTATTTTCCACAGCAGCAAGAAAAAACATAAACAAACTACTTTTCCCATGAACACTTGGGAAAACACAAAATCGAACATGAGTCCTTCAACAATGTCCATGTACTGGCAGCTCCCATCATGCCCTGCTGCTGCTTCCTCTTCCACTATCTTCGCGCGAAGCCCCTGCATCGGCCATTTCACGCATCCTGCTTGGAACCTTAACTCCCTGTAAAAATCACACCGTCAGATCTTGACCATCTCAACAGATCGTCATAAGCTACATGGAAATACAGTAATATAAAGAGCAACAGCAGAATTAGCAACCAAAGCATCATGTAAGAGTTACTTACGTTGCATACGGGGAGGGTCCACTTCTTGGAAGTCCCTGGGGGGGATAATCCTCGCCTCCGAGTCCTTAATAGAATTGGAACTTACCAGCACGAAGGCTAGGCAAATTCTCATTCTATGGCAGGACCGGAGGCTTCGGATTATGCCAGTTCAAAGCTTATCGACAACCAGCCGAGCCACTTCTATCACTGGCTTAAAATAGAATCTCTTGAACGTTGAGTCCGAGGACCAATCGGCCGCTCTCATCAAATCCTCTAGTCGAGCCCCGAGGGCAAAAGCTTTGGAGGCCATAGCACATCTCGCTGAATGAGCACCAAACTGTTTGGTATCAATTCCCGCCTCCTGCATTACCCAACGCACCCATCTGGTGATCGTTGGAGAAGTAACAGCCTTGTACGGTTTCCGTAGGGCAATGAGAAGTTGTCTCTCACCCGGAGGGCGAGTATCATCAGTCATATCCTCATAAGCACGGAGGCACTGCACTACGCACAGTTTAGGGGAATCTGGAAAAGCAGGGTATGAAATAACCCTAGTCATGGTCTTAGTTCGTCTACTGATGGTGAAAGAAACTCCTTCAGGAGAGAGCACGCACATCCGAGACCCGTCTACAAGATATCAGGCACAACAACATCGCCAACTTAGCAGTCAGCTCCTTACGAGACAGGAACCTGTTCGGTTGCCAAGAAAGGAACAAATTCAACACCCTGTTCACGTCTCACAGGACGGAGTACCGCGGTTCGGGCGGCAATGAGAGGCGAATTCCCCTCAAGAGTCTACAAATCAACGGAATCCCTCCAATTGGAGAACCCTGCACCAAACCGTGCCCTGCAGACCCTCCTGCGCCAACTCAGCCAAGAAATTAAGGACGTGGACTACATCTGCCCCCACGGGATCGAAACCCCGTCGCACACAACAGCGATTCCATCTATGCCATGCAGATCGGTAACGCTTGGTCGTGCCATCTGCCCAGGTTTTGGAAAGCAAGTCCTCTGCCTTTCCCGAAAGGCCCGGGAGCGTCCAACGACGCCGGAGAGCCTCCAAGCCATCAGCCTGAGCGAGCCCTCCAGGACTAACCGGTGTGGAGCTCCGTCCGGATTGAGAAGAATGTGAGGAGAGTGGGGGAGTAGGATTGGAAAATCCCAAGAAAGTTCCAGAAGAACCGGAAACCAAACTTGTGACCTCCACCATGGTGTAATCAACACCACTTGTGCCGACTGGCGACGCAGCAACGCCGACACGCGCGTTATCATCGAAAATGGGGGAAACGCATACCCTTGTTCGTTCGCCCAGTCCTGGAGGAACGCATCAGTCGCCTCCGCCGCTGGATCGGGGCGCCAACTGAAATACCTCGGGAGCTGATGGTCCAGGCGGGACGCAAACAGGTCCACTGAGAAGGGACCCCACTGGTTCGACAACCTGGCGAACAGAAGAGGGTCCAGCTTCCAAACACTTGCATCCGAGAGGTGCCGGGAGTGCCAATCTGCTACCTTGTTCTGTTGACCCGGCAGGTATTCCGCCGTGACCGACACCTGATGGTCTAGGCAAAAGTGCCAAAAGTCCCTCGCGAGGTCCGCAAGCATCATGGATCTGGTGCCCCCCAGATGGTTGATATAACGGACCACCGAAACATTGTCCATCCGGAGGAGGACGCAGGACTGCACCCTGTCCTTGGTCCAACACTGAACCGCAAAGGAGCCCGCCAGAAGCTCCAAACAGTTGATATGTAAGGATTGTTCGAAGGCGGACCATGCGCCGCCTGTGGAGAAATCTCCGCACCTGGCTCCCCAGCCTAACCGACTGGCGTCCGACTCTATCACGATGTCCGGAGCGGAGCCAAAAATCGCATGACCATTCCAGGCCTCCATGTGCGTTAGCCAACAACTTCATTTCGTCCCTCACGTCGTCCGACAATGGAATCTGTTGAGAGTACGTCAGCCCTTTCCTGAGATGATACGCCTTCCATCGTTGCATGGCCCGATAGTGGAGTGGGCCTGGGAAGATGGCCTGAATCGAAGACGACAACAGGCCCACCAACCTCGCCAGGTGCCGCAATGATATCAACGGCTTCGCCAGGGTCTGGCGCAATTCGTGCCTGATCTTCGCCATCTTCCTGGCGGGAAGACTCAATGTTGAAGATACCGAGTCTATGTTGAAGCCGAGGAAGGTCGCACATTGGACGGGAACCAGAAGGGACTTCTTCTCATTGATAACGAAGCCTAACCCCTGAAGCAAATCGACCGCGGACTGCAATTGAGACAGCAGCCGACGCGGGCACTGGTTTATAAACAGCATGTCATCCAAATACACTATCATTCTGACACCCCAAACCGGTAAGGCCTCCACCGCCGGGCGCAACACCTTTGTGAAGCACCATAGCGCTGAGGATAGCCCGAAAGGAAGCGTGGTGAACTCGTAAACCATACCGTCCCACCTGAACTGGAGGAAACGACGGTGAGGAGGGAAAATCGGGACCGCTAAGTAAGCGTCTTTTAAGTCTAGCCTGACCATCCAATCGGACGGGCGCAACGCATCCCGCAGAAGGTGAATGCCCTCCATTTTGAAATGGCGGTACACCAGTAATTCGTTGAACTCATTTAAATTGATCACCGGGCGACGGCCCCCGTCGACCTTGTCGACCAAAAATAGGTTGCTTAGGATCCCGCCCGGGTGCTCGCATGCGCGACAAATCGCCCCTTTGTGGAGGAGCGCAGCGACCTCTTCGCTCACCAAAGCTGCATCGCGCTGTGAAAATGTAATGGGGCGAGGACGCTGAAGCTGACACGGGCGGCCATGGAACTCCAACTGGAAGCCCTGAACCGTCTGCAGCACCCAGGCGTCGCTGGTAAGGGAAGTCCACGCTGGGACAAACTGCGCTAGGCGCCCCCCTCTCAGAGGGTAGTACACTTACCTCGTCCACCGCCTTGTTGTGGGCCTCTCTGACCCCCACGTCCACGGAACTTCTGCCGTCTGGTGGGATAGAAATTGTTGAAACGGGCATTGTCTTGAAATTGCCGCGACCGGAGCCTTGACCTCTGTCTGAGTTGTTGCCCCGACCGAACGAGCGGCCCCTGCCTCATCCGGCCCTGTCAAAACCACGAGGGGCGAAAACCTTTTTAATATTGGACTGAGCTCGGTCCAAAGGAAAGTAAAGTTGGCTACAAATTTGCCGAGCTCCTTAATAAATGGGTCCCCGAACAGACCACCCTGTGCTACCGCACCAGCTTCAGACGAGGCGAGATCACCTAACTTAGGGTCAACCTTAATTAAAAGAGACCGCCTCCTCTCTGTAGAGAGGGCACAGTTAGCGTTGCCAAGGAAAATGATGGCGCGCTGAGCCCAATTAGAAAGAACCTCCGGGGAAATCAAGTCCCCCGACACCTTGGCCTCCTCTGCTTTGTCTAGAATTTTAGTCATGGGGCCCACTGCATCGAGCAGCTTGTCCTGGCACGTACGCCAGGACCTATCAATACCCTTCCTGGGGTCCTTGACAAATTTAGCCAGGAAGGTCGCCATCTTGGGGTCAATATCTGGCGTCATGGCTACCTTCCCTTCTAAGGAAGGCCGGGGGCACTCCGCCCTAAGGCGGCTACGGGCGTCCTTATCCACAGGCCTGCTGAGGCGATTCGCCACATACTGGGCCAGTTTCTCGCCTGGAACCCATTCCGAGGACCTGGGATGGACAATGTCATCCGGGTCCAACATGTCTGAAGGGCCCGCGGAGGAGGAAGGCTGAGACGGAAGCCAGGACCTAGATGAACAAGCTTCCTCCTCCGAGTCCGGAGAATCATCATCCTGCTGCGGCTCCGGAGACATAGTACGAGGAGTAGGTGGCGGCACCTCCGCAGGGAGGGCTGGGGGCGGTTGGGACCCCTCCATTCCCAAAAACGCACTCTTCACCTTTGCAAAAGCTGTAGCGTAAACCTCCTCCGTACAAGGTTTCTTAGCGGGGGAGGTGGTGAAGGAACAGGGTCAGGGCCCGAGGTCGGGGGAGGCGCGGGGATAAGGGCCGCAAGCTTCGCATACGCCTCATCCAAACGCGCCGAGAGACGCTGTTCTAAGGAAACCATTGCCTGGTCTACTGCCCTATAAATAGAGTCGTCGACCGCCTGATAGAAGTCATCATCTAAAGGGATGTAGTTTAGAGGGTCCTCCTCAGTATACTGTCCTGACTCCCCCTGCATCGTGAGTTAAATTAGGCTCTACAGGCTAGGGAGGTATGGCCCAGGGGAAATACTGAACCCAAACGGGCTCCGTGTGGTCTGGGAAGGTCCCAGGGGTATGGGTGGCCCAAGGCACACTATGAAAGGGGGTGGCCCCTGGGGACGCTGCAGTCCTCAAGATACTGGGGCGCCACCCGGTAAAGCGCCCCCTGCGCCCAACACCAGCGCAATTACGACCCGCAGGGTGTCAAATCTTGCCAAATACAACCCACACAGGGCGTCTGAATACAAAGGGAAGACCTAAAATTGCGACCCCTGAGGGTGTTCAAAACCGGGTGGCCAGGGTACAGGACACCGCCTGAGCAAACGTGCCAAAAAACGCCTCCGAAAAGCATTCCCAAGCGCGCTGGCAACAGCAGGAACACTGCCCCCTAGCGGCGAGAACCGCACACCGCACACTACTGGGCTAACAGAATCGCGTAAGGAGCGCTAAAGCGTCTCGTGATCGAAAAAGGGAACCTGTGAGGGGAGAAAACAACCAGCGCCTGGCCAGAGACAAAACGCTAAGCTCACAGACCCCCAAAAAACCCAGGAGATAGAAGAAAAACGACTTAACTTGCTGCTGAGCAGCGAAGAAAGAGGAAGAGGAAGCAGCAGCAGGGCATGATGGGAGCTGCCAGTACATGGACATTGTTGAAGGACTCATGTTCGATTTTGTGTTTTCCCAAGTGTTCATGGGAAAAGTAGTTTGTTTATGTTTTTTCTTGCTGCTGTGGAAAATAAAGCGTAAGAAAGAAGGCATAATCCGAAGCCTCCGGTCCTGCCATATAATTCAGTTACTGTTGCTGCTTGAATAACAAATGTATACCGTGGTAGTACGTTTTTTATGTTTATGTCTCAAGTTATGTTCTCACTGGTTTATGAGGCTCATCACTTGACAAGGACTCTTTGAGCCGAAACACATCATCCTTGCACTGTAAAAGAAACTGATTGCACAGCATTGGAGTGCTGTTTTGTTGTTCTAAACTAGACAAAAATAGAACATCCTATACGACTCCAGTAATACAGGGAATCCTTCCAAACACTGAAAAACTAGGGGACAAAAAGACTCAAGGAAAACAAAACATGAAGGAAAAGGAAAACTAATTTAGGATTCAAAAGAACTAATTCATTTTTCTTGAAAAAAGAAATATATATATCATGTTAAAATAAACTCTGACACCCAAAAAACTCTACACTCACCAAAAAAACACAAATAACACTTTTATAAAATAATCGACAGTGAAGAAAGCATTCATTCAATGTTATACAAAAAAATACACAGATAATCTACAAATAAGCATTACAATGTGGCCTACCGCAGTTGAGTAAACTAACCGACACATATTACACTAAAAAAGAATGCACAAAAACAATGTCCTATAACAAAGACTAGCCTAACTATGTCTAAAGACCTTCCAGCCATGAAACCATTAAAACATTAGTTTAAAATAGCCTTACCCGAACTGCAGAACAGCAACCTGTAACCACAATTGCACACTCCATGAGCATACTAAAATCACAAAGAAAAACTAGAAAATCAATCAACCTATAAAAATGGTCGTAAAAGGAAAATACAAAAAAGATGTTGATCCAATATAAATCAATGTAAAAAAGCTACTTTACTTAGTAATGTTTATAAAATAGTAAACAATGTGTTAGTATGTTACAAAAGTCTGTGATAAAAAAAATCACAAAATTAATTAATGTATAAATATACATTAAACAATATGTGATAGAAATATAACACTGATTTTTCAGTACCTTTTAATATATTATGTTTAACAAATATGAGTAATGTAAAAATTACTCTTATTAAAAATTACTGTGGGTTTTGAAAATAAGTGTATAAATACAAATAAACATTTATGTATACTACAAATATAGAAAATGTGTAATGGTAAATGGGCAAACTGCGTAAAGCAGATAAAACGAGGCAGGAATGATTTTGTTAGCACACAAGCTAAATAGAAACGTATAAGGGAGCATATGATCATTAACTGCTAAAAAAAGAATTACAATTAGGAAAAAATTCTATATAAAAATTTGAAAATGTAAAACACAAACTCACAGTAACGTGTACCATGATATTTTGCTTTACTATCCAAACAAGGGCTTGCTTTTGTAAACTATTGAAGCCTAAAATGTGGCCAACCTATCGACCTGCTCTCAAAAGAAAAAATGATGATTCATTTATAAAGATTACAGTAGCCCAGCTTCCTATCGAGCAGGCTTAACATCCTTTAGCAATATGTGGCATAGGCAGTGTAATATTGCTTTAAAGTTCATTGGTGAGTGAGTGGAATGGACTCTAGAGAGGAATGACCATGCCCACCAAGAAGTGTCAATAAATTCAGCACTGCAAAGTAACTGTAAGATTACATGCAGTAGTTTACAAAACTATCAAATTGCAAATGTTATCTTACTCTTGCCACAGATGCATGTTTTTCATATTGATCTAGCAGTTACTTTTTCTGTCTATTTGTTTTCAGTTAATCTCTGAATTCACTTTAATAGCCCTTTCCTCTTTACCCCTGCCTGTTTGTATTTCTCATTCATTCTCACCTTCTACTCTCCTTACCTTCGTATATGCACTATTTATGTCTCGTGATTCTATATTTTGCTGTTTGTTATTCTTCCTCTTGCCTATTTTTGCCTTCCCCATCCACCACTTAATTTTAGTTCCTGCTTTTCTATGACTCCTCACTCCCTCCTTTTGGCTCTAGTCCTAAATATCCTCCATGGTCTTGTTTTCTTTTATGTTATTGTCTCTTTCTGATGTCCTTCATACTCTCACTCTGCTCCTCACTCTTTGTGGAGACACTCTACTGCTATTTCCTCTTTCCACAGCATTATCCGCATTCCCTTTTTCTCCTCATTACTTTACTCTTATATTTGATTTTTATGTCTGGTTTAACAGCGCAGCTGTAGCCATACTTTAAAAGAGCTTTATGAACTACTATTGAGAGAAAGGCTTTGGGTCCACCTAAATATTGATTACCTAGAGTACATATTTTGATTGGGCTGAAGTTATGTGCTTCTTCTGCAAAAGATTGTGTGTATTGCACTTTTTATCGCATAAAAAAGATTATACTGACACAGCAGAGCTGGATTTATGGTGATAAACCACTGGTCAAGTCTATAGGTCTTACCTGTTTAGTATGAAATGTTTTAACAAAACATAATAGGCCTGGGTTAGTTATTGTGACAAGCATATGTCAATTCCATAGGTCCTTACAGGGTGGATTGCCATTACATTGTCAAAGCATACATACAGGTTTTTTGTTTCCTGTAGGTGGCAAGGATTCTGTTGCTGGTTACCCCCGTGACAAACAGTCGGGCAGAAGATTTGCACTTTGAGAATCCAAGTTAGTTCTGTTTTAGAATGGGTTGTATATAGTTTTGCCAACTGTAATTTTCTACGTTTGTAATTTTATGATCATTGAGAGAGCAGCTGTAGCGCCACATACATGTTGATTTCCTTGAGTACAGATTTTAATTAGGTAGACGTTGTGTTCTTTCACTGCAAAAGAGTGCTTGTTTGCCAACAAAGGCAGTATACCTTGCCTATTTATTATGAAACGCATATGTTACAGCCAATAATCCTTTATGCATGACTTGTTGTTACATTGTGTTAAAGCCTGTAGAAAGTATTCACGTACATTGATTCTCACAGATTACTGTAGTAGGGATTTGGCGGTGTATGTTTGATGCCTGCCTTGTTTAAAATCTTATATAGAATTCAATAGGCCTTAGTTGGTTATGACGACAAGTCAATGATAAATGCTATAGACCTGACTGGCTCTTTGGGAAAATTATGGCAGGTGCCATAGGTCTGATATATCTATTGCGAAAAGTTACAACAAAGGTAGTAGGCCTGGCCATTTTATTATGAAATCCATTTAATCAAACCAGTAGGCATTTAAAAATGGATTATTATTACTACACTGTATTAAAGGCTGTACAGTCAGATTTTGTTATGTTGGTTACACCTTTTAAAAACTCTTAGAGTTTCAGATTTTAGGTGTTATAACCCTGGTTGTATATTGTTTTGCCAATTGTAATTGTATAAATATGTGTAATACAAATTTTGTAAATATTTTCAATTTTTTTATATTTGACTAGTTATAAATGGCTGAGTGCCTAATGGTTATTCGTTTATGTACACCGAAAGCCTCAGTTGATTATGATGAGAGGTCAATGATAAACTCAATAGGCTTATTCCTTCATTGAAAATGTTATGCTAGATGCCATAGGTACGAACTGCTTATTATGAAAAGTTATGACAGAAGCACTAGACCTGGCGTATTTATTGTAAAAATGCTGTGTTAAAACCAATAGACCTGTGTAGGTTTTTACACAGTGTAAAAGCCTGTAGGCAGGTATTGGGTTACATGGATTCTAATAGATCATTATATTAGACAAGAGCTTCCGGTATTGGTTATCTCTCTGACAAAAACCTGGGTTGAAGATTTGCACTGGGAAATTCCTAGGAGGAGATGTATATTATTTTCCGAACTCTCATTTTGCACATATTTTTAATCCTATGACTGTACTGTGTAAGTAAATAAATGCTCAATGTAACAGGGGGAATTGGTTATGGTGATGAATCAATGATAAAAATTATAGGCCTGAATGGTACATTAGGAAAAGTTATGTCAAATGCCGAAGGTCCACTGTTTATTATGAAACATTACAGCAAAGGCAAGGGGCCTGACTTATTGTGAAAATCATATGTTACTGCCAATAGGCATTTAACCTTGACTTGACATTACACTATGTTACACTGTGTTAATGCATTTTGGGAATTTTGTTTCATGGACTCTCACAGATTACTGTAGTAGGCAAGGATTTTAGCGTTAGATACTTCCTTTGAAACGTACTCCATCTAGACGCATTTAACTCTGATAGCTGTTGCTAGACCTTCTTCAGGGGCTCTGGCATGCGTAGTCTAAAAGAACAATGTAATAAATACAAATTAAACTTCTACATGCATATACATATATAGATGGTCTTTTGGCAGGCCGTTTTTTGTCTGTTCAATTGTCATTCACATTCTCCATGGGGCAATGGGTTTGCCCATTTCTGCCGTTGGCTCTGTTGCCCTGCGAGTAATAGCATTTTTACCTGATAACATGTACTCATCTGCCTAAAAAAGGGAGTGTGATTTAGTATCTGAGCTGGTGGCCGGAACCTTTACTTTTCCATTTTTTTTTACTTTCATAAATTCCCTTTCATTTCTTTCGTTCGTTTTCTCACTTGCTTCTTATTTCATCATCAGAATCATGCATCCTATGCAGCCACTATGTCTAAGTAGGAAGTCATCCTAGACTAGTATTGTCCACAGTGTATCACTGTTTTACCATTCCAAGATGTCTACCATATTTAGAAGCATTATGATGGCCACAGTGGAACACTATAACAGGAATATACTATAAACTTTCGCATGCTAAGGTGGACTCCCAGTGCAATATTTAATGAGCAGAAAACGTGTAAAGGTTTTGTGGCTTTATTGTTCCAAAATGGACAACACATTGCCTATAAAATGAGAGTTACGTTGGAACTTGACAGTAAAAATATGCTATGCACAATCCATTGCAAAATGGCCACCCATTGCTACGTTTAATCTTGTATTGCAAGCCAAAACCCACCAATTTAAGATGGTAGCGTATTTTCTTTTTTCCACTTTTCTTTTTTCTTTATGTTCCATATGCTAGTTGAGTTTGTGTGTCCGTTTTATTGTGGATGAGTAAGTGGGTGAATACAAGAATGAGTCAATAAGAGGATGAATGGATGTACGAGTAACACAGTGCATGTATGACTACTTATTAACTGCCAGAATTCATCAGTTACTCACAAGGCACTTTCATTTAGAAATCAGTCCCAATGGCATCGCCAGAACTTGTTTCTCCTTCCTCTATGCCACACTATCTATTTTGTACCTTTTGCCCTCATTCTCACTCACTTTTTCTCTTTCTTTATTTTCCTAATATTACCTCTGTTTAATTAATCTCTGCTGCCTTTTCACCACCTTTAGCTCAATACTCTCTCGGCAGTACCTCCTCACCCTCAGCAATATTCTGTCGACTGCTTCCCCTGCTGTCCGAATGCAAGCCCAGTACAACACTACGGACATTTTATTCAAAACTAGTCTTTGGCAGTGATTTTTTTCTCGATTGTTCCTTTTTTCGCAGCTTATCGTGAGGCTGCTGTTTTGAGAAGAGCCAACATCTCCTGCTTTCTGTCTGTCTGGGGAAAGGTGGGCTGCCTATGCAGTGTCAGTGTGGGCAGCGTCGGGGGAGCGTTTCCATGACTTCACGTCCGTCATTGGCTCCGAACATTCTTCACAAGTGTCTGAGTGACATTACACAACACCCCTTCCAAAACGGCAACATGGGCCTTTCTCACTTCTCGACAAGCGCTCTCATGGTAGCAGTGTTTGGTTTTGAACCGCGCTCTCAAGCAGATTAGCTAGCCCATGTAATTTGACTTATCAGACATTAGCCCCGAGGCCGGCTAAACCAACACAAGCAGGGGGAGAAAGGATTACATATGGGAATTTCGTTTTATCTCCAACACAGATAAAACATTTGTGAAGGAGACAGATTACTGCGACAGTATACGCTTGAAACTGTGCAGCGCCCTCCTTCTGTGACACACATAAACATGCTATTAACGGTGCTTCAAATGCATCTAAAATGCCAAAACTCTGTCAGATTTCCACCCCCACCCCTCCCCGCACCGACTCAGAGAGACGTGTACAAAGCAGTTCAATGCACTGGAGAACGTTATCCGGATATTAATGAGCCTGGAAGCGCAGAGACGTAAATGTAGGAGTTTAAATTCCAGTCATGCTAACGGGGTTTGCAGCACGGGCCTGCCCCGGGCGTCCCAGACATCCAGTGAGTCTGACTAATTCCAGGGGTTGCAACATCTGCATGCAATGGGGGTTCACGCAAGGCAAGCAAGCCTCAGGCGTTCACCCACTACGAAGGGTAAATAAAATAGCGAGGGATTGTAATTGACTAATTGAAAACTGTCTGTACTTCCGTTCAGGCGTTTCAATGGAGGCGCATGCAATGTTACTTTAGGCTTATCAAAAGCCAGGATCGCTGACATAGAGGGAGTCGGCTGGCACACTGCCACGTGTTCACCTGTCATAAACTCGCTCGTTGTGTTACTTGGTGACCTCTGCTTCCTCCTGCGCGACCTCGTTTAAACTGGTCGTGGCATGAGGTGGTATGCCCAGTGTTGTGCTGTTTACACGTGAACTTCAGGGACATCTTAAGAACTTTGGGGGCCCGGGGCCAAACTAATCCAGGGGGCCCCTGTCCAAAAGAACTTTGAATTTATCATCCATTCTCAACCCACTCATGCCCTCTTAGGATAGTTCATAGACAGTGGCATCTTAAGAATTATTGAGCCCCTATGCAAAAACATATTTTGGGGACTCCAATCAGAACAATTACATTTAATAAGACTAATAAATTGCAGATTTCTAAAGTGCGGTTACTCCTACATATTCGTGGTTAAGCAAGAGGGACTACAATTTGCAAAAGTCGTTAAAATAGTGTAATTATATTTAATCAAATATTGGAGAGAACCTTAAAAATCAGTAAACTTAAAACAAAGAAAGGCGTTAAGGATTTTAAAAATATGTCATTTATCTAAGATGATGTGGTGTCTATAAGGGGATAATTTCAGGAACAATTAAGCTAACTGTACGTGTTTCTTAAACTTCCAAATATTCTACACCTTTTTTGAGACATTGCTAGTTGGGATCGGCACGGATGTCATAGATTCTAAATTTCGGGAAATGAGCTTTGCTTATATAAAAAAAGATCCTACACATTCTAGCGTTCATCAGAAAAACAATTCTACAGTTACACAGATATTAATAGATACAGGTGTCACACAAGAATGTATATGCAAGTTTACATATGCTTTACAGGCATTCGAAGCAGCTCCTCAGGTTGCAAAGATCTTCTAAATTCAAACCTCTAAACCGTCCCTCTGGTTACAACAAATGTGCAAAATCAGATCTCTAAGAGCAACCTGTTGCACATGTTACACAGATCTTCCAGACTCAAGCTTGGACATCAATTCTATCTCTTAGGCTAAACCTATTTTTCAAGTTAGATGTCTGACAGCATCAGCTTTCCTCAAATTACACAGATGTTGCCCAGTCAACCCTCTAACTGCAGCTTTGTTCAAGAAGCTCTTGTGATGGAAGGGTTGCATGTGCCATTTTATAAATGCATAAATATGCTGAAATATGAAGTATGTGATGAGTAGTGTACAGAAACAAAAATAAATATGCTGCAAACACCACTCCATGTTTCAAATGGGTTTACATCTACCGCAAAATGTACTAAATTGTGACAAAACGCAAACCAGCAACCAAAGTTGCTGCGCTGTGTTGTGTAAAGGGAGAGTGAAAAACGAGCACCACATCTAATAAGATGTAGTGCTATTTTTCTCTCCCCTACTGCTGTGCGCCAACACACACACCCTTGCACTATAGATCAAGGATGTGTTGATTCTGCCAGGCTTAGGTTTTGCACTGGAAGGCAACCCTGCCCGTACAAAAGCTATGCTTTAATACTTATCATACTTTTTGTGTACTGTGCAATGCAGCACAGATGCCGAGTTTGAAAGGTATGGACAAATTAATACATTTCTCCTCTGATACTCCTGCCTTTTGGATGTGTAAGGTTTTGGTGCAAATCGCTCTGTACAATTATTAGTAGATAGAGATTTGCATCAAAACCCATGGGTGGCTGCATGGGAACACCTATGTACCACCCATGGTACGTCACCTTGACACAAAGTACTTTGAGTTCCATCTTTCCATTACAAATCCTGATTTGCATTGAAAGTAAATACCACCACAATGCTTTGCACTAGTTTTTTTTTTTAACTTTATTTTCATTTTGAACAACCATTCAAGGGTTAATGGCATATAAATCACAGGCGAGACAAGGAACATTTTACGCTATGACAATTATGAGTTGCACCTGTGACCTTATTACAGAGTGTGCATTCAGGGTTGCAGGTATACATAAGTGGAGCAAATCACAGCAGGGGCCAAAACACCCCCCAGTTCATCATCTACACATCCCCTTACTTCCATCTAAAGGAACTAATTACACTTTTGGTCTGAGGTCTCCATGGGACAGGGATGCAGCAGATTGCATTTGCCAGTCCCCCACACTGCGTTTCCTATTGAGCAGTGCACACACTAAGCAGCCACAGAAGTCTACTTCACCTACTGCAAGCTCGATTATGCCATTGCTGCTTCACCCTCCCCAACACTGTCGACCCCAGTATTCCCTGTCCGAGCCAGAGAAGCCTGATAGGGTCCCCAGATATCCTTCGAGCGGCTGCGAACCGGCATCAGGTCATGATATGCGTCAGGCTTTATATTGCAGTGTGCCATGTCCATATGCAATTCCTTTAGCATCTGGAGTGGCCCCTTAGCCCAATGCATTGCTATTCTGCACCTTGCAAGCAATAGTCCCAGGGCTATCAGCCTCCTGTTGGAATGTCCCCGTCGTAACCCAGCAGCGCCAACAAAAGGGATGCCTCAATTTGCTCACCTGGTATCTCCCGCAACTCCCCAGTACGTCATCCCAGTAGCGCTGCAACACCGGACCAAACATGCTACATGGACAAACCCAGCCCCCTCCTCTCTGCATCGAAAGCAGCAAGAACTGTCCATCAAACCGTAACGGAACAGGTAAGCTGGTGTGTAATACACCCTATTGGGGTATTTAAAATGTATAAAGCGGTGGCGGCTATGCAGGGAAATGTCCTATTACTTACCGGTAATCTTCATTACTCCGGGTCCCGTAGTCCTCGACACCTTCATACTTACAAGTGGAGATGCCCATCTCCCGACAGAAAAAAACAAGAGGAATGCTGGGACACTAATACTGCCCCTCCCCCCGGGAGTACATAAGCATTACTTACCCAGCAGCCCTCCTGTACATAACAAGCCCAGACAGGAAGGCCGGCCGCCCGGGAGGGAGGGAGGGGCGTATGAAGGTGTCGAGGACTACGGGACCCGTAGTAATGAAGATTACCGGTAAGTAATAGGACATTACCCCCAGGTCCCTCCGTCCTCGACACCTTCATACTTACAAGTGGAGAATACCAAAGCAAAAAACCCGGCCTTCCGCACGTACAAGCACACCCAGGAAACCACAACAAAGCAGCCACCCAAGGGAGCACCGAGAAGGAGGAATGAAGACCGCAGGAAACAGCCGGCCCGCGACCCAGAACAGGACAGCAGGGACAAGGACCAGAGAGAAAGAAAAAAAGGCCAGGGCACCAAGAAAGGAGGCCGCCAACCCGAGAAACCGGCAACCGGGACCCGGACCAGGACACCAAGACCAGCCAAAACAACCCACCGGAGAAGACCGCCAAGGCTAGAACCAGCAGGAAGGCACACAGGGCAAGGCACACCCACCAGGAAGACAAGACAACCCGGAATAAAGCCAACTAAAGAAACGGCCATAAGAGCGCAGGCACAAGCACCCAGCCCAAAAAGGAAGGAGAAGCACAGGCCAGAAACACGGCCAAACACCCAAAAAGAAAGGACTCGATCCCAAGAGACCCGAGGAGGAAACCCGGCCGAGGAGGCCCAGGAAGCAACAAGCACCCAGGAGCCGAACAGGATCGAGAACCCGACCCAAAAGACAGGGACGGGGAAGAACCCCAGAACCCAGCCGAAAGCCCACCAAACAAGGAGAGGCCAACAAGACCGGAAACCAGACACAAAGAAAACTCAATCAGGCCGGGAACAGAGAAACCGACCACAAGCCCAGAAAACCCCAACCCCAAAGGGATGGAACAAAAGGCAGGAGGGGAGCACAGAGCAACCGGGAAACCCCAGCAGCCGCCCAACGAGGCACAGAGGGCAGCACAAAGAAGGCGCCCAAAGACACAGGACCGCCCAGGAACCCCACACCCAGGCCAGGCAAGCAGCAAGGGCAGGAGCAGCGGGAAAAAGAAAGCCCAGGGAGCACAGCACCCAGACCACAACCACAAGGCCCCAACCCAGCAACGCCGGAGAGGAGCCAAGCAAACCGCAAAAAAGAGGCCAACAAACCCCAACAGAACCGGGAAGCCAGGACCAGAGCCAAGCAACCCGACCACGCAGGAGGAACAGCAGGCCCAAGCAAACCCAGAAGGAGAGCAGAGGACCAAGCAGAAGGAAACCACAGACAACCCGCAGCCAGGAGGGAGGGACCCGCAGAGGCACGAGCACCACAGAACAGCACCCCAACCAGAGAGGGAGGGGCACCCAAACAGATCCACACCTGGAACAAAGCCCGGGAAAGCAAGGGAGGAAGGAGCGAGCCAGGACCACAGAACCAGGAAAGAACCCGGAAAAGGCCGGGTACAAACCCCCAGAGCAGGCCAAAAAGGGAAAGCACAACCCGAAAACCCAGGAGGCACAGCCCAAGGCCACACACAACCAGCAGGAAGCCGGCAGAACCGGAGCCACAGAACCCCACACAGGCCCACAACACCGGTAAAACAAGCCCGGGAAGAGAACCAACAGCAGGAGAAGGCCCACAAGGAACCACCAGGAAGCGGCCCCAACTGCAGAACACCCCGCTAGGACCCAAAGAGAGACCAGCAAGGAAGCAGAGCCCAAAAAGAGAGCCCAACAAACAGGAGCGCCAAGCCCCAGCCGAAACATCAGACAGGCACCCCCCAAGGGAACCAGGCGAGACCAGAACAACTCAGCGAGGCGACAGCATCCAGCAGCCCCAGGAGGCCAGGAAGGCACCAACCCGGCCCGACCAGGCACAAACACCGAGCATACAGCGGAGCACGGGGACAGCACACCACTCCGGAGAACAGGTGGCAAGACAGGACACGGCATCAGCCAGGAGGCCCCAGCCAGGAACAAACCAGGCAGGCACCACCGCAGAAACAGGAGGGGCGGCCAAGAAACACCAGAAGCAACCCAAAGGCAGGCACGTGGAGAGCCAGGGCAGAAGCATCCAGGCTAAGCACACAGAAGGCCCCGGGACAACACCAGAAGCCCCAGGCTGGAGCAAAGGGAAGCCCACAGTACCAGGAAGACCCAGACGGGCGCCCAACCAGGCACCAACCAGGCCTGACCCAACAAAACCGCAGGGAACAGACGAGAACAGGTGCAGGCAGGGCGGAACAGAAAAGAACAGCCGCACCCAAGGCAGCACAAGCCACCCAAGTACAGGTATAGGGGACAGAGCACCCCAGAGAGCCCCCGGCACGACCCCGGCAAGCACCCAAGGACAGGAACCAGGCGCCGACCAAAGGACTGGAGGAACAGAGCCAGGAACCAGGAACCCAAACACCGACCAACCCCACAGAAGCCAGGTAGCGGAGGTGAAGAACCAGGGCACACAACCGGAGCAAAGCCACAACAGCCAGCCCGCAGCAGAGGCAAGGCCACCCACGGAGAAGGCAGTCGCCGAAGAAAGCGAGAAGCGACCCAAACAGAAGAGTAGCAGAGGGCAAGGCGCAAACAAGCAGGCAGGGAGATCCCAACAACACAGCAAAAAAGGCAGAGCCAGCGAAAAAAAGGAACCAGCCCCCACAGAGGCGACAGGAACCCACGCCAACCCCGGGGGGGAAAACCCCCAAGCTCCAGCGGCCAAGAGCAGGGGCACCTCCAAAGTGAGAAGCCCCGTGACATGCCCGCCCCCAGAGAACAGACAAGAGCCGGGGCAGGCAGGCGGCAAGGCAGCAGGCCAGGAACAGAAATGTGACCCCGCAGACCAAAAAAGAGGAGCACAGGAACCACAGCGTCCGACCGCCAAGCACCCACCAGACACCCATGCACCGCGGGGGGAGGAGCACCAGAGAACACCAGTGCGTCCGAGCACCACAAGCACACAGAAGCACCCGCCACTGAGTACACACAGGACGCAAGCAGCGCGGGCACCGGAGGCAGCAGCAGGACAACCCAAAAAAGAAGAGGGGACGAAGCACAGCGCCAAACGCATGTACCTCAAGTAGGAGGCCCCGGCACAAACCACGGCACCCCCAGGAGACAATGACGCCGGAACACGGCACATCCAGAAGGAAAGCCAGCCACCACTTCCAGGACCAGCCCACGAGACACACAGAAGAAGAAAAGGGGGCAAAACAGCCAGAGCGGGGGCCAACAGCACAAGGCCCCCACCCGCACAGGGAAAAACATCACAGACCCAGAGAAGGGCGCAGGAGAAGCCCCAGCCAAGCTCGAGCAGCCATAGAGATCCCAGTACACCGATAGGTGAGGGACAGGGAAAGAAACATGGCACCCCAGCGCCCAAGACCACCAGCCAGAAGTCCATCCAGCAGCACGCAAAAAAGAAAGGCATCCCAGGGACGCCAACCCCTCGAAACCCAACCGGCCGAGCGCGGAAAGGCCAGGGCCAAATGGACGAGTCACACAGGGACCCCAGAAGAAGTACTGCGCGGGCTCCAGCCACGTGTGTGTCCAGAAGAACCATCACCGAAGCCCCCACCAACACAGCTACCATGCCCAGGAAGGAGCTGGGTGCCTGCCCGGAGGGCGGAGGGTCCACAGGAAACGAATCGCACAGGACACATCCATACGGAAAGCAGCACAGATATCAAAGGAAACGGACTCCATGAAGGGCATCTCGGAGCTGAACAACAGAAGTGCATCGTCACCCAACACAATGGCATTCATGTGATCGAACTGAGAAGGAGAAGAGGCTGAGTGGACCGGCAGGAACCCGAAAACATCCACAGTTCCTGAGCTAGAAGCCCGGTCCCCAAATCTGCAGCCCCAGCAAAAACGGGACATTACATGCACAGAGCTGATGTAACCAAAATCCCAGGCGTGTCAGAAACAGAGGGGCAAACCCGAGCCCCAGGAAGGGTTAGAGGATCTCCCCCGTAGGACTGGTCTCCCCCACATCAGAGGGGAGCTCACAAAAAGAGCCACAAGCTAACTATTTCAGCTTCCCCATCGGTTCGGTCTCCCCCTATGGGGCTGAGAAACACAGCAACAACTGCTTCCTTGTTCCCGGCACCGAGGCAGCCCGGGAGAAGGGAGGGGATGCAGAGGCACAGAGCCGGGCGGTGACAGGATATCGAACAAGCAGGAAGCACAGTGCGTGGCAACAGAGCACAACACAGAAATCAAATGCTAGGCACGGGGAGTGCTCTTAGAAAGAAAATCCCCGCAAGCGGGACTCACCCAGAGCGGGGGCCAACACCACGAACAAGGCCCCCACTCCACCTTCTCCACAGCCAGGAACAGCAGGAGCCCATCCAGCGAGGCACGTCTCCCCGGCCAAGCTCGGGAAGACGAGCCCGCGACTCGGAAGCAACCGGGAACTCCAGCACCAGCCACAAAGGGCCGGGAAGGGCATCTTACAGCACACCGCAAAGCTGGTAACATCCTCCCATCACCGGCACCAAGCAGAGACCGACTCCCAGCAAGCCAGGCAGGCCAGGAGGCAGTCCAGGGAACCCCGCGCCCACACAGCCAGGCAGCTGGGCAGGGGGAGAAGAGAAGCACCGCCACTCAAGCCCAGCATGAGCAGCACCAGCACACCAATCAGTCTGTCGACAGACAGAAAAAAAGAACAGGAGGGCTGCTGGGTAAGTACTGCTTATGTACTCCCGGGGGGAGGGGCAGTATTAGTGTCCCAGCATTCCTCTTGGTTTTTTCTGTCAGGAGATGGGCATCTCCACTTGTAAGTATGAAGGTGTCGAGGACGGAGGGACCTGGGGGTAATGGACTTGCCGACCAAACTACAATAAGTCCACTGTTTGTCTCTAACGGATATTCCTAGGTCGTCTTGCTAGTCCAGCCTAACCCTGGTGACTCCTGACAGCATGCATACAATTTCGCTGGAATGTGCTGAGGCACAGCTGTCTGGAGAAGGTATGTCAAAGCTGGCATCTCTGGTGGTTCCAGCAAACCCTCCCTCAGCAGTTCAGCATCGTATGTCTTGTCCTATGGTAATGAAACCCAGCAATGACAGCATGTGTGTGGCCCTGCACGCTCACCTGCTCCCAGCTGCACATCTCCCCATGCTGGAGGAAGTCACCCATGCATGTCAGTCCCATTCCCTGTAACACACCTGTTGCTCCATTCTCCTTACCCGGGGGTAACCACATACACCACTCCAGTGATATCTTCAGCGACCTAGCCGCCACCTCGACAAGCCTCTCCCAAGAGTATGCCGTTGTGTGTAACAAATCAAAAGTATTGAAGTGACGCGTTGACTAGTCAAATAGTATTTTAGGCAAAGAAAGGGGGAGGCAGTGTCCCACTCAAGACTAAAGCATCAGCAAAATGAGGAAGTAGACTAGCAGACAGACAGCGTACCTCGAGTAACACATTGGGACTCCGGCTCACACAATAACACCGACAAACTAAATTGAAAACATGAATTTTATTCACTACTACATAAAGCGAAATAACGCTGACCCATGTATTTTAAAGTTTGAAAGTTACTTTTATTCTTTTTAAATCGCGAGTTTTAAAAATGGTGAGTTTTCATTAACTGTACAATAAAGATTACTTACTTACTCTCAAGCCAGAAGTGTGTTAGGTCAATCTGGCCGTGCAGCCAGTAATGGGCAAACATGCACTGTGCAGCTCTACAGTAAGCCTCCAGGCCTGTGGCATTCAACTCGCCCATATCATATGGGAGAGTTACCATGTCCGAGCTCACTCGCGGCCATCGATCACCCTCTCTATGCACCCAGCAGCGTTTTTTTCTGCAGAAGTTCGGTCTGCCACAGTTCAATAAATGTGGCAGGCAGGTGGCTGTGACAGCAGCTCTGCGACGTAAAGCACCAGGGGCCTCATTTATGAGGCTGTGCGTCACTTTTACGCCGCCGGTGCGTCACTTTTTATGACGCACCAGTGGCGTAAAAAATGCGCCTTGTTGCGTCATATTTACAAAGTGACGCATCTAGGTAGATGTTTCACTTTGTAAACCCCTGCGCCACATTATACCTGCGCCAGGTATAATGTATGCAAGGGGGCATTTTGACGCAAGAAAGGGTCATGGAAGTGACGCAGTGAAATCTATAAGATTTCACTGCGTCACTTCTAGGACACAAATGCGTCAATTTCTTACGCCTGCCTCACAGCAGGCGTAAGACTGATGCAGGCACTTTCACATGGGGCTTGCCCCATGTGAAATGACACATTGCTGGAGTTGCGTCACTTTTGTGACACACTCCAGCAATGCGTCACTTTTGCGTCATACAGATACGTCAGAAATACTGACGTATCTCTAACTCCTTGCGCCATGATGCGTCATACTGTAAATATGACGCATCATTGGGGTCGCAAGGAGGGCGCAGTGAAAAGTGACGCATCGCTGTTTTCACGCAGCGATGCGTCACTTTTTATAAATGAAGCCCCAGGATTTTGTCGAATGATGGGCGGCTGAAGGAGCTCGCCTAAATGGTGGCCATCTTCAGGCCGAGCAAACTCTCCCCCTTCTTTTAGCTAGGTTTGCATTACAAAAGTAAAGCAAACCCAGTGCATCGTGTTAGTAAATCTGGGCTCTAATATTCAGAATGCATGTACCACCAGAAAAAAGAGTACAATTTGACTTTTCATTACTTTGGTACAACTACAGCTTAGTAGTGTACTTAGAAATAATCTCTGTGGTCCCCTTCCATTATTAAACACTGTTTAGCTCTCAATAAAAAATATTATGGATGTTACATGGGGCTAAAATATTTCTCTGAAAAATATCTGTAATTAACATCAGCATTACCCAGTCTGCCCTTTCCAAAACATAAATGAAAAGAAATGAATGTATATTAAAACATCATTCCAAGTATGCAAAGCAGTAGGAACTGTTGAATGGAGGAAATCTCTATTGTTTATTCTGATGAAAGAAGAGATAGATAGATAGATAGATAGATAGATAGATAGATAGATAGATAGATAGATAGATAGATAGATAGATAGATAGACAGACATAGATAGGTAGATAGATAGATAGACATTATTTGTTATTATTAAATTAAATTTGTAATACTCGCAGCTACCCAAAAAGGGTTTCCCGGCGCCTAGCAAATCGCTAGAGAGAGAGTGAACAGGGGAGCATTTACTGCAAAAAGAGCCAAGTCTTAAGGTTTCTTCGGAAGCTAAGATACGAAGAGTCATTCTTCAGAGAAACAGGAAGGGAGTTCCAGATCTAAGGACCAAGTAAGGAAAAGGAACGGCCACCCATTCTTTCAAGTTTGAATCTAGGGATCACAAAGTCCCCATTAGCTGTGGAACGCAGGAGACGAGATGGAATATAAGGGTGGATGAGCTCTTGAAGATACAATGGTGCGACGCCTTATTTGATTTAAAAAATATAACAAAGAGTTCTGAATTTAATTCTTTGATTAATGCGGAGCCAGTGAAGATCGCAGAGGAAAGGCGAGATGGAAGCCTGTCTAGGGACTAGGCAGAGAAGGCGTGCTGCAGAGTTCTTCACTACCTGTAGCTTTCTCAAGACCGTCTGACACCCGCCAAGGTAGGGAACATTGCCGTAGTCGAGGCGGGAGGTGATGAGTGCCTGGACTACCGTTCGTTAGGTTGAGATAGGGAGCATCCAGATGATCTTGCGGAGCCATCTCAAGATCGTAAAACAGATGGCAGCAACATTCACCACCTGCTGTCTCATGGAGAGGTTTTCATCGATAATAAAGCCAAAACTGCGGACATGAGTGACCGGTAGGGGAAGGGGGCCCATTTCCTGAGGCCAGTGGTGAAGGCCCCATAGGTTCTTGTGCTTGCCCAGGATGACAACATCGGTCGTGTCCCCATTCTGTCTTCAGAAAGTTGAGGCGCATCAACTCTGTCACTTGCCGTAAACCACACTGAAGGGAAGATGTTGTGACGACCTTAGTGGTGGATAGTGAAAAAATAATCTGCATGTTGTCAGCATTCGAATAAAGATTTAGTCCCGCGTCCTCCACGATGTTTGCCAGGGGTCTAACATAAATGTTAAAGAGTAAAGGGCTCAGGATAGACTCCTGTGGGATTCCGTGTGCTGATACACAGATCTTGGATGAAGCCTTGGCGGAAAAGACCTGAAAGGTACGACCACAGAGAAATGAAGCAAGCCAGGATAGGACGGAGCCTTCCACCCCAAGTGACCTAAGGGAATTAAGCAAGATGTTATGTGACACAGTGTCGAATGTGGCACTCAGATCTAATAAAATGAGTGCCGCAGTTTCCCCTTGGTCCAGATGTTGACGCAACTTCTCAGTGACCCCAAGCAAAGCAGTCTCTGTTGAAAAGTTGGCTCTGAACCCAGATTGGGAATGATGAAGAAAACCAACTTTTTCTACATAGTCTATCAATTGGGTGTTAATGTGCTTTTCCAGGACCTTAGAGAAGGCGGGAAGCAGGGATATGGGCCTAAAATTAGACAGTACAGAGGGATCCGCTCCAGCCTTTTTCAATAAAGGAACGACCATGGCCCGCTTCCACTCAGGGGGGACCAGGGCCTCCCTCAGAGAAGCGTTAAGAAGTTCTATAAGAACGCCTTTAGATGTTAAAGAAAGCTGACATAGAATAATAATGGGCAGTGGGTCAAGTGGAGAGCCAGACTTGACACTACTTAAGCAGTCATGGAAGGACTTCTCATCGAATGGGAGCCAAAAGTGGAGCTTGGCTGTCTGATTATAGTTACTGTAGCACGTGGGGTGGGGCAAGGAAACCTCACTACACAAGGAGGAGGGGGCAGAAAGAGACCCATAAATAAGTTCAACCTTCTGGTTGAAAAAGTCGGCAATGTTATTGCTTTGAATTTCATCAAGGACAGGGGGAGTGGAGGTGGCGTCACTACAGAAAATAGGGCCCGAGAGCGATTCGATGCCTGAGTGTTTGCAACGTAGGAAGTTCTAGCCGCTTTACACGCTGCATGGTAACTTTTAAGGGCAGCTTTGTACTCACCTTTACGAGTAGGGGAGTACGATCTCCTCCAACTTCTTTCTAAGGGTTTGCACTTGGACATGGTGATTTTAAGATCGTTGCTAAACCACGGGGCAGGGGGATAATGCGTGCAACTGCGTTTAGGCAGGGGGGCAGACAGATGTCTACGGCCATAGTTAACCAGTCCGAAACAGCAGTGTTTAATGAAAGCAAGGGTAAATTAATATCAGGTATGTTAGTTGACAGAAGAATGTTAAAAGAATCAATGTTCAACTTACCCCAGAGTCTAAGACTGCCTAAGATAGTTGAGGAGACAATTGTCCTCGGTGTGAAATTCTGCAGATTAAATGGGGTTGCAAAATGATCTGACCAATCTAACCGAAGAGCGGGGATACTACAGTCAAAGCAAAGGTTAGACAGAATTGGATCGAGAAGATGTCCCGCCATGTGAGTAGGGGCCTGGTTGCATAGCCGTAGATTTAAGGCCTCCAGATCAGATAAGAAGGCACGGCAGGGACTGTTCTTGTTGTCCTCGAGGTGAAGATTCAGGTCACCTAGAATTGTAAAATTCGCTGCCTTCAATATGAAGGGAGCGATGAAATCTGAAAAGGTGGAAACCCAGGAACCTGGGTTCCCCGGAGGACACTAAATAAAAATTCCAGACAGGGTCAACTGAGGGGATACAGAGAATTTGAACAAGGCGGCTTCACACTCTGTAACTGAAAGGGCTTCAAACTTGCAGGAATATATAGATTTACAAATTATGGCAATCCCCCCACCTTTGCCTGTGTCTCGGTCTCTCCTGGCGATGACGTATCCAGGAGGAAAGGCTGTGGCGATGTCTGGGCCTGAGCTGGTGTGGAGCCATGTTTCGGTTGAAAATAGTGCATCAGGCAATTCGGTGCTAAGAAGGTCAAAAATATGATGCTTATTTTTGGCCAAGGAGCGGCAAATGATGCTCCGGAAATGGAGATTCTGGCAGCAGCCTAAAATAGCAGAAGCAGGGCTGCGACGAGCCTGAGGATGATTCCTGGGGGTCATATTTATGGAACGCATAGCACCCAGTGTAAAGTTGCATTGGGTGCAGTTGAAGCCATGATGTGGAAAGACGCAAACAGCGCATTTGGGGGAGATGGGCTTACTTAGTTAAGTAAGTTGTGCGGCAGTGTATATAATTCTGTTGGTAAAATTTATCGCATTTTGGCCATAGTTTCTGGCCGCTGGGGACAGACGGACGATGACCGGCACAGACGGGCTTGCCTCTGGCGCGCCATCAGCGTGCCCGCTGTGCGCTTGCATCCGGCCACTGAAATAGAGCAGGAGGATCAGAGAGAGCGGCTAGAATGTCGCTCGGTATGACACCTACCAACAAGTGGCGTGGACGAACTGATGGAGTAGGTGGTCACGGGCGGCCATACTACAAAGTGCAAAGTAGTGCTGGACGGAGTGAAAGACCACTGCCAGTAAAGTTTTTAAAAAACACAATGATCACAAATAGTAATTAAAATAATGGGAATAGCATGAGAACTAAGTTCTCTGTGAAATTGATTTCTTTTAAGGTGCAAGTGTGCGGAGGTACAATTATAGATAGATAGATCGATAGATCGATAGATAGATAGATAGATAGATAGATAAATAGATAGATAGATAGATAGATAGATAGATAGATAGATAGATAGATAGATAGATAGATAGATAGATAGATAGATAGATACATAGATATTAGGAAAGGCAAAGTTTTCCACCAGTAGGAAGGTGCACTAGGAAAGAAGTCCATGTTTATTTTAGGTGTTGCATCATCTTCTTTATTGATCAAAAGAAATATATAAATTAAAATTTAGCCAACGCTTTTCGTTCCAAGTAACCAGGGAACTTCATCAGGGCTCAAAAAGATGTGTTACGGTTGTATGTACAATTCGTGGTGTGGTATCACCACGTATTCAGAGTGCTTCTCCTCTTTAAGTTTGATGTATATCCCAAATCACAAAAGGTACCACAGGACAGTATCGCTTCCTATAAAGGATACCGGAGTCAGCGTGTCATCACAGACTCTGAATACGTGGTGATACCACACACAAAAGAATAAAAGGACATATTTGGATAATTTGAAAGCTTTTTGGACTCTATCATTTGGTGCACCGTCCCTCATTTCACAAACCACACCACAAATTGTACATATGACCTCAACACATCTTTTTGAGCCCTGATGAAGTTCCCTGGTAACTTGGAATGAAACGCGTTCGTTGAATTTTAATTGATATATTTCTTGTGAAAAATAAAGAAGATGACGCAACACCTAAACTGAATATGGATTTCTTTCCTGGTGCACCTTCCTATTGGTAGAAAAATTGTATGATCTGATTTTCAGTGGCACCCAACAGCGGTAAGTGCTGAAAGAATTGTGCATGGGACACTTACTTTGATGCAACTGGAAGTTGAGGTGCAACAGCAACAGTCTGCCGTTGCATTCTTTTTTGTACAGGAAAGGGAACTTGCCTTTCTCTGTGGCCCTTAGAAACTCTGGGATCCTCTTTCACCTGTACACCAATAATATCCAAATCTACTTGAAAATCGCATTCCTGGATGACATAACCTTACTATCTAACTCCTCATAAGAATGTATTCATGGATGTCAAATCACCAACTTGAACTAAACCCTGCTAAAACTGAATTCCCTCTTATGTCTCTGAAGAAAGACAATCTACCTGTACGTCCCACCTGCCTTGGAATGCTAACTCTTCATTGTTCAGAATGCCAAGTCAATTGACTACACCCTCAACAGCCAACTGTAGCACAATAATCATATCACAGCCGTGGCAAAGAGCACTCGGTTCCGACTAAGGATTATCTTGGGGATCAGACAACTCAACCAAGAACAGGACCTATAATCAGTTGCAATGTTGTTGGTTCTCTCAAGTCTTGACTACAGGATTTCACCCCTTTCAGGCACCCCCAAGGACCACTTAGGACAGTTCAGAGCACTTCCACATCTTGCAGCCTACTCTGTGACTGGACACAGGAAATTTGAACACTTCCCTCCTATCCTGCTTTTCTTCCAATGGCTACCTGTAGAGGCAAGAGCCCAATTTAAAACCACCTGAACCACACACAAGGCACTGCACTCCTCTTTGCCTGTGTACCTAACAAAAATTAAACTTTTGGCACAAAACAGGTTTCAATAACCAATCTCTACTCCTTGAGCCCCATACCTTCAAATAAGAGCAATTCATGAACCACTCATTTTTGGGAAGCACCTCAATAATTTGGAACTCATTGCCTCTTCCCTTTCATATGACCATATGCTGTGCTATGTTAAAAAAAGATCTCAATGCTATTCTGCTTGAAAGATGCTTGTGTGAAACTCTTTTTCTCCCACTCACTCTTGAATGTTTGCTTTAAAATTTTCCAATGTTGCATCTCAAATGGAATCCTGCGTTGATTATTGTGGGAACTATACTCGTGTATATCTTATCTACCGCGTACTATCGACTATCTGGTCTTAATTATTTCTAGGTTATATCTCTATTGTACTCCTGCTGTAATTATTTGGCAACTGTACTCTTGGAAAGCGCGCTGATGCCTCTGGGCCATGTCCAGGGCCGGACTGGCCATAGCGGGCACCGGGCAATCCCCCGGTCCGCCGCATGGGTTGGGGCCGGTTTTGGGCCCCTGGGGGCCGTTTTTGTTACAGGGCTGTTTTTGCAGCATAGCTGCAAAATCGGCCCTGTACCAAAATCGGTTGAAAACCGGCCCCTGCCAAGAGCTTGGCGGCACCTCCAACCCATCTGAGTGGAGAGGGGGGAGGGGGGGGGCTGAGCACTTTGCCAGGGCCGGTTGCTTTTTGGCTTTTCCTGGTCCTATACTAGCCTTAATGAATGGGTCTCTTATTGCGGGGGAAGTCCCCCTGGCCTTTAAGAAGGCCATAGTTGTGCCCTTATTGAAGAAACTTGGGGCAGATCCTAAACTGCTATCCAATTACCG
Source organism: Lissotriton helveticus (assembly GCF_964261635.1). Lineage (NCBI taxonomy): Eukaryota > Metazoa > Chordata > Amphibia > Caudata > Salamandridae > Lissotriton > Lissotriton helveticus. The sequence continues at coordinate 791,862,859 of NC_136063.1, read as the reverse complement.
CCCGATCTCTTTGTTACCTTTTGTGGCAAAGCTATTGGAAACCCATGTAGCAAACTGTCTGTCTGATTTTTTGGAGGAGTCGGGTTATCTTGACCCCCACCAGGCGGGCTTCCGCCCAGCTCATTCGACAGAAGCAGTTATAGTGGCAGTAATGGATACTCTCAGAGAACATGTGGATAGGGGCTCTCCACGGGCACTGGTATTGTTAGATCTCTCAGCGGCGTTCGACACGGTTGACCATGCAATATTGGTCAGCCGTGACGAACTGGCAGGCGTCCAGGGGGCGGCTGCCAGTTGGCTGTAATCTTTTCTAAGTGACAGGTCTCAGGCAGTCCGCCAAGGGCCTTACCTTGCTTCCCCGCACATAATTACTTGTGGGGTTCCTCAGGGCTCAGCACTGTCACCGCACTTATTTAACATTTATATTTCTCCTCTGATTCGATCTTTGAAGTTGAGAAATGTGACAGTTTTTAATTATGCAGATGATCTGCAGTTGGTCCTCGAGATGGATGGTTCCGATCGCTCAGTGGCGGAGTTCCTTGAAACACTGCTGTTTATACAGCAGTGGATGGATTGTAACCATCTGAAACGTAACCCGGGCCAGACAGAGCTTGTCTTGACCGGGGACAGTGGTAAATTCTGGGGTCCTCGTTACTGGCCCACGGAGCTTGGTCCATCTCCTTCTCCTTCCAGCTCAGCTAAAACGCTGGGGGGTTTTATGGACAAGGATTTAAATTAAAAACTCAGGTGGGCAGTGTGATATCAAAATGCTTCTTTCAGATGAGAAAGATCAGGAAAATCCATCGATTTTTTACTCAGGATGCTCTGGTCCGGATTCTCATGGCTACGGTCATATCACATTTGGATAATGCGAACTCTGTATACTTAGGGATGCCAAAATACTTATTTAAGCGATTACAGTTGGTTCAAAACCAGGCAGCTAGGTTGCTCATGCACCAGCCCAGATGGCAACCAATTAGCTCAGCGCTTCAGAAACTCCATTGGCTTCCCTTCTTCCAGCGATGCATTTTCAAAACAGGCTGCACTGTGTTTAAGGCCCTGTATGCGAAAAGCCCTGCTTTCATCACTAACCTGTTACCTAGATATGTGCCAAACCGGACTCTTCGTTCAACTCACCTCTGTCTGCTTTCTGTACCCAAGTTCAAACGGGTGCGTCAGGGGGGCCGCCGTTTTGCGGTTCTGGTACCCAAATTATGGAACTCGTTTTCTTTGGAAATTCGATCCTGTACTGACATTATGCAGTTCAGGAGGCTCCTCAAGACATGGCTGTTTCAGCTAGCCTATAATCTGGGATAATTGACAGTTGTGGTCTGCTCAGTTCGCCTTCAGTTTTTTCTTTTCTGTTCTCTGGTTAGTGCCATGAAGCCACCTGGTGTAAGTGCGCTCAATAAATACCCATTAACATTAACATTCGCCACTGGAACGAGATCTCGTATAGGCAAAAGTAAAAAAGTTATTACACTTTAGACAATTACTAAAAAAAGTGCCATGTTAAATATTAATGACTTTTTTTAACTCATAACAAATAAAAAGTTACTACGCTATTATCTTACAAAATGTATTAAAAGTTTGTGAATTTAAATATATTTAACTAAAGTATATAAACATTTATCTAAAGATAAGTTTAAAACAATCTGTGGTATAATATTTATAAAATGTTGCAAGAAAGTATAGGTAGAGCTAATTTTAATGATTTTATAAAAGTTTGTTTAAAATGCATAAAAAAATACTATTTATTTTCCCAGCGTTTGCCATGTGTGGTGCTGGATTTACCCCAAGTCTGAGCTGTGGCATGTTTACCGATGTTTTGTGACCTTTTTGGCAGTAGTAGTTTTAGAAATGCAGTTTGTGAATTGCATAGCTTATTATTTTTTTGGTAGGTGGGTGTGTGTCCCTCCCTAATCACCTTTTTAGCTCTCTCTATACCCTTCTTATTAGTTACAAAATCCCACCCAATTAGTAGCAAGTATTCCTCACTTTGCAGTTACACCCCATCCCTTCAATTTATACCACAAAAATATAGGCTTACATGTGAAGAGTTCTGTACAGGCGAGGCAAAGATCTGTACACATGAAAGATAGGAGAGGTGGAAGTGCATGTGGAGGTCTCTGCATATGGGTTTATGATTAGCATTTTGTAGTACGTGAGTTGTACTGTTGTATTACTACTCAACGTACTACAGAGTGCAGTTTGTGAATAGACCCCAGAGAACACTAAGATATTTGTGACTGATTGCAACCATTTAGATGATAAGGTAACAGTATTTGAGAATACTGGGTTGTAACTACATAATGGGTTTATTAATCAATTACCATAGGCCAGTGCCATGAAGTGCAATGAGTGAATGTTAGCAGTTTGAAATCTGCTCTATCTTTCACATAAGATCAATAAACGTCCTTAGCATTCTGTTGGTGTGAAACATTTTGCTTGCTCTGACATCAATGTGGGAGGCAAAGTTTTGTAGTTGCGATAATTTTCTAAGGATGTACACTGGAGCATGTGCAGAGCATGGGTAGCGCTTGTGACCAACTGAGGCATGGGTTATTGTGATCTAGATGATCTAGAGCCCCAAATGGTTTGATTTTCATGAAATAGACTTGGACAGTATTATCGGGTAAACAAAACATTGCTTTTCTTTGCCTTGATTAATAAAGTTGTAAAAAGGCATTCCAAATGTATATTTTTTCCTGGTTATTACGTTTCATACCAGCTGATGTTATCTTCCGGTGCGTGCTGGCAGTGGCACCCAGTCCCACAATTTTAGAACTTCCCATATCAATTAGTTATTTTTTAACCAGCATTTTAATGTGTTAGGAATTGGGAAGGTTTCTAGTTTTACAGCTTCAGAGCTCTGTTGAGAATGATAAGCAGATGGTAACACCTTGGAATTGATAGGCAGGGATGGGCGCATCAAAACTATTCTGCTGTTGGGTTCCTTCTCTATTGTCAATCTTCTTTTTCCCAGGGCTGAGTCCTTGGGTTTCCACTGCCAACCAAAGGAAAAAGCTGATCACTACCTCCTACCTATCTACTTCTTGCCGCAAGGCTAAAAAGGCACTGGTATTATCCATCAGGACCAAAGATCGCCTCTCCATAAGGTCGGCAAGAGCAAATTACAAAGTAGCCATACAAGAAGCCAAGCGAAGGTGGGAAGATGAAAATTGGGCCACAATGAAAATTGCACTGGGGGACAGAGACATGAGGTCATTCTGGGGACTCACTAACTCCGGTACAACATCTCCTCGAAGTGCGGCCGAACCAAACCTAGACGAACAGGTCTGGCGGGAGCACTTCGAAACTCTTTATGCTAAGGAATCCAGAGAAGGTCCTGTTTATGGCTGTGACCCATTAGACATCTGTCCTGTAGTTAATCGGGATTCATGCCCCCTGACTGATGGAGACGTGGGCCCGAGTATAAGCTTAAAAGAAATAAAGGCTGCAATAGCAAGAATAGCCCCAGGCAAAGCTCCAGGTTTGGATAAGATCCCCGGAGACCTCATTAGGTCCGAACCTGCCATCTGGGCCCCATATTTTTGGATGCTTTTTAATTCAATTATGCAAGGTATGCAGATTCCTCTAAGCTGGCTGGGAAACATCCTTTACGGCGCAACTTTTACCACGCAGTGCCTTTACAATGCAGGTTTTCAACGCAAGTCATTACAACGTATTGCGCTGGGGGGCGCTCTAGGATAGGTAATAGTTTAATTTACTATCCAACACCTTCCCTACTATCCACGGGGACTGGAGTTGGAATAGTAAATTAAACTATTCACTATCCAGCACCCCCCAACGCAAGTCGTTGTAACGACTTGCGTTGAAAAACCTGCGTTGTAAAAGCATGCATGGTAAAAGCATGCGTTGTAACAACGTACATCCAAGCTGGCTTGGTGCGGAAATAATCCCGATTTTTAAAAAGGGCTCCCCACTTTTCCCAACTAACTATAGACCCATAAGTTTAATAGACATCTCTCAGAAAGTATTTGCACGGGTCCTACTCCTTAGATTGCAGTCTTGGATGGAAGAGAAGAAGGTTCTGTCCCCCCTGCAGGCTGGGTTCAGGGAAAAATTGTCGACCCCGGACCGAGTACTGAGATTACAATTGTTGTACTGGAAGACCGTAAGCATGCAAGGGGGTAGCCTGTTCTCAATTTTTGTAGATTTGAGATCTGCATTCGATCTAGTTCCCAGGGAGAAATTATGGTTAGTTTTGGGTGAGATGGGGTCCCCGAATATTTAATTCGACTTTTTAAACGTTTACATGAATGCAACTACGCTCAAATTAGGTATGGTAAGGACGGTAATCTTACAGCACCCAATACCCATTAACCGCGGTGTACGCCAGGGGTGCGTGCTTGCGCCAACTTTATTTAGCCTTTATATTAACAGCCTGATTGATGCCTTGCTTGCAGTAAAAGACCTTGATGCCCCCAAGCTAGCCTCCCGTAGAATCTCGGCAATGATGTTTGCAGATGACACCCTACTGGTTGCCAAATCGCCTATGGGAATACAAAGGGCTTTGGACAAATTTGAGATGTTCTGTAGAGACAGAGGGCTAGAAATAAACCTACAGAAAACCAAATTTATGGCATTCAATTGCCCAAAAAGCACACGCCCTAACCCGTCCCTAAATGGCAAACCCCTTGAGAGAGTGTCATCTTTTGTGTACTTAGGCATTGCAATCTCCGAGTCTATGGAATGGGGGGCGCATATCACAAAATCTACGCTACAACTAGCACAATCTTCAGGTGGCATCATGAAGGTTTTCAATAAGTCGAGCAAAAGAACCATTAGCCCAGCAATTGAAATCTATAGGGCTCAGGCGAGAGGTGGGGCTTTATACGTCGCAGAGCTATGGGGCCACCTAAATCTGAATAAGCTAACACAGGTGGAAAACCAATATTTAAGACAGCTATTTAGACTGCCATGTAGCACCCCACTGGTCCCGCTACGTCTTGATACGGGTATAACCCCAATAGCTGAAGTAGTGAGTCTCAAACCTATAATGTACTGGCGTCGCTTGTGGACAACCCCCAAACTTATATCTTATAGTGAGGAACTACTAGAGGTATTGAGGCTACGAGGTGCTGCAAAGATTCCGTGGTCTGTACATATTAAATCTTTACTAATCAGCATGGCTTTAGGGGATTGCTGGTCCGAACCTGAGTCAGCCTGTTTGCTAATATCTAAGGACTATGCGAAGGCATGCTATAAAGAGTACAGACTGTCTCAACTTCACACCTTTTCCAGAATTGGGAAACTCTCTAGTGGGTTTCTGGAAATAAATGAAATTCCTTGCTTCGAGCCGTCAATAGATCTCATAAATCCACCAGCAGCTAGGAAGCCCTACTTGCAATATAGATATGGGGTGCTTCCACTCGCTGCTTTACATCTAAGTGGAGAGACCAACAATTGATTCCCTGCCCGGGATGTCACTACCCTGAAGAAACTGAGCTCCATGTTTTTTTAGCTGTCCAGGCTACCAGAAAGCAAGGAGACGTTGGTTGGTCCAGATGTGCAGGAATCTTGGCAATAGGCGCTGTCTCGAAGTTTTTAGGATACTGAAAACGGATTCTAGCATCCCAATAGTATATTCTGTTACAGGTTTCCTGTTATCAATGTGGTGCACTAGAAGGGTTCATTTGAGATCCTGAAATGTTGTATTGATTGCCCTGTTGTGAAGTACTAACGACAGTATAAGCTACTCCCTAATTACCTTGTATATCATGTATAGTTTTTAATCCAATAGCTTCTGCTTTTATATATTCGTCTTTCTTTCAGCTAATTTATGTATTTATTGCACTACGCACTTTCCTAAAATAATTGTGTAAATCTTGCCTAATCTCATATCCCAAAAAACCCAATGTATTCTAATATGAAAATATGTGTATAATTACCACTGGTTTTTATCTCTTTTTTAATCACGATTGTCAGCACGATGCCATTTTTCTTTTTATGTAAATGTTTGCCGTGTGTTGCACTTTCTAGGTCATTTTGACCGAAATAAAGTCTTTTTGAATTGATACCTACCTCCCTTTGTATTATATGTCACTTGTGAGTAAATCGCCCAGACGTGGAAAATTTACCTGGATATCATAGCAATAGAAGTGAGAGGCAAGCATCACTGAAAGCGAAAAGCCTGATGCCTAAATGAAAGTAAAGTAACTAAAACAAGACTAAACAAAAAGAAACTAAAGTACGATGTCACATGGAGTAAATGTTGTTCCTGAAGATCATGATGACCCCACGAAAGAGGATGGAACGCCATGAGCCCAAGCATAGAAATAGAAATTAAAGTTAGCATGTATCTTCTGGAAGGTAGCCCATACTCAGCTATAGAGATAGATCAAATTCCTAGTCCGTTGAGTTCAATTCATGTGGCTGACAAACAATGTTAAGACCTTCTGCAGCTAGAGTAGACATATTCTTCCAGTAGAAGAGAATGAAAGACTCAGTCTAGTGTCTGACCTTCCCACTTAGGTCCTAATTGCGACCTAGTCTGAAAGTATAGACGCCCCCCCGACACACACTTCTATTTTCGCAGGTTTTTGAATTATGAGTGGTGTGGTGCTTAGTGCACTTTGGAACTGCAAAATTCAGTAAAGTCCCTACCTTGCAATTTTCCCCAGGTACCTATCGGCAGGTCATTATATAGTAGATGAAAATGCCCAGTAAATACTGAGATGTGAACTTTCATGCAGAAAACACCAACATCTTCATGTTATGCCCCATTTTGAGCTGCTAGGTTAAACTGGGAATACAACAACAACTGGTCCCTGTGAATTTGGATTTTATCAGATGGACAGGTATACTCAACCACTCTAGGGCGCTAGTAATTAAGGCCGTAGAAACAGTAGACATACTCAGCAACAGTATACAAAGGTTAGCAAAGGACAACGTTCTGAGCTTTCTTGGGTAATTCAAAGAACAAAAGTACACTTTGGACGTAGAAGTGAAAAATGCAGAAAAACCATTGACTGTCAGCGACAGAGAGTCTCTCCTTTCACAACATATCCAGCAAATGTATTAAGCAAGTCCTGTGTGAGTTATTTTATTAAGAGAAGATTTATTAGACTCTAGACAAAGAAAACATTCTTGCATTTTTCAGGCAGTGACTAATGTTTAAGCAACTTTGAAAAGGTTCACAAGGTTGTTGGCAGCACCAGCTATATGATTTGGCAGTTTGCAAATAATTCAGCAAGTTTGTTTTTGTTTTTGTCTTGGCAATCCATTCCAAGTCATATTCTGCAGTCACATTACATGTGGAGTACAGCATGTTTTCAGTGCTACATCTGAGAATGTGAATTATAATGTAACATCTTTGCTTTACCCTTTGCCCTACATGATACAAACACATATTTAGAGACAGTTTGTTCTGGGAGTGGAGCGTACACTGCTTTGATGCTGGGCACAACTAATGAGGGCCTATTCACAAAAGTACGGGAAGTAGTTCTGCAGGAGTACTACTTTCTGTTCTCACAAATTCTATTCTCGAGTCTCCAGTCAGAGATTCACTCCTCAGCCTCTCTTATGTGGGTAGATCTCCACCCCAGAAGCGGTGAGCTCCCCAAACAGGCACAGAGCAGAAATCTGACAGTAAATTCACTATTGGTAACTTTACAGTCATAAATACAATCATAGCATGCACTGCACTCTCATGTTAGGAGGTGGAGACTCGTAAGGTGGAGACTCGTAAGTCCACAACGAGGAGGATATCTTTGCCCGGAATAGATGGATACCGTCTGCGTAGCGATCTACGACTAGGTGTATCCAGATATCTCCATCTGTGGACATCTTTGCACCAGAATTTCCCTTTGTGAGTAAGCCCCAAAGTTTTTAGAAAAAATCCTGGTCCCGAATCATGAAAGAAGTAGTAGTTGTGCACACAAAGAAATACGCCTACGTGTGATTTACTTCTTTTGGAAATTTACAAACCAGGAAACCTGTGCTAGGTACAGGTTTCAGGGACTGCTATACCCATGAGCAAAATTCTACACTGCATAGATTTAAGGAAAGGGAGAGTGGAGAAAGGAGACCTCTGTACAAACACTCATTTTTTTCCCCTATTTTTTTTAAAGGGAAAACATTTTGTACCTATGTAAAAAGTCCTTCATACCCAGAGGATCCGGGGTAGTTCTGTCTACCTTCCCATTCTCTACGGAGAGTTACTCCAGCCCTTTGCTGGAGTAACTTTCTGAACACTTTGAATGTGGGAAAGGATTGGATTTCAGTTTGTGAATGTCCATAAATGTACTTGTTTGTGGGTGTTCACAAGGCTGACAGCTCCTTTTAATATCCACTACCCATCCCTTGCAGGCAATTTATTATCACGAATTTCTTCGTCCCGGTAGAGGAGAAATCCAAAGTAATATATTCATTTACAAAAGAACAATTGATTAACAGAATGCAGAATAATGTTATACATTCATCAGGCAGGTGTATATATTCATTTACACCTGCCATAAATCTTTTTATGGATTGATAACAGGCTTAAAAATGCTATTTTTTGCAGTACCGTAAAAATCTGTTTATGCGCAAAAATACCTTTGTTAATTGGGTGCCAAAAATACCCAGCCATAATTTAGTAATTGGCTTTTAACTTTTATGTATATTTAAATATTCCAAAGTTAAGGGCAAGTTCAGAAGTTTTTGCTTCGCAGCAGACCCACACTTACATACAGAAAAGTGAAATAAAATATTAATTTGTGTTACTTACTGTGGCCATGGGAAATTACATGTGGACGGACAGACCTCTGGAGTTAAGGTTGCCTGAAAAATAATTAAAGATGTAATGATTGTGATGTTTCTTCTTGAGGAAGTCTGTGGTGCAAAACATTTCAGTAATCAAAGTGTTACAAAAATCAGTCTGAGATGATGGCAGAGTTAGCAAAACCTATGGGGAGATGTGCGAGGCCTTAGCTTAAAACTAGTCTAAACCGCAGGATAAAGCACATAATGTCTTCTGGGGAGTCTCATAGCGTTATATAGTCTGCGGGTTTAATGTTCAAACGGTGCATCCTCAAAATATGGTAATTGATGGATTTTTGCACCAAATCAGCTTTGGGCTTAAGTTCGCCCTCTTGAAGCTACCCTGTAGGATGGGGTCGCCTGTGTTTCCTTCAAAAGCGGACCTAGTTTCACAGCTCAGAATGAATTGTTTACAGGAGCAGCAGGGTCAGTAATGATTTGCATAAGACAGGTTTTAGTCTAGAGTGGCACAGTGGGCAACAAACGGTGGGTGGGTTGCCAGTAGTTACAGTGTTTGCAAGTATTCCTCCCTTCACCTTTTGTGTGTTTGATTTAACGCTCTAAGTGGTCAAGGGTTTTCACACACGTGGGACCCTTACGACTTGTTCCATAGGATCCAAGCTATATCTCACTGATGAGCAGGTTAGTTGCTATAGCTGTGTCAAGGTGACCACAGGGTCGGTTTCCAAATGATCCCTGCAACACAAACAGGTATGCAACTATTCTATGAACGTTCACTAACGCACTATAGTGGATTTATATACCTTTGTTTGTTGGAACATAAGCATAACAGTGTTTTTTTTTTTGCCTTTTTACTTTGATGAGTGAATTTACCCAGATATAACCTATCCTTTTTATTTGTATTAACTTGTAAGGGCTTGTGTTGTCATCCCATTTAATACCTGCCACCACCTCTACTTCTCCTTCTAGCACTGCACCAAAACTGGGCCACAGATAGCAGACTGATGTAATAGACTGGTAAATATATCATCTGCTCTTTTGGGTTTGGGTCAAACATATCTTTATCTTCATAACTGAGGGGCTAGTTATTGTGTTTTCTGTTGTCCGCATATCTACACATGTTCCCGTTTATTCAATTATTGACATATCATTCTTTGCAGCTTTGTTAATTCTATGACTTAACATTGCAATGTTAATACAATATTTATACAAATAACAATCCTAGGCAACTATGGGGTCCTTAAAGATATTAGGTACAATGGCACAAAAAATGTGTAGGCACAACACAATAAGACTAATGAAGTGTACAGGAGAAATTAATAAAAACAGCTTGAAGATAAGTATTATTCATTTATTATAAAATATACATGACATGAAAAAGGGGATTAAAAATCACAAGTATATCACAATTAATCATAAAAAGTTTTAACATATACATTCATATTCTAAATCGATAATCATGTGTAGATAAAAAGCAAATACAGTGGTAAAAAACAACCAAGTGGGTTAATTAATAATCTCTACGCGCGTTTCGGCATGACACACGCCTTCTTCGGGAGAACCACTTGAAGATTCTAAAACTTTGTGGGGAAATGCTTGGGATGCCAGGGAGCAAGTAAAATTACATGTGATACATGAACGTAGCAAGGTCCTATCAGAAGGCTTCTATTCGAGCCAAAAATAGTCGGTGGTCTGGTAATATGTTCAAAGTGAATTGGATTGGAGTTAATATCACTACGTCTTCCAAAACCAGGTGAACCTTAATAAGTATTCGGTATAGGACTATCAGAAACAGTAGTTTCGACAGTTAAGGAACTGAACTACGGCTAAATATGTCAAAATAACAGGTAACAGATACTTAGTCTGTGACGTGATAATATCGCCTCGAAAGAACCTTAGAAGGATGTAGATTCTGTTTTCACATTATGGGTATTAAGGGCATGGATGGCCACATAAACCCGGTGGAGGTAATGTTCGCCTGAAGCACACGAGGCGTCTAAAGGGATTCTGTGAAAACAGAATCAACATCCTTCTAAGGTTCTTTCGAGGCGATATTATCACGTCACAGACTAAGTATCTGTTACCTGTTATTTTGACATATTTAGCCGTAGTTCAGTTCCTTAACTGTCGAAACTACTGTTTCTGATAGTCCTATACAGGATACTTATTAAGGTTCACACGGTTTTGGAAGACGTAGTGATATTAACTCCAATCCAATTCACTTTGAACATATTACCAGACCACCGACTATTTTGGCTCGAATAGTAGCCTTCTGATAGGACCTTGCTCCATTCATGTATCACATGTAATTTTACTTGCTCCCTGGCATCCCAAGCATTTCCCCACGAATTTTTAGAATCTTCAAGTGGTTCTCCCGAAGAAGGCGTGTGTCACGCCGAAACGTGCGTAGAGATTATTAATTAACCCACTTGGTTGTTTTTTACCACTGTATTTGCTTTTTATCTACACATGATTATCGATTTAGAATATGAATGTATATGTTGAAACTTTTTATGATTAATTGTGATATACTTGTTATTTTTAATCCCCTTTTTCATGTCATGTATATTTCATAATAAATGAATAATACTTATCTTCAAGCTGTTTTTATTAATTTCTCCTGTACACTGCATTAGTCTTATTGTGTTGTGCCTACACATTTTTTTGTGCCATTGTACCTAATATCTTTAAGGACCCCATAGTTGCCTAGGATTGTTATTTGTATAAATATTGTGCCCTGACCTAGGAACTTGTTACTAGTCTCAGGGGGTCCCTTTCTTATATATTCACAATGTTAATACAATAACCATTCCTTTAGCCTAGTTGCTAACATCTGAGAGAGGAGAGGGCCTTTTCTGTTTGTTCTGCTGTGTATCCAACACATCACATATTCATCAGAATGTATTTATTTGGGTGTCATATTACTCTAAATATACCTATCTTATCAGCTACAGTGAGACAACAGCTTGTGGCGTCAACATTGCGACCAACACATAGATGACATCAGGAGATATCCTAGCATCAGCAATTCGTCCCTCTTCCCTCGTTAATCAAGTAAGTCTGTGAACACCTAGAATCTACCACTATATCTCATCATGTGTATTTTCTCATCATCATTTACATGTTCTTTCACATATCTGCTTTTTATTTTTTATTGATTTGTTATGGATTATTGCTTTTCTTTCACGTATATAATTCTACATTGATATCATTTGCATCAAAAAACAGTTATACTTTGACATATAACTCTCTAGATGCAATATTAGGGGATACCTTGCCACCATCGTCTTCAACGGCACTGATTCAGCAGCTGATGTCAAGGCGTCCATCCACAAAAAAAGCAGGTGAGTTACCATTGAATATATATATATATTTATATTCCATGCATATATCAACCCTTACATTCATACATACATGAAATGACTGGGAAAGTGAAATGAAAGTGGCTTATTGAGCATAGCATATTTAATTCTGACACTGAGGCAGTGCAAATGTATTGTCTCAAGATTGTGGAAGGTAACAGGACACTGGCTGACCTCAATAATGAATCAAACAAATAGCAGCTCTAGTGAAAAATGAGGCTACTAGTAGATCACACGCAGGCAGACCCTGACCTTGGCTCTGTGCTCGACCCTGGGGATCTGGATGGGGCGGTATGTAGTCCATGAGTGATATCAAAATGTTCGCCCTGTGCATGGAGACATTGTGCTAAATCACAAAACAGCCTACTACTATCTTGCACACAACGGCAGAGGAGGGCAGGTGCTCCAATCTAAATGCTTATGGCATCTGAAGTGCAACATAAGGATAATAAAATTGTGTTCAATGATCGTGTATGCATTTGTGACCTATTGTACTGCTGTTTAGACTGTGTGGTTAGATGTTGGAAGTGTGTGAGAAGATGGGGAAAAAGGCAGCATTAGTTGCAAAAGAAATGGGATATTTCTAAAGCTGTGTTTCATTTCAAAATGTACTATATCCTCTATCCATGCATGCCCTCAGGTTAGAGTAATATGTGTATTTTTTGTTTTAGTGAGTAATGTGTGAGTATGTTTGAGATGCCATGACCCAGACTCACATGCATCATTATTTGAGATATTATTACCTACCCATGAGCCACATGTCACTGAAATTCCCACAAAACAACCAACATGAAAGAGGTGACTGACAGAATATGTTGCTGTTATGTGTGCTTCCCGGCAAGACAATGTACATATATGTGAAACAGCTACTTGCATTGCAGACAACTTGCACAATGAAGCAGTACTTGCAGTGTCAGTTGTGGTATAGGTGTTTCTTATGGAAGGCGACTGAAGTACCATGTGTGTGCAATCAGTGGCACCTATGTCACAAGTGGGCAAAGGTGTAGAATTCCCTTTGCCTTTCCACCAGTGTCGGTGGCATGGCAATAAACTGGTGCACTCTACTGGCGATGCACTTCAATATATAGATCAAGTTTCAAAACTGGCTTACATCTGAGAAGCCTACATTGGTTAAACTGACCCTTTCGTAAGACTCAGTGGCCAGGAAATGTAAACAATGGTCTTACTTCTGGGATGAACATGCACTGCAGAATCATTGATATCTACAAAGGAAAACCTTTTCAGTATTTTGTCATGGGCATTACAATTTACTATTTCTAATATGACATATGTTATACCTTATGAAAATTACGGAATAACCAACTGTAGGCCTGATTACGAGTTCCTTGTAATATTCCGACCCATGCGTAAACCCTTGTTCACGCATGGGTCGGAATTATGAGTTTGAAGGTATTTAACGCTTCGATAATTATCACATGCGCTAAATAACTCAACCTTCATTAAATTTCAGCTGGTGAAACCTACCAAAACTTAACAATGGAAAAACATACAATATTTAACATATCATGTGGATTTTGGTGCGTTTAACACCACCATTCGCATGTTATTCCCTATGAACTCATAATAGGTGTTATTTACGACACATGATAAATAACGTATACCATTGTATCGTTATTTATCAGGGGAGATAAATAACGTTTTAGTCATTTAAAGTCCCTACATGGTTAGTGATAACGCTATGATTTCCTAGTGCTGGAAGACAAATGTGTTTTATAAATAAGTACCTTTAATAAATTGTAAATCAAGTCGGTGACCTGAATGATTCTCTGTGTTACAAGTGTGTCTGCTATAACACAACGATTACACATTAGTGTTTTGCCTCAACTCCTGGCAATATACATTTACTTCCGCACCACAGGCAATACCTTAATACCGTACATGATTGAAAAGTAGTATAATCTGTCTGTGTAGGTTGAGAATTCCTCTTGCTCCTCTTATGAAATGACAATTGCAATAGAGTATGTAAAACCTAGAAAAATTACTACAGTACTAATGCGCAAATAAAGCCTAAATCCTTGATCTCTAGTGCTATTCAGAATACTGCTCTGTATCCTGTAAGTCTTTGATATCGCAAGATGAAAGCACAATAATTTCCAATCTCAAGGTTCTGGCTCAATCAACTAAGTATTTCCATTGCCTTCCAAGGACCACTAGGAAATACAGGGTCCATGATGACTGCCACTATTGCAAGTCTCATGAGAGTCCCGTAGTGCTGTGCGGTATGTAGTTTGATACGACTTCACTTGTGTGCATTGAGTACTGCAACCATTGCAGCTACAAAGCTTTAAAGCAAGAGACACCCTAATTTTGTTTGTACCGCTGACCACCTCTGCAGTGGAAGACTTGTGTACCTATGCCCACCTGGTATACATATAGGTGAGTACAGGCTATCAATACCCACAGCCACTAGGCTCCAGGCTTATTGAGATTATTTCTGTAGAATTCTTGTAGCAAGCAGGGAGCATGCAAATTACAGGCCAAATCTCATCATTGCTCCTCAGAGGCAAGCCCCTTCAGATCCATTAAACACTGCAGTTTTCTTCTAACAAGTTGTATGTATTTAGCATTCATTTTCAGCATTCACCTGAATAGGAGTGTCTTAAAACTTATACTTTATAGTAAAACTGTGCATTTGTTGGACAACATAAATGTCAGAACTGTGCGGTACTGATTGTGAGCACGCCATCAGGATATGTTGACCTTAGTCCTGCTAGCTCACAGTGCACCGTCTGTACCCCTAACCTGACAAGGTAACAAATGAATTGAGCAACATCAGAGCATGACAACCCTGACTCCTCAAGGAAATCATGGTAACAGATCTAGAAACATTTTTGTTTGGTTACTCATGCATACACAAAGAGATACATAAGAAATACACAACATGCAGTTTTAATATTTATTGAAGCATTGTGATTCTGGACTAAAATATGTGCACTGCAATAATCAATAGAAGAAAACAGAATTATGTGATTAGCATTACGAGAACAGTGAAAAAAATAAAGAGTTCATCCATTTTGCTGTTTACATCGAATATATACTTACATAGAAGTATTGCAATATATTTCACTCCTACCTAGTGCTCCCTAATCTACTATGCCACCGGTGGGTGAATCTGCCAAATCTCGGTAGGGTGATTTAACTCCCCGTTATCTGTGCGTCAATGTCATCCGGGTGCCTGTCTTGGTGGAGAGCTTGGCAGCATCCCTCGCAAGTGGTAAACATGAATCAACTGGGCTGGGAATCCGACATGGGGGCGACCTCTCAGTGCCAATGCTGCTCGGTCCAAACAAGGGAGTGATGTCGTTTGTATAATAAACATCATCCCTGTTGCCATGCCGAAGTCCCAGTCAGGCCGCTATTGTGTATTCTATTGTGATAGCTTTGTCATCGAATGGACAATAGGAAATAACAACATTTTGCATAGTGAACTTAGCCCTTGTACAGGATGTTCAAGGTATTTAATAATGCCCCTACAAAGTAGAAATGTAAGCAAAGCTTAGTTCAGAGAATATTAGCCTGGACAGGCAGGCAAACAAATGTGTGTCAAATGTCATCGTGTTTAAGAAACAAAGACAACTTAAAAACAAGAGAATGTAAAATGGTGGTGGTTCTGACCAGCTAATGTAACCACATGACAGGAGCAGGATTTGCCGCAAGACATATTGTTGCAGAAAAAAGTTTTATTAAGGATACATGAAACAAACACATGCAGGCCGACAGGGCAGGGCCACTGCTAGCGCGCTTAACACGCAACGCTCAAGAGGGTGCTCCTATAACAGGTGAAAGACCAAGGCGGATTACTAATACGAACTCAAATAGACATCAATAGCACGTTCAAAAATTATTACACTGAATTATACGGTCCGCATGCCCCACTGTCGGAACACTTCCTTTCAGACTTACAAATCCCACAACTAACACCTACACAATGGACTGAGCTGTAGAAACCAATAACACTAGCGGAAAACAGACAGGCCATTAAAACGATGCCACGGAACAAAACCCCTGGATCAGACGGCTTGCCGGGTGAATTTTACCTGACGTATATTAATACCCTAGCCCCACGATTACACACGTTATACAGGGAAGCCCTAGAAGGTAACACACTGCCAGGTACGACATCACAAGCACTGATAGTGTCCCTGCTGAAACCGGGTAAGGACGCCCGGCAACTGGAAATCTATCGGCCACTATCCTTATTAAATACGGATCACAAAATCCTTAGTAAATTACTAGCGACCCGCCTCTCCCAATGTATCGCAGACATAATACACCCAGACCAGTGTGGTTTTGTACCGGGTAGGAGCACCGCACTGAATTTGCGTAGACTAAGTCAGTTGATGTCACAGGGGTTGGGGCCACGGGGGGATGTATTTCCCTGGACCTTAGACAGGCCTTCGACTCCCTGAGATGGGACTACATGTTCGCAGTCCTGGCCAAATTCGGCATACCGCCCGAATACATTGAATGGGTGAAATTACTGTACCAAGGCCCCACGGCACGTGTCCGTACAAACAAGTGTATTTCTGAACAGATTGAAATAGCGAAAGGAACAAGACAGGGCTGCCCGCTGTCGCCCTTGCTCTTCATTATCGCACTAGAACCCTTACTGATAAAGGTACGGACTGTGGCAGTTAACAAGGGAATAGCAAATCTAAATACTCATCATATTATCTCCGCGTACGCGGATGATATCTTATTGTTCCTTAAAGATTTGCCGAGCCCGCTAACACCATTACCAGAGCTATTCAGCGATTTCCGGGGGCTGTCAGGTCTCATGATAAATGAAACCAAATCATATGGATCCTGCTTTCATGGGTCTCTTGAGGACACACAATTACAGTTTACACCACACAGTTTACGGATTGCGCCCGAGACTTTCAAATACTTGGGTATACAGATTTATAGACGGGCACAGGATATGCTGGACGGTAACCTGGGTAAAGCCCTCACTACCTTGAAGACGCAGGTCCGTTTTTGGAACACGTTACCGCTCTCAGTGGCTGGTAGGGTTACTATCTCAAATATGGTGGTATTGCCCAGAATGCTCTATTATTTCACAAACATACCAATACTGATACCCATGTCCTTTTTTAAAGCACTAAACTCGGTCTTAACGGAGCTAGTGTGGGGATCCGGCAGGAGACGCATTAGTCTGGTAAAATTACAACTGCAGACAGACAGGGGAGGTATGGGAGTACCAGACCTGATTGCCTATAGCTACGCGTGCCAGCTTCAGTGGCTAGCCTACTGGCTAGCGGGACGCAACCTCCATGAGCTAAATATGTCTGATGCTGATAGAGCAAGAGGAGCTATGCACCGGTTGCTACTCCCGCACGCTAAGATACTGAACTCTGCCCCACCTTTGCTTAGGCTGGCGCTTCAACACTGGAAGGCAGCGGTCAGATACACTAACAAACACTCTACGTGCACCCCCACAATACCATTGCTGGGGATCCCCCTGGGTACTGGGACACTCACGGAACGCAGGCTGCAATCATGGCACGAGGCAGGAGTGCTATATGTCGGAGATTCTTTCTCGGATGGCAGTCTTTTGTCGTACGCAGATATCACTGGGTTACACCAGACCCCAAGGGCGCTTTTCCTCACTCACGCGCAAATAACACATGACATAAACACACATTGGGCACGGGACGGAAAGGAACCAGTTACAAACACGTTGATCACAATGCAATACCTTATGGGGACGGGTAGTCACCTGACGAAGTGGCTGACCAGCGGCATCCGATTGGGCAGAGCGGTGTCACTGCAGCCCCTCCGGACCCGCTGGGAGGTAGACGCCGGCAGAGCTCTCGGGGACAGAGAATGGGAAAAGGTACTGAAATACCCCAAAAAAGTAGCACGCAACCCGAAGTTCAAATTCATTCAGTTAATGATAGTCCACAGGGTGTACCTGACCCCACACAGACTACATGCAATGTTCCCGGAGTCGGCGAATACCTGCCCTAGATGTAGCACAGAAGACGCAGGCCTATTACATATGTTCTGGGACTGTCCCAGGCTCGGGTATTACTGGGTAACGGTACATGAGATTTTGACAGCTGTAGCACCGAACAGACCTTACACGTCCCTGCTGTTCGGCGTCCTGGGTCTGGGCTACAAAGAAAAGAAAAGAAGTGTTACTACTAGATTTGTAGACCTAGCGCTGCTGTTAGCTAAGCGAGCAATAGCGATGAGATGGAAATCAGCTAGGCCACCGGACATCGAAAACTGGCACGGAGAGGTAATGAGATGGGGGAAAGCGGAAGGGTTGGAACTGCAGAGAGAGGAACGCAGGGGCCTTAGAAAAACACACATCTCACTAGATTGGAACTCAATACTATCGGAGTTTGAAACATGCGCTACAGCGCACTTTGAGTAGGCACTCGCAATAGACAAACGAGCATGGGTTCTGTGCCCGAGCCCAATGTCATCAGATACTCAGTTATTGCTCACGATAAACGAGTTCCTGGTTCACTCGCAGGACAGGATGCGGAACTTGATATCATGATATGCATCATACGCAATGTAAGGGTAGGGGAAGTGACAGTTAAGACAATCATAAGGTTATAAAGACATGAGGCATTACCAGGAATGTTGAGAATTATGTGTTCAGTAAGTGCTGCGGGAGGGAGGGGGGAGGAGTTGATGAACGTTCATTGTGAAAAGAAGAGAGAAATAAAATGGAAAATTGCACTACTTTATTATTTATGCTTTAAAATACATGAAGGAAACATTGTAATGTAATTTGATACTGGATGTATGTAGATGATTGGAATATTGGTGCAACAATAAAAACACTTAAAAAAAAAAGGATAAATGAAACATGGAATGAGTCTTTATAAAATGTGGGAATTTTAACCAAACCAGGATTCACAATGTATTCAATGGTAAAAGGACCAGCAAACTTGGGTTGTAACTTGGAAGATTTTTCTCACAAATAAATTCATTAGGATTAAACTTTTTGACTATTGCATAACTCTGTGATAATGTCCATAGATGCTATGTGCCATGGTCCAGAATGAGCAGCTATTTATTTAAAAAAAAGACCAATAGTTTTCATGTATGAACTGTTAATTTGGGCACATCTATCAAATGTCTGCATATATTGCTTAACATCTCTAGATAATTCTGACCACCAAATATATTTAATCTTCTACTATTTGATAACTAATTATTGCAGGAAGCCCAGCAGACTTAGAGTACTGAAAACCAATGGATAGCTTGTTGTCCTAGTCACATTGAAGGTAAATACACAATATTCTCTTTGCTATTGTTGAGTTTGCTTGAATCTTAAGCTATCACCTGTCAAGTGGGTGTAGTTCATTTAGTCCTGCTTTTTTCTTTGCAATCAAAAACTTTAAGTCTTCTATTTATACTAGATGACAAGGAAGCTTAGGACTCAAATTACTCACACATGTGTCACCTGAGCCAGTAATAGATTTTAGCCAACATCACCTGCCTATCTTGTGCTTTGAAGCCATTCTTTTTGCGGGATCAGCAAAACTATAAGCCCAAGAACATAAGAAGGTGTTGATTATTTGACCCTGGGTGTTTGAAAGTTTCACACTTAATTTTATCATGTTTACATGTAATCATTCAGTGTATGTTGCATGACAACATTGTTTGCTTAGGTAATGTGAGACTGTATTTTTACAACTATTTTGACAGAGACTTAAATAACCTTTGCGTATTCATTCAAGTTTGGGTTTTTAATTATTTTGCACTTACCTGCAATATTTCACACAAAGTATAGCTGCCCAATGTAATGCAAGTTCAAAAGGTATGTTTTTGAATTTGGCATCTCTGTAATGACTATAATAAACCACAACATAACTCCACTGACAATTATATGAAATGTTCTGGACCAAATTCAGTCTAAAAGGAAGTGCAGTGGTGTGGCCTCCAACCTTACCTATAGGGAGAGCACATGGATTTATACATTAGGCACTGGGTACAGTGGCCTGAGTGAGTACCTTGAATTGAAAACGCTACCCAGGAAATAAACATTTCCTTTTCTTTAAATATGTCTCATTTTAATTGATATTTGACAACCAATAGGTTTGTGAAGATTTTTTATCTTTAACTCTAATGAGGTGATATTTTTGTAAATTATATTTAGTATACATTATCTTTGCCCCTATACTATGGTACCACACTAGGTGTAAACATTAAGAAACATAGTTTAAACCTATTGACATTTTTGCCAAAGTTTTTAAAGAAACTGGATTTTATGGTTATCGTTTTAAATGGCAGTGAATTAGTGGAGTTGACCATTTTGGATGGGCTGAGCAGAGAGTAGTTTCAGCTCTAGCGTTACACAATCACCATGCAGTATAGTATTGGTAGATTCGGCCATACTCTATGGAGTGAGTCAAATTGCAGTTACTGTTCTAGTGTTCCATGATGAGAAACAGGCCCTTGGTTTATTGCTGTTACATCAAGAGGTTGAAGAGCATCCATGTCCCTCCCACAGCAGCATTTGATTAGGGTCCCACAAAACATATATCACATAGGTACATGCCACATACATTTGACAATTGATCAATGGTCAATACTTGATCTCCAAGCAGTGACAATGAATCATGTGTAGTCCTGAAAGCAATTTTGACTGAGTTGATGGAATTCGATATTATGATTCCGTTTTCCACTCATAATCTTAGTTTTTTATTGATTCTATCATCTCTTTCTGTTTCTAGCATACCAATGTGACTTATCCAATCAGTGGTTAGTATCAAGCTTCCACAGGTTGACATTGGGAATGCAGTGCATAAATCAATTATGTCCAATACAAATGATAGTATGGCATACATCACTAAACTTGAAGCCTTTGAATATGATGCTAGAGCAAAACCTTTTCACAAAGTTTGTGGGATAATTTATCCTGTGGTAAGTTTTTAAGGGCCCAAACAAATTATACAAACAAATCTAAGTATTGTTTTTGAAGCTGGCAAGTTGTCCAAAAGCTTGGTTGTAAGAGGTTACCTAGATAATTCATCAGATGCTCCTCTAAAAGGATATGATACTGTAATTGTGATCCTCTGTTAATTGTTAAAAAAAAAAACTTTGAAAATATGAGAGCCAATATTAGAACTATTGTACAGAAAAAATGACACTTGTTGCAAGGCGTAGAGGTATTTGCATTAAATCAGTTAATCTACATGGCCACCTGGTAAAAGCTTATAGCGAGCCATCCAAACGTGCTACTATAACAGATGTGACGAATTGGGCCAGTGTGTCGCTATTTTAAGTGTGGCTACTGTGCTTCGTGTGTAACAACTTGCAATTGTATATCTTTTTACTTTGGTTCAAAATATTGACTTCTACAAATACGTAAATATTACAATTCAAACAATGTAATCTGTTGTAACGGAATACACATGCAGACTCTATTACATTGGTAAAACCATGAAGAGGTCAGACATAGAACTACCGAGCATCAGTCTAGGATCCAGTGTAAGGTAATTCGTGCCCCTCTTGTTGAACATATACAAGTCCAAACCATACTGAATCTCATCTGAAAAAGTTTGTCAATAACAAGGTTCATCAATAGAGGAGAGGTACCAATCCTGATACTATGCTGACAGAAAAGGAAAACAAATTAATATGGAGTTAGGGAGATTACCCTTCTATGCTAATAATTGAGTCACAACTTTTTGGTTTGAATAGAAAAAGGAATATATGAGATCAACTTCCATGTTACTGTGTAACCTGGGGTTCTGATGTCAGTGACCAATGTGGTATGTCAAATGTGCCATTATATTTTCTATGAATTGGGATATATACGAATGTGCCTGTTAACCAGTAGTGGCAATAAGATTACAAATTGTCCTTCCTTAAATATCCTCCCTGTAAAAGGAGATTGATGTTCTTGACTCTGGTAATTTTACTGAACGTTTAATCTCTGGGTTTGATTGTATTCTTTTTTATTAACAACTAGCTTACCCGTCGCGCGTTGCTGCGATCTCCGAAGAAAGGAAATTCAAGGAAACTCATTATGATGACACTCAATTTACATTGTGTCATTTTTATTGAAACTTATTCATTTTAATATGGAAAACATTTCAAAGTGTCGTTTTAATTCTATTTATTTATTCGAGTGCTTGTGGATACACAATTTTGTGTTTTTCCGTTTGGTGCGTACATCAGTATTAGAAAGATTATGAGGGCCCTGGGGGGGTGATATTTAAAAAAATGTTATGCCAGAAACCTTCGCGGGAGTGTACTCAACAACTTCCCAAAGTTTCCTGGCGATCGGATGAATGGTGTTTTAATTCTATTTATTTCTTCGAGTGCTTGTGGATACACGATTTTTTGTTTTTCCGTCTTGTGCGTACATCAGTATTTGAAAGATTATGAGGGCCCTGGGGGGCCGATATTTTTTTAAAAAGTATGCCAGAAACCTTCGCGTGAGTGTACTCAACAACTTCCCAAACTTTCATGGCGATCGGATGAATGGTGTTTTAATTTTATTTATTTATTTTAGTGCTTGTGGATACACAATTTTTTGCTTTTCCTTATGGTGCGTACATCAGTATTCGAAAGATTATGAGGGCCCTGGGGGGCCTATATTTTAAAATAATTTTTTATGCTAGAAACCTTCACGGGAGTGTACTCAACAACTTCCTAAAGTTTCATGGCGATTTTTTTATTTTTCCGTCTTGTGCGTCCATCAGTGTTTGAAAGATTATGAGGGCCCTGGGGGGGCCGATATTTAAAAAAAAATGTATGCCAGAAACCTTCGCCGGGAGTGTACTCAACAACTTCCCAAAGTTTGATGGCGATCGGATGAATGGTGTTTTAATTCTATTTATTTATTCGAGTGCTTGTGGATACACAATTTGTTGTTTTTCCGTCTGGTGCGTACCTCAGTATTCGAAAGATTATGAGGACCCTGGGGGGCCGATATTTAAAACATTTTTATGCCAGAAACCTTCGCGGGAGTGTACTCAACAACTTCCCAAAGTTTCATGGCGATCGGATGAATGGTGTAGTAAATGCATAAAGGACAAACAGACAGACATACATTTGTTTTTATATATATAGATATACCTAAATTGAGTTGTTTTTTCAGACCATCAATTTAGTAGCTGTGCTCTTCTGAATATTCAGTAAAGCTTTTGCTGTCCATAGGATGCCCCGTCCACTTTCAGCTGCAATTTTGTAACAAATTATTTATGTGTAGACATAGTATGGATCTGGTATCTTACTTAACTCCTAATATGATGTCATTAATGGCCCTTTCTGATGAACTAATTGATTAGTTAAATTATTAATTAACAACATTTTCTATATTTGACCATCAGTCATCAAGGAATAGAGGTGCCCTGTCAGACATTTTGAAAGGGTTAAGCATTCTAAGCAGTCTAAGAAGTGTAGTTATAGTTGTTGAGTAGCTCTCCAGGTATGGGCAGCCCTTAAAAGAGGCAAGAGAGATCTCTGCGTCTTGTTAGACCCTGGGTGACTGTGTAACCATAGGAATATCCTTGTTAGATGAAAGGTTTCAGTGTTTGTCTATTTTTCTTGTTGGTTCTGATTTTTTGAGGGTTCTAATTTTATTTTTATATATGGTTGCTTTAAAGTAACTTGCAGGCTTAATACAGTGATTGACTCTGACATGTCAACTACGTACTTGTGAAATGTATGCTTTTATCAACGCAGATGTTCTATTGTTTGTCTGTTTGAGATGTTAGTTTGAATTCATTCTCTTTTTATGCAGTTTAACAAAAAGATATTTAGATGACTTTAAACCTCAAGCTTTGAAGGTTTAATACATGGATTGTATCTGACATGCCTTTTGACATATACTAATATTCAGTGGATGTAGCATGAGATTACAATGTTTTTGACTGAGTTTTACTTTATTGTTGTATCCTTGAATAACACATGCTTATATTGTTTTGTCTTTCTTGGCAATAATGAACCAGTAGGACAAACGTGAACTGGTAGTCTCGGACAGCACATTTGCCTTCCAATGGCAGTGATAATGGATGTAACCTGTAAAAGCAAGCATGAAGGCTTTCATGCCTTGGTGAGTGACGCTTCTTAATTGCAGTGACTTCTTGATAGGCAGAGTAGATGTATAGCTGTCCCCATGTTTATTGTTTTTTCCAGAAAATGTAGGTAAATTAAAGTCTATGCTGTATCAATCTGTAGAGATGAACTTCTATTCCTTGATGCAAAGCAGAACTTTCAATGTGTTCTGAAAATTATTTGAGCAAATAATTTTTTTGCAATTGATTTGAATTGGATGATTTATTGTTGTTAAGTTCATGAAAATGTGCCTTATTGCAATGCAATATATACCTCGAGACTGTTTAAATGTCTGATTCGATAGATGTATTTGATAAAATAGGGGTTCTAATTATAAATATATGTTTTTGTAACTTTGAAGAATAACCCAGTAAGAGTCCCCTGATGACGGTTCTGAAAAACACTGTGGAAAGGACTGGAAAGTCATCTCCTTATGACTTTCATGTAGTTTTTGGAACTATGTATATTGGCTTTACATTCACCTTGTTATAAGTCTTTTTGTTATATGATTATCTGATCAATCGCTTGTCATGAATAAAAAATACATTTTTTGTCATAGTTTTGTTAGTTCTGGGAGTCCTTTCTCATGTTTTATATTTTGCATTATCTATATAACATGTGTACATAACTTCATGAACTTGAATGAATTTTGATACTATATTTGTAATAATAAAAAGATCTATTAATTCTTTTTTTAAACTTCCAATTTTCCTTATCCTTGTCTTAACTCATATTCATTATGTATTGATGTTGGATGTTATTTGGTATTTTGTATGATTTTGAAATGCCTCCGATAGGAGCATATGTCTGTTATGTTTACATAAACCACTACAATAGTCAATCTGGAATTTCTTGGCCATCACATTGTTCTGACATTCATTAGCAGTTCTTGCAAAAGCACATTATGCCATCAATGATTCTGTTTGGACCAAAATATTTGAAACAATAATTGTGAATTCAAAACATTTTTCTAGTCAACTTTCCACGTTCCCTCCAACTTGCTTCAAAACTGCACAAAAATGAAAAGTAGTTCCAACAAAAATAAAGGCCCCTCCTCTAAACATTCGAACATAGCACCAGCCTCATAATAATGGCTTTGTAGACGCATTCATCAAACAAATCTGTTCACAAATGTGTAAATGCTATTTTTGACCTAATCGCATATGCCTCACCACATCTACTGTGTCATTAAAAAGAGTAATTGTTGTCATATCATAAATAATCGGGGCATTCAGTGGCATTTGTCCCCATATACAGAGCCAGAAGGGCCTGCGTCTAAATGTGTCCATCTGCTACTCAGAGCTAAATGTACATTCTTTAAATACAGTCATGCCAACTACTTTCATTCATTTGAGCAGAAACCTACCATCTTTGAAGTTCCTCTACATGTTTTATAGAAGTCCCCACTACTTTATTTGATTGTCTGACCAGTGTCTCCAATGAAATCATATGAGTGGGCAACTTCAGTCTGTTGGTGAAGGATTAATCGGTAAGTTGAAAAGTCACTGCTGAAACGTCGATTGGTGTAAATGTCACAAGTTTTAAACCTGGCAAAGCGTACTTAGGGCCTGATTACAAGCATAGATGCTATTTATCGCATCTGGTAAATAAGGATACTGTAGTGATGAGGTCAGTAGCCAAGATGTAGTTTCATGTAGATTTATTAAGTTCAGTTACAATTAGATGAGTTGTAGAGATGCAGCCCCACCAGGAGCAGTCTGCCTGCTGCTCAGCCCATTCTCCAACTGTCACACTCAAGCATCCAAGCACCCAAAAATTCCATTCATGACCATCACACCAACATTCCATGCACCACTTTCACACTGGCTGGTGGGGAGAAAGTAACAAGATAAATAGGATACAGGTTACTACATATCCTCCCTTCTTCCACAACACAAAGGTAGAAACCGCAAATGAGGAAGAGTTCAAACAAGTGGAACCCAAGAAATAGAATAGTGCATCCGGAGAGAAAAAGGAAGAAGATAGTAAACCCAAACGTGAAAGGATCGAAGCATAGATACCAAGAAAAACCACTGTGAGTATGAAAGAAAAATACACAGGAGATATGCAATAGTAAGCACAAGAGAAAATGAAATGGAAGGTATAGACAAAAGTAACAAGAGCAAGAAAAAATGCAAAGAGAAAAAATAAATGAGATGTACAAGAAGAGAAAATGAAATGGAAGGTATAGACAAAAGTAACAAGAGCAAGAAAAAATGCAAAGAGAAAATATACATGAGATGTACAAGAATAGAAACACTATAGAGGAGATGCATAGAGAAATATACATAATATATCGCCCACCCATCATCATCCCATATTTTTTTTTAAAAAAGAAACAGAAGAAATGGGTGAAGGACACCTGAACTGACTTTTACCAAAATATAGGTGAATAAATGAACCAGAAACAACATGGAACATCTACACCCAAAATAAACCGAAGAAATAGTTAGGCAAAAGAAAGAAAAAGAACATCGACTGCTAACCAAATAGCCCAAGAGGCCTAGGGGCAGACAACTACGAGAAAAGGATGAAATAAACACCGCTAGCAAGCACAAGTAAGCAAGTACCACAGTGTTAACAAAACAAAGGCACACATGGGACTAAAACCCTTTAGAACCCAACGTGGGGTTAGAAATGTAAACAGAGCAAGAGAAAACATGGGACTGGTGCCCATTAGCAATAGAAAACATGGGACTGGTACCCATTAGAACCCCTATGAGGTGGTTAGAGCGTGGACACAGCAATAGAATACATGGGCACTCTTACCCATTATAAATAGAAAAACATAGTAATTGTACCTATTAGAACCCCTATGTGGAGGTTAGAGTGTGAAAAAAACAATTGAATACATGGGACTCAAACCTATTAGAACCCCTATGTGGAGGTTAAAACTGTATAAAGGGAAAGACCCAACGAACGTACCCTCTTGTAAAGGAAAAGACTTACGGTGTTGACTGGGACTAAAACCCACAAACAGTGAAAACTGTGTTGTATGGGACTAAAACCCACAAACAGTCCAAACAGTGTTGAGTGGGACTAAAACCCGTCAACTTTGAGAACAATGTTAAATGGACTAAGATCCAAAACCCATCAACTAGTGTTGAATGGGACTAAAACCCATCAACTGTGAAAACTGTGATGAATGGGACTAAAACCCAATAACAATCCCAAGAACATGTAAATTCAGTCAGTATAACGTCAAACAGACATAAAGAACTAGAGTTAGAAAAACAAAATGGCCAAATGAAAGCAAAATGACCCAAAGTGCATACAAAAGCAAGTGAACAAACCTACCCAGTACCTTTACCAATCCAGCAGGATCAAAACCCAGAGCATACATACCAACAACAAACCCAACAAAAAGGTGAATCTGCCGAACACAAGACAATCACATGCAAAAGATAAATGCACAATTGCACAAATTATAAAACATGCAATGTCCTACTAAAAAGTAGTTGAACCAACTTAGATCAATTTCATAACTATGGAAATGATGTTATAAAACAACAAATAATAAAGAAAGAATAAAAATATAAGAAAAAGTGGCATATTGTGCTAAATATCCATTAGCAAACTGTTATCTTTTGGCTGAAAATGGATTTTAGTGTTTAAAAGTACAGCAGGATATCCTCCAAGTGATAACTGACATGAAATAGGGACAACATCAAGTTCACCTGAAGAAATAAGTTGCAAAGTACCAGTCGTCTCAAACCGCCCGTTAATAAACATCTAAAGCATCCGCAAAAGTATGATGAGTCTCAGTTGTAGGCGGATACCATTTGATGAAATAATAACCTATTTAGTCCACCATCAGCTCCTCTAAATACATGAAATGGTGAGCAAAGAGCTCGCTGAGGCACATAGCCCATGACAATAGTCTCCATTATCAATGATGCTCACAGGCATGGACGGACAGGCAAAACAGAGGCTTCCTTGTAATGTGAGGAGACAAAGCAGAAAACAGTCAGTATCGAGGTGACGGTGCATTGTGTAAAACAGAATGGTGGCACGTAGAGATGGCGTGCGCCGGGTGGCTCTAAGCAGGTCCTTGCTGGAAAGCGTCACAGAGCAGCGTGAGGCAGCGTAGAAGAACAAGCATCAAAGAGGGTGCTACAACCCCTCCGAGAGACTCACAGACACTGTAAGGTGCACGCACACTCCTATAAATTTAAACTGCAGGGAACGGTTCAACTGACCACTCCGCCTAGACGAGCCTGCATAGATGAGCAAAAAAATAATAAACTCACCAAACTGTGTGAAAATCAAAAGTTGACATGTGCCTTGAAACGTTTGGTCGATTGTCTCTGATATACCCATGTTACTCTGGTAGGGCTTAAGCAGTGAAACTTGTTAGACACAGGATGAGACTTGTTAATAAAAATATTGAAGCGCTGGTTGTTGGATCAGGGATTTGATTTTATTGTTTTTCATTGTAGTGTTTTAATCGACAACCAATGAAGGTGGCGTGACTAAGACCATGGAGCTTTTACTTCATTTTAATGCATATACAGTGGGATAAGAGAGCCAGAATTCTGAGTTGGAATGTCAATGGGCTTGATGATAAAGTCAAACATAGTATAGTACTCCAATATATTAAGAAACAGGCCCCCGACATTGTCCTTCTCCAGGAGACGCATCTAATGGGGCACTCATGCAAAGCTATGTGCATGTGGGGATATAAATTAATAGCTCGTGCAGGGTTTACCACAAGCTCAGATGAGTAGGTATTATGGTAAAAAATAGGTTTCCTATTAGTGTGAGTTCCACCTGGACTGACGATAAGGGCCGCTATGTAGGTGTCACGGGGACGTGGGAGGGGCGTTTCGTAACTTTGTTTTCTATCTGTGTAGCCCCTGGCCTCCAATCTACTCCATTCCAAGACTTACGCACAGTTCTATTATTAGTGCCGGATGAATTGTTGCTATTGGGGGGGATTTCAATTCAATGGTCTCGGGTATACTTGACCGCCATCACCCGCGATTTATGGAGCACTCCACGAGACAGTTGCCAGACTTCCTTGAGACCCTGGGTTTGGTGGATACCTGAAGAAGAAAAAAAATAAAAAATAAAATATTGAAGTACACACCAGCAAAGTGTAAAGGCACACGCATGTTCAAGGAAGACTGATTGAACATGGACAACACTGTAATAACTTGCAATGGCAGATGCATGTCCTTGTGTGTAAGCAGGCTCCATAAATTGAACACGCCTTGGCCGGACAGAGATTGTGCTTAGAAAAAATAAAAACCAACAATGTAAACAAACACATGCTCACCAAGGGACCGATCGAAGTTGGGGTCATTGGTGAGATGTGGAAGTGCTAAAGTCACGCCAATTATCAGCTTGCCATAGAATATATTAGGTAGACCACAGAAGCATGTCCAGGCCGGGCAGTACGCTGACAAGTGCTGAGGATCGCACAAACTGTCATAGTAGCAGGAATTCCCAAACCTTGTAGCCAATGAAGTATGCGCAGGCTGGGGCTGACCGGTGAAAAGGACACTGTTGGGGCTGGCATGCCTTGTACTTCAAAGGAGGCTTTATCTTGGTTGTGTAGGTTTCCTTTAGAGATTACTGCTTTCAGAGTTCTTTTTAAACACGCAGAGTTTCGTTTCATGAATCGTCAGCAAAAATCTGCAATGAGGAAGTACGTAGCCAAGATGTAGTTTCATGTAGATTTATTAAGTTCTGTTACAAGTAGATGAGTTGTAGAGATGCACCCTGGGTGAACAAAACAATCTTGTTCTCAATGAGAGAAAAAAATGAAATTGTGTTCATCATGCCTCCCCCTACTCGGCATCTCCATTTGACTGGCGAATAACACTACGGCATGTCCTGTCATAAGCTTTAAAGTTACAAACCTAGAGGTGGTCTTCAACCAGGAACACTTCTTTACTATGCAGGAGGAGTCAGTTATAAAATACACTCACTGTTGAATCAAGGATATTGCTAGTCTCTTCCTGCTCAATCAAAAGAATCCCATCTGAAAGATAAAGACTCTATAGCTAGAGGCTCCCGGCAAAACAAATTTTGATCTTGTTCTAGAAATCCCATTAACAAAAAGATCAAAACGGTCAAACAAGTTATATTTTGATTTCCACCGAGAGTAGCATCTTCAAAACCCTACATGTTTGACCAAGCTTTCTGGAGAATTGGAGCATTATATGTCTAATCTAGGATAAACCACCATTGTCCAGTCAGAAACCTGAGATCAAAGGAGGGAACCTTACTTTCATTGCCCAAAATCAAGAAATCCAAATTTGCAGGTCACACTTCTAGTTATGAATGTGTGTAACTGTGGCGCTCTCGTCCACAAGACTAATTCTAAACATCAATCAGGAATAGAAATCAGCACATAACTTGTCAGGTGGGGTAACACTGCAAGATCATGTACATAGTAAGGAGGAGGGGGCGTTCTCATCAAGTTCAGCCCAGTGAAAAAATGAATTTGGAAAGTTAATTAATTATGGGTTTACTGCTATCCATACTAACATTGAAAACCTATATATATTCTGATGGTCGCTCCTTTCCTCTCTCCTACTTTTCCTTCATTTTCCATTGATCCTTTTTTCTAGTGCACCTTCATTGCCTGTCTCTTT
The DNA here is from genome assembly GCF_964261635.1 of Lissotriton helveticus. Taxonomy (NCBI): domain Eukaryota; kingdom Metazoa; phylum Chordata; class Amphibia; order Caudata; family Salamandridae; genus Lissotriton; species Lissotriton helveticus. The sequence continues at coordinate 791,832,114 of NC_136063.1, read as the reverse complement.
CCTCTTTCCTATCATTCTATTTTGCCTGCCATTGGTCAATCTCCAAAGGAATTTGGAACATATGAATAAAGAAAAAATGCAGCTACCTTGATTTCTAAATGAATATTGTGGCAAGCAAATGAAAAAAGACCTGATATGATTTACAAGGGTTGTGTAAATGCACTTCCTATAATGTCGTCAGAGTTAAGATTAGGTATGCCCCTTCCACTACCTGCATGATTAGTCACATTAAATGGAAGATTTGATGGTAACATGACAGCATGTTTGACACCTTTCTCCCACACTCAGCCTCAATAGTGAATACTGTCTCTCTTTATTGCTTGATTAATTAAAATCTTAGCGGTCAATACATCAATATAAAATATATAAAGGAATACATATGTAGCAGAATTTCATATTTCTTAAAAACAAGATGGCTATGAAATAAAAAATTGAGCGGTTGACTGGTTAAAATACACAGAATATATTTGCGATAAAGGTATATAGTTCGCTTGAAGGCTGTAGATGAGTCCCGCATCAGTATTGGGATTATATGCTGACTGGTGATGAAGAGTTACCCACTGATTGCTGAATCTAGCAGTGACCGATATTACCTATACGTATATTTCAGAATTAGGTTACAAGTAAGGCAGCACATAAAGGGACCAGGCACTGAAGGTATTGTTGCAAAACAACTTAAGGTTAACACCAGGAGCATAGCTTCAGGGGGTTGTTTGGGGTGTTACACCCCCCTAATGAATGTATTTTCTGATAAATATTTGGGTGCCAGTGATTTCAGTCGTGTATGGTGAGGTGTCTGTAGGATTTCACCAGGAATTTTACATACACACAGACAAAGGCAAACTCACTCTTCCTATTTGTTTTGAAAGTCCTCAAAAAATGTTGGTCATTTTAGAAAATATTGTGTTTTCTCTCTTACTCCTTCCAATCCACATTCCCCTACCTTTCCGCTGGTCCTTAGGCCCATCTCATGCACAAAATGTATCATATAATGTATTTTAACATTATACATCAGCATGATTGCCAAACATTCTGAAGCCCCCCCACCCAATCGTAGTGACCAAGCAACGCTCCGGTCAACTCTATGAATGAGTTTGATGAATGATTATCTTGTGTATGAGCTGAAGATAATGAATAAGGAAGATTCCTAAACTACATTTTTACTATTCAAACAAATGGGACAGCCCTGCTTATTTCTTTGGACCTGTAAGACAGACTTTGAAATCTCTCACTGTTCGCCTGTTTGTGCACATAGGTGTTCAGGGAAGGAAGGGCCTTCCAATGGATCTCTTTGTTCCTTTCAGAAGAGGGGCTAATTGTCACGCTCTCCTTACCTTTGCCCAGCTTACCCTCCTCTTTACGGGGTCTGCTGGTACTTTACTATTGTCTGTTTACAGTTAAATGTATACTTGGCCATCTTTCTCACTTGATACACTCCTGCTGCTTTACCGGATACAACTAAACAAATGACACTCAGATCCACCTCAAACTATAATACTCCAGTCGCGGGCCCGTGCAGGTTAGAGTGGTGGAGCAGGGTAAGGGGGTATTCGACAGACGACGTCGAGGGAAATTTTATTATTTATTTAATTTTCCCTCTGCGGCATCTGTCAAATTCCCCCCCCACATCCCACCCCACTGCTCTTACCTGCACGAGCCACGCCTGAAATACTCCCCACACCCCCGCAGTTTGCTTGCCATAAGCTTGTCTTCGACAAAGTACCATCTAAAACTGACTTCCAATAAGATTGAAATCCTGACACGAGGCTACTGGCCCTGCCAACCTCTAGACCTTTGGCCAGCTGAAACCTGGGGGTCATCCTTGACTCAGACCCCACCTTTACATCTCAGGTCTGCTCTTTACTCAAGCCTTTGTTCCACTTCCTCAGTTTCCTAGTGTGGAGACCATCTTTTCCAGGATTCCTGCACCGAGGTTCAAGTTACCAATGCCCTTTTAATTTGGAACACATATGAAAAGTTTGTATTTTGTGTTAGATATTTAATGGCATTGAATATAGTACAAACTCAGCTCCAAACTGCAGATCTCTGCTTTACAGAGGACAATTTTACTGTAGCAGGAGCATCCCCCACACATTAGTTGTTATATATTGAACGGTATGGCATGGAGAGATTTGGGAACATATAATTGGTAGATCACAAGTTCGTACACTGCCCAGTTCTCTTTTACATATTTGCAGTCTACAGTACTGGGAAATCCTCTCTAAACTCTAAGACATTATGATATAAAAAATGTATCTAAAACAATTCACAGAAGCTTAGTCTTCAATGCTCAGTCAAAAAAGCACGATCAATGTCTTGTATTGTAGTCTTAGAGAGGACATCTTGTGTCTGCAGAGCATTAGCGTTTCAGATACCTTCAACTGCTTCTAGTTTTTTTTTTTAAACATTTTTATTAGGTGCAATAGAATCACAGTACATATCATCAGGACAACTTGCAGGCAATAGGTGAAATATCATTACAAAATTATACATTTTTGGTACATGCAGTTCAATAGCATGCAGCACACCCCTTCTTTGTTCATAAATCCTCGTGTTATGGATACACTCCTCTTTATAATTCTCCTTCTGAACCCCAGTCCTCTCTATCTTGTGGTGGTTCGCATATGTCTCCCCTGAACTTTTTCCAGGCCCTCCAAATTTGACTCCACTTCCGGGGACACCTACGATTAATAAATACTGTTCTTTCGGCTATCATGGCAGCGTCCATGTCTCTGCAACATGAAGTGAGTGTAGGCACATCTACCGACCCCCATTTTTGTGCAATATTGCGCTTTGCGACCATAATTCCTAATGTGGCCCAGTTCTGTGCCTGGTGGGTCAAGTCCTTGGGCTCCCATACATTCAGTAGACATTTTCTAGGCTCTGGTGTCAATGATAATTCCTCCGTCTGTGATATCGTTCTCATTACCTTTGCCCAGTATTCCATAATTTAGGGACAGCCCCACAACAGTGCAAGCAGTAAGGGTGTGAGGTGTTGCCTATCTTGTGCAGGGTGTGTCTGGTGTAGTATGATCGGTGTAGGATTTTTAGTTGTACCAGCCTGAGCCGCGAGGGTATTCCCACCTCCCGTGGTGAGGCCAACACCTCCTGCCATTCAGTGTCGTCAAGGTCGCCCACTGAGGGATCCTGTGGGGTCCGGCAAGTTGTTAACCAGTTTCTGGTAGGTAAATGAAGTCGCCTTCTTCTGCATGTATTCTGTCAATAATCTGTCCTCCAGAGGAGATGCCTCTGGGGCATCAGTACTGGGTGGTAACACCGTTGTTAGTGCGTGCTTGATCTGTATGTATCTAAAAAATTCAGAAGGTGTCAGTGCATATTGCTGCTGAAGACGCTCAAATGTGACCACCTCTCCCTTATTCCACACATCCCCCACCGTGGATATACCTATCGCGCCCCACCGGTCAAAGCCCTTACTATTCCGGAGCTTACCCAGCCGTTTTGTGTCCCAGAGAGGAGTTAATTGGGTTATGACCCCCTGCCATCCTAGTTTTTCTTGAGCTCTGTGCCATATGGCAACGGTATGCTTTACGGGCCCAATTAGTGTTGTTACTAGTGACCGATTATACAGAGCAGACAGCATACCATTCATGCCCAATGCTGATCTATCTGCCCTGAACGCGGGTTCTGTCTGGGGCGCATGTATCCATTGGTTAATCACCTTCAACTGCGCCGCCCAATAATATAACTGTATGTTCGGGAGTGCTATCCCACTGTCGTACCACCCCCGGACCAATTTGATCTGCGCCATATGCGCCGGTTTATTACCCCATAGTAGGTTGGAGACTTGGGCTGCTATCGCTGTAAAATAGCTCGGTGGAACTGGGAACAGTGTTTTTTCCAGCACATATAGGAATCGAGGAAGTGCCATCATTTTAAAGAGTGCTGCTTTTCCCAGCAATGTTAATGGCAGAGTCCCCCAGTGTGTCATGTCTCATTTGAAGCGATCTAAGGGGGGTTGGAGATTCCTTTTAAAGAATTCTTCAGCGTGTGCTGTAACATATATACCCAAATATTTAAATGAACCGTCCGAGAGCCGGAGCGGGCAAGTCGAGGGGAATTCAGGTGGGGGGCCGTGTAGTACGTACAGGACAGATTTAGACAAGTTTATGGATGTATCCAGACGCCCGGCCAAAGAGTTTGCAGACGTTTAAGAGAGCCAATATAGAGTGCCTAGGGGAGGTCATGTATAGTAGAACATTGTCCGCATAGAGGGAGATGCGGTCTTCCCACCCTGCAGTCCACTGGAGTCCCTGTATCATTGGCTCCTACTAATCCACGCCGCTAATGGCTCCAACACCAGGGCGAAAAGTAGCGGTGACAGAGGACAATCCTGACGCGTCCCACGCGCCAGGGGGAAGTCATCGGAAATATGCCCATTGGCGGTAAAGTGGGCCATCGGTTTAGTGTAAAGGAGATGGACCCAGGCACACAATTTAGGCCCAAAGCCCAGGTGCTGGAGCACAGCGGACAGGAAGGGACATTCGACCATGTTGAATGCCATTCGCGCATCAGGAGACAATATGACAGCCGGTTCCTGAATGTATGCAGCACGGGCCATCATTCTGTGCAGGTGCCTCAGGTTGAGGGCCGTATTCCTGCCTGGCATGAAACCAGACTGGTCTGGATGTATTAGGGCCGTGAGGTGTGGTGTCAACCTGATCGCCAACAGTTTTGAAAGGATCTTAGCCTACGCGGTAAGAGGTGCATTCCTCTGCTGGTTTTCCTGGCTTCGGTATTGCCACTATTGTGGCCATCCTTTGGTCTGGGGGGAGTTCTCCCGTCTCAAGACTGTCAGTAAACATGCGCAATAAGTGCGGTGTAGTGGTCCCTGCGGATATTTTATAGAATTCAATGGGTTTCCCATTTGGTCCAACCGCTTTACCGGATTGCAGTGATCTAATCGCCACATGTAATTCTTCCACTGAGAGATCTGCCTCAAGTGCAAGCGTCGCCTCCGGGGCGAGCTTAGGCATGTCAATATCTTTTATATAGCTCAATGCTTCCTCCTGTGCCATCTCAGAGGCTGACGTGTACACCCTCTGAAAATGCTGCGCTAGCGTGTTTACTATCGTCCATGGGTTCGTCGTTTTCTCTCCCTCCCCTTTCTGGATCTGCGCTATCCATCTGGCACCTCGCCCCTTTTTCTGCTTCTAGTTTTAATTTGTGAAGTATAATCCTTCAAAGTATAATCCTTTGAAGACCAACCAAACTTGAAAGTGCAAGCTGGAGCCTTATTGCTTGTACAGAGGGACGATGACACACATTATATTTCAAGCGTTTGCTTTTAAGGCATTCCATGTCCAAAATTGTGGTTTGTGTTCAACACTGAAGGCCATGCCATTTTAACGGCTAAACAGTTCTCTGCAAATACATAACATGACTGAACATAACATGATGTAACATAAGATAAAGTAACATAACATAACATAAGAATTGGCAAAACCAGAAGAATTCTAGTTTCATAAGGTTTGTTAAGAGACAGGACCTGATTTAAATGTAACTGGATAGGAAACTCCTTCACTATGGCTACAGAGTTCCCTTTCTGCCAACGTTATGATCCGCACACCCGATTTTGACCATAGTTTGACCACAATGGAGACTACTCGGTCACCGCCATGGTCAAACTTTAATGACAGCCCAATGGAGTAGGGTACATTGGAGATTTGGCTACATGTCTCTTACTTAATTTAGATTCAGCCGTTTTCAACTCCGGTCACTGCAAAACAAAACTGGCGGTACTGGGCACTAAAAATTTGATGGCAGTTCCTGTCAATGCTTGAAATGTCCTAAGGGCTGAAGGACATTTCGACATTTGGTGGTCAGCACCTCCATTAGGGTGATTAGAGTAATTTACTCCATTGCCCTGGCAGAGGACAGGCCAACCGGCCAAATATAAATCCGCCGCTTAGTGACAAAACCCTGATCAAGGTGTTATAAAATGTATACCACACCGTCCTTTTGCAAGTAGCGCCCTTGCTGTTGCAGCATCCATTTGAATTCAAGATCCAAATAAACCAGATGCACAAGTAACATTTCTTACCTACTGCCACCAATAGGTTATTATGTAAATGTACATTTGTTTTTTCTTCTAGTGCTTGGCAAAATACATAACTTTAGTTTTTGTAAGGTGGACCTTTTACCTTGTAAGGATTTTACGTTGTAACAACCTTAAGCCATCTTTGATGGTCAGCTGGTGTCTGGTCTAGTGTTAGGATGTGATAGCGCAACAGTGAATCTCACAATGAGCCTGCCATAGTTTGTGTTATGTTTTGTTATCTGCTATTTGCATAGTAAACAAAAGCCACTGGCTGTTTCATCCAACCATTTGAAAGCCAAAAAGTGTATGAATGGTTGACAGCTGCATGGGTGGAACAGCTCCTATATGGGAAGACTTGAGTGAGGTGTATAAGGGACATACATGTGATTCCCTCATGACTTGTGAGCATGTCACACAGGCCAAGCATTCATATTTCACAAAGAAGTATGTTAAATTAAATTCATAATGTACCTCTTACAGACACTGGTGAGTTCTCCTTGAGGCTTCACATGTGACTGATGAGAGGACGTGGAGGCTGCTGTGTCGAGGATTGTCCCTCTTTTAAGAGGTCTCTGGAGAAGAGTAGTGTTGAGAACTGAGTAGCACCAGCTTTAGTTGAAGGGTACAGCCAGGTTTTCAGATATCTTTGGAGAAATAGTTAGTTCTGTATTTTTCGGATGTGAACCGGTAAGACATTTGGAAGTGACCTGTTTTGTAGTGTGTGTACCGAGAAAGAGGCGCCTTAAAGGTTACATCTGTAGTAATAAGGAATCCCAGTCCGGATTGGTTCTTTCAGCGTCGATTCATCTGTGTAATGTTCATTGTAGAAACATTTGTGGATTTCCTTGGAGAGCTCGTTGTCAGCACAGGTCCTAGATTGTGGCTCGCCAGGCTATGGGCTGTCAATTGGATGCCTGTAAGGCTGAAGAGATGTCACCACAGATTGGTAAAATAGCTTCCAGCTCTGCTCTGGATCCATATGGGCGATTGACTAAATGCTCAGGTGGTTCAAGATAGATTTCATTAGCATAGTATTGGCACCTGCTGAGCTGTTGTGGTCCGGTCTTTAATCTTCCTTCCACATGTAATTACTGCAGATATCTTAGCGCCGAGATGCCCTTGGGCCTTCGTTCGCGCTCTATAAATGCTGTTAATAAATAAATAAATAAATAAATAAATAAATAAATAAATAAATGTCCCTACTTCTAAGACCTGAAATGAATGCCATTCACCTAAAACTGGGCATGACTTAATAGCTTAGATGTAACTTTGTGCCAGGCAACCTTGCTTTGCTTCCTACCTGAGGAAAGTAAAACTGAGAGTGCCTAATGTGGTCATTTCCAGAAGTGTTTATGTTAACATAGACATCACCGGGTAGAGTTTAAAACTGTGCGGCACATAACGATAGATACCTTGGGCTATTGTTAAACCCTCTCACTCTGACCAGAGATATGTATTATTTCTACTATTAACATCTATTAATAATATATTACTCAATAAACCTGCATTCTGGCTGACAGTTTAGGACTGTCCTGAGATGAAACATATCTGGGATGTGATGGGGCAGGAGGAAAAGATATTGCAGTCCATGCCTATGACGTGCCTCATATATGTCACTAAAACACAATAAAATAGAACTGGGCACCCGTCACCGAGTCTCACATGGATCGCTTTCAGAACTTCCTAGTACCACAATGCAAAAATAACTGGCATTTCCTGACTCTTCTGCACCGCCACCCTTTAGATCAACACAAACCTGTCTGTCACCTGACCTCCTCAGGCCTATCTCCTTCACACACAGAACTAACTGCTTTCACTGTCAGAGAGAGGTTTACTGAGCGCCCACACACAGCAGTGCCTCAGTCTCACTAAGAAGGTTAGATTGCCCTAAACATCTGCCACATAACTTGTGTTAGTTAGGTGAGTCTTCTAGGGGTTATGGGAAATAGAGAGTGAGAGTGGGAGGGGGATTAGGAGGTAGCAGTGGAAAGTGGTTGCCATGTCACAGTTCAGTCCATCTAATTTTGCTGCCCGTGGGTTTGCTGTCACACCAGCAGAGAGCTGTATCGAATTTCACTGCTTCTTCAAGTTCAAGGGTCATGCACAGGATAGTAACAGAGGAGGACTGCAATCAGAGCGTCAGAAAGAATGATACATCAGAATCACTATTACACATGAACTCTGGGCAATCGACCTCATTTCTGTTTTGTTTTGAGGTTGTTTTTATTGAGCTCATTCTGGAAGTTTTCTATTTTCCCACTCATGTGGGCGAGCTCATTTTTTATAACTCTCCCGTGAATGAATCACTTGCACTTTCAGAGATTGAGTAATCAACTTTTTTTTTTAATGTTGTTGACGCAATTTTTATTGGTGTCATTGACCGATCATTCTCATTACGGCTGTCTGCACGGAAGCTCTGCGATCTGCAGAAAATTGCAGGGCTTTGAACTTTCTGACAATGCTTTACTGACAGATGCATTTTTAATGTCCCTCCCTTGTTGGAATATTAACAGCTTGATTTAGAGTTTCACTGGCATAGTAACTGTTCCTCCCACGCACAATGGTACTGGACATTCTACCTTATTTTTCTTACTTTTCCGACATCAAAAAGAATGATTCAGCCATGCGAGGATCCACTCTGGGGAGGGGGACCTCTGGCAAAAAACATGACAATGCCGGTTTTCCATCGTGACTTTTCTGACATCCTTATTGGCTCTTGAAACATACCCTCAAAATGAAGGTAGGCTGCTGTGCTCACATATCTAGTCGTTGACAGATTCAACACAACGCTTTGCATAGCCGCTTCTAGTGTTTCAGGCGAGTTCACTTGAGTCCCTCCCTCAGGTCTGAAAGAGCCCTAATGAGTCTTAATGAGCCCCTGCTTGATGTGTTTAAATCAGGCTTTTGCAACAATGAAACAGTCCCCTTCTAGGCTTTGGTGCATGATCTGTTCATTTCAGCGCTTGGCCGGAAGCGCCGTGGCCTGGTGGCAGACAGAGTGCCTTTGGCCATGCAGAAACCTTCTCTGGCGGTAGAGGATCCCTTTAGCAGGAGTCAGTGGCCCCGAGGTAAGGTGGGAGCCTCCCGTTCTTGCAGAATCATTTTCACTGAGTAGGTATAGTGATCGAGAGCTGGTAAGTGGATCCCGGGAACCTTGGGTTTGGTGGTGTACACTCAAGGTAGCGGATGGTGGTTCTGGAGTTGAGCGAACCTCCTCTCCTGGCTGACAGGGGGTACTGAAAGTTCACTTGGTTCCTTGGGCGACAGCCCCGACAAAGCACTTAGGTAATGGCTCCAATCGATGTTAATGGGCGACGGCCTAAACGATGTCCCTGGGCGACCGCCCAAAATGCACCAATGAATGGCCCTCTGTACACGGCAGCAGTCCCACAGCATTGTTGTTCCTGATGGACCTTCTGCTACAGACTTTGCTCACCAGGATCCTCGCCTCCAGATCCCTGCTGGGTCTCGCTCCTTCCAGGTTCTTCTCCTCCTCACAGGGCACACTGGTCTTGGCAGGCAGGCAGGCTGGCTGATGCTGCTCGTTCAAGGCAAGCATTTTTGGCATCCTGGGTAGTTTACCCCTTCCCAGCTCGGAGAGCAGCAGATCCTGATCCCTTGTCCTGGTTGCAACTGCTCAAGTCATGGTGATCTTGTCACAGCTTTGAACAACAAGTGGGTTTTCAGCTTCCACTTTTATATGGGTCTTCGAGAAGCAAATTTTATTATGTGTCTAGCTCGTTGAAATTTGTGTTGTGGGTATTGGCCTCCCCTAAGTTCCTACTCCTCGATTCTGTTCTTTGTCTGGGGGCTTGTCTGCCCCAGCAGGGGTGGCACCAGAGCAAGAGAAACCATAACCCAGGCCATACATGCAGAAAAGGGTTACACCTGGTTGTCAGCCTCCAGCTACATTGCCACAAGGGATAAAGCCTCCCATCTTTTATGATTATGTGTTTGTGTAGTGTACCTTATCAGTCCCTCAGATATGCAAAAGGTGATGGGAGGATGCTTTCAATAAGTCTAACTATCGGTAATCGCTCGGGTAGCATTCCAACCCATCGTTCTTTTGTCAGCCATGTCACCTCAGATTAGACCTAGTGATATACAAATCAGTTGTCCAACCCGAATTGCCAAGCCAGTTCCAGTTTAGCTTTCCTCCCAGCTCCAGGAATGTCTGCAGTCCACATTTCCTGTCTGGTTCTGCAGTCCACACCTCCATCTTAGAGTTTTCTATGCCGTACGCTTACCAAAATGGATCCTGTGGTCCTTCATGTTATGTACTCCCACAGGTATACATGCAGTCTCTAGCACACATGTGCTTCACATTCCTCTCATGTAGGCCAAGCAAGTTGCGAATACAACTGCAGAGGTCAAATAAATGGGCCATTCGGCTCTACTTCTCTGAGGCGGGATACAGCCCAGCAATTCTACTGTTTACTAAACCGGTATACTCTGGTTGAGGGCAGTAGCCCAATCCGTTCTGAGGGAAGTGATTTTGGTGTCCCTTATGGTCTATGATAGAACGCAGTCCATCGAGGTAGGTCTAGGTCATTGCATGCACGCTTGATTTGTAGATGATTTGTACATGTTGCATGACCAATTTCGTAACCAGGTTCGAAGCTGTGGAAACTGCTGCAACCTAAGATTAGGAAGGCCAGCTCTCTTTTGAGCTTAAGGAAAAACTTGAAAACCTGGTTGTTCCAGTGAGGGGAGTCGGTTGGGGTTCTGCTCATGGTTCTAGCGTCGAAACACCATTGTTGGTATTTGTGCGCTTTATAAATATCATTATCATTATCATTATCATTATCATTATCACATCTAAATGCAGCTAGGAAACTCTGGAGTAAGGTGCCCGTCCGTTGCCATGCAGGGGACTTTTCAGCCCCAAAAAGAAGCGAACAGACCTTTAGCAAAGATGAAAGTGTCTCTGTCAAAAGGACATCCACCGGGAAGGTTGGAATACCAGAGGCACAGTGATAGTTTTGACCACTTTTTGGGAGACCCTGCTTTTAAACAGATAATGAGTCTGGATATCTACCATACTTACCACACACCAAGAGTTAAGGTACTTACTTTCATTTTGTTATTCTACAATGGAAATTTGAATTGAGCAGTTGCAAATGGTTTCTATTATACCCGCTTAGATACATGTAGGAAGTAATATGAAACAATCACTGTTGATTTCAGTTTCATCTTGGAATTTCCTTTTACTTTTATGTATAGTTTCAATTGGTATTTTAAGTCACCTGGTGAAATCCCTGTTGTTTTGTTTGCTGGACTTGTATAAACTAATGTTTGAAACCAATATGCAGCAACTAAATCCAGTACAAAACCTTTGTTAGTAGTCAAACGAAACTTAGGGGATGCTGATTAACATGACATTGTCATAACACAGATGGGAGAGGGCAAGGGTTTAGACAGTCATCAAACTGGAAGAGCTACAGTTTGATATACAACTATGGTAACATTGATGCTAAGCAATTTGCATCTGCTTGATATTATGGATATTCAATGATAGGTCACCGTTTATGAGAAAGTCAGGACGTTTTGCACTGGGCAATGAATCCCTCAAACTTCATCTGAGAGAACCAGTCTTGATCTGGAATTATGGCGATATCAAACAAACTAAGACTCACTTACGTGAGGCTGTAACTGCGCAAAACGCACTTGAAACAAAACAAGAGAACAGTCCACTGTACCTGAAAAAGTTTTCCTGAAAAGTTATGAAATCTCGAAGTAATCCTTCTTGAGTAACTACAACTTTACCTCCTTGTCTAGTCTTCCTTATCTCAGTCCTCCTCACAGAGACCTGCTTGACCTCACGAATGTCACTTGCCGTAATTTATTCTACCTGGACCATGATGGACTATTAAGGAGTGGATGATCTATTTCCCATTTTATTTTTATGTCTGTCACTTGGACATATCAATTCTCTGATTTAAAGAAAGGGGGCCTCATTTATGAGGCTGTGCGTCACTTTTACGCCGAAATGCGTCACCTTTTGTGACGCACCAGTGGCGTAAAAAATTCGCCTTGTTGCGCCATATTTACAAAGTGACGCATCTAGGTAGATACGTCACTTTGTAAACCCCTGCGCCACATTATACCTGCACCAGGTATAATGTATGCAAGGGGGGCGTATTGACGCAAGAAAGGGTCATGGAAGTGACGCGGTGAAATCTATGAGATTTCACTGCGCCACTTCTAGGACTCACATGCATCAAAATCTTACGCCAGCCTCACAGCAGGCGTAAGACTGACGCAAGCCCTTTCACATGGGGCTTGCCCCATGTGAAAGGACACATTGCTGGAGTTGCGTCACTTTTGTGACACACTCCAACAATGCGTCACTTTTGCGCCTACAGATACGTCAGAAATACTGACGTATTTGTAACTCCTTGCGACATGATGCGTCATACTGTAAATATGACGCATCATTGGTGTCGCAAGGAGGGCGCAATGAAAAGTGACGCATAGCTGTTTTCATGCGGCAATGCGTCACTTTTCATAAATGAGGCCCCTGGTGTCCTAGGAAACTGGTGTGGTACGGGTGATCTTGCACCCACAGATTGGAAGGCAGATAAACAGCATTTCCCTCCCGAACTGGATAGTGCGCCACAGAGTCCTAAACCTGCAATGGAGTGTGTTGCAACAGGACATCAGTAGTGGGTGGGCTGTACTTCATTGGTGCCTAAAAGGGCACCTGTTGAAGTAAGTCAATGACATCATTCAGCATGCTGAGTCTGTTTGAGAGATGGAGTCCAGTCAATTCTTAACAAAAGATGTATGCATGGTGCAAGTGCTGCAAAATGACTGAAAGTGTACCAAACGTGTGTACAACTCGGGGAGGGAGCCTTATGCACCAGGCCATGATCCCCTTCATCTGGAGAAAGCAATGGGAAGATAGTAAACCTCACTTACAGAGAAAGCCTGCTTCTGTGCTGAGCTATGGATTATGACTTAGGAGATAGCAGAAGATTTACTAGCTGCAAGCAGGTTGGGGCTTCTCCAACTTCTCTATCATCTGAGGGGGATGAACATTGTTAATTTGTTTAGTACTTTGAAGATGTATCATTTCTCATTACACTTTCCTCTTTACTTTGCCTGTTTTTCACTATAAAATGTGCCATTAAATGTCTAAATCTAAGTGCAAAGACGGATCTCATCCCATTTCTCAAGAATTAACTGACAAACTGGCAAATCATTACACAGCCAAAGCAGACATGTTGGACTCCGATTTAAAACAAAGGAAAAACAATAGCGCCAAATCATTTCTAACAGTCCCCTCCAAGCTAAGGCTAACACAGCCTCTACATTCCTTCAAACAATTATCAGAAAATGAATTTATGGATCTGGTCAAAGCAAGCAGGCCAGCCAACTGCCCTTCTTACCCTTGTCCACCGCAAATCTTCAAGAACATTCTTTTAACTACCTCTGCTGCCACACCAGTCAGAACAATTATCAATGATTCTTTAACTACAGGAATCTTTCCAGAAGGCTTAAAAAAGGCATACATATGCCCATATTTACAGAAAACAAGCCTGGACCCACATGATCCAAAAAACTTCAGACCGATTACAAATGGACCTTACCTGGGCAAACTAACAGAAAGGGCAGCATTCACCTAGATATCACAGTTCATTGAAGATAACTTCATACTTACTGACTTTCAAACAGTATTCCATCCAGGAAGAGACTCAGAAGCTGCCCTCATTGCCATCTGGGATGACCTTAAAAGCCCAGTAGATCAGAACGGGGTCACTGCACTACTTCTTTTGAACCTTTCAGCTGCCTTCAACACACTTGATCATGATGCTCTAATCCGAAGACTCCATGAAGCTGGCATGGAGTTCTGCTCTTAACTGGATCACATCTTACCTTCAAAACAAAACAAATGTTATCCATACTTCCCCTTTCTCATCCAAACCATACTTCTCAAAGCTCTCTCATCTCACCCATGCCATTCAACATCTACATGAAGTTATTACCAGCAATACATTTCAGCTCACATGCTATAACTACGCAGATGACACACAGATACTTCTTGAACTGGAAATACCCAAATACAGTGGAAACTCAGAAATCTTGAGATGCCTTAGAGCCGTTGATCAGTAGATGACAGGAAGCCATCTCAAATTGAATGCGTCTAAAACTAAAATACTCACATGTGGTGACTGGAAAAATTATTACCCACTCTGCGGCTGGCCTGATGAGCTGGGGCCACCTCCTAAAGTATTCAAGGAAGTAAGAAACATTGGAATTAACATGAACTCCAAGCTTTCAGTGATTGCCCAAGTAAATAAGTTAGCAAGATCAAACTTCATTACTTTGAATATTCTGCGACCCATCTTCCCACATCTAGGATTTCCACACAAGATCCAAGCTACTATGGGGCACATGCATCAAGGTATCTTGTGATCGCAAACAGTGCAATTTGCAAAAATCGTTTGTTTGCGATCGCAAAATGGCCTTCCCTAATGCATGAAAGTTATTTGGATTAGAAATTCAGGTAATTGCAATTTATAACATTTACCTAAATTGTAAATGCAAATAGGGAATCGCAATTTGCGATTCCTTAAAGCATATGCAAGAAGCCTTTCCTAAATGCGATCTGGCCTAATGTGTGCGTACTTTTAAAAATGCACAAAACTGCATTTTTTAAAGTGCCATGTGGCGCACATATGCCCCTAGGGCATGTGGGTGCCTCACATGTGCACCTGTTTTGTGTTAGTGGCACCTCAGGGGGGCCTTAGGCCCCTGGGCACCCTTGCCTTTGCATTACCTAATTTGCGATTACCAATTAGATCAACGCAATTTAGGCAATGCAAGACCATTTCCACCTATGGGCCTGGAGGCCCATAGGAACGAATGGAGTATCAATAGCAAATAGCGATTCCCTAATTGTGATTGCGATTCTTAAGGAATCACAATTAGAGAATCGCTATTTGCATCCATTATTGATGCATTGCATTTTGCGATTACCAAATAGCGATTTCTTAAAAATCGCAATTTGGTAATCGCAAAAACTAACTTTGATGCATGAGCCCCTATATCTATTGTACTGTCTAAACTTGATTATGTCAATGGCCTCTACCACGGATCATGTTTATCAAGTATGAAGAGACTACAATTAATTCAGAACTCTGCTGTTAGAGTACTCCTACATTCAAGGCCACAAGTTCACATCTCACCTGCCTTGAGGGCCCTACATTGGTTAACGGTTGCCAGAAGATCCACCTTCAAGCTGCTTTGTATAACCCACAAAGCATTACATGGAATAGCACCACTTTTCATCAGGTATAAAGTCACCAAATACATACAACAAAGGAACCTCCACTCCAGATTGGCACCTTACTTCAAAACTCCAGCACACAAGATAAAAAACATGGGTGGTCATCTTTATTTGTAGCCAAACTATGGAAATCATTACTCCCAAACATAAGATTCACAGATAACTATCTTATCTTCAGAAGGCTACTCAAGGGTGCTCTTTCCTACATGACCACCATACTCAAAACACAAATGTACATCATATGCCTGTGTATGAAATATGTATAATTTAATTACATGTATGTATTTAGATATGTGCATTTCTTTGTGCATATATATAAGCCACGTATTGTTTAAAAATATATAGATATTCTTATATGTCTGCTTAACAAATGTTTAGTTTGCTTATAGTTAAAATATGTATATTTACTGAAAAAAACAAAAATGTAAGAAACGTTATAGTTCGGTGAAATGTTTATTAATGACGTAACGTTTGCAACTCTACAAACAACAGAAATTCACCAGTTATAGTTATAATTATCTCAAGCAACTATAACTCATGCCCTAAGGTAACTATAACTCGCGTCACGCCATGCAGTTTTCTCATTAATAGTTTCACTACAAATGTGGCAAAGATATTATAAATGATGTGATAAAATTTGTCATGAGTGATGTAATATGTGAGGTAGTTAGCAGTGTGTGGCAAGGGCGTGAGTTATAGTTACTTTAGGGCACAAGTGGTCAACCCTCGTAAAGCAAGCCAACCCCACAATACACAGGGCCTTCAGACATATATGTCTGGGGTTGATCGCAAGGACTGACCTGTTGCCAGGCTCTGCGGCCAACCCCGTGCTGTGTACGGTTTTCATCTGTGCTCATTGGGGGGGATGGCCAACCCCCCAAATGTAGCCAACACCACACTGCACACGGCCTTCAGCCATGTGCTGTGGGTAGTTGCCATTTCCTGGGGCCCGATGTGATATTTAGGGGGAGGAGGGCACAGGCCCATGCGGGCCCATTTCAATCAATCAATCAGGGGTTTGTTAAAGCGCGACTACTCACCCGTAAGGGTCTCAAGGCGCTAGCGGTGGGGGGGGTGCAGATCCATTCCATGAAGGAGGGGGTCTGTCGAAGAGCCAGGTTTTGAGGTTTCTTGCGAAGATGGGGAGCGATGTTGTCTGTCTGAGGTGGAGCGGAAGGGCGTTCAATGCTTTGGCCGCGAGGAAGGAGAAGGAGCGGCCTCCCGATCTGGTCTTTCTGGTGCGGGGGACCACGGCGTAGGAGAGCTGGGCTGATCGTAGGGTCCTTTGGGGTGCGTGGAATTTGAGTCGGCTGTTCAGGTATGCTGGTCCGGTGCCGTGGAGGGCCTTGTGTGCGTAGGTGAGCATCTTAAAGGTGATTCTCGCCTCGAGGGGGAGCCAGTGGAGTGTGCGCAGGTGCTGGGAGATGTGGCAGTGTTTTGGCAGGTTGAGGACCAGTCTTGCGGCGGCGTTCTGGATGCTCTGTAGCTTGCGGATGAGGTTTTTGTTTATTCCGGCATAGAGTGCGTTGCCGTAGTCGAGTCTGCTGGTGACCATGGCGTGAGTGACTGTCTTTCGGTGTTCGAGGGGGATCCATTTGAAGGTCTTACGAAGGAGGCGGAGGGTGTGGAAGCAGGAAGATGAGACAGAGTTGATCTGGCGGTCCATTTTGAGCTCGGAGTCCAGGATGATTCCCAGGTTGTGTGCATGGTCTGTGGGGGTTGGCGGGTTTTCGAGGGCGGTGGGCCACCAGGTGTCGCTCCAGGCGTCGGGGTTTTGGCCCATGATGAGTACTTCTGTTTTGTTGGTGTTTAGTTGTAGGCAGCTGTTTTTCATCCATTTGGCAACGGCTTCCATGCCTTCTCGAAAGTTGCGTCTGGCGGTGTTGGGCTCGTTGGATAGGGAGAGGATGAGCTGGGTGTCATCTGCGTATGACACGATGTTGAGTCCGTAGGTTCTGACGATGGGGGCAAGTGGAGCCATGTAGACGTTGAAGAGCGTCGGGCTGAGGGAGGAGCTCTGGGGGACTCCGCAGGTGGTAGGTGTGGGGTCCGAGAGGAAAGGGGGGAGTCTGACCCGCTGCATCTTGCCGGATAGGAAGGAGCAGATCCAGTCGAGGGCCTTGTCCTGGATTCCTGCGTCGTAGAGTCTGCGTATTAGGGTGCGGTGGGAGACTGTGTTGAACGCCGCTGATAGGTCGAGGAGGATGAGGGCTACTGTTTCTCCTTTGTCCAGTAGGGTGCGGATGTCGTCTGTTGCGGCGAGGAGGGCGGTTTCCGTACTGTGTTTTTTTCTGAAACCGGATTGGGAGGAGTCGAGGATGTTGTGTTCTTCAATGAATGTGGCGAGTTGGCTGTTGATGGCTTTCTCGATGACTTTCGCTGGGAACGGGAGCAGGGAGATGGGTCTGTAGTTTTTGAGGTCGGTGGGGTCCGCTGAGGGTTTCTTTAGGAGGCAGTTCACCTCGGCGTGTTTCGAGTCGTCGGGGAACGAGGCGGTCGCCAGGGAGCGGTTGATGGTGTGGCGGAGCATGGGTGCGATGGTGTTGGCGGCTCAGTTGAAGATGTGGTGGGGGCAGGGGTCCGTCGGGGCCCCTGAGTGGATTGACTTCATTGTCTTCATTGTGTTTTCGGTGGTGAGGGCTGTCCAGTAATCAATCGCTGGTTTCCAGGTGTCGGGGGTGGTTGGTGAGGGTTCAGTGTGTTAATTGTCTTCGTCAAAGTTGTCGTAGATGCTCTTGATTTTGTGGTGGAAAAAGGTGCTGAGTTTGTCGCAGAGGTCTTGTGAGGGAGGGATGTCGGTAGACTCGCTGGTGGGTTGGGCGAACTCCTTGATGATGCTGAAGAGTTCCTTGCTGTTGTGTGCGTGGGTGGAGATTCTGTCTTCAATCGCTTTTTTCCTCGTTTCTCTGATGAGTTGATGGTGGGCGTTGGTGGCGGCTCTGAAGTTGTTGTGGGCTTCTGTGGATTTGGTGTTTCTCCAGGCCTTTTCGAGGTGGCGGCATGTGCGCCTGGATTCTCGAAGTTCGGTGGTAAACCATCTGGCTTTCTTGGCACGGGTATTGTTGTTTTTCTTGAGGGGGGCTATGGTGTTGGTGCTGTCCGAGATCCATCTATGCATGGTTCGGGCTGCGGTATTGGGGTCGTCGTTTTCCGCGATGTTTGGGGTGGAGTTGTTGAGTGAGGAGGTGAGATGGTCATCGGTGATTTTGGTCCAGTTTCTTTGTGGAAGCAGGTGCTGGTGTCTGTGGATGGTGGGTGTTCTGAAGGTGAAGTGGACGCAACGATGGTCGGTCCATGGGAGTTCGGTGGTGTGGCTGAAGGTGATGGAGTTTCCTGTAGTGAAGAGGGGGTCGAGGGTGTGTCCTGCTGAGTGCGTGGGCTCGGTCACGATCTGGCGGAGTCCAATGCTGTGGAGGTTGTCCAGGAGGCATGTGGTGTTATGGTCCAGCTGATTGTCAAGGTGGAAGTTGAGGTTTCCCAGCAGGGTGTAGTTGGTGGATGCGATGGCCTGCGGGGAGATAATGTCCGTGATGGAGTTGGCGAAGGGTCCGCGGGGTCCAGGGGGTCGGTAGATGAGGGTTCCTCGGAGGGCGGCGGTGGGGCTGGCCAGTATCTTGAAGTGAAGGTGTTCCATCAGTTCTGTGGACTCGTCAGGGAGTGTGCTCAGGCGGAGGCTGGATTTGTGGACGATGGCGATTCCTCCTCCTGGGTGTGTGGGGCGGTCCTTCCTGGAGATCTTGTATCCTTGGGGGATGGCGATGGCGATGTCCGGTCCCGAGGTGGTGTTGGTCCAGGTTTCGGTGAAGAATGCTACGTCCGGGGTGGTGCTGTCGAGGAGGTCCCAGATTTCTGTGGCGTGTTTGTGGAGGGATCGGACGTTGAGGAGGATGCATTGCAGGGTCTTCGGTTCGGTTGTGTTCTTGTGGGCGGGTTGTGCTGGATCCGAGTTCTTGGCGGTGCTGCAGGTGTGCCGGCAGCGGTGACAGCTGAAGGGTCCATGGGTGTCGGCTGGTGATGCTAGCTTGCAGTTGTCGTTGCAGCCTGGGTTGAGTGCGTGGAGTGCTGCTGGGTCATAGCGTTGGTGGGACGCAGGTCCAGGGTTCCTGGTGCTGGTCGCGGATGGGTCGCAGACGGGCGCAGACGTGCTTGCCTTTGACGCGCAGAGATGCAGAAAAGAGCAGAAAGGTGAAAGATAGAAAGGGTAGAAAAACGAGTGAAAACGAGTGAAGGAGAAGAGGGAGCGAAAGGGAAAAGGGGCAGAAATAAGGCACAAAAGAGCAGAGGTGCAGAAAGGTGAAAGATAGAAAGGGTAGAAAAACAAGTGAAAACGAGTGAAGGAGCAGAGGGAGAGAAAGGGAAAATGGGCAGAAATAAGGCACAAAAGAGCAGAGGTGCATGCAGAAAGGTGAAAGATAGAAAGGGTAGAAAAACGAGTGAAAACGAGTGAAGGAGCAGAAGGAGAGAAAGGGAAAATGGGCAGAAATAAGGCACAAAAGAGCAGAGATGCAGAAAGGTGAAAGATAGAAAAGGTAGAAAAACGAGTGAAGGAGCAGAGTGAAGGAGCAGAGTGAGAGAAAGGAGACAGAGGTCCACTGGACCACCAGGGATGAGGCGCAGGGAAACCTGCGGGTGGAGGAGGGCCTCGATCACCAACACTCAAGAGTGCAGGGGCAGGGGCACCTCACTTAATGGTGGAGCTGCGAGGGTGGGAGAGCAATTTCACTGACAATGAGTCAGTGGTCTTGCTCGCCTGTCGCCACAGTGGCCGCCCTTAAGTAGGGGTCGGGGAGGGCTGGACAGCTGGGAGGCGGGTCGGGGAGGGCTGGACAGCTGGGAGGCGGGAGCGGGGAGGGGAGCTGGATTGGGCCGGTCGCGCTGGGGGGGGAGGGGCCGCGAGGGCAGCAGCGGCGGGGAAAGGTAAAGGGAGGAAAGAAGGGATAAAGAAAAAAGGGAAAATAAGCAGAAATAAGGCACAAAAGAGCAGAGATGCAGAAAAGAGCAGAAAGGTGAAAGATAGAAAGGGTAGAAAAACGAGTGAAAACAAGTGAAGGAGCAGAGGGAGAGAAAGGGAAAATGGGCAGAAATAAGGCACAAAAGAGCAGAGGTGCAGAAAGGTGAAAGATAGAAAGGGTAGAAAAACGAGTGAAAACGAGTGAAGGAGCAGAGGGAGAGAAAGGGAAAATGGGCAGAAATAAGGCACAAAAGAGCAGAGATGCAGGAAGGGCAGAAAGGTGAAAGATAGAAAGGGTAGAAAAACGAGTGAAGGAGCAGAGTCAGAGAAAGGAGGCAGAGGTCCACTGGACCACCAGGGATGAGGCGCAGGGAAACCTACGGGTGGAGGAGGGCCTCGATCACCAACACTCAAGAGTGCAGGGGCAGGGGCACCTCACTTAATGGTGGAGCTGCGAGGGTGGGAGAGCAATTTCACTGACAATGAGTCAGTGGTCTTGCTCGCCTGTCCCCGCAGTGGCCGCCATTAAGTAGGGGTCGGGGAGGGCTGGACAGCTGGAAGGCGGGAGCGGGGAGGGGAGCTGGATTGGGCCGATCGCGCTGGGGGGGAAGGGCCGCGGGGGCAGCAGCGGCGGGGAAAGGTAAAGGGAGGAAAGAAGGGATAAAGAAAAAAGGGAAAATAAGCAGAAATAAGGCACAAAAGAGCAGAGATGCAGAAAAGAGCAGAAAGGTGAAATATAGAAAGGGTAGAAAAACGAGTGAAAACGAGTGAAGGAGCAGAGGGAGAGAAAGGGAAAATGGGCAGAAATAAGGCACAAAAGAGCAGAGGTGCAGAAAGGTGAAAGATAGAAAGGGTAGAAAAACGAGTGAAAACGAGTGCAGGAGCAGAGGGAGAGAAAGGGAAAATGGGCAGAAATAAGGCACCAAAGAGCAGAGGTGCATGCAGAAAGGTGAAAGATAGAAAGGGTAGAAAAACGAGTGAAAACTAGTGAAGGAGCAGAGGGAGAGAAAGGGAAAATGGGCAGAAATAAGGTACAAAAGAGCAGAGATGCAGAAAGGTGAAAGATAGTAAGGGTAGAAAAACGAGTGAAGGAGCAGAGTGAAGGAGCAGAGTGAGAGAAAGGAGACAGAGGTCCACTGGACCACCAGGGATGAGGCGCAGGGAAACCTGCGGGTGGAGGAGGGCCTCGATCACCAACACTCAAGAGTGCAGGGGCAGGGGCACCTCACTTAATGGTGGAGCTGCGAGGGTGGGAGAGCAATTTCACTGACAATGAGTCAGTGGTCTTGCTCGCCTGTCCCCGCAGTGGCCGCCATTAAGTAGGGGTCGGGGAGGGCTGGACAGCTGGGAGGGGGGTCGGGGAGGGCTGGACAGCTGGGAGGCGGGAGCGGGGAGGGGAGCTGGATTGGGCCGGTCGCGCTGGGGGGGAGGGGCCGCGAGGGCAGCAGCGGTGGGGAAAGGTAAAGGGAGGAAAGAAGGGATAAAGAAAAAAGGGAAAATAAGCAGAAATAAGGCACAAAAGAGCAGAGATGCAGAAAAGAGCAGAGAGGTGAAAGATAGAAAGGGTAGAAAAACGAATGAAAACGAGTGAAGGAGCAGAGGGAGAGAAAGGGAAAATGGGCAGAAATAAGGCACAAAAGAGCAGAGGTGCAGAAAGGTGAAAGATAGAAAGGGTAGAAAAACGAGTGAAAACGAGTGAAGGAGCAGAGGGAGAGAAAGGGAAAATGGGCAGAAATAAGGCACAAAAGAGCAGAGATGCAGGAAGGGCAGAAAGGTGAAAGATAGAAAGGGTAGAAAAACGAGTGAAGGAGCAGAGTGAGAGAAAGGAGACAGAGGTCCACTGGACCACCAGGGATGAGGCGCAGGGAAACCTGCGGGTGGAGGAGGGCCTCGATCACCAACACTCAAGAGTGCAGGGGCAGGGGCACCTCACTTAATGGTGAAGCTGCGAGGGTGGGAGAGCAATTTCACTGACAATGAGTCAGTGGTCTTGCTCGCCTGTCCCCGCAGTGGCCGCCATTAAGTAGGGGTCGGGGAGGGCTGGACAGCTGGGAGGCGGGAGCGGGGAGGGGAGCTGGATTGGGCTGGTCGCGCTGGGGGGGAAGGGCCGCGGGGGCAGCAGCGGCGGGGAAAGGTAAAGGGAGGAAAGAAGGGATAAAGAAAAAAGGGAAAATAAGCAGAAATAAGGCACAAACGAGCAGAGATGCAGAAAAGAGCAGAAAGGTGAAATATAGAAAGGGTAGAAAAACGAGTGAAAACGAGTGTAGGAGCAGAGGGAGAGAAAGGGAAAATGGGCAGAAATAAGCACAAACGAGCAGAGGTGCAGAAAGGTGAAAGATAGAAAGGGTAGAAAAACGAGTGAAAACGAGTGAAGGAGCAGTGGGAGAGAAAGGGAAAATGGGCAGAAATAAGCACAAAAGAGCAGAGGTGCAGAAAGGTGAAAGATAGAAAGGGTAGAAAAACGAGTGAAAACGAGTGAAGGAGCAGAAGGAGAGAAAGGGAAAATGGGCAGAAATAAGGCACAAAAGAGCAGAGATGCAGAAAGGTGAAAGATAGAAAAGGTAGAAAAACGAGTGAAGGAGCAGAGTGAAGGAGCAGAGTGAGAGAAAGGAGACAGAGGTCCACTGGACCACCAGGGATGAGGCGCAGGGAAACCTGCGGGTGGAGGAGGGCCTCGATCACCAACACTCAAGAGTGCAGGGGCAGGGGCACCTCACTTAATGGTGGAGCTGCGAGGGTGGGAGAGCAATTTCACTGACAATGAGTCAGTGGTCTTGCTCGCCTGTCCCCGCAGTGGCCGCCATTAAGTAGGGGTCGGGGAGGTCTGGACAGCTGGGAGGCGGGTCCGGGAGGGCTGGACAGCTGGGAGGCGGGAGCGGGGAGGGGAGCTGGATTGGGCCGGTCGCGCTGGGGGGGGAGGGGCCGCGAGGGCAGCAGCGGCGGGGAAAGGTAAAGGGAGGAAAGAAGGGATAAAGAAAAAAGGGAAAATAAGCAGAAATAAGGCACAAAAGAGCAGAGATGCAGAAAAGAGCAGAAAGGTGAAAGATAGAAAGGGTAGAAAAACGAGTGAAAACGAGTGAAGGAGCAGAGGGAGAGAAAGGGAAAATGGGCAGAAATAAGGCACAAAAGAGCAGAGGTGCAGAAAGGTGAAAGATAGAAAGGGTAGAAAAACGAGTGAAAACGAGCGAAGGAGCAGAGGGAGAGAAAGGGAAAATGGGCAGAAATAAGGCACAAAAGAGCAGAGATGCAGGAAGGGCAGAAAGGTGAAAGATAGAAAGGGTAGAAAAACGAGTGAAGGAGCAGAGTGAGAGAAAGGAGACAGAGGTCCACTGGACCACCAGGGATGAGGCGCAGGGAAACCTGCGGGTGGAGGAGGGCCTCGATCACCAACACTCAAGAGTGCAGGGGCAGGGGCACCTCACTTAATGGTGGAGCTGCGAGGGTGGGAGAGCAATTTCACTGACAATGAGTCAGTGGTCTTGCTCGCCTGTCCCCGCAGTGGCCGCCATTAAGTAGGGGTCGGGGAGGGCTGGACAGCTGGGAGGCGGGAGCGGGGAGGGGAGCTGGATTGGGCCGGTCGCGCTGGGGGGGAAGGGCCGCGGGAGCAGCAGCGGCGGGGAAAGGTAAAGGGAGGAAAGAAGGGATAAAGAAAAAAGGGAAAATAAGCAGAAATAAGGCACAAAAGAGCAGAGATGCAGAAAAGAGCAGAAAGGTGAAATATAGAAAGGGTAGAAAAACGAGTGAAAACGAGTGAAGGAGCAGAGGGAGGGAAAGGGAAAATGGGCAGAAATAAGGCACAAAAGAGCAGAGATGCAGAAAGGTGCAGAAAGTTGAAAGACAGAAAGGGTTGAAAAACGAGTGAAGGAGCAGAGTGAGAGAAAGGAGACAGAGGTCCACTGGACCACCAGGGATGAGGCGCAGGGAAACCTGCGGGTGGACGAGGGCCTCGATCACCAACACTCAAGAGTGCAGGGCAGGGGCACCTCACTTAATGGTGGAGCTGCGAGGGTGGGAGAGCAATTTCACTGACAATGAGTCAGTGGTCTTGCCCATTTTAGCCCCAGGACCTTTTCCCTGGCACCCAGCATTATTGTTGTGGGAGGGGGGAATGCTACACCCTTCCCCAGGCCATTACCGGCCGACGGGGATCCCATTACCCAGGGCCTGGTGTTATCATTAGGGGAAGGAGCATGCGGCCCCTCCTCTGGCCTATTTTGGCCCCAGGGACCCCATCCCCTGGGGCTTGGTGTTGAAATTAGGGTGAGGGGCCCTCCTCCCCAGGCCGACTTTGGCCCAGTGGAACACATTCTCTGAGGCCTGGTATTTATATTTGTGTGACGGGGCACATGGCCTGTTTTGGCCACGGGGACCCCATCCCCCAAGGCATGGTGCTGGAATTAGGAGTAAGGGGGCATGTAGCCCCTCCCCCTTGCCTGGTCGATTTTAGCCCAAGGGACCCATGTAACGTTGGAGGCCACGGAAGAGCCCCAAGGTCCCAGCCAGCTCCCCGCATCCAGCAGGAGGTGGAATTGCTCCCACCTGGAGGGAGCAGCTAATAATGCTGCTACCTCTGGGCATGAGCAATATTCAGATCTGTTTCCCTGCCTGCTTCACTGCAGGCAGGGAAACAGACCTAAAGTCCGCTCTTAGCAGGCAGAAGCATTTTTCAAGCTGCTGTGTGCTGGGAGTGCACTTAGTGTATGCTCCCGCTTGGTAGGAAATTTGAAAATGCTCCCACCAATCAATCAAGAGCAAAAAACAGGTTACCCTGCCCGCACCACTGCGGGCAGGGAAACCTGTATGTCCCGGGGGTGAGCATCCCAGTATGTAGCCTGTGAGCCGACCCTGATGGCCTGTTTGTCTCCAAGGCCATCAATGGTTCAGGGAGGGGGGCTGAAATCGACCCGGGAAGCGGGTCGTGTGCCTCCCTCCCCCTTCACAATGCGGCCAGGCCCTGTGATATGCTTAACATGTATATAGGTCACTGCATAGTTTACATATAATTTATTTGACTATAACTCATGGGTCTATGCTATATTTATTTTATTTATCACAATGTGTGATGAGTTATATAACATTTGATTAAATGCACTGTTTTGTTTATTTTATCTATCACAATGTGTAAATATAATGATAACAATTGTACCTATAAGGGCTTCACTTTTGAAATATTGGAGAAAATATAAAATAAAAATACATAAACATAAATTAATGAACTCTCAAAAAAATGCATAAAATTTCCGCAAATAAATACAAATACAAATGCAAATACAAATGCTAAAAATAAATTAACGTTATGTACAGCAGCATTTGAAAGTGTCACACTGTTTATCCATACATGCACTTATGGGACTTTATATAATTGCAACTTTATATCTCTATATTATTTTCCATATACATGTATACCTTTCTATGAAGGTATGTATCTATATATTTATTACTTTACTCCTACTGTAGGAATCGAAAAATAGGCCTTCAACTGTCTCCAGTGCACTGCCTCTCTCAATATATCCTCTACCTCCACTCTGACTCATCCCAAACATCCTTGTACTACTATGATCTACCAAATTACCACTTTCTAGACTCTTCCCTCCTCTATCTCTCCTTTGACTAATTCTAAACTTAATTTTACTACTATCACCTCCGAAATAACGCTTTGTAGAATCTGTACTCCTCTACTCTATCCTATGACTCATTCTAAACCTCATTTTACTATTGTTATCTCCCAAATAACACTATCTAGACTCTTTCCTCCTATTAAATCAAACTAACAGTTTCACATGCCCACTGCTCAAATTAACAATTTACATTTCCCTATACTAATCCACCACTAATCCATTTTGGGTTCTGGAATAGAAGTCAGACATTGACTTAAAATATTGACTCAAAACAGCCTGCAGGAAAGCAATTGTCGTCATAGGACTCTTATTACGAGTTTGTTGGATTTTGGTGCTGGGATAAGAGAAGAACAGTATTCCTTAATTAAAATCCACAGATTACAACTTTTCTCCCTGGAGTGGGGAACAATCCCAGGCACCCAGATATATTGGGTCTTTAACACCATGGTATTCCCCAATTATAGCAAGAAAACTGCAAACATTTTCTGTTTACTCTGTGTGCATGGAAAGTGTCTGGAAAATGGCCTGTGGAGTGGGTAGGGGTGTTGAGGTAGGGGGGTCGTGGTGCACTTCATCCTCTCTTGGGGTGAATGTTCTGCTCCCCCATGCTGCTGTAGGGTTCTGGAGCAGCTTTACTGTTCTGATTACTGCAGCCCCTGCTCTGCGGCATCAAAACCAGATCTGGTAATGGAGCAAGGATTCGCACGTAATGCGACTTGCTTTTATTCAGTCTTCTCGACCTAACGTTAATGTACTAATCAACATGTTTGTCCTATTAATATTGCATTACATGACATCTAGGTGAAGCTTGCATATGTGCTTTTATTAATAATAATCCGCTTGCATTAAAATGGCCGCTGCTACGCGGGTTTTTTTACTGCGCATGCGTCTGTCACACTCACGTGACTTGATGTACTTTCTGCTTTGGAGGGAATCTTTTGCTTCTGCGCACTAGAAATAAGATGGCTGCTCTGTGTTACAGCATGCATTGAGCTTGCACTGATGCTTTTGCTAAGCTGTTCGTTCTGTTTAACTCTAACGCAATAGTTACATATAAAATAATGGGAATAGAGTAGAGATAAGTGGTATACAGTGCATTCATTTAGTCTTGTTCTAAAACTGTTTCTTTTCTATTCTTTCATGTAATCACGCTTCTGAGCCTGAAATGTACCTGATACTCCATTTTGAAACCCACTGCCCTCCATATTGAAACCTTTGAGCCTGCGCACCAGAGTCTGAAAACCATCAAGTCATGGCATTGAATGAGTGCCAGGGACAGTCTTGACCAAGATGTGCCTGGGAACTTCACCTCCTGAACTCTACAGAGGAAGCAAAATTGTTAAATGGACTACTTTGTAACCAACATTGATATATTCACTGCTGGGTGGAATAAAACATGCATGGGAAAATAAAATTGATGGGCGGGAACGTAAAATTAAAATTTCTAGGGAAAAGTTTCATTTTAGTATGGTGTGATTACCTCTCCTCATCCTTTTGTCCAATTGAAATTGGGGATCCTTACACTTGCAACATTGGGGGGTGGTACACTGACCTGGAAAAAAGTATAACTAGGGTAGGCTTAGATAGTTAATTTGTCTGACTTGTCCGAATAGCTGACCTGTCACTGACCCAACGCACTCAATAGATGATCGGGAGCAGAGGTGCTGGTGGAGCCCTCTGTCAGAAGATTCGAAACCCAGATCGGGGTTTGAGAGCTGAAGTGCTGGTGAAGCACTTTGTCGGCGAGATCGGTAACTCTTACCGGGTTCTGGCTGTTGGCTGCAAAGAGGGAGTAACGCAGGCGTTGCAACTTTAACTGCGGGTGCCGGTCTTAGCCTGTGGTGGTCCTGTCATGATCCAATTTGGTTTTACCTGTCCTGATTCTGATCTGCACCTGCTTTACTGCATGGTGCCTGCACTTTTGGTGTTCTGTCCTTTAAACTGACCCGTGGCCAGGGCTAGTTCTTCACGCCATATTAGGTTAATATTCAATGTTTGTATGTCATTGTACTGTTTCCTTCTCTCTTCCCACCCTAATGTCAAATGCGTAATGTCTGCTTAATAAAATCTCTGCATATTTTCATTCTAATCATTATTTTCTTGATTGAAAGATTTCTGATGTTTAATATTTGGATTAAGACATATAAGAAATTTAGATAAAGAGTTTAAACCTTACCCGAGTTTGTGGTTATTATATGAGTGCAAATGGTATTATTCTACCTATTATTCTAAACTCCTTTGATCCCTTAGGACTTTAGGTACTGATGACGAGGATTGGTAAGTCATTGGTATAGGTCCTAATTGAAATGCATAAATCACTGGTTAGAGTAAGTGCACAGGTTACCTGATTAAACTCACGATAAGTTATGTTGTTTTATGGGCCCAGGTGAGTATGGTAAACTGAGTCAGGTGACCTGCGCGCTCTATCAGTATATTCTTTTGGTAGCAGCAGCATGGTTAGGGTTTAGTTAACATAGGTAGGTAGTTATAGTTAGTTGGTTAAAGAAAAATATTTTTACATATTTGAAATTGTATTATTGATTGTATTGATTTTATGTATTAACCAAAATTGTTCGCACCTGTTTCATGTTTTGTCTGGAATCCCCGTGGGCAGAATAGCGGGTGGTAAATGGAAGAAACAGTGAAGTGAAGTCACTTACCTATAGGATATAAGTGCATGGTTAGGTAAAACCGGAAGCACTATTTAGGGATTTTCTGTATAAATGTGTGAATAAATGATAGCAAAGAGTTCGCTAGCAAAACTTTTTGTGTAATATCACCTAGAAAGGGTCACACGGAAGGAGTAGCAGGTTCATCTGAGCTTGATTGATAGCAATGGGGTTCGCTGGTGAAACTTTGGCCTTAGTATATCCCAGAAGGGATAAGTCTGAATAAGTAGCAGGTTCTCCAATGCTGGAGAACCTGGCCTTACGGGCCAAGCGGCGCAGGGCACGCCTAAAATCCCCGAGTTCACCTGCCTTGACCGACAGAGACACTGGACACTCTGTTAGGCATAGAAAAGTAGTTTTATTAGCTGCAGCTAAGCACAGTTATCTAAGAAGTACCAACAGGTAGTTTCTCAAGAGACTGCCACTTCAATCTGTGGCGCACAGTCTATTATACAACACAAGTTTACAATGACAACTCCCAAAATACACAAAACTAACGAATAGGAATAGTTCGAAAACAAGTATCAGATGTCTAAAACACACCCTCCTTTCAGACCCCGTGTGCTCCTCTCCCATCAGGTTAATCAACACAGGTGACCATAATCCAGTTTGCAAGTGGTAAAACATGTGTAGAATGCTTCAAAAGGAGAGCTATGTAACAAGAGAACACACGGAGAGAATAGTGAAGGCCAGTTAAATAAGATAACACAGAGAAGAATGGTGGGACCCAAACAGTGGAATAGAGTCATGGATTAATCAGTCTAGACATGGCTTTGCGAACTCGGCCGGACCCTGGCATCAGCATCTCACACAAGGACAAAGGTTGCTCTTCGACAAGCAAAACACCGAGCAGCTGAAAGTGGCAGAAAGACCATTTTCTTACGTTAGCCGTGCTGCCTGAGTGGGGCAACATAAAATGGCGACTAAACGTAATGATGGAGACTGTAGCAAAGCGAGGCTGAAACTACGTAACCTCAGACCCTCCTTTTGCCATACTCAGGCAAAGCAAAAAGGAACCCATGTCAATCTGAGTCGATGTCAATGGTCATGAGGTCACTAAGATGTTGTTGCACCATCATCTTAATATGTTCAGTCTGTTGTGCTACTGGTCTAGAAACACAGATCGTGGCACAAAGTCCACAAACAGCTGGACCACACTGCAGACAAAGACAGCAAGAAAAGACAAGTGCTAGAATCATTCCAAGGAAGGTTAACACTTTCCATCCCCAAGTGGACAGTAGTCCCCAAAACCATCCCATCACAGACCAATCTCCAGTATCTTGGTGAATAGATTCAGAGATGACATGTAGCTTAGAGATGGCTTGGTATACCGTAGGGGCGTTATCCGGAATGTAAATACAGCAACTAGACCCAATCAATTTACAAACTCCTCCTTTGTCTGCAAGCACTATGTCTAACACCATCCTGTTCTGCAAAGTCATAAGTCGGTCCGCCTGAAGCTCAACAGTTAAATTTTTCAATGCTCCAGAAGTAACATTAATTGTGGCATCAACCACACGGACCAACTGTCTGATATTTCTACTATTGGCCTTCGGACCCCAGAAGGGAAGGAATCCTTTCAGAAAATCCCCTCCTTCTTGCCCTGCTGTATCTTCCGAATCTAGTACTCCTCTAGTAACTCTCTTCTTGTGATAATCAGCAGGAGCAGTATATGTAGGAGGGAGGAGAAAAGCTATATAACATGTTCCCGAAAAGTGTGTGGGAAGCCATGTATATGCCTTATCGTAACCGATTAAATATGTACCTTGTGATGCCACTAACGGTGCGGGAGTAGAAGGAGTATAGACATAAGTGTGGGAACAGTTGCTCCTCTCTTGCTTAGTTTTGGTATTCTGGCCATTTATCTGTAAACACAAACGACCTTTTTGGGGTAGTACCCAAATAGGTGCAGAATTCCGCTGTTTAAGCTTGTCAGTGAGACTAAGAGTGTAACGAGTTATATTCCACCCATCATACGCTCTCTTTTCATCTTTGGGAATCTTGATGATGTCAGCAATCTTTGCCATGGTTACAATGCCCTTTATCAAAGAACTGTGACTGAAATCCACTCCACCATTATAGGATCCACCAGAAGGATATCTGAGTAAATTCTGGTATGTATTGGAAAACATGGCCAGATAAGCCCAAGCAGAACCTTCGTATGTAAAAGGAAGAACTAGATACGGCATTCCTCTTTGTGTATTATGTGGCATGAGACCACATACCCAACAGTCAGTAACATTTACAATCAATTGATGCTGGTGTAACAGTTGAATGAACGAATTATTAAGATATTCCATTCTTCTCATTTGCTCATGATCTGGGAGTGAGTAAAATTTGTGGGGTGAAACAATAGTAGATGGAGTTAAAGGGGCAGAAATAGGAACAGGTACTAACTGTAGAACATGAATAAGCCATCCTATGCATGCTAATAAACTACTCAGACCTATTAAAACACATAATGCTACGCCACATCGACCAAATAGTAATTTTTTATAATGAGCTCTCTTCAATATTTCCGTATCACTTCCTTTCCCTGTACTATCCATTACTCTAAAGGCGTTGCTCACGATAATCTTCCTAGATCACTTGGCTGTGATTGTTAGCCGTCCTATGACACTGCAAGTCCTGTTGACCTAGTCACTATTCAGGTCACAGCTCAAGACTCCTACCGCGACCCTGCAACTTGATGGATAAGGGAAGGAAAAACTTTTCTTTATTAGCAGAATGTAAAGAAAAGGAAAGTTTGAATTAATTGTCTTCAGAGGATCTTTTCCTTAAATTATAACGTCTCTTCCCGGATGTTGTTTGGTCCTGGAACAAATGTTTGGGATCTGTTGTATCAAGTCTTAGATGAGAAGGTACAGCTTCCTGCAGGACATCATCGTCCTCTTTCTCTGAACTAGTCCAATCCAGGTGTGCACTGCTAAACGGAACAAACTTGGGTACCTTTTCGCACTCACTATCTCCAATGCCTTCTCGAACCCACTGGTCATAAGGCAAAGGCAATGGTACCCTTTTACAGTGCACACCATGGATCCAATGTCTTTTTCCCAGGACCTTGACCGCCGTCCGGGTTGTAAGCAGGACTTGTCTTGGAGGCCCCCAGCGAGGTTCCAAATTCTTTTTCCTCTGGAAGTTTTTCAGACACACCCAATCTCCAGGCTGGATGGTGTGTCCGGGATCTGAAGAGGCCTCTGGTAAAGCGTTTTGAACCTGTTGACGAATGACATGCAATTTAGTGGTGAGATCATGCAAATAGTCAATCAACAATGGATAGGGGATATCTGAGTACTCCTTGGGTCTGGGGACTCCCCAGACGTTAGCTGGACGTCCAAACACAATCTCGTATGGGCTAAGCCCCAAACGAGAATGAACAGTTGTTCTAGTGGAAAGAAGTGCTAAAGGTAATGCATCAGGCCAAGAAAGGCCCGTGCTGGCCTGAATCTTTGCTAGCTTAAGTTTGAGAGTACCATTGTAACCCTCTACCAGACCCGCTGACTGAGGATGGTTTGCCGCATGAAATTTCTGTTTGATGCCTAAACCTTCACACACCTTTTGCATAATTTGACCTACAAATTCACTTCCATTGTCACTCCAGACAATGCGCGGCAAACCAAACCTCGGGAAGAATTCTTTCAAGAGTATTTTAGCAGTGGACAAAGCAGTATTGTCCTTTAGGGGGTAGGCCTCTATCCATCTGGAAAAGGCACAAACCACCACCAGGACATACTTGAGATTATTGGAACGTTCCATATGGATGTAATCTATCTGCAATACCTCGAACGGGTATGTAGGGGGTGCAAAGTGACCTGCTGGAGTTGGAGTTCCTTTTCCTGGGTTGTGCATCAAACAAACAATGCAGTGTTTCACCACATTTTCTGCACATTTTGGAATACCCTCATTCTGCCATACTGGAGCTAAAAGCTTGCATATACCACGGGCATTAATAAGAGCTGGTCCATGAGCCATAGTAACTACAGGCAACACATACGCATCAGGTAACAACCATCGCTGATGCTCTGACAGTTCCGTCCAACAACCCGTATCATCCAACATTCCCGTACTTTCTTTCCACGTACTCAATTCTTTCTCAGTGGCCTCCTTCTGAATTGCTTTCACACTTTCCACTGTGTTTTCACACTTACCAGCTTCTGCAACCCATCTAGCAGGCCCTGCAACATACATGCGACTTTCAACATTCCTCGCTGTTTCCTTCGCTATCTCGTCTGCAAATGCATTCCCTCTACCCACGTCATCAGTAATTTTCTTGTGCGCACTGCACTTCACAATCGCTATCTGAGTAGGCAAGGCAAGTGAGTCGAGAAGATCCGTTACCAACTGACCATGCTGTATTTTGGTGCCGTGGGAGGTGAAGAATCCTCTTTCCCTCCACAAACGACCAAAACTATGGGCAACGCCAAACGCACATTGACTGTCAGTATAGACAGTCACTCTTTTCCCTTCAGCCAATACACATGCTCTTGTCAACGCAATCAGTTCTGCAGCTTGTGCTGAGTTATGCAAAATACGTGCAGTTTCAACCACTGTGTACAACGTCGTGACTGCATAAGCAGCTGTTATTTCACCATTAGGGAGCTTAAAACATGACCCATCCACCCATAGGGTACCATCTGGATCCACAAGTGGTGTATCCTTAAGGTCTATTTGACCCTTCGTTTCTTCTTCAGTGCGAAGAAAACAATCATGCTGATCTTGTACATTATTAACATCCAAAACAGGCAACAATGTGGCTGGATTCAAAACATTGCATCGTCTTATATGTATATGACTAGCTAGAAGCGTCAACTCATATCCAGACAAACGAGCACTCGTTAAATGCTGAGTTTTTGTCCTATTCAAAAGAGTATCCACTGCATGTGGAACCATCACATTAAGAGTATGATCTAACACTAGTCCAGCGGACTGACGAATAGAAATGGCCGCTGCTGCTGTTGCTCTAAGGCAACTAGGTAATGCCTTCGCTACTGGATCTAATGTTGCAGAAAAATAGGCGCACGGTCTTTGTTTGTCACCAAATCGCTGCGTTAAAACTGATAATGCGCAACCTTCCCTTTCATGCACATATAGTGTGAAAGGTTTACTGTAATCTGGAGTACCTAACACAGGAGCAGAACACAAAGCAGTACGTAAGTCTGTAAAACTCTTTTGGCATTCATCAGTCCAAGGCAAAGGCTGAGGCGTATCTTTAAGTGTAAGTGCCACCAGAGGTTTGGCAAGAAGGGAAAAATTTGGAATCCACTGCCTACAGTAAGAGGTGATGCCTAAGAAAGCACGCACTTCTCTCTGTGACAATGGTACAGGCATTCGCGCAATTGCATGAATACGTTCTGGAGTCAATCGCCTTCCCTCCTTCGACAAGAGATGACCTAAGTAGGTAACTTCTTGTCGGCAATATTGTAACTTGGAAGACGATACTTTATGATTTAAATCAGACAAATGCTGTAAGAGCGACACAGTCGCTGCTTTACAAGCAGTCTCAGAATCAGCAGCAATCAATAGATCGTCCACATATTGGATAAGAGTGGCACCTGAGGGCAAAGAAAATGTATCAAGTTGCGACTTCAAAGCTTGACTGTATATTGAAGGACTCTCACAATAGCCTTGAGGTGCGCGTTTGAACCGGAAGCTTCGACCTCCGAGAGAGAAGCCGAAAAGATCCCTACTTTCTACAGCAATAGGAATGCTAAAGAAAGCATTCTTAAGATCGATCACTGAGAACCAGACTGCTGAAGCAGGAAGCATAGTAAGCAAAGTTGTGATATCTGGCACAACAGGAAATTGAGGGACAACAATTTTGTTGACCTCTCGAAGATCAATGACAAAACGGTAAACAGGTGGCTGAGAAGGATCAGTACGTTTAAGAATAGGCAAAATAGGACTATTACAGACGTTTCCTCTAGTCTCTTCGACCACACCCTTCTGAACCAAATCATGAACGATGCCCAACAAGGCTCGCTCACCGTCACTGGAGATCTTATATTGAGGAACACGTGGCATCTTAACATTGTCTTTGATAGTAATAACATACGGTGGAATTTGTAACAAACCAACATCATTTGGACCCACAGCCCAAAGTTTAGCCGGAAGAGATTGCAACTCGGGTGGCAGTTGTTCCTTAGAAACATACATTGGAGAAGTCGTTTTATCACCCAATGTAAGATGTACACCAGAAGGCGAACAATACAACGTAGCATATAAACGTTTCAAAAGGTCTAAACCCAACAAATTCTCTCCGCATCCTGTTGTTAAAAGGAGTGGAGCTTCTAAATCATATGGACCAATAGAAATGGGCAAGGGACAAGAAATAGGATTTGAAACTGGGGCGCCAGAGAATCCTACAGAAACATTTGTTAAGCCAGACAAAGGTGCCCCAGGGAGTTTAGAACGCATGATAGAACTTCTCAGAGCGCCAGTATCCAAGAGAAATGGTTCTGTAACACCTAATGCCATAACATTAACATAAGGTCCTTCCTGATCTACTGGAACTGATATGACTCCCTCACTTTGTCTCTGGCTGTCCTAGCTAGTATGGAAAGCAACATTCTCATTGTCGTAACAATAGTCGTCATTGTAGTATTGTGCAGATTGAGAAGTCTGCTGGTCAAAGTAATTCGCAGAGGTTTGACGAGGAGAGGGACGTTGTTCCTGAGGAGGGGCACCACGGCCTCTACCTCTAGACATGGATCGAGAATCACCACGACCTCGTGGCGCTAATGATCCACCATACCGTTGTAATAGAATCGGACAAGTGTTCTTAAAGTGACCATCTTCCTTACAGTAAGCACACTGGTTGGGGCCCAATGAAGCCCGAGGAACAGAGGAAACTGGCTTTTGCAACAATCTTTGAAACTGTGGGGGCTGGGGAAATGAAGGCTGAGCAGAACGAGGGGGATAAGCCTGTTGCAAAAGAACCTTCGTCTTCAAGTCTTTTGTCTTTTTCTCCGCTTTCTCCTTATCTTCCTTCTCCCTATTCTCATAATATTGAGCAGTAGCCAGTATCTGGGCAGTGGAAGAGACAGCCCACGAACTCTCCGACTGTTTTAGTGTGTTCGATAATTCTGGAAGTAAATTAAAAACAAACTTGTCTACAAATAAACGCTGTCCCCCTTCAGTGCTCATGTCTTGCCCACTATGGTCGATGAAAGTCTCCTCAAAACGAGTAAAGAAGTCAGAGACACTTTCATCCGTCTTTTGCTTGCATGCCGCCAACTTATCCCAGTTAACACGCATCGCCGGCATTAGAGTTTTCATCAAATCTATAATTCTTCCAGGTAATTCTGTAATCAAAGCGTCTGGTTTAGCCCCACCTACTTGACCTACGTCTGCAGCCGTAATGGCAGCCCAATCACCACCTAAAGCTGCCGCATGATCCTGTCTACGAATCTTAGCCCATATAGCTTGTGGGACTACATTCCCCATAAGTAAGTCAATGTCAGCCAAATTCATAATACAAGCGTCAACAGTCTGAGACAGCTCCTTATAATATCCAGCAGGATTCTTACGAGGGTCCGGTAAAGACTGTTTAAGAGGCAATACTTCCGATCTTTTCCACGGGTCATGCACCCATATGCGCTGAAAATGAGCAGGAACACCTGGATTATTACCGGCTTGAGGAACTGCATCTCTCCATATGGGAGGAACTTCTCGCATAGGATATTGTGTCGTCTTACGACGAACCCCAAGATCAGGTTCAGGAGAATTCTGAGAGAAAAGGGTAGACCGAAAAGCAACAAGTTGCTGAACAGCACGCTCTACAGCAGGACCCACGATCAATCCCTTATCAAATTGATCCTGAATGTCAAATAAATCCCGAAGAGGCGAGTCTAGATCCACGTCTCCCCATGCTTTAATCAAAGTATTGCACATTACATCAAATACGTATCTCTGTGTGGGCGCGTTCCATTGAAGAAAAGTATCTAATATATCATGTGTGTCATACGGTACACGACTCGTGATCCAATTAGAAGCATGGGAATCTAATTTAGTTCGTTCTTCAAAATCTGGAAACTGACTACGAGACTGTCTCCTAGACGAAGCAGGAGAAAAGAAAAGAGGGCCAAGCAAAGGTGATAACAGACCTGCGACAGTATCAACTAAACGCCGTCTAGCAGTAGGGGAATCTGAGACTAAGACAGGAGACAATGTATTCTGTAAAACAGAAGAGGAATCTGTAGCAAAGGAAACGACAGATGGAGAAGGCTGAGGCACAGGAGATTGAGGTACAGGTATTGTGGGCAAAGGAAGCTGAGGCAAAATGACAGGGACAGGTATCTGTGCAGGAAGTACAGCGGCTGCATTGGCAGCAGGCTGCAATGGAGGTGCATTGGCCCCCACCACGTAAGGCGGAGGTAATGTCAACAAATGGGACATGAAAGAGTCATCATCAGGATTTTTACTCTTTGTAACGGTAGGCAATACAGGGTAGCATCTATCCGCTGCCATACGATGTTGTCTTTCCGACACCTGAATCATCTGATCAGTTTCATAATTTTTAAATTGCTGGGCAGCCTGTAGAATCGTCACGCTCTGCTCTTTCTTATCTTTCTTCATTTGCTTAATTTCTTTCTGTTTGGCTTCCTTGCGCCATAGGCGAAAAGAGTCAAACATAGCCGGCCGGGCTTTTCTCTTGAATAAAATCGCTTCCAAATTATCTAAAATCTCAGTCTCAAAGGACCCATGTTGTGGCCATTGTAAAACACCATCTTTTTTAGTGTAACGGGTCCATATTTCACTAAAAACTATAGGACCCACACCATGCTTTGAGTACAACTCGTAATTAGGAGTTCCAACTGGAGGAATCGGACACGAATCCTCCAACCGGGAGTCCTTAGAACAAGCACAACAACAAAATCTCTTAAATTTGCTAAATCCAGGCATTTTTACCTTACAAACGTCAAGGGATCTATTTAGACAATAGAGTCACAGCACAAACGTACTTACCCCTTGGCTTCGGTTAGCGCGCTAATCGAATAACAAAAATACAAAACAAAGAGAGTGGGCGCTACCCACGAATACTTAACTAAATGCTTTTCTCACGCCAACAGATGTCCGTCTATCGTCTCGCGATACCAATCATCACCAGGGGCCAAGGCAGGGCGACAGTCAGGGCAGCAGTCGTCAGCAGCCGTCGGGAAGGAGTAGCTACGCTTCAAAAGACCTTCGGTCCACTTTCGACATGCAGGGGTCGCTCACGTGGTTCGCGAAATCCTCCGGAATTTTCCTGCGAAGCTCCTCACGACTCTCGGGCAAAACTACTACCGCTGAAGTCGCCCACACGTTGGGCCGCCAATTTGAGAACCTGGCCTTACGGGCCAAGCGGCGCAGGGCACGCCTAAAATTCCCGAGTTCACCTGCCTTGACCGACAGAGACACTGGACACTCTGTTAGGCGTAGAAAAGTAGTTTTATTAGCTGCAGCTAAGCACAGTTATCTAAGAAGTACCAACAGGTAGGTTCTCAAGAGACTGCCACTTCAATCTGTGGTGCACAGTCTATTATACAACACAAGTTTACAATGACAACTCCCAAAATACACAAAACTAACGAATAGGAATAGTTCGAAAACAAGTATCAGATGTCTAAAACACACCCTCCTTTCAGACCCCGTGTGCTCCCCTCCCATCAGGTTAATCAACACAGGTGACCATAATCCAGTTTGCAAGTGGTAAAACATGTGTAGAATGCTTCAAAAGGAGAGCTATGTAACAAGAGAACACACGGAGAGAATAGTGAAGGCCAGTTAAATAAGATAACACAGAGAAGAATGGTGGGACCCAAACAGTGGAATAGAGTCATGGATTAATCAGTCTAGACATGGCTTTGCGAACTCGGCTGGACCCTGACATCAGCATCGCACACAAGGACAAAGGTTGCTCTTCGACAAGCAAAACACCGAGCAGCTGAAAGTGGCAGAAAGACCATTTTCTTACGTTAGCCGTGCTGCCTGAGTGGGGCAACATAAAATGGCGACTAAACGTAAAGATGGAGACTGTAGCAAAGCGAGGCTGAAACTACGTAACCTCAATGCATGCGTGAAGGGTAGACGGAAGGGATCTACTCGTAGTATATGAAGAGTAAGCGGAAGGGATTTACTCGTAGTGAGTGAAATGTATCTTTCCTTTAAATTAGTCACTCAGGTACAGTGGCGAATGTTTTTACATTGTTAAATAATAAAATCTGCATTAGAAGTGAAAGAAATTAAGTTTCGTATTACCTTGCAAAGGAGGGAGTCAGTCGCGGAGTTGTGCTGACGTCACTCAGAGCCGCGCTGGTATTGGTTGAGACAGCGGGTGTGCAGCTGAGATAGTAATTGTAAAGGAGGGGTGAGTACATGAGCGTGAGAACTAGTCTCACGAGAAAAGCCGCGCAACTATTGGTTAGATTTATTTTGAATTCAAAATTTTGATTGGTCACTGGACAATAAAAGACGTGCTGGTATTGGAAGTAATTTTGTAAACAAATTGAGAGTTATCCTAAAAGATTTGCGTTTAAATTATATGTGGCACATAGGTCTGATTGTAGGAGGTAGACCCGATAGGAAATATCTAGGGTTTGCGCAAGAACAGTATATAAGAGGGAGACCTTATATCATGTACGGAGAGAAAAGAAAAATGTCATTCATTAAAAGAATTAAGAATTATTTCAAGAAAGATAAAGCAATTAAAACAAGAGAAGGGATTATTATTTCACCACCAAATACGCCTGCATCGTACATGATGGTAGAAAGGGGCTATCACACTTGTGTGTGGTTAGAAAATTGGATGGAGTATACAAAAGATGCTGGTGTTTTAGCATTTCCAGAAAATGGTACGTTTAAAGGCAGAGTTTTGTACAATTTGAGAACTCGCATGAATGAATTAGATCCCAGACCTAGATTAAAGCAGTATGAGGCATTGGAGGAATGGGAAACTGAGGCTTTTGAGTGAGATAGACCCAGGAGTGACAGGAATTGGAGTAAGTTTTATCCCCGATTTCCAAAAGAGACAAGTGACCAACAAATGAAACAATGGAGACAGTCCATGTTAGTGGAAGGATTATATCCTGTAATAACTTTAGAAGAACCTACAGGAAGTAAAGTGGTGAATCAGATGAATCAGATGATGATTACTTGGAGGATTTATTGATGAAAACTCCACCACCTTATAATGAGGAGCCAAGCACAGTTAATCCAATTGCTCCGTTCCTGAAACCACCTCTGATTCCGCAAGTGGTACATGAGACTTTGTTAGAAAAAGTACTACAAGACAGGGAAAGAGAAGCATTAAATAAACAAAGAAGTGAGTTGATTCAGAAAATGTCCCAATTAAATACAAGTCCTGAAGCCCTAACAATTCCGGTAACTATTGGCCCAGTTGTTCCTTTGTACGGAGATAAGCAGGCTAGTCCTAAAACTCCCGTTCTGACTACACCTGTAGTTCAGCTAAGAAACGAACCTTTAATAATTGATCAAGCAAGTGAATGTGAGTCAGTGATGTCCCTGATGGATTTGCCAATAAGAGAACCAATGAGTGACTCGGTCAGGAAAACCACTCCTATAAATTCTAGAGAAGTACAGATGGAGACATCCTCAGGTACAAGAAGTGCCACAGTAGTAGCCCCAGAAGAAATAGATAGATGGACACGAGACATAGAGAAACCAAAGTCACAGCCAAAAGTATTGGATATATTCAAATTAAAAGTTGAATTGAAGAAATGATGGCTGGAAATGTGGGATTGGATAGATTAAATACATTCAATGACGATGAATTGTTGTTCACATGCAAAAGTATTACTAGAAATACAAGAGTGTTTCATGAAAAGTTAATGGATATGGCAGCTAATATAGGAATTGACGTTGGCAAATCTAAAGTGTTACAAAAACCATATTGAGCTGCATTTTCTGACAAAGAATTGGAAAATATGAATGTGTCAGGTAGAAAGGTACAAATTAGGGAGCTTATGACATTATTGCAGAAATGGGGTGACATAGAAAAATGGAAAACTAGGTGGGCAAAGAAAAAAGAAGAGGCCCGATCAAAACAAACTGCATCCGAATATGTGTTAAAAGAAGCAGAAAAGGTGGAAAGGTTAAGTCCCATGAGAGAGGTACCAGGTGGAGGTTATGTACATGTCCCATGGTCCTAACAGGA
Source organism: Lissotriton helveticus (assembly GCF_964261635.1). Lineage (NCBI taxonomy): Eukaryota > Metazoa > Chordata > Amphibia > Caudata > Salamandridae > Lissotriton > Lissotriton helveticus. The sequence continues at coordinate 791,791,375 of NC_136063.1, read as the reverse complement.
TATTTTGTCATTTACAAATGATTTCCCAAAACTTCGAGAAAAACCTGTAGAATGGTACAGACAAGTCGAGAGATTTGTGAAGGTTTCGAAATGTCTTTTGAGAGATTTAGATGGATTATTTAACATTGTTGTTCCTGTAGATTTGTGGACAGAATGTAAAATTGCTATTGATTGGCCTAGTGATGAGTACCCTAGAGACCCAAAGACAGGAGCACCTTCTGATGAAGTCATGAAAAAATACAACGAGGTAATACTCTACTTCAAAGGGAAGGTGCCTGCAAAAGAAACTGATTGGACTAGAATAGATAGAACCACTCAGAATAAAGATGAATCTGTGCATGCATAATATGAACGCCTGTTACAAGTATTCAAACAGTACAGTGGTTTGGATAATATCGATATGAAAGACATGACACATTTCATCTATCGGTTTGTGTCAGGATTAAGACCAGAAATTACACAAAGGATTAAAGATCATAAAATTTGCTGGCAGGCCAAACCGATTGATAAAATTCTTAAATATGCAAAATATTGTGAAGATGAACTTGACAATAAAAGAAAAGAATTAAAAGAAAAGATAATGTGGGCACAAGTGAAATTAGCAGAGCAACAGGAACTTCAATTGAGCCAAATGAACAATAACCAGCAATAACGTGATGGTAATGGGGGTAAGCGAAGGGGAAAATTCAATAGAGAAGAAGCCAAAAAGAAGTTTCCTTGTCACGGGTGCGACAAGTTGGGGCACTGGAAGAACGAGTGTAAGGCTGTGCTAACAGTAATGTGCAAACTAATGATTTGAATCCACAGGCGTAGAATGAGGTGCCACGGAAGCAACAGCAGCAGGTAATACAAAACCCCTTGCACCTATGCCAAATTTTAGGAGCAAATCGCACCAGAGTGTGGATACCACAAATTGGGACGGAAGTGAAAGGAGAGACAACAATATCACAATTTCTTTTGAGTGATACGTTTCTCTGTATGGACACATACTGACTGTGCCTGAGAGGGGAGGACGAGGAGTGCATACTTGGCGCCTCCTTGCCGGTAGATCAGTCGGGTCCATACATTGAAGGAAAGGTTGAAGTAAATGATGTCACCTTTCTATTGGACACTGGTGCTACCCGTTCTACTGTGAGAACAGCAGACGTTCCAAACCTATCCCTCTCGGGAGAAGCGATCCAAGTAGTGAGCGTTTCTAATAAACAAATTAGTGCCCCAGTTACAGAACCAATGGAAGTTAGAATAGGCAATTTTAAAGAAATGCGCAGATTTGTTGTGTGTGATTCAAGTCCATTAAACCTGTTAGGCAGAGACTTGTTGTGCAAAATGAATTGCTGTTGTAAAAGCTTTATTTCGATACGTAAATATCTTAAAAGCAATACATACAAAAATACATTCTCAAGGCCTATAGTAACATACAATTGTGAGTTTTAAAATAATCAAGTATAATACAATAAATAGTTAAAAAGAGAATTAAATTGAAATGGCAAGCCTTTTGGCACGAATCACCCATGCCCATTTTAAAAACTTTGAAACACCACAAACAATGGAGGGGGATGTATCAGTCAATAAAATGCGGAGGGCCACCAGATGCTGTCGTGTACCTAGGAGCCTGCACAATGGTATTAGTCAGCGCCTCCTTGGAGCACGATAGTCCGGACATTCGACGAAAAAATGTGCCACCGTCTCCACCCGTGTCGAGCACATAGCACAGAAGGATGAGGACTGGGAAGATGAGGATCTCCACCTGGACACCAAGTTGCCCAAGGGTAGGGTGCCCACTCTGAGTTTGAAATAGAGAGCCCTGTCCAGTGGAATGGAGATTAGATCCAGGTAAGGCTCAAATGCAGCCACATCTTTAATTTTCAAGGAATGCTGCGGTCGAGTTGCAGTGGCGAGGATTGCGAATGAGTTTAGAGGCTATCCAGTCCCAATATAGCTTCTTCAGGGTGGCTTTCGGAGGAGCAGAACGAGTAACCCAGGATTCTTCTAAACCCAGCTCCACCAGTAGGCTCTTAACGTCCCTTAGCCATTTAATTCGATGCCATCCCTCCATTTCAATTACCTCAGACAGACCTGCTGCATAAGAGGCTAGTTCCAGGACCCTCCACAAACGGGCCCACAAAAGCAGAGGCCGTAACCGCGCCTGGTCCGCGATTCGTTTGCAGCCCAAGTCAAGAAGCACTGGGACCGTCGGAGTGCTCAATGGGAGAACCAAGAGTTCTTTCAAGAATTTGCTTTCTGACTTGGCTAATACCTCCAGGTTTGTGGTGCCCCACAACTCCGCCCCATACAGTGCAGCAGTGACCCCTCTAGCTTTGTATATATCTATAGCCGGGGAGATACAATGTTTGGGGGATGAGCGGTGTTCCCTGAGTAGGGCACCAGTCACCCTTTTGTGGCTGAGCAACATCTTTTGTATATGAGGGGTCCAGCTCATAGAATTGCTGAGGCGAATCCCCAAATAGTCAAACTCATGGACCCTCTCCAGGGGAACAGTATTTAGAACCGGAGGGGGTCCTAGTTTTTTGGGAGGATTCATGGTCAGGAATTTGGTCTTATCTACGTTAATTGTCAGGCCCCTAAGGGAGCAGAACTCCTGGAAGCGGGTGAGGAGCTTTTGAAGACCCTGAGGTGTTTTTGTTGCAATGAGCAGGGTATCGTCAGCAAAGAGCAGAGTGGGGATCCGAGTGCCCGCCAGGGACGGAGCATCTGCTGGTTCCTTAAGCAGGTGCTCAACCACACCATTCACATACAATGAGAATAGTGTGGGAGCCAGCACACATCCCTGGCGGACACCCCTACACACTGGAATCCTGTTGGTTTTCTCCCCATTCTTGCCCCACCGCATCTGTGCATAATTGTCTGAATGAAGTTTAATCAGAAGCGACAGGATGTATGGGGGCAGCCCCAGCCCCTGTAAAATCCTCCACAGCTCCTCCCTAGGTACTAGGTCAAAGGCAGTCTTCAGGTCAATAAAGGCCAAATAAAGACTGCCCTTGCCCAGCACCACCACCTTCCAGTACAGGAGCATCAGCCTAAAGGCCAGTTCAATCGTCCCCGTACCTGAACGGAATCCCGCCTGGAAGTTAGACAGTATTTTGTGATCATCTGCCCATTGAAGGACCCTCCCCAAAATCACCTTCCCTGCCACCTTTTGGGAAGAGTCAATGAGGCTGATGGGCCTGTAGTTAGCGGGGTTGTCCCGAAACCCCTTTTTGAATATCGGGACAACCTCCGCCCCCTTCCAGGAATCAGGTACTAGTGCGCCCTTCATGATTGCGTTTAATAATGTAGCGATCAATTGACCCCATTCCTTGGGATTGGCACGAAGCAAGTCGCCGGGTATCCCATCCGGCCCCGCAGCTTTTAAAGGGACCAGAGACTTGATTACAGCCTCCACCTCCCTCTCAGTAAAATCATCAATGCCACTAACCATTATGTCATCCTCCCAGGAAAAGGACTCACTAAGGTCCCCTTCAGGTTGAGAATACAGGGCCTCGAAGTGATTGTACCAGAGCTGGGCAGGGATGTTACATGTAACCAGCGAAACATCTGGCCTATTCCTATTTCTGATCAAACTCCAAAAGCCCCTTGCATCCTTTCCCTTGCTTGCAGCCAAAAGATCTTCCCAAAACTTCTCCTCCCACTCCCTTTTTGCTGCCTTTATGGTGAGAGAATAGTCCCTCCTTGCTGCTCTAACTGCTAATGGGGATTTAGATTTAACAGCCCCTATCAAGGCCTTTTTCAAGGTCGTGCATTTGGTTGTATACCATCCCTGTCTAGTCCAGGATTTATTCCTATTAGTCATACCCGAGGCACTGCTAGGCGAGATGAAGAGCTTGCTCAGTGCCCCAATTAGGCCACAAAAGACCTGCGTGGCCTCCTTAGGTGCACTAAGCAATGAGCCCAAATTGCTCTGGGCTGCAGCCTGCAGGGCCCCTATGGCAGTTAATTTCTCACTGGACAGGGCAATTTTAGGCCATTTTAACCGCCTCCCACAGTTAGATACACTGATCGTCTGGGGGTTGGGTGCCAACAGTGATTGTTGAGACCCAACCTTGCCCCTTAGCCACTCCGGAGACAAGACAAGAGAGAGAAGATTATGATCGCTCTCAATGCTCTGGATAATCTCCATGTCGCTCACGGTACTCCATAAACATACGTCGAGAAGAATATAATCTATTCTCGACGTATGGTTGGGCCTATTGTATGTGTGTGCACCCTTCAGATCAGATTTGGACCTCCCATTTACCGCCCTCAGATCGAATTCCAAATTGAGTGCGTTGATCTGCAATGCCACTTGCGACCACTTTTTAATGGGGGGCAAAGCCAGGGCCGGAATCCCCTTCCTCGCGTCCTCCTCTTCTATGCCTAACATGTCATCAAGGCCTAGGGGCTCGAACGTGCAATTTAGATCGCCCGCCACCATAATGCAAGATTTTCTCGGCCGTTGCCTTAGGAGATCTTCCAAAAGTGCAATGGTGGGCGATTGTACTCCTCCCCTAGTACCTCTAGCATAGACATTAAAAATGTCTAAGAGCAGGCAACCCCGAGAATCCCTCAACGTAATGTTGAGGATATCAGGAGAGTTTGTGGGGTGTTCCTCCACCCTGCAATCCAGGGAGACAGCAACCCAAATGAGGAGGCCACTGCCAAGGACGTAACAGCTGGAACAAAATGGGACGAATAACCCACCTTATGGCAGGGCTCCATAGCCCATGTCTCCTGGAAAATGCAGATGGAATATCCCTCCACAAGGGCGTTCCAGTCAGGCAACTCCAACTTCCTGTCGATTCCCGCAATGTTCCAGCTGAAAATCCTGAGAACTGGATCCGTCACAGCTGGAACACCGCCAGAGTCGAGGTCACTTCCACCCGCCAAAGGGTCCTGGATCGCAAGGCTGCTGACCCCACCTTGCCCCTCTGGAACCTGATTGCTCTCTTGCATGGGAGTGGGGATTACTATGCTGGGGGAGGGTATGACATGATCCCTAGTCAGCCCTCTCGGATCAGAGTCACCAACAGATTTGCCGGCTCCGGGGGCCTCCCCAAAATTGATTTTGTTTCAATATCCCGGTGGTCTCCACCCAGGCGATGACCAGACTGCCTGGGGATAGAATAGAGGTTTAGCAGGGAAATCAAAACCAAAACAGTGAGAGCTATTACTTCGTCCCGTGCCGAAATCTGGGCCAGTCGGGGTTGAGACTATTCTTGGATAAAAAAACGTTAAGTCCACTATGCCGATTCCCTGCCCCCCAGTATTAGGTTTGTGGTCACAGATAGTTTGTGCTACTCTTCGATCCCTAAAATTGACCACCACGCAGTCTTCTTCCGCTTGCTTGTGTCCGTAACCCACCCAATCCACCCTTCTGGCACCTATAATGTGGCCATCAAGACCCCTCGAAAGGGGTCTGTTGGACTTAAGCCAGTGCATTGTTTTGTTTAGTAAAGCTTGGGGGGATTCATTTTGACCAGCCTTCAGTGAGGGTACATTTATAAGGACAACAACATACGGGTGGCAGTCTGGGGGCAAGTTCACTGGAGGAGATTTTGGCGCAGCTTTGGCAGCTACGACTTTATGGGCAACGTTTGATGGTTGTGTTTGCGGGTATGTAGGAGCAGGGTTAATAGGCAAAGTTTTGGCTGGACAGGCCTGAGAAGTAGCTTTGCCTTTGCCCGTCCCCTTTGGGATTCCCTTTATTTTAACAGGGCCACTCCCCCCTGGCAGCTCAGCCCGACCCGGCTTCGCACCCGGTGCTTTAGGGGGCTTTGGGATACTAGGAAGAGCTTGCGCTTTTCGACCAGCGCTCCCCGGGGGAACCTCCAGCGGCACTACGGGTGCAATGTTGGTCGGCTGAGGGGTTGTCACAATAGCCACAGGGGATGCAACAGGCAAAGCCTGCTGCGACACCATAGATTTACTATTTTCAGAGGACCCTCCCTGCCCCTCCTCCCTTAACTTAGAGTGCAGTTTGATGAGTGCCTTCAGCGAGAAGAAGCTATCTAGGGTTGATTGTTCAAACCTGTCTAGCCTATCTCCTAACCCTGTTACTCTATCGACAATCGGGGACAGCAGTGTTTTCAACAGCTCCTCGATTTGTACAATGGTAGCCGGGGCACAGGAAGTCAAAGGCTGGTGGGCAAGAAAGGGAGGTGCACTTACATTTTCTGAGGTGGGACCCATCCCCTTAGTAAAAGAAGAGGAATTTGTTGTGCATTTGGAACCTAAGCCCTTGGAACCCTGCTTCCGTGCTTTCTTGAACAGTTTCAAGGAACTTCCTTTACACAGGCTAGCAATCCTTTTCCTTTTCCTTTTTATGAGTGCTGGGATCTTAGGGACCGACAGCGGTTTGCCCAGAGACTTAGAATTTTCCGCTGTAAGAGGGGTAGACACAGGGCCGGATATAGCAGCAGGGGAAACAATAGGAGGCAGTGCCTCAATACCGTCAACCTCAGGAGGGGGAATAGATGATGCAGCCAGGCTCTCCAATCTGTCGATACTAGCCCTCAGTGAAGCAAGCCGTGGTTCGTCAGAAATGTGAGGAGAGGTTAAAGGGGGGGCAGAATTGCTTATTGGTGACTCAGCCAGAGCTATAGAGCCCAAGGATGATCTCTTAGACGGAAGGAGCTCCTGCGAAAGTCGCCGCTCCGTCATAACTATCTCCTTCTCAATAACGGCTGCTACCCGTGTAATAAATTTATCCATGGTGCCTATAACACCGCTTGGACACACTTCGCCCCCTCCCCTCAAGCTCTTCCCTGAGCGGGTAGGCATTAGCTCGAGCTATAAAGGAAGAGCAGGTACTCTCACTGCTGTTAGTAGGTCCACCCACACTGTAGTGAGTTACCGATGTTAGAGGTGTGGCCCAGCCCAGCCTTAGACAGCCCCTGACTGCCACAGACTGCCCGCCCTTTGCCCGGGCTTCGCTCGGCGTTCCGCTCGCGTTCCGCTCGCGTTCCGCTACGCGCCGAACGTGATATTAAATAGGTAGCTTTGCGGGCGGGGGGCGTGGCTTCGAGGGGGCGCGGCCAAGATCTCCGTGGCTGTGCAGGGACTCCTGGTACAACGAGTCCCTGCCTCTCACCGCCCTTCACAAACTCGCAAAAAGATCCTCCACTCCACCCAAGTCCTGGATAGCAGCAACACCAGACAGCGCGTCAAGCCCCTCGCCTCTGACCGCGCTGCAGCGCCCGCGAAGCAGGTGCGGCGAGTAGTAGCGGTATTGGCGGTATTGGCGGTATCCCTCTGCCGTGAGGGATAGAGGGCAGCCCAGGAACAGCGTCAGGTGAGCTCTCCCACCGTGGACCTTGCCGCACTCACTTTTGAATCTCAGCTGGGTGGGGAGCGTGGCTTCGAGGGGGCGCGGCCAAGATCTCCGTGGCTGTGCAGGGACTCCTGGTCTAACGAGTCCCTGCCTCTCACCGCCCTTCACAAACTCGCCAAAAGATCCTCCACTCCACCCAAGTCCTGGATAGCAGCAACACCAAACAGCGCGTCAAGCCCCTCGCCTCTGACCGCGCTGCGGCGCCCGCGAAGCTGGTGCGGCGAGTAGTAGCGGTATTGGCGGTATTCCTCTGCCGTGAGGGATAGAGGGCAGCCCAGGAACAGCATCAGGTGAGCTCTCCCACCGTGGACCTTGCTTCACTCACTTTTGAATCTCAGCTGGGCGGGGGGGCGTGGCTTCGAGGGGGCGTGGCCAAGATCTCCGTGGCTGTGCAGGGACTCCTGGTCTAACGAGTCCCTGCCTCTCACCGCCCTTCACAAACTCGTCAAAAGATCCTCCACTCCACCCAAGTCCTGGATAGCAGCAACACCAAACAGCGCGTCAAGCCCCTCGCCTCTGACCGCGCTGCGGCGCCCGCGAAGCGGGTGCGGCGAGTAGTAGCGGTATTGGCGGTATCCCTCTGCCGTGAGGGATAGAGGGCAGCCCAGGAACAGCGTCAGGTGAGCTCTCCCACCGTGGACCTTCCTTACTCACTTTTGAATCTCAGCTGGGCGGGGGGCGTGGCTTCAAGGGGGCGCGGCCAAGATGTCCGTGGCTGTGCAGGGACTCCTGGTCTAACGAGTCCCTGCCTCTCACCGCCCTTCACAAACTCGCCAAAAGATCCTCCACTCCACCCAAGTCCTGGATAGCAGCAACACCAAACAGCGCGTCAAGCCCCTCGCCTCTGACCGCGCTGCGGCGCCCGCGAAGCGGGTGCGGCGAGTAGTAGCGGTATTGGCGGTATCCCTCTGCCGTGAGGGATAGAGGGCAGCCCAGGAACAGCGTCAGGTGAGCTCTCCCACCGTGGACCTTCCTTACTCACTTTTGAATCTCAGCTGGGCGGGGGGCGTGGCTTCAAGGGGGCGCGGCCAAGATGTCCGTGGCTGTGCAGGGACTCCTGGTCTAACGAGTCCCTGCCTCTCACCGCCCTTCACAAACTCGCCAAAAGATCCTCCACTCCACCCAAGTCCTGGATAACAGCAACACCAAACAGCGCTTCAAGCCCCTCGCCTCTGACCGCGCTGCGGCGCCCGCGAAGAGGGTGCGGCGAGTAGTAGCGGTATTGGCAGTATCCCTCTGCCATGAGGGATAGAGGGCAGCCCAGGAACAGCGTCAGGTGAGCTCTCCCACCGTGGACCTTGCTTCACTCACTTTTGAATCTCAGCTGGGCGGGGGGCGTGGCTTCGAGGGGGCGCGGCCAAGATCTCCGTGGCTGTGCAGGGACTCCTGGTCTAACGAGTCCCTGCCTCTCACCGCCCTTCACAAACTCGCCAAAAGATCCTCCACTCCACCCAAGTCCTGGATAGCAGCAACACCAAACAGCGCGTCAAGCCCCTCGCCTCCGACCGCGCTGCGGCGCCCGCGAAGCGGGTGCGGCGAGTAGTAGCGGTATTGGCGGTATCCCTCTGCCGTGAGGGATAGAGTGCAGCCCAGGAACAGTGTCAGGAGTACATTTAATCTGTTCTCTTCTTGGTGGTGTTGCGGTTCCTTCTGCTCTTCATTTCCAAAGCGGGTGCGGTACAACCCGGGCATCAGCTCCAGGCCCAACTCATTCTCAACATTTCAGCCTGAACTTCCCTCCCTCTGCAACCAAGAGGCTTCCCCTCCGTTCCCCGGCAACTGGCAGCCAAAGAGCTGCGCATCTTATACCAGTACAAGAACAAACCACCGCGCTGATTGCCGGGAATGGCGCCGCCTCGTTGACCAATCATAAAATCTTGAGGTAGCTACAGTTGGTGAATTGCACCATCTTTTGCACCCCAAGTGGTGTTGAAATTGAAACCCCAGACGAAGACGGAATTGATAAACTAATGTTAGCGAAACAAGAAACAGAGAATAAAAAGTTAACTATAGAAGATTTACCAGGAGAATTACAGCATATTGTAAATCCTAATGTGTGGGATTTTACCGGAAAAAATGTAGGATTAATGGCAAATGTCGATCCGATAAAAGTGACAGTAAAGGAAGGTGCAGTTTACCCAAATATTCGACAGTACAAAATGAGCCCAGAGATAAAAGCAGGTGTTGCAGCAGAAATAAAGTGTTTGGTTGAAACAGACATTTTACAAGAAATAATGAGCAGTCCATGTAATTCACCCATAATTGGCATAAAGAAACCGAACAGCAAGTACAGGGTCGTACAGGACCTCAGAAAAGTCAATAAGTTTGTTATCCCATGCTGTCCAGTTGTGCCAAATCCTGCAGTGATTCTGTATCAGATACCGTGGGAGGCTGGATGGTTTACCGTGATAGATTTGTATCACGCATTTTTCTCGATTCCATTGCACCCAGATAGTAAATTTACATTTTTTCTTTTGAATTTGACAGTCATGTGTACCTCTGGAACTGCGTTCCTCAGGGGTATACGGAGAGTCCATCGATTTTTAATCAGATTTAGAAAAAGTGCCTTGAGTCTTTGGTGCTGCCTGGACAGTCAGTCCTGGTCCAGAATATAGACGACCTATTGGTGGCGTCTAAAACTCGAAATGACTGTGTTGTTGATACCATTGCCTTACTGAATCAGTTAGGTGAAGGAGGACATAAAGTTTCACCTGAGAAATTACAGTTTTGCACCACATCAGTGAAATATCTGGGGCACCATATAGAAAGAGGTGTCCATAAGGGTTACCTCAGAAAGAATCAGAATAATCAAAAATATGAATTTACCTCAAACTCAGAAGGAGATCAGAATGTTTCTTGGAGGTGTAGGTTACTGCAGGCAATGGATTGTGGGATTTGCAGTTCCAAGCAAAACCATTGATACAAATGACAAAGAAAAGAGCAAAAGACCCAGTGGAATGGGATGATGAAAGCATGACTGCTTTCTTGAAACTACGAGAATGTCTGTGTACAGCTCCAGCATTAGGGATGCCTGACTATTCAAAAGATTTTGCACTATTCTGTGACACACAAGATAATTGTGCACTTACAGTTTTGACCCAAACTCACGATCTGATGAGACGTCCTGTGGCATATTTTTCTTCCACACTAGACCCAGTGGCATCTGCATTGCCAGGATGCCTGAAAGCAGTAGCTGCAACCTGCATGAGGCTTGAGCAAAGTGAGTCCATTGTTATGGGACATCCAGTGACAGTGTATGTTCCACACGCAGTTGTGATTTTGTTAACAAGGACCAAGACTCAGTACCTCACTCCCAGTCGGCTGACTAAGTACGAGCGAATCATTGTGAGTGCAGGAAATGTAACCATTGCCAGGTGTAATATTTTGAAACCAGCAACCCTGCTACCTGATTCACACTTTGCAGAAGTGAAGGGAGAAGTCGAACATGATTGTATCGACTTGACTGAATACAGTACAAAACCATGTCCAGACATAAGAGAAGATCCATTAATTGATTCTGAATATGAGCTATTTGTAGATGGCTCATGCATGAGACATGAGGAAGGAGGTTTGAGTGCTGCCTATGCCGTGTGCACATTGGGGGGTCCAGTTGAAGCATCCTATTTACCTGGAGTCAAGTCTGCACAAGTAGCTGAATTGATTGCATTAACAAAAGCCTGCAAATTTGGGAAAAATTGGAAAGTAACCATATACACTGATTGCCAATATGGTTACGGGGTTGTGCACGATTTCGGCCAGCTCTGGATGCAAAGGGAGTTTCTAACTTCTTCAGGTACTCCTATTTAAAATGGTCATTATGTAAAAGATTTGCTTGAAACAATCCAATTGCCAAAAGAAGTGGCTGTGGTCAAGTGTGCTGCTCACCAATCTGGAAATGACAAAGTGACAGCTGGTAACCGATATGCTGACCAGTTAGCCCAACATTGCGCCAAATTTAGAATGGCTGTAAACAAGAAAATTGGAATAGGCAGAAACAGCTGCCAACTTATGTTGCTTGAAGGTGTGAAAACGTGGGAGGAAGTGAGAGATTTGCAAAATCGAGCAGAACCGAAAGTAAAGGAAGAGTGGAGAAAAATAGGTTGTCAGAGAAGGGTTGAAGATGGTGTCCTTGTTTACCTGGATGGTAGGCCTGTGTTACTGGACTGTATGCTTGCTCCTATGGCTAGGGTGTTCCACGGAGATTCCCATTTAGGGCGAGATGCTATGATCAGATTGCTCAGACAGAGTTGTTTTAATGTGAGGTTCAGGAATGTAGCAGAGAGTCTTTGCCAGAGGTGTCTAGTTTGCCAACAAATGAATCCTGGTAAGAAAACTGTAGTGTTACCAGGAAAGATTGGGAAGGCAGTAGATGCCTTCATGCAATTACAGATTGATTTTATTCAGTTACCCCCTTGTCGAGGACTAAAATACATTCTTGTCATTGTCTGCCTATTTTCAAAATGGGTGGAAGTTTACCCCTCATGTAGGAATGCTAGCATCACTGTAGCCAAACTCCTACTTAGAGAACTCATACCTAGGTTCAGTTTTCCAGTAACAATTGAATCAGACCGAGGCTGTCATTTTAATAATTAAATAATTGGCCTAATTTGGGAAGCATTCAACGTTAAGCAAAAGCTGCACTGTGCATACCGCCCAGAGGCTTCTGGAGTGGTAGAACAACTGAATGGCACATTCAAGTCAAGATTGGGAAAGATGTATGAATCTACCCGATTAGAGTGGCCAGATGCTTTACCTCTTGTTCTGATGGGACTCAGAAGTATTCCACAGGCTGGAGTCCTCATGAAATACTAATAGGAAGAGCAATGAGGCAAGCATGGGTGCCAGGAAACAAGCTGATAAATATATCTGATGATTTAGTACTGGAGTACTGCAAAGAACTGGCTGACCAAGTGCGTTCTAGCTCTCACCAGGTTGGGGAAGACGCTGTCGCCAGACAACAACTCAAGCACAAGACATGAACCCAGGTGATTGGGTAGTGTTAAAGTAACACACTCGAAAATGTTGCCTTGCACCGAGGTGGGGAAAACCACGACAAGTCATTTTGGTTACCACCACAGCTGTAAAGTGCTAAGGAGTTCCACACTGGATCCATGCCAGTCACACAAAAAGAGTGACTGAACCTGATGAAACTGAAGCTGAAGGTTGTGCAGCTGAGGGGTCCCAAGATGTCGATCCTGAAGTAGCTGAAGAGGAACAACCAAGTACCAGTCAAGATGATTGGATTCCAGTACTTAAAATACCTGAAGAATACGTGAGAACCAGAAGTCAGACTTATCTAGACAGTCAGAGAGATACTGAGGATGAGATAGGTCTAGAAGAACGTACTCCGATTACAGAAATCCAAGCTAACAGTAATTCTGAGGTGGACCAGATAGGGAAAGATAAAGTTACCCAGACAATCGACACTTCACCAAGAACTCCAGAGTCTGAAGAGGGACAGATAGATATTAGGGCGGAAGCTCAGGCAGAAGAAAATCAAAGGTTTGAAGAGCTTGAGCAGGACCAGATAGGAGTAGAAAAATGTGTTCAGGAAGAAGAAGGCGAATCAAATCAAAGTCAAATTCAGCAAACACCTGAACAAGGCCAGATTAGTAAACAGGCAGAAGAGGCAGAAATAAGACCTGGACCTAGTCAGATAGAGAGGGATACAGACGACAGCATTGAAATAGATGTGCCACAACTGAATGAAAATAAGAGAGCACTGGAAGAAGGCCAGAGCACAGTGCCAGCTAAAAGGCTCAGAAAAGGAGACAAGTGGCCTAGGTTTGTCAAAAGATTGAGATTTCGTCTAAAGCCAATAAATGAAGAACCAGAATAAGTAAATGAAATAACAAGTCAAACTGAACAATCTACAGTACAACCAAGAAGGAGAAGTCCACGACTGAAAAGGCTGAATAACAAATTCAGAGGCCCTGAATAGACTTACATTGTCCTTGAAGATTTCGAAAACTTGGAAATAAGTGATGAAAGTGATGACGAGTTAGTTGTTGATCAGACTGACAGAGAAGTGAGACCCACTTGAAAAATTTCACAGGTTAAAAGACTGTGGAAAAGCTACAAAGAGGGGTTAAGTCTCCTTGGTCAGAAATGGTTGATCATACTGTTAATGGAAGACTGAAAAGAAACTGTCTAAAAACATGCTGTAGAATATGCACATGTAGTATAGCGATAGTACTCATAGTATGGTTAGGACTGACAATAGCTATTCCTTACATAATGAGTAGAGACATGAAGAATAATATTAATGAGCTACAAGCGATAGATACACCTAGAAGAATAGATACACAAGAGAAAGCACTTAGTATTAAACAACAGAAGGTAGATTTAGAAGCATAAGATGAGGAAGGACTACATTATACTGGAATTAAAAACAGAACTCACTTAAATGTATTTGCAAACCTATTAGTACACTATGTAGAAGCTATGGAAATAGAAGATTGCTATGTTTGTATGAAGTTACCTACTTCGGTAGCCGAAGGTGTGACTTACCATCATTTATCACTAACATATGGTATTTCATGTAGCATTTTAGCTAGTTTATTCTATAAGAAAGGACCTTTGCAGTATTACTATTCTAATTCAGATGTGATATTTTCTGAACTTCCTATACGTAGTAACCTGAATACTGTACATACTAAGAGTGATGTAACACTTTATATGGGGGAATACTTTCTAACTATAGGTACAATAGATATAGCTGAAGCACACAAGAATAATTTAACATGCTTATTACGTGAAAAAGAGAACATATTTTTGAATATGGTTGAGAAAAGGAGAGAGAATTTCCAAAGAAAGGCGAATGATAAGAATCATAAGATTTCTAAATGGGCTGAAAATATAGGATTCACCCCAAATGTAAAGACTCATGCTGCTATGTTGCTGGATTTTGAAAAGAAAGGGAAACTCTGTCTCCACAGGGAAAGAACTAGTTATTATAATAATATGTCAATTGGTTTCAGTGAATGTGAACACAATTATAAGGTAATTGGGGGTTGGGGTTTCAAAGATGGAACTGAGCCTGTGTTACCTGGAATTTATTTTATATGCTGAAACAAGGCTTATTACAAACTGCCAGATCATTGGTATGGAAGCTGTTATTTTGAAATAGTCTTCCCAAAGATATATCATGTAAACAAATCACTGGAAACAAGGAAGAAACGAATGGATTAATACGTAGCAAAAGAGAGTTTTGGAGAAATAGTAGGTGATATATTTAGTGCATTGATACCTACAGTGGGAGTGGCTCTAAATACGCAAAGAATTTGCAAATTGTCAACAGTAGTGGATCGGTTATCAACTGATACTGCTGGAGTGTTTTTAATGGTCAATACCGAATTGGTTGCGATCAGATCAATGGTTTTACAAAATCGACTTGCTCTTGATACATTATGAGCAAAAGAGGGCGGAGTCTGTAGAATGTTGAAAGCGCAACAATGTTGCACTTACATACCTGACAAAAGTGTTGAAATTAAAAGGTATGTAAGAAATATTACTAATTTGGAAAAAGAGCTTAAACCACTGGAGGTTGATAGTGCATGGAAGAGACTTACTGATGGTCTCTCCTCTATAGGTAGTTGGCTTTCTAATGTAGGAAAAAGTTTTGTAGGAAGAATACTGATGCCAATGGTCGAAATAGGCTTACTGATTTTAGGGATAATAATTTATTGCAAATGTCGAAAGCACAAAAGACATATACAGTAAATAAGAGAGGGAAAAAGAAAAATATTGATGAGCTTGAATTAGAAGAGTTGAATGGAAATATATACAAGAAAGTGAAAAACTTTCACACAAACAATGAAAAGAAACAAAATAGAAAGTTTGAAGAAAATGAGCTGGGTGAAATGTGAAAAGTTGACATCTGTTTCATGAATTGGTGATGATATAAAATATCATCAAAGAGGGGATTGATGAAGCAAGGATTCGCACGTAATGCGACTTGCTTGTATTCAGTCTTCTCGACATAACGTTAATGTACTAATCAACATGTGTGTCCTATTAATATTGCATTACATGACATCTCGGTGAAGCTTGCATATGTGCTTTTATTAATAATAATCCGCTTGCATTAAAATGGCCGCTGCTACGCAGGTTTTCTTATTGCGCATGCGTCTGTCACACTCACGTGACGTGACGTACTTTCTGCTTTGGAGGGAATCTTTTGCTTCTGTGTACTAGAACTAAGATGGCTGCTCTTTGTTACAGCATGCATGGAGCTTGCACTGCTGCTTTTGCTAAGCTGTTCATTCTGCCTAACTCTAACGCAATAGTTAAATATAAAATAATGGGAATAGAGTAGAGATAAGTGGTATACAGTGCATTTATTTAGTCTTGTTCTAAAACTGTTTCTTTTCTATTCTTTCATGTAATCACGCTTCTGAGCCTGAAATGTACCCGATACTCCATTTTGAACCCACTGCACTTCATATTGAAACCTTTGAGCCTGCGCACTAGAGTCTGAAAACCATCAAGTCATGGCATTTAATGAGTGCCAGGGACACTCTTGACCAAGTTGCGCCTGGGAACTTCACCTCCTGAACTCTACAGAGGAAGCAAAATTGTTAAATGGACTACGTTGTAACCGACATTGATACATTCGCTGCTGGGTGGAATAAAACATGCATGGGAAAATAAAATTGATGGGCGGGAACATAAAATTATAGTTTCTAGGGAAAAGTTTCATTTTAGTATGGTGTGATGACCTCTCCTCATCCTTTTTTCCAATCGAAACTGGGGATCCTTACACTTGCAACATTGGGGGGTGGTACACTGACCTGGAAAATAGTATAACTAGGGTAGGCTTAGCTAGTTAATCTGTCCGACATGTCCGAATAGCTGACCTGTCACTGACCCAACGCACTCAATAGGTGATCGGGAGCAGAGGTGCTGGCCGAGCCCTCTGTCAGAAGATTCGAAACCCAGATCGGGGTTTGGGAGCTGAAGTGCTGGCGAAGCACGTTGTCGGAGAGATCGATAACTCTTACCAGGTTCTGGCTGTTAGATGCAGAGAGGGAGTAACGCAGGCGTTGCAACTTTAACTGCGGGTGCTGGTCTTAGCCTGTGGTGGTCCTGTCCTGATCGAATTTGGTTTTACCTGTCCTGATTCTGATCTGCACCTGCTTGCCTTTATGGTGCCTGCACTTTCGGGGTTCTATCCTTTAAACTGACCCATGGCCAGGGTTAGTTCTTCACGCCATATTAGGTCAATATTCAATGTGGGTATGTCATTGTACTGTTTCCTTCTCTCTTCCCACCCTAATGTCAAATGCGTAAAGTCTGCTTTATAAAATCTCTGCATATTTTCATTCTAATCATTATTTTCTTGATTGAAAGATTTCTGATGTTTAATATTTGGATTAAGACATATAAGAAATTTAGATAAAGAGTTTAAAACGTATCCAAGTTTGTGGTTATTATATGAGTGCGAATGTTATTATTCTACCTATTATTCTAAACTCCTTTGATCCCTTCGGACTTTAGGCACCGATGGCGAGGATTGGTATGTCAATGGTATAGGTCCTAATTGAAATTCATAAATCACTGATTAGAGTAAGTGCACAGGTTACCTGACTAAACTCAGGATAAGTTATGTTGTTTTATGGGCCCAGGTGAGTATGGTAAACTGAGTCGGGTGACCTGCGCGCTCTATCACTGGTGTCTCAGGGCACAAAATGATCTTATCCGGAGATTGTGGACCCGATAATTCCAAGCCTAGAGACACATGTCCTTGCAGGTGGCATAATTCCACATGGAGTTATTGCACCAGGATAAATTGTGCTACTACTAATTAGAGCCTAGGTGGGAGATAATGTAAACATGTTTAAAATATGAACAAGAACCATTTCCACTATTATCTGAGTTACACTGCTGTTGGACATTATAGTATTTAGGAGTTTTTTGGAATCTAGGAGCAGGCAGGTGTGCACAGCTGTGCCTCCGGAATTTGTGGCTTTCCAGATTCTTTTTTTCTTACTGTCTTTTTGAATGTCCTTGTCTGGATAGTAATTTTGAAAGAAATCATTGTGTTCATTATATTAGCTGTTTACCACATCTCATTGCCTTTCTTTCAGGTGTGGCATTTGCTCAGCCAAGTTACCAAAAAAGGTTAAAGCCAAAGGACCAGTCAAAATATTTGACTAGCTATTTTTGTGAATAGTTGTAAGCAGGAAAAGTCCTGGTAAAGTATGTTAAAACTTCGTCTTCTCTTCCACTTCTATCATTGTCTTCTCTTATTATGCTAATGTTTAAAAAGATGTTATGTAATTGCATTGCTTTTTGTATAGCTCTTACAGAGAGACTTTAATCAGGAAGGAAGAAAACAGGGAGGCGAAGCAGAAGATTTAGAGCCTCATTTAGATCCTGCCTGACTAGCTGACAACCAGTGTGGTGGCAGTCAGCCTTTATCTTCTGGCCCAACTAGAATGGCAATTTACAGTCCTGAACTTTATTGTGTGCAGCATGGGGTTGCCCACCAGCGGGGTGGTTGACTGCCAGCTGGGGGTTGGGTGCAGGGCCTGAGTACAGGCCAGACCCTGTGTCCTGCCCCACACTGCACACATCGGTGAATATCTTACATTAAATTAAATAAAGAAAATCACTGAAAAAGCAGATTAAAGTGATGTGATAGGTATGGTAAAAATTTCTTCATTTGCATTAAAAAAAAATTAGAAATTCACTGAAAAAAACACTGATTAAAGGGATGTTATAGTTAGGTGAAAATGTCAGTTAAAACATATCATTTTATATGAACAAAACCATTGAAATTCACCAGTTATAGTCAGCTCAAGTAATTATAGCTTGTATCTTAAAGTAACTATAACTTTCGCTGTCACCATGCACTGTTTATGACCTCACATATTACATCACTCATGACATGTTTTATGACATCATTGATAACATGACAGCAACCTCTGAAATTACATCATTGAAAAAAACACTGTGCATGGCGAGGGAGTGAGTAACTAAGAGTATACATGGGATCGCTGTAACTGATGAATTTCATTGGCTTTGTTTGTGTATGTTTTAAATGACATTTTCAACTAACAATAACGTCACTTTAACCTTTGTTTTTTCAGTGAATATTTATGTTTTTTTAATGCAGAATAACATAAATACCTAACTATAATGTCACTTCACCCTTTGCTTTTTTCCATAAATGTTTTTTTTTATTATCGTAAAGTAGATTTTCACTGCTGTGTGCGGCGTTTGGTTGGGCTCAGACCATGGCCTGCGGCAAGGCACTGCCTCCACCACCTACTGGATCCCAACTCCCTGCTCTGTCTGTGTGTGTTTGTGTGTGTGTGTGTGTGTGCATGTGTGTTCGTGTGTGTGTGTGTGTGTGTGCATATATATCTATATCTCTACACATATATATATATATATTCACTGAAAAACCCATAGGTTATAGACCATATATAGTTAGGAATTAGCATTTACAAAACCTTGAAAATTCACTGAAAAAACCATAGGTTATAGACCATATATAGTTAGGAATTAGCATTTAGAAAACCTTATTTTACTCACACAAAACCATTGAAATTCCATATATAGTTAGTTGCACTAACTATATATCGCGCACCCACAATCCACTGCTGATGATGTCACATATTACATCATTCATGACATGGTCAGTGACATCACTGATGACATCACTGATGACATCACTGATGACATCTCAAATGACATCACTGATGACATCACTGATGACATCTCAAATGACATCACTGATGACATCATGACACACCAATACCAGTTACTACATACGCACTCACTGATTCCTACGTCTACACACACATTCACTCATTCACCCATACAATGACTCATACATACAGTCACTTATTATTACAACACTATCATATGCACTCATACACCTATGCAGACAGTCACACACTGCCACTCATCCATGGAGTTACTCACACACCAAGTCAGTCCTGTAAAGAATCAATCACACTTCCATTTCTTCATCTATACAGTTAAACACAGAACATCATACTTCAGTGACATCACTGATGACATCACTAATGACATCTGAAATGACATCACTGATGACATCTCAAATGACATCACTGATGACATCATGACACACCAATACCAGTTACTACATACGCACTCACTGATTCGTACGTCTACACACACATTCACTCATACAATTACTCATACATACAGTCAGTTATTATTAGAACACTATCATATGCACTCATACACCTAGTCAGTCCTGTGAAGAATCAATCACACTTCGATTTCCTCATCTATAGTTAAACACAGAACACCATACTTTTCACACATATACTAACACATACTTACTCTCTTATACAATCACTGATACAAGTACACATTGATATGCACAGAGTCACACACCTCCCAGCCAGCCACACACACACTCAGTCTTCCATACATCCAGTCATTCTTCAATATGTAAAACGTATTTAAACTTTACAAAAACACACAGACACTAGATGATGTCATCAGTGATGTCATTTGAGATGTCATCAGTGATGTCATTTGAGATGTCATCAGTGATGTCATCAGTGATGTCACTGACCATGTCATGAATGATGTAATATGTGACATCATCAGCAGTGGATTGCGGGTGCGCGATATATAGTTAGTGGAACTAACTATATATGGAATTTCAATGGTTTTGTGTGAGTAAAATAAGGTTTTCTAAATGCTAATTCCTAACTATATATGGTCTATAACCTATGGTTTTTTCAGTGAATTTTCAAGGTTTTGTAAATGCTAATTCCTAACTATATATGGTCTATAACCTATGGTTTTTTCAGTGAATTTCATTGGTTTTTTAACAGCTAATATCTGTAGCTGTAAAATGTATTCTTCTTTAAATCCAAAAATATATTTTATATGTTTATGAATAATTTTTTTTTTAAATATTTTTTTTTCTTCGTTCCCGCTTCGCGAATCGGGAAGCTTCCCGTTAGCTGACCTTGATGCTGCGAAATAGACCGCGAGCCGGTAAACGTTTCTTTACCGCAAGTGCCGCGTTAGAAAACAACATCGTGACGCCTCCCGTCCGCATGACGTTTCACGTTGTCGCGTGATACGTCATATGACGTGCTACGTTAGCGAACTGGTACGCGAAGCGAGTCGCAAAGCGCAGGTTTCTGGAAGCAAACCGGGAGGCCCTGCAAAGCGCTTAACGTAAACACAGCAAGTCATGTGACTTGGTAATAACACTTTTCATTGGTTCATTTCACTTTTGGTTTCCTAATGATGTAAGACTAGGTCATATAATCTAAAATGAACACTTTTCATTGGTTGAGAACTCTTGTTTTTCCCAAATGATGAAAATCCCTCCTTCTTTCCTCACTCTGACTTTCATCATTGTGAGAGAAAGACCCTTTGTGATCACTGAGCAATGGCTTCTTTAGTAGCTTCAGCTGGTGCTTCCCCACCACCTCCACCACATCCAAGGAAGAGTGGACCACCTGCTCAAGTTATAATTCAGCAAGAAGAGGAAGAAGAGGAAGACGAGGAAGAGCAGGAAGAGAGGCAGTTTTTGCCTGAGGAACCCAGGACGTCTCACCGGAAAGAAAACTTCATTTGGCAATTTTTTTAAATTCCCAAAGGTCAGAAAAAAGTAAATGCAAGATACGTAACTTGCCTTATATGTCAAGATAGACTGTCCAGAGGAACCGAGAAAAAATACAGTTTCGGAAACTACACAATGCATCGCCATATGACTAGGTGGCATCCTAACAACTACAGTGCTGCACAGTTTCGGAACGACCTAGATAATCTCCCTATTATGGCCAGAAGATCTGTTGTACCGGAAGTAACGGGACCAGAGGGCAGGGAGATGGTGCCAAATATACAAATGAGATTTGGTGAAGTAAAACACATCTGCGTATTTTGCGATGGATTCATTTGCTACGGAGAAAGAAGCATCACTCTGATCAACAGAGCTATTGACTATCATATGCAAGTTTGTACGAAACGCCCAAAATAATAAATACTTTTTTTTTGTTTTGTTGCTCCTGTTGAGCCCTTTACAATGAATCGTTTTCATTGCCCCCTCCAAGAAAAACCCCCAAAAATATAAAACTGTTCAGAAAAATTCAAAAAAAGTAAAAAAATGTTCTGAAAAATAATAAAAAAAATATAAAACAACAAAAACAATAAAAAAAAAGTTCTTTTCAGAACTACCTCCCCGTTATTAAAAAATTGGTACAATATTTGGAACTGTGCCAACCTCTATTTCTCTTAGTTCGCTTCCCAGTTCGCTCGCCGGTACGCGAACCGGAAGCGAACCAAAAACAGTAAGTATAAGGGAAGGAAACAGACACTTATGTTAAAAGAAAGACAGCTATAGGGGAGTAAACTAGAGATACTATTACCTGTAATCCACTGCTGATGATGTCACATATTACATCATTCATGACATGCTCAGTGACATCATCAGCAGAGGATTGCGGGTTTTTTGGCAACGTGCCTTATCCACGGTTTAATAACGCTGCCTTTTGCTTTATATAAGTTTTCAAATTGTATGAAATATATACCAATAGGTCGTTATGAACCTTTAGGTAGTGCTTTTCTTCATGAGGTCTGGTCGCTTCCATACACATACAGATGTTTCAAAGATGATCAAGAAGTTTATCTGAATGGAGAGGAATGCACTGAGACGCCAGATCATTCACTAATGTGTAGGCACATACAGTTACACGGTTCATGCAACAAACACCGACCAAATATGGCTTGCGTGTTGCAAGGCACGCCAGTTCCTGCTATCATCCCCACGTTCAAGTTGTTGGAAAATGGTAGTTATTTGATGCTCAATAATGAAGATTGTTCTGAGTTAATTAAAAGTATTCCTTTTATCGTAACAGTAAGTGAACGGGTTATTTGCTGCAGAAATGTTCTATTTCCTCCCACACATGAACATAGGGAGTTTTCAATCTGGCCACAAATACCAACCTTGGGAGAGATTTCAACGGCATGGCAAGAATAAGAGCTCTTTTGTCTCAGAGAGAGGTGGCCTTGAGTTCGGCCCGTGAAACTTTCGTGCTTCACATAGCGAACACCCGTACAGAGGTGCAGACCCTTTTCAATTCAGATTTGCCTTTCAATTTCAGCAAGATGGTTCGGACTATCTTTAACGCATCCTCCACAAAGGCCCTGGCGCACTTTTTTAAAGTTGTTACCAGTGGTCTCGTGACTTCATTTGAGAAAATCTTTGGAGTCATCCCTGCTTTCTTTCATTCTATTTTCTCCACTCTGCTTCGTGGATTGGCATTTTTACTTGCATTACCAGCGGACGCTCTTGTGCTTTTTTAAATTTTTAAATATGGATGTCCCTCCTATGCAACCTCCCACCCTGCAGCTGCTGACACTGTTCCGCAATCGCATGCTAGAATATTATGGCACAATGCCGTTGGCGATATTAAGCACGGCATATGGATTATCTTTTCGATTCTCCTACTTCACCTGTGTCCAGCCTGTATTTCACTGCCTGACCTGTGATTTCGATTGGGCCATTGATTTGTGTCTCTGCGGACCGGTTTCTCCTGACGTCGACTTTAATCAGCTGATGACTCCTATCATTACTCACGAGTTGGTTTGTCCTGGCGAAAGGATTATGGCTGTGGCATTGATGCATGGACTACTTGGTCCCTGGAATTTACTGGCGGCAGCACAGTCTTTCTTGGAACAGA
Source organism: Lissotriton helveticus (assembly GCF_964261635.1). Lineage (NCBI taxonomy): Eukaryota > Metazoa > Chordata > Amphibia > Caudata > Salamandridae > Lissotriton > Lissotriton helveticus. The sequence goes on along the minus strand of NC_136063.1, from coordinate 791,768,362 downwards.
GCTTTCTTGAAAACCCACCGAGCTGTCCTCTGATGGTGATAGAGGATCCGGTGCTGGGAGAGCACGTATGTTCTTTTCCGCTTTTAAATTGGATGGCTGAACTGTTTTCGGATGAAGACGGTGACTTCCTATTGGAGGCTGTTGCAGCTTATTTTGCATACACAGTTATGTCATAGACCTTTTTCATGTTTGATATGCTGAGTACTAGCATTTCATTGACAATTCATTGACTTATTTGTCAAGTTTTTATTATTTACCTTGCCTATTGGCTTAAGACTCGATAAAGTACTTGGCTGTTTTATTTTTCTTTAGCATTAAATTTTCCTAGTTTTTAATGCTTTACCTTGCGGACCGTCCACATATAAACTTGCAATCTGCTCTCATGAGATGGCACTTCTATTATCTTATTCAGTTCGTTTCCGGATCATGGGGAGGTGTCATCTAGGTCCTGGATATCTTTACACCGTGTTAAGTTAGCATGGGCTCATTACCGGTTTAAACGCCATTTTTCCTTTTTTGCAACTTCTGCACACGACACTTAGTTGTTGCTTTAGCTTTCCACCTAGTAGTTCATCGTGGTTTACATGAGAATAATATGTTATTGCTCTACTATCTGCTTTGCTTGTTAAACTATATCTGTACAGCGAGTGCTAAAGTTTCAAGAACAACACGATACAGAATTGTTATGAGGTCTGATCTCCACGACTTCATACTCATAACATAAGTGCAACTTCTGCCAATTCTGGGCATGAGGCGGGTTTTATATTGCTTTGCCGAACACACATACACAACAGTTGATGCGGTTCACATGAAGAGAGAGCTGGTGTATGCTGATGTGATTCCTTCAAATCTAAGACACTAAAGTATGGGCACGCCCTAAACCAACACAAAGAGACCTTCTTAGCAAATAATATAATATGTGTATTAGGGAGGGTGAGATATAAGCAGCCGCGGGCCGTGGAGGGAGTTACGGTGAGGCAGGGAGGCGGGGAGGGGGAGAAGCAGGGTGGAGCCCTCTCTACCCTGCCCCTCCCCCTCCCCGCCTCCCTGCCCCACCGTAACTCCCTCCACGGCCCGCGGCTGCTTATAAGTGTTGCTAACTCTTATTCATTTACAGCATGTTAACATACTGTCACCATTCGCTTTTTATGTACTAGTAACTATGCTGGTAATTTTGCTACTGATAATATGTGTACTTGTATTCTCCACCCTGCTTCTCCCCCTCCCCGCCTCCCTGCCTCACCGTAACTCCCTCCACGGCCCGCGGCTGCTTATAAGTGTTGCTAACTCTTATTCATTTACAGCATGTTAACATACTATCACCATTCGCTTTTTATGTACTAGTAACTATGCTGGTAATTTTGCTACTGATAATATGTGTACTTGTATTATCTAAGATACTACGCCTGAGAAGACGGCATTAGTAAATAAACATTTCAAATACACATGTGTTCTTCTTAACTCCATGTTCTGGTTTCTAAGAAATATATAACGACCGACTGTTCATGAGTTCCACGTATCCTGAGGTACTATAAGTTCATATTCTGGATTGTCTAAACATTGAGAGTTTGTTATATCCAATGTGACACTGTACCTAGCTTGCTAAGGAGTTTTTGATTACTAACGTGAGTTTTGGGACACCCTAATTCGCCGAGGTTCCAATCCTCTGTCCACAGTTCTGTGTGAGAACAGAAACCCTGCGACAGGGGCACCCCCGACCCTTGCTGGAGCTTCATCACACTTGCGATACAACTCCAGCAATGCGCCACCTTTACGGCACAGATACATCACGCATCTGTGCTGTTTTTGCCCCATGATGCGCCGCATTGTAAATGCAGCACACCATAGGTGACGGAACAGCGGCACAGAATGACTAACACATCCCTGCTGATGCGCCAGTCATCATAAATGTATCCCTATGCTTCTTATCTTGTTAGAGATGAACCGCCATATGTATCATCAAAGTTTTTTGCATTTCCTAAATAGCGAACTTTAAGGAATAAATAGCGATTCTTTACCATTCCTAGTTTGCGATTAGCTATTTGCTAATTACAAATTACCCATTCATTTCCTTCATTTCCATAGGGCGGTTGGACTCACTTTTAGCTCGAACGGCTGAATGGATTTCCACGAAACTTGGCAAAATTGTAGGGACTGGTAGCCCGATGTGCCTTTGCTATGTCTCAAGATATATGCTCCAGTGGTTTTTACGAAAATTAACTTTGAAAAATATATATTGGGCTACATTGGCCTATATATATGTTGGAGCCCAAATGTAGCCCAATGTAGCCCAATGAAGCCCAATGTAGCCCAATGTAGCCCAAAGATGGCCGCCAGACACACAAAAAAACAAATGGAGCCCAAATATCAGCCAGATGTAGCCCAACTATAGCCCAGTGACAGAATGACCAATCAGCTTCGCAAACCTCCGTTACGCGAAGCGGAGCGCTGTTACAGATATATATCTTTTTTTGAACGTTAATTTCTCAAAATCCACTGGAGCACATATATTGAGACCAAGCAAAGGCACATCGGGCTACCAGTCCCTAATATTTTGCCAAGTTTCGTGCAAATCCATTCAGCCGTTCGATTATTATTATTATTATTTTTTTTGCCCCGCGGGGCCCTTTTAAAACCTCCACATCAAACCTAGGGGGTCAGCGAGGATCTACTATGCCCCCTTATGGTTATTTCCCCCTTTGTTTTGGCCTCCTCTTGTCTCTCGATCCTACCGAGAGACAAGATGGCGGCCGCTACGGACTTTTTGGAATGTTGACAGACGCCAGAGAACCAATCAGCTTCGCTTCACAAAGCTCCGTTGCGCGAAAAGTACGCGTCCTGGGACGCTGCCCGGTCCGCTGTTACAGATATATATCTTTTTTTAAACGTTAATTTCTCAAAATCCACTGGAGCACATATATTGAGACCTACAAAAGGCACATCGGGCTACCAGTCCCTACAATTTTGCCAAGTTTCGTGCAAATCCATTCAGCCGTTCGGGCTAAAAGTGAGGCCAACCGCCCTATGGAAAACTCAATGTTAAAAACACGTTTTGGGACCCCCCTTTTTTCTCGGCCCCCCCTTGACAAACCCCCCCCAAATTTTCAAGGGCTGCTCAGAAACAAAATGTGCCATTTTCCTGAAAATGTCAGCCAATTCCGTCCACAAACGCCAAAGTTATTAGACATAGAATTTTCAAAAATCCCATAGAGAAAAAATCCTAACTATATATACCTACTGGCGACCGCCAGTAGGTAATAAGTATAATAGAAAGACTTAATTATATATATATATAACCAAGGGGTGTTGTGCGCCAGAATGCATTGGGCTATTTGGCTAAGCTGACAATAAATCTATCATACTGAAGACTACTGTGGAGTCGAGTGCATGCATCCGAGCGTTTTGCGCGTTCGGCTGTTGGAACTGTTTGTTTGAGTTTGAATGAGAAGTAAAAAATTAAAATAAAAAAATAAAAAAAGCTAAAAATTGAGACCCATCCCCCCCATTTCTCGCCACCCCTGCCGCCCCCGCCCCCGCCAAACTGCGAGTCTTTAGAGCCCTGTTTCCGACAGTCAAGTCCTGTGTTGCAATGTCCCTTTTACCGTCAGCTCCAGGAACTTGATTGTGCTTCGGCAATGGATCAATCGTGCTGGCTCTTCATTGCCCATAAATTATTACTGAAGCACATTATTTGCCTGTTATCAGTCTCTGTGTTATACATGCTTATGGTAAAGCACTTGCACCTAAGGCCAGTCTGATCTGGTGGAAAAATGTTGCCGCTCTGGCGAGGGAGTAGGTTATTTTTTCCGAGAAGCACCAATCTGATGCCTCCCTGCATGTTCTGATGCCAAGGTCTCTTAAAATGGGGCGGAGCATCCTTTGTCACTCACAGATTAATTTGGGGCAGCAACATAGTAAGTGGAGCCAGGATTCCTTTTGGTAACTGCATAGGCTGCAAGAGGAAGCACCAACTGCACGTGCCCATTCTGGGTTGAAGTCCGCTGTTCTTAGGGCCACTAGTCTCATAAAAAGGATTTTCCTGCGGGCCTGGGCTCCTAGTGCTTCGCTTAAGTATGGTTGAGCTTTCCCCCATAATATAAGATTCATTCAATGCCTTGGTGAGGGTGTTCTGGCGAAGAGCGTTTAGATCCAATCCGAACGATAAAGAGCAGACCTGCCGTCTCATAATATCTGACCAGGTCTTGTGCGGGATGTCTGTTGGGTGCAGGCTTTGTGGTTCAATTTTGAGGGTCTCTATTGCTGTACCCAGCTTGATGTGCCAGGGGGAGTCCTTTTCTCTGAAGATTGTTACCAGGTGGTGTTTAAGAGAGTCATGGGGTGCTTTCAGGACTCTGATGTAATACTTGATTAGATCCCCCTGAAGTGCCAGTTCCGGTCTACTGAGCCCTAATTCCAGCCATAGCCTGATGTTCCTTGCATACCTGGGTGTTTGCAGCACGATTTTATGGGCTTTGACCAGCGCTGCTGATATGAATTTATCTAAATCTCCTGGGAATGCCAGATGCCCATAGTTGATGGCCGGAATTAGTTTTGCCTTAAGGACCTTCAGCATGGGCTCCACTGTGGGACTGGTCAAGCGTCTCATAGATAGGATTACACTCTTGGTTTTGGCAGTTAGATGTTTTGCTTGGGTTGCCGATGTTGCCCTCTCATGCAGCCAAACCCCAAGATAATTGTAAGCTGTGGTAGTGTCAATTTGGAGATCTCCCAAGGTCCAGCATGCTTGTTTTTTGTCAGGATATCTGCCGAATACCATTATCTTTGTTTTGCTCTGGTTAACAGTCAAGTACTTTTCCTTATTATACTTCCTCAGCTATTTTAATGCTCTTTGGAGGCCCGCCCTTGTGTGATCCATCACTAGAGTGTCGTCTGCGTACTAGAGGATTGCCAGTCTTGCCGTACTGTTGTGGAATCCTGAGCAGATTCCACAACTGTTAAATACAATTCTTAATGAATGTCGACACCGTAAATCTTCTTTAGCTTCTTTATTTCTTTTTGATTCTTCCAAAAACTATTGTTCTAGCCGCCAACACGTGTTTCGTCTCTTTATGGTGTAAGCCACAGACTTCCTCAGGGTCAAAATTTCACAGCAGTCTAGATTGAATGTCAATTATCGACACATGTTTTGTCCCTTTGTGCTGTAAGCCACAGACTTCCTCAGGGCTAGAATTTATAACACAAAAAGCCTGTATTACAATTCTACAGTCTTTCCATTGCAAATGTTATTGCACAGAACAATACCAACAATAATAATAATCCACATTTGTAAAGCGCACAATCACCCGTAAGGGTCTCTAGGCGCTGGGGGCCATCGGGAAGATTAAGCAAGCTATTGCCCAGAGTCACATGGTGCTGGGCTAATCTGCCCCAGTGCCGGGGATCGAACAGTGATCCCCAGATTCCGGAGTCAGTCGCCCTAGCCGCAGCGCCACACCTCTTCCATCGATGTTGAAGCAAAGCATGGCAACAGATATGGTCAACACAATATACATGATATAAACAATCCAATAAACAGATTACTGTGTGTAGTGCTTATATGAGATCTGGAAATATTAAGTCTGATTAATGTCAATAAGCAAATATCACTCTTATTTGTTCTCTTATATTTTGATGAAAAGAAATTACTGCTCATTATGTGTTATTTGTGTTTGAATTCGATGATTGGGATTGCTTTTAACACTTTTGTGTTTTTGTGTTTTTTTTACTTCTAAATGCACTAATATCTTTTTACTAATATTTGCGCTAATTTTTGAGGGACTTGGGATATTAGTTTTGTGTTTATTTAATTTTTTGTAAACTTTAAATAGTGGCTCCGTCGCGGTTACACACGAGATTAGGGATTAGTAGTTTTACTTGATATGACTTTGCAAAACTAGTTTGTGAGGTGGTTTGATGATGGTACTAAATGCTTTCTATATTCATAGGTCGTGTATCTCAAATACGATAACAGTTTTTTTGCCATTCAAAGATGGCGGCTGCTTGTGCAACACAGAACATTAGCGAGGTCCGTCTTAAATTGTGTTGGTCTCCTATATATACCTCAGGACAACATGAAGCAGGAGCTAGACGCCGTCCCGTAGGAATATGTTTGGAGCACGCTGCTTTTACGGTAAACTTTGCCGGGTTCTTTTATCGGGTCAACACTGTTATAGGGAAAGCTACTAATTTAGATTTATGAGATGCGTTTAAATTCCCCCTGTGTTTTAGTAACTGTAGGAGAGTGGGGTCTGCAATCCTATGGTCACCCCAGATTTTTGCTTTTTGCTTCACTGGTTTATGACGTTCCCTGGCTGTGGGCCTGCTAATCAGACCCACAGCCTAGCTGTCTCTCTCTAAATTGACAACCATGTACCTTAGGTGCATTTACCAATTGGTACTGGGCCACCTTATCAGTCCCTGAACAGTATACCTTAGGTATCCAGGGCATAGGTGTACCCAGGGCCTACCAGGGGCTGAAGCATGTATTATGGCACCCCTTGCGGGCCATCTAAACAGACACAACTGGCTGCACGACAGCTGGGGCAAGATGGTGTAATCACCCTTTGCTTTAGATATAGTTACCTATATCTAAACCTAAAATGGACACATATATTCCTATCAGTCACTCCTATGGAAGGCCTTATCAATCCTGAAGGCAGAGTGCTTGGAATTACGTGAGATGGTGCTCTGGCATGAGCTGAGCTCGTTTGCAGCTTGCGGAACCAAGTCCTTATAGCTGTTCCATGATAACGCTATACCATATACTCTTAAGTGCATAATAATCCTCGCGGTTAAATGCCAACTCTGGTATAACATTATCAAAACATGTCGAGTAAGGTGTCATTCGAATTGGAATACTACCCCCTCGCCAATTCTGGCGACAGGGTAGCATTCCACCCTTCTAGAGGGACACGACATGTATGTAACTGAGAACCCCGGTTAAAGTTAACTCGAGCCTTGGCATCACAAAATGGATGCTGCCACCACAGACACAAGTCTGACCTCCTGCTGCTGGGAGTCCTTCCAGCGAGGGCGGCTTGGACAAAGGGTTTCCTGCCTTGGGAGGTGCTAGCACCACCCCAGACAGGATTTTGTGTATTGGGTAGGGTAGACTTGAAAGGAATGAGACATGCCCGGGGCCCACAAGGTGCCCTGTGCATACACCGGTTCCAACCAGTTGCTAGGGCATCCCTGCCCCAGCTCTGGCGGGAAGCCGGACAAAGGATTGGGGGTGTAGCCACCCCCCTTCCTGGTCCCACCCAGGGGAGGGACCTAGTCAGTAGTGCAGCCCCCTTTAGCAGGATAAAGGTAGGAGCTGGTCCCATTCCAAATCAGATTATCCTGAACTATTCAACAAGAAGAAACTCTGGCCTTCGACGTTCTGCTCCACAGAAGACTGAAGAATCTCCCTTGTGGGCAAGCAGTGTCCACCCTGCACAAGCAGGCACCACCAAGCGTCCAGCGGCTTCCCTTTGTCGTCTTCCCTCGAGGATCCAGACTTCAGAGCCCGACGAGACCCGATTCCCAGACCTCTCCGACCTCAACTCACATCTGCAGCAAAGCTGAGACCCGTGGGTGCGACGAGACACGTGGGACCGGCCATCTTGGAAGAAACTGCACTTCGCTTCCAGCACGACTCCCGAGGTAAACTCGACCAAGTGCTTTGGGGACTGAGAAGCCCCAACCCCGAGCCGCCCCTGCACCGAAGATCAGCCCTCCAGCATCCATGAGATCTGCGTGGGGCCCTTCTGCTTTGTTCCTTCTCGACGCGTTGTCTGGTCACTTGCTGGCTGGCTAGTGGCCTCCTAGACGAGGAACCTTTGAATTTTCACTGCTGGTCTGGTTGCTCCAGACTGGCCCTTGCTCCCTTCCAAAAGAGGGGCACCCCGGACTCTCCTAGTCCGCACCAGACGCTGACTTCACTCACCGGGTGGGTTGCCTGTTGACGCTGATTCCGGATCCAACACCGCCGACAGCGAGAGCCTGCATGGGACAGCTCGTGCCTCCACCCTGGTTGTCGAAGACACCTCCTGGTCCACATGGCTGCAGAGTCAAGCGTCCACTCTTCACCTGATCGCGACGACGACATCTGGTTCCTTCCTGGTTCCACTCCAGTCACTGGCTAGTGACTTTGAACATTGTCCCCTCTGCTTTCAGGACCCCTTCTTCACCAATCCACCCTTGGATTGCACCGGACATCTTCCTCCTGGTCGCCTGCAGCATCTTTTCTTTCAGGCTCCATAGACTTCAACGCGAGAACCCGACACGACTTCGCACCTATGCACCCGCAGCCCGTGGGTGAGGTAACGAGAGCATTTCGGTGCTCAAGGGTAGTTTAACTGTCCAAGTGTCCAGTTCCACAGTCGTTTTAGTCCTACCTAGTCAGGATTGTCCGTACTCACCTTTAACTTGAACTGTACTGTCCATAGACGTTGTTACGCATCTCGCGTGTGAGTTCACACTCTACACACGCGTTCCGTGGGCCTCCTATTACTTACCTAGTGTTAGTGTAGCGTGGTCCCAACGATCCTACAGCCTCTGGACAGCTCCATTCCTTCTATTGAGTTTCACATTCCACTTACTTAGTATATGGTTTGTCGTGCTCCTAGGGCACCATTGTGATTTCGTGCAACTGATCGTATTTTTCGTAAGAGATTGTCATGTGCTTAGCCCTCTGACCTCATAAAGAGTTCAGAGGTGTTGTTATTAATAAATAGACTGTTTATTTTCATAACAACCTGTGTGGTGTCCTTTCATCTGGTATTCAAGGGGTTATATTGTGGTAAAACAGCTGGCTTCACATGCCAAAAGAGTTTAGCCTAAGACTGCTTCGTCCATGCTACCATTAAGATAGCTGGTCTATAAGGTTGACTTACAACCAATCACCATAAGGGTTGTTTGGACTGATACAAGGTGATCACTAGAACTAGTGAGCATCATATATCAGGCCAACTTCTCACAGTAACTAGTTATGGTGTCACTTACGAGGGGTTCAGCTACTCGGGATCTGCATTATTTGTTGCGATACTGGCATAAATAGGTATAATTTAACTTCTGCATTGAAGCGCTTGCTTAGCAATTATAGTGCTGTTGTAGGTATATAGATAGGTGTCATATATCTGGCCAGTTTGATTTTAAACCCTACTGGTTTGTGATGCATTTTAGTGTTTACTATATTAATTATTGCATATAGTCTCGTCATACACTTACATGAGTCTCCAATCGTCTTATCGTGGAATTTAGTCTTTTATATTTAATGATAGGTCAGATATGACCTTCTAGTATTTGGAATGACTGATTATTGGTGGTGCATTGTTTTTAAAGGTTCCTGTCTACATAAGGTTACCAGATGGATACTTGATATGCAATGGACGTTGGAGAGACTCTACTTTTGTCTCGTGGACTGGATACTTACAGTGAGTATCACACACTGGACTATGGGGTGATTTGCGAATATTTTAAGTACATTGATTATTAAATAATATTGGCTTATTAGGCTTCTTATGATTTTAGATACTTTGGAATGCGGCATATGAAATATTTTACATTGGATAATTGACATTCAATCTAAACTGTTGTGAAATTTTGAGTGAGTGGCCAGTTACCTTATATTGCCTACTATGTCGCCTTCAATATTGCTATATTGTGCATATTTGGGGCACAATAGTCATGGGTCATAACTGATAATGGCTGATGTTTTTTAAAAGAAATTTCTTTTGCCGTGCCTTTATTGGCTTGTTTCTTTGGACCTTCTTTTCATCATTTTTTGTTTGGTTCCTTCTCCTTTTTCTAATCTTTTTACTCTGTCCACAGTAACAGTTAAGCCTTATGGTTATGGGTAGTGTGGTTTTCTATCACTTTGCTTCTAGGTAGTTTGGTCCTTTGATTTCTTTATGGTTTGTTTATAATACTGGTAATACACAATGATTAGATTGTTTATATTATTTATATTGTGTTGACCATATCTGTTGCCATGCTTTGCCTCAACATCAATGGTGTTGGTATTGTTCTGTGCAATAACGTTTGCAATGGAAAGTCTGTAGAATTGTAATACAGGCTTTTTCTGTTATAAATTTTAGCCCTGAGGAAGTCTGTGGCTTACACCACAAAGAGACGAAACACGTGTTGTTAATTGACATTCAATCTAGACTGCTGTGAAATTTTGGCCCTGAGGAAGTCTGTGGCTTACACCACAAAGAGACGAAACACGTGTTGGCGGCTAGGAAAATTGTTTTTGGAAGAATCAAAAAGAAATAAAGAAGATAAAGGAGATTTACGGTGTCGACATTCATTAACAATTGTATTTAACTGTTGTGGAATCTGTCCAGGATATATCCCTGCTTTTGTGTATATTAGTGTAGTTTTGTTGACACTTTTGGTAATTGGTGGGTGGTCATTACCTTATCCTTAGAGCAATCAGATATATTGAACTGACTACATCACGACTCTGCGCAATTGATACCCAACCATCCCCTTTCTGTTGTAAGTTATAGTTAGCTCATGTAATTATAACTGCTCAACTTCACTGGTTTTGTACAAGAGAAATCTGAGCCTTACTAAAACTTCCCTGTAACCTTTGTTTTTTTACAGTGAATTTTTAAGGTTTTTTGTATTCTATTTCCTAACTATAACATACCTGCAACTTTTGTTTTTTTCAGTACATTTTTACGTTTTTTTAATGTTATTTCATTACTATAACGTCCATTTAACCTTTGACTTTTTTGCTTAATTTCTACATTTTTTATTGTTACTTTATACTATAACGTCCCTGTAACCTTTGTTTTTTTTGTCAATTTCTAAGGTTTTTTACATTTTATATCCTAACTGTAACCGGTAACCCTTGAGAGTGGGTATGCAGGTGGCTTTATAGATCGGGGAGTGGGTGTGTGAGTGGCTATGTGTGCCTATGAGTGGATGTGAGAGTGGCCGAATGGGCGTGTGAGTGGGTGTCTGGGTGTCTGTGTGGGTGTGTCAGTAGGTGTGTGAGTGACTGGGTCAGAACGGAACCTTATCTGCCCCTTTATCCAACAGAGTCCACAGTTTTGAACAAAATGTCTATGCAACTGGAGTACTTTCTACTAGTTAATTAGTAAGTACTACCTCGCTGGGTAATAACTAGTGCATATTCTACACTACAGCTGCGTAATCAACCAAAAGGAAATGTCTCCACTGAGTTTGTGTGCATGTAATTTCAACAATGTGATTATCCCTCTAGCGTCTTGATCCAAAAATCTGTGATAACATGTTTCCGCGTCTAGAGAATAGGATGAGACTACAAAGAGTGGAATCTCCACCAAAGAAGGATACTTCCTCTTAACTATATGAAGAAAGCGCTTGTTTGTTTGGTGGAGATGTCCTCAGAATTCCTTTGCATCAAGAACGCATCACCAAAATCAGTGGGAACTGCACACTGAGACGTTTTGGTAAGCTGTCCATCAACGTGGGAAAAGGCGGGAAGATCTTCGCAAACAGGGTGGGGCCAAAAGGGCGGCCTTTGCAGATGATTTTGGGCATTTGCTTACTCAGGGTAATTAAAAGGTAGAACCATGGACTCTGTTTTCAAGACAAGAAAGAAACCACTCATCACAGTCTCTACAGATCAGATTGTGCTCCAATGAATGAATGATGCAGTCACCTCCATTAAGGATTTCAGATTGTTTTTCAACGTGAAATAAGAGAGGAAACACTCTTGCTTTGCCTTCGCCAAGCCTAAGAAGTTAGGATAATTTCTACTTTACAGAAGTGGAGCTTCAACTGGGGTACCTGCTATGTTTATATTTGTAAGTGGTTCCTGTTGAAGTTTGGTTTCTGGGAAATGAGCATAGAGGCCAGAATGGGACCTCATTTTTTTCAAAGAAGAGTCAACAGTTGCGGAAAATGTCTGCCCAACTGGAGTACTTTGAACTGGTTAATTAGTATGTGCTAACTCGTTGGGTAAATGTATAAGTGCATAATCTACTCTGCAGCTGAGTAAAGGAGCATCAGTTAATGTCTCCAGTGACCTTTCTGGTGTGCATGTATTTTTGGCAATGTGATTGTTCCTGCAGCGTCTTTTCCACAAATCTATGATAACATGAATCCTTCTCAAGTGAAGAGGTACTTCCTCCTAACTATATGAAGCAAGTGCTTGTTTGTTCGATGGAGATGTCCTCATATTCCTTAACATCAAGTTTGCATCACCAAAATCAGCTGGAAACATACTTGGGGGCCTTTTGCTAAACTGTCCATCAACGTGGGAAAAGGCAGGAAGAGCTTTTTATACTAGTAAGGAAAATGAGGCAGAGCCAAATGAGCAAAACTTACATATGATTTTGGGCATTTACGTACTCAAGGTAATCAAAAGGGAGAACCGTCCAAGCTGCTTTATAATTTATAGAAGTGGAGTGGGGGCGTGTGGGGATTTTGGCCCCAGGGACCCCATCCTCCAGGGCCCGGCCAAAACATAATGGGGGAGGGGACCACTCTGCCCCCTCCCCGGACCGATTTTGGCCCCAGAGACCTCATCCACCGGGTTCTGGTCTCTTCACCCTGGGTTCCCTGGAGCCCACCCAGGGCACCCACTATGCAACATTAGTGACCGCTAGGGGAGACTCAATGCCCCAGCGGTCACTGCCTGCTCCCTGCCTTCAGCTGGAGCTGGAATTTCTCCCACACATAGGGAGCAGTCAAAAATGCTGCTCCCTGCATGTGGGAGCCATCTTTTCATCTGTTTTCCTGTCCGCTTGACAGCGGGAAGGAAAACAGATGAAAAGGCCACTCCCAATGACCGGGAGCTGTTTTCCTGCTTCTGCCCACTGTGAGCGAACTTACAGTTTGTTCTCGCTTGGTGGGAGCTGTCAAATCTCCCACCAAGCAAGAGCATACTGCTATCTCCTGAGGGTGCCCACCTCGGCAATAGGGGGTTGCAGTTCCCTGGGCCATTAATAGCTCCAGGAAGGGGCCCCCCTCCCTCTTTAACATAAACCAGGCCCATGGAGTTGGTGGTCCCTGGGGGAAATATAGCCCAGGAGGGGGACTGTGCACCCCCTCCCTCAAGTTCATGCCTTGTGCCCTGCGGAGGTGGAGGACGCCTGTGCATTTTTAAACATCGTGGGGGGTCTGCATGACCTTTGATGGCCAAAGGAGGGGGGGCATGTGGCCCCATCCCATAATGTTTTTAAATAAACCCCATTGCTTAAACTGCCCTTGGGCAGTGGCCACTCTGCAGTTATAGTTAGGACAGAATAGGAATTCCTCAGAAATGTGGTATCTAATAACGTTGCCACCATTTGATGAATCTCCACAAAACTTTCCAGGCCAATAGCTTTTTCTACATTGGTGGAGGATGGAAAGTTTTGCAGTGATCGGTCAAGGGGGTGCAAAGATAAAAGGGAGGTCCAAAACGCATTTTTACATCAATGATTTTCCATAGACTTTTATATCTTACATAGCGCAAAAATGGCTAAATGGATTTACATGACATTATGGCACTAAATGATCCTTTTGGGTACAACAGGTTAGTAGGGTAAGTATTGTTTAAGTTATAAGGCATTTTATCTTATTGATGTCTGTTGGTGCTGTAGTTTCATGAAATTTTGCAGTATTTTTACTACCATCGTACATAGTGATGACAAGTCATTATGTGATTGGCTATTGACTGCCTTTTCAAAAGTTAAAGGCAGCCACGTTGTTTCTAGGTACATTTTTGCTGTGTTCTTCATTATGCCCTTAAATATAGATAACTATTAGGTGTGATATTTTTCCCTACCTATTACCACTTTATTGAAGTAATAATAGGTAGCGAAAATTGTATGCTTCAATAATTTTTTTTTTTTTAAAGTAAAGTATTACTTAAATATGTTAAATAATTTAAAATACACAGTACTACACTAAATTTCACAAATGTACTACAGTCTGTTTACTATTTTTAACATATCTTCAGCAAAAATGTCTAGAGAGTAGCGCTATAATAACTATAATTTACCGTACTACTTAATTTTTTTTTAAACAAAGGCACATTTTTCCCTAAATTTCTATAAAAATATATAAAAAATTATAAATACATTTCTCTAACTATTACCACTTTATTAAAGTGGTAATAGGTCGGGAAAAACAATAATATCTACTACTTACCTATATGTAAGACTCTAACCCTACACTCAGTGAAACGCAGAATGAAAAACTCAGCCAAACTTTTCTGAATATAACATGGCTGCCTATCACATTTGGTAAACATATGTTTAGCCAATCACATACTGTCTTCTCATTTGAATACACTGTGATATACTGTGAACCTACTGCGGTATACTGCAGTACAATATATAGCTAAGTATTTAAAAACTTACAAATGAAACACTATTTAAACTAGTCACAGAGACAACCAAAAATTACCATTTACAGCTCATAATGTATATTCTTGCTACATTACTTCTACATTTGTTTAACCACTTTCATGCTACATCTGTTTAAATACCACATTCCACGCTACACCACTTCATTCTATCACTCCACTCTACACCACTCGACTCTTCACTATTACACTCTAAGCCACTCCTCTCTACGTCAATCCTTTATACACCACTCCCCTCTACGCTAATCCACTGTACACCACCCACTCTACCCCACTCCACCCTATGCCACTCCACTCTTCACCACTCCTCTATATGCTATTACACTGTCAGCTACGCCATTCAATGACACCCAAGTCCAAACCACTCCACTCTTTGCCTCTCCACTCTACGTTACTACACTCTATGCTATTCCACTGTACGCCACTCCACTCTATATCACTCTATCCAATGCTTTTCCACTATATGTCACTCCGCTCTACACCAGTGCATTTCAATGTTATTCCACTCTACCTCATTCCACTCTGTGCCACTATACTCTACACTATTCCACTACATGCCACTCTAGTCTACAACACTCCACGGCACTCAAAAGTATGCTATTACACTGTTCGCCACTACAGTTTACACCCTACACTCTACCACATTTCACTCTACAACACTGCACTCTATGTCACTCCACTGTATACCACTCCACTCTACGTCACTCCAGTGTATGCTATTCCATTGTACACCACTTCACTGTAAGCCACTCCACTCTACACCACTCCACTCTATGCCATTCCACTGTATGCCACTGCACTATACCTCACTTCACTGTATGACAGTCCACTCTACACCACTCCACTCTATGTCATTCCAGTCTATGCCACTCTCCTCTATGTTACTCCACTTTATGCTATTACACCGTATGCCACTCCACACTATCACACTCCACTCAACACCACTGCACTGTACACCACTCCGTTGTTTTCTACTCCACTGTATGCCACTGCACTCTACAACACACCAGTATTCGCCACTCCGCTGTACACTACTAGACTGTATGTCAATCCACTCTACACTATTTCACTGTACTACTTTACGACACTCCACACTATTTCATTCCACTCAATGCCACTTCACTGTATGCCAAATGACAGTATACCACTGTAATATATGCTATTCCACTGTACGCCACTCAACTTTCTGCCATTCCACTCTACACCACTCTACTCTACCCCACTCTTCTCTATGCCACTCCACCCTATGCCACTCCATTCTACGCCACTCCACTGCTACTCAAGTCTATGCCACTCCACTGTACGCTACTAAACTCTACCCTACTCCACTCAACACTATTCCACTGTACATAGCTCCATTCTTGCCATTCCACTCTACACTATTCCACTCTACAACACTTGACTCAATGCCACTCCTCTGTACGCCCCTCCAATATACGGTATTCCACTCTACACCACTCAACTCCACACCACTCCGATGTGTTCTCTTCCACAGAATGCTACTACACTGTACCTCACTCCACTGTATGCCGCTTCACTTTATGCCACTGCACTCTACGCTACTCCACTGTACACTATTACACGCTACCACACTCCACTCCCCACCACTCTACTCTCTGCCTCTCCATTGTATGCTTTTTTACTATACGACACTCCACTCCATGTCATTCAATTCTACAATACTGCACTGAATGCTATTCCACTTTACGCAGCTCGACTACATGCCTCCCCACTGTACCCCACTCCACTGTACCCCACTCCACGCCACTCCCTTATGTTATTCCATTGTGCGCAACCACACTATATGCCACTCAACTCTACGCTATTCAATTCTATGCCACTCCACTCTACCCCACTTCCCTGTATGCCACTCCACTGTACAACATTTCACTGTATCCTACTCCACTCTATACCACTCCACTCTATGCAACTCCACTGTACGCTATTCCAATCTATGCCACTCCACTGTATGACATTCCACTGTAACAACTCTACTGTATTCCACTCCACTCTACAATACAACTCTGTACGCTATTTCAGTGTACACTACTTTAATGTATGTAATTCCACTATATGCCACTCCAATCTACTCCACTCCCCTGTATGCCACTGCACTGTATGCTATTTCACTATATGCCACTTCACTCTACTGTAGTCCACTCTACTGTAGTCCACTGTACTGTAGTCTAATCTACTCCAATCTACTCTATGCCACTCCACTCTACACCACTTCCCTGTATGCCACTCCACTGTACACTATTCTACTGTATAACAGACTATCCTACTCTACTCTACAGCACTCCACTGTACTCCATACAACTATATTCCCCTCCACTGTATGCTACTGCAGTGAATGCCCCTCCATTGTACGCCTCTCTGTGTCACTGTACTCTACTATATTCCACTGTACATAACTCCACTCTACCCAAGTCCAATCTGAACCGCTCAAAACACTACACTACACTCAAAAACAGTCTACGCCACTCCACTGTATTCTACTATATGCTACTACACTGTACAACAATTTACTCCTATCAATCCCAGTGTACAGCACTCTACTTTACTCTACAGCACTTTATGACATGCTACTCCACTCTACGCAACTTCCTTTATGCCTTGTCACCGCAGTTGCTATACTCTATGCTATAGGCCACTTCTCCACTGTACTCCACTACTGCACTATACACTATTCCACTGCACGCTACTCTATGTCACTCAACTCTATGACACTCTATCTCACTCCACACTAACATACTGTACCCCACTCCTCTCTACTCCACACCACTCCACTGTACAACACTTTAATATCTTCTGTGATACTTTACTCTGTCCATGCTACAACACTTTCTGACACTTTACAACACACCAGTTCACTCCACTGTTTCACACACCACTCCACACTACAACACTTTACTCCACTGTATTATACTACGCCACTCAACTGTATTCGACTCCATGCCACTGTACTCTAGAACATGCTACTCCACACTGTGCTACATCAATTCACTCAACTCCTCTCCACTCCACTGCACAACACTTTACACCACTCTAAAAAAAATCTTTTTAGAATGTAAACTTTTTACATATATATTTTATTACATTACTTTATTTTGTATGTAATAGTTTTTCTGCAGAATTTTGGTTTTAAAATTCTTATATATGTTTTGCAATGTTTTTAAATCTTTACAAAATATTTTTTATTTTTTGTAAAAAAATGGTTTAATAAATTCTGAATATATGGTTATAGTTTAAATTCAATGTTTAATAATTATATATGCGTACGTTGTTTTTAAATAACAAAGGTTTTATTTTTAAATTATTTGTGCTTGGTAAATAATATATCTGTTTAATATTTTATACATTTTTAAAGTATATTACATTTTTAAAATGATTTCACTTTTATTTCAACTGTAAATAATGTCGTTTCCAAACAAACACATGTATTTGCTAAAATAATAGCGATATTTCAGATAACAGTATTTTAGTTGTTGATATTTTGGGATTTTACACTAGAAATGTGTAAAGTTGATATTTTTTATGTTGACATTTTGACATTGATATTACGGCACAACAATATTTTTGTGGTTGATGCTCTGACATAAAACCCAGAAGTCCTGGTCTGCATGAGTGCATCCCAATAAATTATGCCTAATCGTAATTGATCATTCAACTCTGTGCACCAATGGCAATAGCACACAATAAGAGCAATTATGTTTTTGCATGTTATTGCCCATTCCATTGTACATGGGTGTCAATCTAGTGCAAATCCTCCTGCTGCTTGGCACAAATGTTATTTGCACCAGTTGTTCGGACCCATCTCTAAACAGGCTTCGGAGTCTCTCTTGGGATAAGCAGAAACTCTGAAACCATGATGACAGTCTTACAGCTCAATCAAACAAACACGGGTAAAGCCAGTAGGTTTCATGTAAGAATGCTGCACTCATGCAGAAATACTGTTTGCATGCTTTGCATGAACAAATTATTTAATCACATTAAAGCCAGACCTCTTACTTTGCTAAAAGTTGGTGGAAAAGTAGTGAAAATGTATTGTTTTCTGTATAGAATGTTTACTGGAGCACAACAATTTAATTGACAGGGTTGAGACTGAGTGTACTTTACAGGTATAAAATATTCCCACCATGCACTGTAATGGAAACACTCCCTGGGAGGCAGAACTATAAACCACCACCACAGTATTACGGGAGCTGTGTGCTTCTCAGAGTGGAGCCAGATTTGGTAACAATAGGGAGCTGTGATGTAGAGCCAGACCTAAAAAAACACACAACATTTCATCAAACAGAGAGGGTCTAACATTGAAGTTTGCCAGGTGGTAGAGGAAGTATTCAATAAATGCTGCGCGTCTGGTGGCTCAGTGGACTAATGCGTTCACTTCAGGGGCCTGTGTTTGACCATGGTCACAGGTTCAAATCCTGGTGGGTCCACTCAGCCTTTCATCCATCTGAGGTTGATAAAATGAATACCATTGAGTTTTAAACATTTTTTTTTATTTAATGCGATTTTGTATAGCGCGAACTTTACCCGAAGGTGTCAGAGCGCTTTACATAAGAACCAGTTGCAAAACATAAGGACTAAGGATTACATGCGTTACATAAAAGATACAAACATTACAAATGTACAAGATGTAAAGTCACACAAAGAAGAGACTGGTGATTAGTTTTATCTCTATATACATAGGGAAGGGCTACGGATGGATATACTCTAAGAGTCACATAGGAATGGTAGAGAGTACAGTTGGGGAACAATAAACATCTGTTATTCAGCGCCAAGATACCTCTGGGTGAACGTGCGCTTTACAAAAAATACACGTTATTTTATGTTATATTCTCTAATGTGCCCAGCTCATAGAAGCAGGCAAAGGCACTCATCCCTAGTTCCATTCTGATGTACAGCCATACCGACGACTGCAGCTTAAAGCAGTACATGTGCCCTTTAGAAAAGTATGGTCCCCACTGGAATTACTGCTCCTTCTCGGGGCTTTTTCATCCTCTCTACAAAAGTCGCTAGAGACTCAGTCACAATGAAGTCCTTAAGATCCACTCAGGCAACTTTAATCTTTTTTTTGTTATTCTACCCAGAGTGCTCTGGGGCAGCATCCAACAGTCGCTTTACAAACACAGTCACTATAATAAATAAATAAATAACAGGTCCCCCTCCTCTTGTGACGCGCATTCCCACAGAGAGGGGCACGCAGAGGGTAAGGACTGACAGACGAAAGGCAGAATGAAACCGGTCGGAGAAGCGGGTAGAGGCGCAGCGTCTCCCCACGCCCACAGGCCCACTTCCGTCCGAGGGCCTGAAGGATGACTGAACACGCAGAGTGAGTTATACGAGTGGGTGAACGGAGCACGGAGCGCTGCCGTGGGTGCCAGACTGGGGCCAGCGTTTGTTTTAATGTCGGACAGGCTATTTATCAGAGCTAATAGCTGTAACAACAGCGACGGGAAGACTGGTCATAGTTTCTGTTGAACGTAGGCCCATGTAAATAGCAAACTCCAACGCAGAGTTGGCTTACACTCTAGAATGTGTGTTACTTCATCCAATGCGGAAATCCAACTCACAGACAGAGTAACAAACACGGACATGGCCGTTTGATTCCCATGATAGCTATGGACGTGTAGGGGGCAGGTGAGTTCTTTATTTTTGTTAGTGTTGTCAACATATGTCCTCAATAAGACAATATAGGCCAAGGCTAGTGTAGATTGAACACTTTCACACATTTAAGTTTTGTGGTGTGCATGTTTGCTTAAAGATGGGCAAACAGTCCACTATCCGTATTTATCGCATCCGAAATTTGAATTTTTGAGGTCCTGCGTGACTCTTTGTATATTTAAATTTTTTAATGTATTTGGCATTCTTTGTATAGCAGTTTTGGTATTCCTACTTTGTAATAAGATGTACCAAAAAGGATGGCGGTGTAAATTGGGGTAATAGAGGGTCAGGTGAGTAAGACTGAGAGGTGGAATGTGCATTTCGTTGGAGAAGCAGCTAGTGGGACGGCTGTTCACTTCATAGCTTTGTAAAGCTGTGTCACCCTGCTCTCTTTGATTCACTTGACCTGCTTTATGTCTTTCTTCCTGTGGACTTGACAATCTGCACTGAAGGTGCTATAACCTTCAAAAAGAGCTCCTTCCAAGAAGCCTAGTTTTGATATTGCCATATTTTGGGATTTTTGCAATCGCTAATTTACAGGTTGAGGTGGGGTTTTTGGCATTCCAGGGTGGGTCTGCCTTTAAAAGTATACGAACTGCTACAAATTGTAAATGTGTATTCACATCCCCCTTTGGGTACTTTAATGCCTAAAGCACACGTTTACTCCCTTCAAAGGCATAAGGAAGTGTGTTTCTAGGAACTGAATGGGAGGGAACACACCCTTATTTAATGCCATGTAGGCGGAGGTCTTGCTTCACTAGGAAAGCTATTTTCAACATAGAAAGAATAAGAAAAAGATAGAAATAAATTCACATTTACATTTTTTTTCATCTGTTGGAAATTCCATGTTGTTAGACCTGCTAGCCATAGGGTAGTCTTCCCCCAAACATTTTGGTTTCCACCTCCATTTTCGCTGACTTATTTGTTGTTGGCCTAGGACTCTTTGCACTTTACCACTGCTGACCGGTGCTAAAGTGCATGAGCTCATTCCTCAAAACATCGTAACATTGGCTTATCCCCAGTTGGCAGATTTAATTAACTTATAAGTCCTTAGTTAATTGGTACTACAAGTACCCAGGGGCTGGTAATTTAAATGCTACTAGTGGACCTGCATCACTGCCTGTGCCATCCACTTAAGTAGCACCTTTAAACATGTCTTAGACCTGCCATTGCAGCCTTTTTGTGCAGTTTTTGAACTGTCATTTCAACCTGGCAAAATAAACCTTTTGCCAGGCCCAATTCTTCCTTTTATAAGGCATATATCACCCCTGTGGTAGGCCCTGTACAACCCAGAGGGCAGGGTGCAGTGTATTTATACATTCGGACACATAACTGTAAGCTTTAAATGGCTTGGTAATGAAAAACTCTTTAATCGTTTTTCACCACTGCAAGGCCTACTTTTCCAATAGAATAACATTAGCGTTAGCTTATTACATTTATTAAGCTGTAATTTCCAAATGAGAGCAGGACACCAGTTCATGTTTGGTGTCTTTGGAATTGTAATGAAAAATCCTCTCATATGATAAAGTTGAATTTTTACATTACAGTTTTGAAAATGCCACTTTTAGAAAGTTGCCTTTTCCTGCCTTGGCCATCTAGTGTCTGTATCCTGTCTCTGGGTCCCATGACTGGGTGTAGCTAACATTTGGGCTTTGTGTATTACTCTTAGTCAGTCACACACAATATGGAGCTTAGGTGTGCCTGGATAGGCTGTCACTGGCATTTTCAGGAGGACCAACCTTGGACCAGCCCTACCTACACTTGAATAGGCTGTGTCCTGCCTCCACTCAAAGGTTTGCATACCCCTGTAGTTAGTATGGAGCCAGTGGAGGAAAGGCAGGATGCCTGAGGAATTCGAAGGGAAGCCTCTAGATGCTTCTTCTTCCACCTTCCAGAGGGAGGGTACCAGGTATAAATATTGGATATAAGACACCAAGATGAAGGATTGCTGTGCTGCGGAAAGGACTGCTGCTGTGCTGACTTCTGCTCTGAAGGACAGCAGCCCTGCTCTACGGATGCCTCCTGCACTCTGAGAGGGCCTGCATCTTTTGAACCCAGGACCCAAAAGTGACTTCAAGGGCTAGTTGGCTGGCCTCCTGACTAGAGCCTCAGGGACAGAAGGCTCAAACAGCATTAAACTTAGCAGCTGGACTCTGTCATATGTGAGTCTACCCTGCCAAGTGGTACCACTTGTCGTGTTCCCCGGGCCCACAGAACACACGCCAGACGTCGTGGTGCTATACAGGTATCTTTATTGGATATCTATCACGGTTGGTCATACAGCGCCCATCGTCCTGCGACCTCTCGCCCTGAGGTCCGGTCCTTCTCTGCCCTCCCTAATCCCTCCCCTGACCGGATGTGGTGTCCGGTGTCCCTTGTCCCTGACCCTCGCCTTGCAGGGTCCTAGTGCCACCTGGGCACGACATCTCCCCCTTTCTTGTAAACAAACTTTGCTTGCTCTTTGCTCCACGTCCCGTGCGAGAGAGAGATAGAGATAGAGATAGAGAGAGAGAGAGAGAGAGAGAGAGAGAGAGAGAGAGAGAAAGAGAGAGATCTCTCGCACGTCCGTTACTGCATCTCCGCCTCCTTACATCTCTTCAATCAGTCTTTTTGTCTTTTTGCATTCTCTTTTTGGTCGCTGGTCTCTGGCGTCCGTTGGTCGCTCCGCCTCTGTCGCGTCTCCTGTCTGCTCTTGCTTTGGCCCGTCTTCTTCTTTTGTTTTCAGTTCTTTGAAGTGAGAGCTGTTCCTTGTAACATGGTGCTGACCTGCTGATGCGGTGATCATGGGTCCAGTTATTTTTGTTACCTTCAGCGGGTCTTTGGAGAAAGCGCTGTCTGACTTCCATGTTTGCCGCTGCCTCACGAGCACCATGTCCCCTTCCTCTATTTTGCCAGTTGCCGCGTGCCTTCTTTGATCGGCATATTTCTTCATCTTCTCTTTCTGTTCCTGGTCTCTTCTGGCTATGTCTTTATGTTCTGCCTTCTCTTTTTCTTTGATTTGCGGCAGTCTTGTTCTACTTGTTCGCCCTAGCACCAGCTCAGCGGGACATCTTCCCGTGGAGCTGTGCGGGGTATTTCGATAGTCCCTTAATACTTGACATAGGGCCTGGCCAATCGATATCTGTGTCAATTTCGCCCGTTGTACAGTCTTTTTGATGGTCCCCATGAAGTGCTCTGCCATCCCGTTTGCTTGTGGCCACAGTGGTGTTATTCGCCTGTGGTTTATGCCCAGGTATGCCATGAATTTCTTGAACTCTTCCCCTGAGAATGGTGGACCATTGTCTGTTTTAAGAGTCTGAGGTGAGCCCCATGCTGCAAGAACATCGTCTAATACTGGTAGTGTCGCGCTCGCTGAGGTCGATGATACGGGTCTCACTATGGGGAACCTTGAATACTCATCTATGATTACCAGCAGGTAGCTTCCTGTCTCCAGGGGGCCGTAGAAGTCTGCTGCGAGCTCCATCCACACCGCTGTTGGTAACGGGGACATTTGCAGCGGTTCTGGTTTGGACGTCGGCCCCGTTATTTGGCAGACGTGACAGTGTGTCACTGTTTCTTCTACCATGCTGTCTAGTCCTGGGAACCATACCTTTTCCCGCAGCATCTTTTTTGTTGCTACCATGCCCTGGTGTGATTCGTGTGCTAGCTCCACCGTTCTTCTTCTCAGGGTCCTGGGCATTACGATCCTCGTGCCTCTCATTATTATCCCTTTTTCACTTTCAGATAGTTCTTCGTTGATTCTTTTGAAGGCTAACAGCTCCTCCTTGTCTACTCCTCTTTCCACGCTGGTGTTGGCGTTTACGTGTCTCCAGCGTTGTGTTTTGGTGATTTTCATGATCTCCTGCATGGTGTTGTCATTTTTTGTTTCATGCTCCAGTTCTTCTAGTGTTATTGTTGCAGGCGTGGTTAGCTTCAGTGCGAAATTGAGATATTCCTCCGCCATTGTCGTTGATTCCGACTTCTTTGGTAAGGGGTGCCGTGACACATAGTCAGCTGGATTTTGTTCTTTTCCGGGCTTGTGGATTATTTTGAAGTTGTAGTCCATCAATCTGATCCTCCATCTTTCTTACCTTGGCGGTATTTTCGCATTTGGGTTACCGTATATCGTTATCAGTGCCTGGTGATCCGTTATGATTGTGAAGGGCTTCCCGTAGATCAACATGTGGTAATGTTCACAGGCCCATACCACTGCCAAGCTCTCCTTCTCCGGTTGGGAATATCCCTTCTCAATGTCTGACAGGCTCTTGCTCCCATAGGCCACTATGTTTCTTGGGGAGTCTTTTCCTGGTTGATGCTGTGCAAAGATTTCCCCTAGTCTGACGGGACTCACATCCACAGTTAGTTCTGTGCATAGTTTGGGGTCGAAGTATGCTAGGTGATCCACCGCCGTCACGGCTTTCCTTATTTCTTCTAACCCTTTGTCGCACTCGTTTGTCCACACGAAGCTCTGTCCTTGCTTTGTCAGCTCTCGTAGTGGGGCGCTTACAGTGGCAAAGTCTTTGATGTAGCGCGCGCAGTAGCTTGCTAGCCCTAGGAACGACCTTACTTCCGCCACATCGGTGGGCTTCCTCGCCTTTTCTAGAGTCTCCACTTTGCTGTGATCCGGCCTCATTCCTCTTTTGGAAAAGATGTGGCCGAAGAATACGAGTTCACTGCGCCCCAGTTCGCATTTTTCTTCATTGAGTGTCAGACCCTCATTCTCTAATTGCGAGCACACTTCTCTGAGTGCTTGGTCATGCTCTTCGTCTGACTTTCCGAACACCAGAATATCGTCGCTGTAGTTTAGGCTGTTCTTGACCGGTCTTATTATTTGTCGTATAGTCTCTTGAAAGATTTCTGCTGCAGATGAGATTCCGAAGCTCAGACGCTTGTACCTGAATAGGCCTAGGTGAGTGGAGAATGTCGTGATGTATCGCGACTGAGGGTCTAGTTCCAGTTGGTGGTACCCTTTGCATATATCTAGTTTCGAGAATCTTCTTGTGCCTGTAAGACAGCTAATCATGTCGTCCAAATGTGGTCCAGGATGTCGCTCTCGCTCGATTGCTTTATTTGGGATCCTCATGTCCACACATATTCTTATTTTTGATTTGTCTTTCTTTGGGACAGCTACTATCGGCGATACCCATTTAGTAGCTCTTCCAGTTCTTCGGCCACTTGTGGCTGCAGATGTATGGGCACTCTCCTGTGGTGTTGTGCAACTGGTCTCATCAATGTGCAATGTTATCTGCCGTCCCTTTAGTTTTCCTAGTCCTTTTAGCAGTTTGGGGTATTCTTTCAAGATGCTTTCCTTGCTCGACATGTTGTATGTCATCTCCATCAGCCCCATTGCCTGGGCTGTGACGTTGCTCAAGAGGCATGGCGCGGGAATGTCTCCTTTTAGTACATGTATTTCTTCTCTGAGCCTTTGATCCTTGTATTGTAGTTCTTCTTTGAACTTCCCCAAGTTCATTACTGGTGTCTTCGCCCCCCAAGTGAACACTCGTACCCTCGATGGCTTCAGGACTGGTTGCAATGTGAGAAGGGTAATCAAATACTCATACAACAAGGGAGAAAATGCACGGAAAGCACCCAACAAAATAATTAAAAAACAAGATTGCATTTATTCATATGTGAACTTGTTCATATTAAAAACGTTTGTTAATGAAAAACATAATAATCCACAAATTACATAAACAAATCAATAATACAATGTTTAAATACTTATGACGCAATTACATACTAAAGTCATAGAACAATACAAACAAAATTAATCATTTAAAAACTTATGACACTATTACATGAAAAATTATAAAACAGTGGCAAACAATATTAATCAATCGACGCGCGTTTCGGCGTTGTTAGGAACGCCTTCTTCAGGAGCCACAATAAAATCTGAAAGACATATGCAAAACAAATTTAAAACCCAAAATTGCAATCTCGAATTTCAAATTGAACAATACAAAATACATCTGAAGAATCTTTCTTCGACTGTGCTTACCTAACACTCCCTACTTGTATAACTAATAGATGTAGCTACACAAGGTACAAACTGATAATTTTATATTTGAGCAGTGGTGAATGAGGGAGGGGGCGGGGGAAGGGAGGGGGGGATGGGGGGGGGGGGGGATGCCGCGACACAGAATTTAGAGCCAGAGTACTAAAAGAACCAATCTCCCTAGAAAACATCCTCGCACTAGGAAGGGCGGAAGCAAGAGCAACAGCCCACGCAAAAGAGATGGAACGAGGCAAGGCAAGAGGGGGAGAACAGATACAACGAATGACGACCAACAATCGGCCAGGAAACTGGAGGAAAGACAGGGGAGACCAGGCAGTGAAGAAGCAACCGGAGGGAACATGCTACAGATGTGGACTGGAGTTTCCGCACAGAGGGCAGTGCCCAGCCTTCGGCCAGACATGCCGCAAATGCAACGGGCGAAATCACTACGCCAGGGTGTGCCAAGGGACACAATTTAGAAACGACGGGGAAGACCTGGAAGGGCATGGATGCCAACCAGCAGACACATCAGGCACGTGGAAGCGGGAGTGCGAGGTTCGTCTGCAGAGTCAGGGGAAGAAAGTGAGGAAGACAGAACAGAACGGCTGTACCTCATGACAGACGGCACCACAGAATCAGACGAAGAGGAAGAAGAAAGTGAAGAGAGAATATGTCTGGTGGACAAAAAGAAAATAAAGAAGACTGAATCGGTAACCATCAATGTAGAACCACACGAAACAAAGTTTGTCCTGGACAGCGGAGCGACGTGCAACATTATGTGCGTCTCCGAGTACAAAAGAATGAAGGTGCAACCAGTCCTGAATAATGTAAACAACAAGGACCCCCTGTTAGGAAAATCAATTCGTAATACAGGGAAATAAACAATGTGAGAAGGGTAATCAAATACTCATACAACAAGGGAGAAAATGCACGGAAAGCACCCAACAAAATAATTAAAAAACAAGATTGCATTTATTCATATGTGAACTTGTTCATATTAAAAACGTTTGTTAATGAAAAACATAATAATCCACAAATTACATAAACAAATCAATAATACAATGTTTAAATACTTATGACGCAATTACATACTAAAGTCATAGAACAATACAAACAAAATTAATCATTTAAAAACTTATGGCACTATTACATGAAAAATTATAAAACAGCGGCAAACAATATTAATCAATCGACGCGCGTTTCGGCGTTGTTAGGAACGCCTTCTTCAGGAGCCACAATAAAATCTGAAAGACATATGCAAAACAAATTTAAAACCCAAAATTGCAATCTCGAATTTCAAATTGAACAATACAAAATACATCTCAAGAATCTTTCTTCGACTGTGCTTACCTAACACTCCCTACTTGTATAACTAATAGATGTAGCTACACAAGGTACAAACTGATAAATTTATATTTGAGCAGTGGTGAATGAGGGAGGGGGCGGGGGAAGGGAGGGGGGATGGGGGGGAGGGGCCGGGGGGCCAAGGGGGATTGATGACCATAGAAAGAGGGAAAGGGTGGATACCCTGTAAATGAATCAAATGCACAATGCGCCAGATGGAACAATAAACTCTAGAGCTAAATGGCTTTGATGTAGCGATACCCCAGGGCTTCAGGGGACTATACAAAGAGGGATAGGTCTATGTGTATAGTGCAAGAATGATGCTATCAGAATTTAAATCTATCAATTGCATTTTGGAAGGAGGCCTGAAAATTCCTATTTCTAGCAAGAACGGCTAACTAACATGTCACAACGCTCAAGGTGGTAAGCACATCAAAGAACATTAGACCAAGCTATTAGTAAATTGCACATTGCCAAAATGCACTGAAGGTTATTCAAAAGGATATATCTTTAATCCAAATGTATATAAACCCTGCAGCGAAAGATAGAAAAGGCAGTGGCACACAAGCTGGATTACGTATGTTACGCCTTACCGAGAAAATACAGGCGGCGTGCTCAGTACTTCTCCAAAAATGCATCAAAACGGGACAGCTCACGAACCTTTTCTATTTGTGAGAGCTGGGTGGAAAATATATCTCTACGCAAAACGTGATTTCTGAAACAGAAATATGCATCTGCTGTAGTTACAAAAACGGTTCTTTTGAAATATTACTCCGTATTCTAGACCCTAGATGTAATAAGGGCATGTGTCTTACCGTTAGTGAAGAGACAAGCACATATATAACAACCTGCGGAGGCCGAACTGACGAAGTCTGTTGGCGTCACACAACCGTTGTGGGAGGAAAATACCTCGATAAGAAAGATGAGCCCCTCTTTCAATATAAGAATACGGTAAGAATCTAGCTGTACGCCAGGCTGTGTTTCTAAAAAGGGAAAGCAAAGTGGCTACTGTTACGATTACTGTCGAGTATAGTCAGTTTCACGAATACAATGATAGTATCGGTCTAATGCTTGCCTTACCGTGAACATAGAAACCAAGGCGTATACGAGATGTACCCCATGTACGATGGGTACACCCATCGTACATTGGGTATGGCTCGTACACCCATCGTACATGGTACATGGTACATGGGGTATGGCTCGTACACCCAAAAATTGCAGGGTTACGGTGCGTACCCCTGCGATCATGGGGGGTACGCATCGTACCCGGGGGGGCCGTTCCGTACCTTTTTTGACGCCAACTCAGCTTTTACGGCTGTTTTCAGCTCCCGTAGAAAAAGGGTCGTACAGTGCATACCCGACACGTATCGTACTTGCTGGGTCGTAAAAACCAGCCGCGAACCGTACAGATGTCGCGTACAGCGGGTTCCGAGGGAGAATCGTATGGAGATTAGAGTTGTACGGTCTCTGTACGACTCGTACGGAGTACGGCTCTTGGTACGAACCGTACTTCGTCGTACGTACGGGGGACGGTGCAGGGTACAATTCGTATGGGAAAAACGCTCCGAACGGCTATTTGGAGTGGTTTTTCCCGAATCGGAATCGGCCCCTTAATATGTGCAAACTGCAATAGGCACTCATAGCTGTGTGTATTGGCTATGGAAATACTAAGAAATAAGCTTCCTTTAACTAGAAGTGAACTTAATATTGCTGAACTGTGCACAAATATAATTTAGAAGTCTGACCTTAATGTGACATGATTTGAAATGTTCGTCATAACTGTAGAATGTTCTGGTTTTAATCAATGTATTATTTTACTTAGCAACATATTGTTTGTAATGAATCACCTCCGAAGCTCACCCAATTTCACATAATGCTTGAATAGAATAGTTGAACATTTAAAACAATATTTCTTGTTCAAATTAATGAAATGCATTACTAAATAATATTCTGCAATCTGATGTTTCTCTTCTTTAGCATAGTACATTGTGTACACAGTGAAACATTTAATATTTAGAAGGCCAACCTGCATTCAATGCCTATGGGAACTGAGGCTTACGTTTCCATAACTTAATTATGTATGAATGTCTATATCTAACCTGTGATAAAGATTTGCAAGCCACATGGAAAATGACAAGCTGAATCTGCTTAACAGAGGAGTTCTGCCATTTGATTGGTCCAGAGTGGAAGAAGCCTGCTACAATGTCTGCAACATGTATTTGCGTCTTTAAAATTAGTGTGTGTTCCAAGTTATTTTCAATGCCTTTTTCTGATGCTTTTAGACCTACCTTCTTGTCCTAGACTGACAGTTGTGGCTACTGCTGCTTCTGTTGATTCTTATTAATTTTGATGCTTTATTTTTACAGATTGCTTCTGCAAATGTATGATCAGTTACTCGTATTACTGAGACTCGCTGATTTAATGAGCTACTCTTTATGGGAAGTTCTGCTGCTTTAATTTGGCTTTAAGCTTTATCCTCCTTTTATCCCACAATTTTCCTTGGAACTTGAACTCTCACACGTTCTACCAACTCTGAAATTCTGATCTGATCTTTTGGAATGGGGTTTGTTCCTTTATGGAATGCGCTTGATGCATTATTTGTCTTTTTCTTTCTAACCAAACTGTTTTATGGGATTTCTGTAAATTTACTAAAGATGTACTGACTAATATGAATAAAAAGATAATTGCTAATCTCTTAATGAGAATAAAGCTTTTAAAACGTAGCCAAACTCTCATCATTAACTTAACTATGAATCGTATTTGAAATTTGCTAGTTATGCCAATAGCTCTTTGAATCAAAATACGGTGGCAAAGATTTAGGTGACGAGAAACCAGTGCTGGGTTAGGGCTTATCCTGTAAGTGATAGTAATAGAAAGGGTGAACCATATTATTTAATTTTAGTCCCAATCCACGCTATCATATGTGTATACTTTGATGTATATGAATAGTCCTTAATATCAAGGATTAGTGCAGATTTATAGAAATATTTACTGGGTTTATTTAGGAATTCCATAAAAGTCAGACATTTGTTCTAAGTAAGGAGTTGGTCCTACTGGAGTACCTTTCAGGCTTTTAAAACCAAAGTTTTATGAATCGGATACTTAGATCATATGGAATTACAACACCCTATTATTATACACTAATCTGGACACCTTCGTAACATGGACAGATCAATGCAGACAACGTTTAATCTGTCAAAATGCCTGGGGATGCCATTTAGCATCAACAACAGATAATCAAGCTTGCAATTGTACAAATAACATGGTGCTATTTGAGAGCACAACCCAGGGAAAAAAGCTGGGACTAATAAGTACAACAGGATGAATGTGAAGGCACAATAACTTTCAGTAGTCTGTAGCTACTAACATTGAGGGATTCATCCTGAGCTACGAATGACCCTTACCAAAATAACTCCAATGGCAAAAGAGGCATTGTTTTTTTAATTACAAAAACGAAATCCCACTTTTGGATTTTGTTTTTGAAAATAAAATAAAAATATTGCCTTGAAAGTGGTTCCTGCAAATGGTAAAAATGAAATAACAGACATTTCTAAATTTGGCAGTCAGGACCTCGCCCGGGGAAAACAAATTGCTTGACTGACAAATATTAAATTGGGCCCTATGTCTGGGAGGCCCTCTGCATCTACTTCACAAGTTCCGCTTATTCAAGAATGCCGCTGCCAAATCCAAATGCACCTCCATCTACACATCGCTTCTCCCAGGCACTCACATTTTTACACTGCCTGCCTGCGGCTAGATGTATCACCTTTAAACCAAGGTGCATTGCACATCAAGCCACCCACAGCAATGGAGCACTCTTCCTTCAACTTAAACTCTATGCTTACCCAGTGGCGGCTGGCATGAGGTGGGGGTGGCAGGGGGAGGGTGGTAAAGAAAAAAAAGAATAAACTTACCTCCTCACTGTGTCTCTCCTCAGTCGTCTCTCCGCGTCCGTCGGAAAGAGAAAGCACCCAGGCTCCCCTAAGTCAGTCACAATAGTGCAATGCAGCATTGTGATTGGTCTGAGCACCGTGGTTCACTGCTCAGACGGGGACTGGGAGCCTGGGCATGTTCTCCACCCAGGTTGTAATACAGCCTGGGTAGAGAACATGCAAAGTGCGCATGACTCTTTGGCCAGCCCATGAAGGCTGGCCAAACATTCAGGCACACTTACAGAGTGCCCACCACTCCTCCCCCAGATCTGTCAGCAGAGCAGCCCCGCACAACAAAAATTAAAATGATAATAACATCGAGTTATTATAATTTTCTTTTTATTTTATTTACACAGCGAAAATCAGTGGGGGGACGCTCCTTCCTCCCAGTGGAGTAGCCGCCACAGTGCTTACCACCAAAGAATACTGATACATCTTAGTTTGGTTCCTCGCTTGATCATTCCTTCCTTCAATAGTTCATGCACTGATTTTAGACAGTAACAATTTGGAACCCAGTTTCAGCAAGAATATGTATTATTGTCAACATTTCAGTATTTCGGCGAGTGCTAAAAACCTGTATCTTCTCTTTAACTTAGTTGTGTTATACAGGCCACTCAGATGGAAAACAAAATGGTAAAAACCCACATCCACAGCCAGGCGTATTCTCACACTATTCTGCAATTCTGCATGCTAATGCAAAACTATTAATTTAGCACACCATCATTGGGGCACATCTATCAACCTCACACAAACCACTTACCATCTGCTTTTATAACAATATACAACCCACACCCAACCAACCAAACACTATGAAAGAATGCCTAAAACCGGCTGTGTATTAGAGTTCTTTGCAACTGCATCCGTTTTATGCAATGCTTTGTACATTCTACAATACAATGTGATTACCCATGACTCTGTTGCTCACACTTTTTAATACAAAGAACGCCTTTGTCAGTACAGAGGGCAGCTACTGTGCTTCACCTCATGTCCAAATAGAGCAATTCAGCTAACGTGATGGATAAAGTGCTATGGACTAGATCAGAAATATACATAGACGTTACATTGACTGTGTTCTTTTTAGTGATATGCCTATGTACATCTGCAGTCCTACGGGGAGGCAAAGAACTCAAAGGCTACCATAAATAAAACTGGATATGGGACATCTTTGTTATGTATCTATGTCAAATCTATATTACATAGACACCCGCCTTGTCATATATGTTTCTGAGCCAGGCACCAATAATATTATTATACACTTTTCTACCCAAGCAGCATGGGAGTCATGTCATATGTGTACGAAGAAGTAGCCTTTATTTATAGTCGTTAACCTGTCTATAAACATTACATGACTCTGAAAGAGCCTTGAAAAGGTCTGAACTGAAGGAAACACTTGTTACCTGTGGGTGGCTCTAATAAAAGATTTCCAAATGAAGAACTTGCAAAGGAAGATAATGAAAAGAAAACTTTCCAAAATATCAGTTTTGATCTATAATTTCCGGAATTCTTCTTGAGTGATTGTAATTCTAAATTGTTGAGTGTACAGTGTGTGCCAGAATTAGCACACATAGTCATCTTGATTGCAACAAGTTTTACCTAAGATTTGTGTGAAGAGGTGTGTGCAATGTTTGTGTACTATTGTCTATTCATACTAAGCGATAGTGTAGTGTAGCTCCTATTTTCCCAATAGGCTCTGCGCATTGGAATAGTACCTACAGCAGTAAAGGCCTAGGCCAGACGTTAACTAGGTCTACTACTGTCGATACTAGACTTAATTTTTGGGTTTGCCAGCTAAGCTCAGAGTTCGCTAGAAACTTTCTCGAATGTTCAAGGAAGGATTAACTCCCCTGATTAGACAAGAAGGGATTTAGTTTCTGACAACCATAGAACATGACAACTTTGCTCTCCCCTAATCAAGAGTCAATCTCGAGAGTCGTGTGAGCACAAGGCAATTATTTTACTCAGTCAGTACGTGCATTCTTAGTCTCATCAGAATGTAGAGAAAAGGAAGAGACGGGCGTGTTCAATAAAAGATGTTATTTATTGATCAGTCTCTTTTCTCGTACAAGAGAAATGGATCGATATTATTGCAATACTTATAGTTAAGTAAAGTGCATACATTAGAAGCAATAGTATAAAATAATACTGTAAAAACATTGATATGGTTTCTGAGCCATATGATGTTTAAAATGATTAAAATATATTTACATACACATATACATTTTGACTAAACGTACTCAACTGGTGTTTCTAAATACGCCTACCCCGTGTACCTGACCTAAGTCTAATGCGTGGGCGGGAATAGAAAGTTACAGTTTAAGTTAAGTTTGTTTTTGCCAAGTGAATAACTAAAGAATTCTCTAGGAGGGGTTATTCAGTTCTGTACCTGGAATTTAGGATGAATGAGGAATGGTATCTCTTTCTCTGCTCTCGATATTCCAGGCTGCCTGCGAGGGCTGCCCAGAAGCGCCGGTGCTGGGTCTCTCGGCTTGAGATAGCAGCGCGTCTCTCAGCGCGTCAGGAAGGCGGGGCTGCTGCCTGCGGGGTCTGCTTCTGCTCTCGGCTTCGGCAAGTATGGCTGCTCCGTCTTGTCACCACGCGTGTGTTTGCATAGGGCAAGGTCGGCAATATTTATACCTTAAAGGTGCCGAGATTGACGTAAGGATGGACATAGGTACGTCAATAAAGATGTCATACGACTTGCTCGTTAGCACATTCTTTACTAAAGTTCTCTGTGAAATCAAAACAATGGCCGCACGGATTATCCAGGTTGTCATAGGTTTGATTTGTTATGAGAACGTCGTATGCCTTATCAGGGGCTGGAGGAATGTCGCTTGTCTAATTAGATCTCAAGCGTTATGACCTAATCAGATAACACGTTCCTGTGCCGTAGTGTGACTGCGTCAGATAACGGTATCTGCATCATGGGGGTTTTCTTGCCTCATGGGCTGACTGTTAGTTAACTAGCTAGTAAGTTTAACCAGAATAGGGTCAGGAATAGGGGGATCGAATCAGAACCTATAGAAATACACGACACCCACTCCACGCTAACTATGGTCATATCTACTAATCTATGCATAGTATAACATAGTACAACATACTATAGAGTATAGTGTATACCTTACCACCCCAAAATACATAAATGCATTTCGAAATTTTCAAATATACTGAAAAATTGCAGTCATATATATTGTATGCACTTAAGCTATGAATTAAATGCAAAAGTAAACACGCATTGTTATGCATTATTGCTTGTTGGTATATGAGAAATACACATGAAATGGCTCTTAATATGGCTATACAGAAAAAAAGTCGAAACCATTTCATCACATAAAATCTATTGCGAACATACCAGCGGGCAGCTAAAGTCTATAAAGTCTATAAAGTATCTAAAATAGAAATCTTAGTTCTCTAGGAATAGTCTCTTACTTTAAGCAGAAAATCAGTGTCCCGGGAAAAAATATATAGAAAAATATTTTAGGGGCTTGCTGAAAAAAGTTGCTGTCCGTGAACTGGATTGTAATTGTTCATGTGACTTTATTTTTAAAGTTGAAGGCCGAATTCAGGGAACGCCGTGTGCGAGTTTACTCAAAAGTCTCTATTTCTGTTCCGGAGAGAACATCATATCATTCAGGCTTTCGAAAAAACTGTCAACAGCTTCATGGGAAAGTTCCTCTAAGTCGGAAATAGGGGTAACCATGCATTCATGCGCATGATTGTCTCCATTGACATTCTGATTTGCATTGCTGACAGAAGGTCGTACCTGTTCGATGCTGCTTTCATCTTGAACTTCACTACTCTTCAATCGCAGTGGTGAAGATTCCAGGAATGCCGTCATCAGAATTGGCAGCCTTTGAGGGCAGCACAGTGCGTGAACCTTGGTAGGAACCAACAGTGTATCTGCATCCACCGGCGCATCCGATTGTAGCGTCAGACAGGTGTCTAACACGCATTCTTCTCCGCATAGCAGACACCTTAGTACAGGTAAAACACACCTTTGCCACATTGGTCGAAATGATAGAAACCAAGTCATGTTTAGGTCTCTAAGCCGGGATAGTCCCAGGATTTTTGATATCCGGTCCCGGTATCCAATGGCTAGGATCGTATCTTCCATTGTCGCGAGAGTTTGATCTGTGACATGGGTTGCCATAACGAAAAATAAGGACTAGGAATAGGATTCCTGCAATTAGTCCCAGGATCAAGGGAAGTCCGCCAAAAATCGAATGGACGAAATCTGGAAAAATACCCAGTATGGCTTTGAATGGTGTTAATGCCATCGAAAATACTGTCTTAAATACCTTTGAGACCCCAGTGGTGTCAGAAATATTTAAGATTTCGCTCAGGATTTCCGCGAAATGTACGGGGGAATTAGTTGATAATAATGTATGTATCTCTGCAGTCGTCCTTGCGACTTGTAGATCATACGTTTCTTTAGATGACGTGAGCCTTGTAGGCGTCTGAAGAAGCACTGTTTTCATTCTGCTTAAAGTGTCTATTCGAATAGAAGTAATTTTCAAACCGGGCCATGCCCTTGCCTCCCTGTCTGGAAAGGAGCTGGGAAACAAAGAACGTCCACAGCACTTGACCTTCGCCGTCGTAGTGACGAGATAAGGAGTCCCGGGCATAAGACTACAGCATCTGCGGTCTACAATAAGAATGTAACTCCCATTATAGAGTCTTTGAAAGAATGGTTCTATTTCAGTTGCAGGTGCGCCTTGCTGGTGACATGAAAGGTTGTATGAATTCCCTTCACAGGCTCCGTGCAAACTAATACCGTTACACAGAAGCGTGCCGCTTAGTGACATAGCACAATTGTTGCCACTAAGAAACACTTTCTGTCCTTTGTTACTGACACATGCATGTGAATAGGGCAGGTTCCATGTTGTTTTAAGGTACCCCTTTCCCAATTTCTCGTACATGCCAGCCTGTATATATTTTTGGCAGTATTGAAACCTGAAGGTTGAGATTGGAATATTTATGATTCCGTGGATTATCCATTCACTGACAGGTCGTTCTGACATTGTCAACGGTAATCTTTCTAGTTTTTCAATGCTCAAGATTGTATAATCAGCACCCTTCTGCGCCATACCGATTTGTCTATCAGTAAGGTTAAAGATTTGGAATAGTGACGTTGTGTTGATTAAACGCCAAGGCACATAGCCTGAACGTAGATTTTGTAACGTCCAGCCAAGCTGTACAATAGAACGCAATTGTGACTGACCATGTTGTAATAACAGTAAGTCTTGCGATAATATATCGATTGCTGAAGACACAATGCTGTCCAATGAAAAAATTCTGGAGGACAGAGTCATTAACCCATTGTCCACTACAGAAAGTGATTTTTCCAAATTAATACGGTCAATTTCCCGTATTCTCTCTGCTGTCTCAATTTGAGTAACCTTCCAGGCCTCATTGTATGCTGCATATACAGAGGCTGCTATGAAACGCTTTTGACGCTGTTTGCGTGGTCCCATTATGAAATCACGCAAGTCAGCACCATCAGTAAGTAAAGTTAGGTGTTGCTTAATTTCAGGCAGTGTGGAAGTTTGTAGCCATTGAAGGCATAATTTGCCCACACTGTAGGTTGTTATTATCCCTGGGTGATGTCTTTGAGGATATCTAGGGTCTGGCCTGGTCATTTTGAAACCCTGTGTTTTATTCAGGAATCTATCTTGACAGTTATTTGTATCTGTGGGCCAGATCAACCTTTGTTTCCAATCAGGATGTGTTCTGTTTTGGTTAAGTATATGGTTTATGTCTATTTCTTCATCTGTTTCAGAGTTATTGCTAAACATTATTGGCTTTGGAATAGACAGGTTATTTAAATCTTTGATTTTGGCTAAGCCAAGACAGGTGGTTTGTTGAACGGTGTCATTTAAAAATATCATTTGTTCTGGGATCATGCAGGCTCTAAACAAAGCTTCTATACCCTGTACTTGCCATTCTTTTGTACCCCAAACACTTTTCAAATCAACATGTTTGTCCCAATAATCAAATCCAAAAGTATTCATTTTTTCAAAGAAAGAATCTGAATATATCAATTTTGTGTTGGTTATCATGGTTTTCATCCCTGTCTTGTTTGACAATTTGTAATAAAATGTTTCAGCATTAGTTATGTTAAAACCTGAAAAATATGAATATTTGCCATACACGGTTCTAGAGCTCCCTTTTGGAGGTGTAGCACAATGTTCCCATTGATTAAAATTTAAAACATTTCTAGGTTGTGCAGATTTATGCAAGAAATGGTTACCATAATGGTTATAGCAGTACATGCTGTCATAATTTGTAGAACCCTGCAAATAATCATGTTTTGTAAATTTAGCAGACATTACTAAGTCAGACATCATATTGTTTATACTTTCAAAGTCCCAATCATCAGCAAATGAGTTTGGTTTTGCAAAGTCACTCAAGGAGATCTTGATTTGGTGTGGATATTTCAGGATCTCGACCGGACCATAAATTTCATAGTCAGTGTTGTCCCAGGCTACCCCACCAGATATTGGAATTGCTGTGAAGTTGGCTGAAGAAAGTTCTGAAGAAAGTTCTCTTTTCTCGACGTGTGAAGATGTGTGTGGTTTGAGGACCAAGTTGATGTTCTGACTTGCTGTGTCCATTTTAGCATATTTTCCCTCAATGAAGCGTCCCAAGGTAAATACCATGATGAGCCAAAGTATGAGGATAAATGCACCAAAACCCACCCAAAATTCAATCCATGGAGAAACTAGATATGTTTCTTTCAGTTGTTTCAAAAGTTCCTTAGCTTTGTCTTTAAAGGATTTTGATGATGGCTGTGTCTTTTGTTCGCTGAAGCCTTCACAGGAATCATCGAAGTTGATGAAGTAACCGGATGCAGTTCTGTCAATTGTTCCAATTGGTTCAGGATTTTTGTTTCTCGCATTTTCACTTGGTACTTCTGTATAGATTGGTGTGTCTCTGCTAAATGTCTTTATTTGGGTTTTCAGAGGTCTAAGTTCTATTGCATTGTTGCATAGTCCTTGTTGTTCTTCTGTAGGCGTTTCGAATGTGATGAGCCTCTTTGATAGGACCTCTGTACTGGTAGCAAACCTTGGTGTTCTGCTACTTATTGGGAGTCCACTTGGCCTACTGTTGGTTATCGGCCACATGTTGTGGTTTTACCAGGTCGATGGATACAACTCGGTTCTCCTTTTTTCCAGCAAGTGGCGGTAGTACAACTGATCTTGTCCCGTTGACAGACAATACAGGAACTGCTTTTCTGTAAGAAGGCCCAAATTCCTTCTTTACCGCGATCTTCTCCCTGACTAGATCCCCTATTTTTGGAATCCAGACAGGTCTTGCTGGGACAGGTGGTGATTCTTCAGTGGTCGTTGGCTGTTCTTTCAACTGTATGTTGCTCAGGTCTTTTCTTGTTTTGTTTAAGTCCTGCAAAATAGCCAAACGGTCTTTGACATCAAAGCTTTTTTCTGTTACCACTGAAGTCTGACTATCAAGGTCAGAGATCAACATCCTAGTTCCGAATAATAATTCGTACGGACTGAATCCCTTCAGAGAATTTCTTGGCAAGTTATTTAGACTACGTTGGACACTTATTAGATGTTTGACCCACCCAGCTCCCGAACCTAATATCCTTTCTATTATAGATTGCTTTCTGTCTTGGTTTTTTCTTTACACCATCCCATACCCTCAGGAAGGAAGTGAGAAGATTCCCGCTGGGCTGTGCTCATTTGGCCATTCTTTCCCCCCCCAGGCTGGATTGCCTGAGAAAAGGAAAAAAAAAAATGGTCGAACGTAGCATGCTCTTAGCGTATATGCCAATTAGACTCGCAAATCTTGTATAACAGTCCGGACGTCAGCCGAGTGCTGTGGATCTACATTATAAGTGGGAACTAGCCTGTATATGTTAATCGCAAGCCATTCTTTTTAGTGGTGATGTTATCTGCCTTGATACGACGAGGTATTAAACTGCTTCTCTCCCCACTGCGATCTCTGTTGCAGTTTGGGCAGTTTTTTACAAACATGGTGTAGTGCAGGCTCATGCCTGGCCACCAGTACCGTGATTGTAATTCTTCCAGAGAATCTTTTAATTTAAGGTGTCTGAGACCCTCGCCCATGTGTGCGTCTGCGATTAACAAGTTTCTCCTGTCCATGTTTGGAATCACTCTATCCCCCACTCCAGGGATTCGAGCAAAAGGAATGGAGTTTGCATCTATGATGTATGTGTAATTGAGTGGATAGTTGATCGGTAACGCCGAGCAGTCGCCTTTTGATGACGTTTTTACTGCCAGCAATGTTTCGCCGTCAATGTATTTTAATGTACGCTTTTTTCGATCTACGGGAGCCGGTTTACTGGCTGCCGCTGCGGCTGTTTCAGCCAATGAATTCCCTACAACGTGAACGCCATCACGCTGATGACTCAGTGAGTGTGTCACGTGAGTCTTTGGTAGTTCTTTTTTCAAAAGAGCTACCTGTTCCCAGAGCAATCTCTGCTTTATTGGTGCATCTGTGTCATCTTTGTAACCGTTCTGAATCCATGTCTGCAAATCCTTGTTATATGCTTTGACGCAGAAATATGAATCTGACACTATAAGTGTCGGGAATTCGCGATCCGCATTATCTAGCGCCATTTTCAAAGCTATTATTTCAGTTTGTAGTTCTGAATTAGTTTCTACTGAGTGTGATTTTGTTAATAGAGGTCTTAGTTTACCTCCGTGCCACACTTCTTTTGTAATCTCACATGTGGGATTGTATGCATGTTCTCCCCAAACGGAGGGTTGAGCATGTCCGTCTGTATAGATTACACAGGCGTAATGTCGTAGAGGCAGAATGTCGATTGGCAGAGGATACGTTTTTTCATATTTTAGATTTTTTAATTCTTCTAGTTTCTTAAAAGACTGTTAACCAGGCAATACTTGATAATTCATATCCTCCGTACTGGATTTTCAGATGGGCAATTCTGGACTTTTTGAAGTTGAATTTGTAACCCTCTGCAGCGAAACCAAGTATTATGGTGTTCACTCTTTTCAAGTGAGTCTCCAAGTCATCATCTGTTAAGTAAATGTCATCGACATAAGATAATGCTTCATCATCATATAGTTGTAGTAATTCTGTTACTCTCGCTGAGAATACCCCCGGGCTATTCTTGTACCCCTGGGCTAACCGACAGAATTGTTTTTGAGTGCCATTTACTGAAAATGCAGTTAAATATCTGCTCTCTGGTGCTATGTTTTGACAAAAGAATCCGTTGGAGATGTCCAAGGTAGTTTTGTATTTTTTGCGCACTATGTTATTCATTAGTGCAGCACTGTGTGAATTTTGCACTGCAAAAGTTTTGCAACATGTGTTAAGGTGTCGGTAATCCAAAACTAGACGATATGAATTGTCTGGTTTGGAGACCGGAAACAAAGGATTGTTCATTTGTGAGGTGCAAGTTTCAATCACCCCTTGGTATTCTAGCTGATCTAGTATTTCATTTACTTGTTTTTTAGCTTCTTGCTTAATTGGGTACTGCCTTTGTGCAGTAGGTTGTGATTTTAACTGGACTTTGTGAGGAGGAGAATCCTCATCCCATCCTACATGATTTTTATATAAAGCAGGTGCTAAGGCCACTGCCCACTTTCTAGCAAGTGTATATTTTTTATGAATCGGTATTTGATTCGAGAAGGCAGGCATCATTACTTCTTCGCCATGAGGGCACTCCCTGACAAACTCTGGTGGCCAGTCTTTTTCAGCTAGAAGGATGTCATAGCCCTTGGATAGGTTATCCCAAAATAGTCCCCTTATTTTCCTAGTCTTATCTCCCTCTATACGTAATGTTATCTCGTATATTTTGTGGGGCTTGCTAACTCTGGTATCTGCAGTTTCCACTTGAAGGTATTCATTCGTGTCCACTGTCTCCAGATGATTCATAAGGACTTTGCGAGCTATGCTCACCTCTGCTGCGCTGTCTAGCATTGTCTGAGCCCATTCTCCGTTTTTCAGTTGTGTCCTCAGTATTCTCGGCATTGTTAACTACCTTGATACTGGCTACCTTCTTTTTTGGAAATTGTGATTTCTTTTTCAGTTGAGCAGGTTCCTTGTCTTTGGACTTGGCGTGCTCTTCTGATCGTCCTCTTCTTTCCGATTTCTGCGAGGAATTCTGAAAAGATTGAGAGGGACGTGTATCAATGTCTTGATATCTATCAGGTTTTTTAATATTATCCCTATTTCTAAGGTTATATCTATTCCCAGAGGGTTCACTCTGAGGTGACCTTTGTCTCGGGTTTGGAGATTTCTCTCTTCGCCTAGGAGACCTTCCTCTGGACTGGAATTTCTTTTCTTTAGGATTGGATTGTTTATTTCCATCCCAGTTCTTTTTTGGTGAATTATTATTAAAAAATATTTTTTCTGGACTTGTAGTCAGTTGCGGTTTTACTGGTATTCCACCTAGACTATCTCTGCCTAGTTCTTCATAGGATTTTTCTATGATTCTGGCAATTTCAGCTGGTTGGTCTGCTATATCTGTCTCTTTTAACCTCTGGCGGATCGCCACGTTTGCTGCTTCACCTTTTATGTTGGCTAGTAATATAGCCGAGACTTGCTTGAAGTCTTTCAGTAATTTCATACCAAGAGTTAAAGCAGGTTCTGGACCG
The DNA here is from genome assembly GCF_964261635.1 of Lissotriton helveticus. Taxonomy (NCBI): domain Eukaryota; kingdom Metazoa; phylum Chordata; class Amphibia; order Caudata; family Salamandridae; genus Lissotriton; species Lissotriton helveticus. The sequence continues at coordinate 791,726,509 of NC_136063.1, read as the reverse complement.
TATTCATCTTGAATTTGTTTTAGCACATCTGGTATTACCGAAATGGATGGAACACCGTGCGTTTTTGTATAGATGGAAGCAAAGACTGTACCCCAAGTGTCACAGTCCTCAATGTGTGGTGCGATTCCCATTGGGAGACATATAGTCAGAATCCTGTGTTTTTCCAGCGGGGTGGTGTCAGGAAACACCGCCTCTATTTGGGTAATTTTCTGTGCCAACCAGAATGGTATTTGTTCCCGTTTAGCTGGAACTTTACCTAGGCAGGATTGGATGTTCTGTGGTGTAATTTTATTTGTGTTCCCCTGGTGAGGGGTCAGCTGTGGAAGTTTAATCGCTGGCTGAATTGTTGAAGTCCGCATTACATACTGAACTAATTGTCTGTGAATTTTTAGTAGTTGTTTTAGCTGTATTAACAGCTCTGCTGCAGGCATTCTTTCGATGTCTGGATGTGGTGTGTATCCGGCTAGGACCGGCCACGTTGCTCCTGGTCTTCCTAAAGGACCGAGCCTTGTAATGTGATTGTTATGTATTAGGGCGCCATCAAATAAGAGCAAATGCTCTTGGAATTTGAGTGGTACTTCCACCTCCTCGAAAGGAGTGTACGTTTCAGGAGGTTCCTCTACTTTGTAATAGTGGAAGTACTTTGTTACAGCATTTGCTGCTGGAAAATGTATCCATGTATAGTATACCTCTGTCTGCCGATATTCGTGTGCCTCAATTACGAATATGACTGTGCCACCTCTAGGTGTCAGTCCATTTTCTATAAGTTTTAAGGTTATAGATCTCCTTTTAATGACCGGAATAAGTATTATATCCGCGTCTGCTGCTTGCATGGTAGCATCAGCATCTGCTATTTCAGTAGCTAATCTAATTGCCTCTCTTTCTCCATCGCTGTCTCCCATTTTACTGACAGGATGGTATTATTTTTGTTTGCAGATCAGGTTTCTTTATGGAAACAGAGATTAGGTGCACAATATTCTGGAACTGTTTTATCCTTCAACGTTGACTAGACCAAGAACCATACATAGGAGTTCCCTCCTGCGAGGTTTTGGAGGATATTATAACCTTTCACCCACTCCAGACGTCTTTGGAGTATTTGGGAAAAGGGGTCTGAGTGAGAAAGCACGACTGAGTTACTCTAAATGTCTTACGTTAGTTTTATCGCCCTTTCCAAACGCGTTGGGCGCCATGTAGTGTAGCTCCTATTTTCCCAATAGGCTCTGCGCATTGGAATAGTACCTACAGCAGTAAAGGCCTAGGCCAGACGTTAACTAGGTCTACTACTGTCGATACTAGACTTAATTTTTGGGTTTGCCAGCTAAGCTCAGAGTTCGCTAGAAACTTTCTCGAATGTTCAAGGAAGGATTAACTCCCCTGATTAGACAAGAAGGGATTTAGTTTCTGACAACCATAGAACATGACAACTTTGCTCTCCCCTAATCAAGAGTCAATCTCGAGAGTCGTGTGAGCACAAGGCAATTATTTTACTCAGTCAGTACGTGCATTCTTAGTCTCATCAGAATGTAGAGAAAAGGAAGAGACGGGCGTGTTCAATAAAAGATGTTATTTATTGATCAGTCTCTTTTCTCGTACAAGAGAAATGGATCGATATTATTGCAATACTTATAGTTAAGTAAAGTGCATACATTAGAAGCAATAGTATAAAATAATACTGTAAAAACATTGATATGGTTTCTGAGCCATATGATGTTTAAAATGATTAAAATATATTTACATACACATATACATTTTGACTAAACGTACTCAACTGGTGTTTCTAAATACGCCTACCCCGTGTACCTGACCTAAGTCTAATGCGTGGGCGGGAATAGAAAGTTACAGTTTAAGTTAAGTTTGTTTTTGCCAAGTGAATAACTAAAGAATTCTCTAGGAGGGGTTATTCAGTTCTGTACCTGGAATTTAGGATGAATGAGGAATGGTATCTCTTTCTCTGCTCTCGATATTCCAGGCTGCCTGCGAGGGCTGCCCAGAAGCGCCGGTGCTGGGTCTCTCGGCTTGAGATAGCAGCGCGTCTCTCAGCGCGTCAGGAAGGCGGGGCTGCTGCCTGCGGGGTCTGCTTCTGCTCTCGGCTTCGGCAAGTATGGCTGCTCCGTCTTGTCACCACGCGTGTGTTTGCATAGGGCAAGGTCGGCAATATTTATACCTTAAAGGTGCCGAGATTGACGTAAGGATGGACATAGGTACGTCAATAAAGATGTCATACGACTTGCTCGTTAGCACATTCTTTACTAAAGTTCTCTGTGAAATCAAAACAATGGCCGCACGGATTATCCAGGTTGTCATAGGTTTGATTTGTTATGAGAACGTCGTATGCCTTATCAGGGGCTGGAGGAATGTCGCTTGTCTAATTAGATCTCAAGCGTTATGACCTAATCAGATAACACGTTCCTGTGCCGTAGTGTGACTGCGTCAGATAACGGTATCTGCATCATGGGGGTTTTCTTGCCTCATGGGCTGACTGTTAGTTAACTAGCTAGTAAGTTTAACCAGAATAGGGTCAGGAATAGGGGGATCGAATCAGAACCTATAGAAATACACGACAATAGGATGGTATTCTAAGGGAAAGCATGGAGCAGTAGGTAAAGCTGTCACAAAGAAGAAGTTGAAAAGTAGTCCAGCAGCTGAGAAGGCAATGAAAGGACCTAATATAAGAGAGACAAAAAATAAACGTGGCAGTACTAAGAAAAAGAGACAATGTGCTGCCAAATAATCAAAGGTAATGGAAATGATGGGTAGATGATAAGGAGGATACATGGGGCAGATGGAGGCAGTGGATTCCAGGTCAGTTCGTGTTTCAGAGGAATTAAAGCAAAGTGAATGGGAGGACATCAAGAGCTGAACTGAGAAAAGGAAGTAAAACAACAGTAGTCTGGTGTGGTGGTAAAAGGGAGAGGTAGACAAATATCTGTGACTCATCTGTATAGACATGGGAAAATTAGCCAATCAAGGATGCAATGGAGAAGACAGATGTGGTACAGATAGAATAAGGGAAGTTATAAAAGTACCTTGTTTTGACAAATGTCACAGAGGAAAGCAAAGGGGGGAATTGGGAACCAGACCGGTGTTCTGAATAGGAACGTGAACAACTATAAGAGGCTAGCGCAAAGTTTAAAGGGTATCCCGAGGATGATGATGGTCAACTATCGCAAAAGCAGAGCAAGCTGAGAAGAAAGAGACACGATGAGAGTGGCAAATCAGCAGTGAGGTGAATAGTAGGAGGCATAAAGCTGTTATCCACAATATGACTGCCGCAAACATGGGCCCGAATGGAGAGAGCAATGGACGAGTGCCTCCATTACTACAGAGCTGGAAATGAACCAAACATTTTAAGAGTGTACAAAAAGTGCAGGCAATTTAAACCAAGGAAATTAGGGGGGAAAGATGGGACACCTACGTTATTTCAAGAGGAGAGAATAGTATTAATTCTGATGTATTATCATATAGCATTTCGAACGTGTGTACAGAAATCATAATACAATGCAAAAACTTCAGTAGGAACGGGTAAGAGAAAACATAATGCCATTGAAGTGCAGAAAGCTTAAACTATAGGTATCACAACTTGTGAATTAGTAGGTCACGGTAATAATATAAACAATACAGTAGATTGACACATGAGGTGAATCCTGCATATGTGGCAGAAGAAAATCCGTATCTGGTCTCTACTGGGTAGTGAGAAGGAACAATAGCTCAAGTAATTTACATAAAATCATAGGTATTACATATCGTTCTCACAAAGTCATAACATTAATATATACAACACCATAGTGATCTAAATAGCATTAAATCATGCAACAAAGACCGAGACCTACATCTAGTCCGAAATAAGACTCCACATTGAATGTTCTTGGGTTTGTGTTATAATACTAATGAGTATAAGGGATCCAAAAGGCAAAGAAGCCTGATATATATGGCACAATGAAATAACTTATAGATAGAGGAGTATGCCCATCTAGTCCACAATGAGAGAAGGAAAGAATCAAACAAAACCATAGCCACATGAGGATTTAAACAAATATAGAAGAGGAAGGGGTGAAATAGCAGCACTGGAGTTTCTATATCATGTGTGCACTATGCACTAATTGTGCAGTTTTGTGAAGTATGTGAATTAGAGTCTTGATCCCCTAGGCAGGGAGGGCCATTTATCCTCTGATGAATTAAGCACCAGCTTTTCTTGCCAGTGCAACTGCATCTCAGTTTCTTTTTTCTCCAAGAAAAGGTTGATCATAGAAATATTATAGAAGCCCATGAATACACATTTGTCCATTCCTAACTGATCATCTAGGTAAGATTAGGTGATGAGGCCACAGGTATGAGGAGTCAGTCCCAAACTCCTTGTAGTACAATGTATCAGTTGTCTATAATGCCAGCCCTGAGAGCTTGGAGGTAGTTTTTTAAGTGAGGTTCTGCAAGTGGTTTTATTGCAATATCCTTCAAAATGGCTGTTTGTCGAAGTATACCTTTTAAAGAGGGCTGCAACCAATGGAACGGGGAGGTATCAGTCCGGAGACCTGCATTATGCCATCATGGGTCATCGACACACTTTCAAATTCTTCTGGGAAAGTGCCCATGATCCTCTCATTATTGCAATGGCCGGGTGCACTGCAAGGTGTTCTTAAAGTAAAGGATGCCTAGACCTGCAATGCCAGCAAGCTTCAACCTCTTAAGCGTGGCCACAGAAGGGGATCAGGGTACACTGGTGAGAAATATACTAATTGGGTGTGTCAATCAATCAAGGATGTGTTATGCGCAACAAATCACCTGCAGGGTCTCAAGGGTGTGTACCGTGCCAGGTTATTAAATTCTATCCTGGGCATTCGTGGGGATTCCAATGTGGTGGTTACCAACATCTTTCTCGCTCGGAGCAGGTCTTGGCATATGGAGAGGCAACATAACTAAAATGTAATTATATCTGGGTGCTGAGACCTTCCTTACTACCTAGACCTTGCCTCAGAGTGTCAATTGTAGGGCTGAACATCGGATAAACTCATTCCTAGTCTTGCCAATCAATGAATTAAAATGATCTGCACCATTGTCTTCAGGACTCTTTTACAAAGTCCCTAAAAATGTTAAGCTTTTGGTGGATAACTGCTTGAATTTATTGCCTGCCACCATTTCTTTCGGGCTGGACTGTTCCCACAAGGAACAGGGTCAAGACTGATTTGCATATGGCTGCGTCCAAACTGGGATGGTGTGGTGAGCAAAAGAATGATGGATTTAACCCAGATCCTTGTGACTTGGGGTGAATGTTTGCATTGTCCAGCATTCCGTCCATCAATTGTTTCTTTTGCATATGTCACCCTAAGTGGGAAGGGTATGCCCAGACGTGGGTCCTGTGCTCACTACACCACTGGATTCAAGCTAACCTGGCTGATGAAGGCTGATGCCCTGAAACCGGTCCCAGGATGCTTGTTTCTGGTCCAGGGAGGACCTGGCTTGGCAGTTCAGGCTGGACTATTCCCACAAGGATCAGGGTCAAGACTGATTTGCATATGGCAACGTCCAAACTGGGATGGTGTGGTGAGCAAATGAATGATGGATTTAATCCAGATCCTAGTGACTGGGGGTGAATGTTTGCATTGTCCAGCATTCTGTCCATCAATTATTTCTTTTGCATATTTTGCCCTAAGTGGGAAGCGTATGCCCAGACGTTGGCCCCGTGCTCACTACACCACTGGATTTAAGCTAGCCTTGCTGATGATGGGTGATACCCTGGAACCGGTCCCAGGATGCTTGTTTCTGGTCCAGGGAGGATCTGGCTTGGCAGTTCGGGCTGGACTGTTCCCACAAGGATCATGGTCAAGACTGATTTGCATATGGCTGTGTGCAAACTGGGATGGTCTGGTGAACAAAAGAATGATAGATTTAACCCAGATCCTTGTGACTGGGGGTGAATGTTTGCATTGTCCAGCATTCCGTCCATCAATTGTTTCTTTTGACAATTTCTTTTGTTGCATCCCTCGACATGGTAGGGACTTCACTCTTGCCCCAGCTAATTGTATTGAAAAGAAAAGCGGATAATCATCAATTAGAGACATTAATTAGAGAGATAATAGCTGGAGCCCAGATATCATCTGCCAATAAAAATGTTAGATTCACCATTCGGTGTGGCGATCCTCTAGATCAATTTAGACAGTCGAAACACAGGAGAGACAGCTTTCACTCACAATAAGAAGCGGAATGGAGAGAAAGGGAATCCCTGCCTCATACCTCTGCGGATATGAAATATTTCTGAGTGAAAGCCACCACAGTCAAACTGGGCTGTCATGTTTGTGTAAAGCTATTTATGAAGTTATGGCAGAGGTACACGATTTCCAGTGTTCTGAATAGGAAGCCCCCTTCAACATGGGCAAAGACTTTATCGCTTCTAGCCAGTCACCTCTACTTTTCACTGTCCCTCTTTAACCTTCCTCAATCACTTAGAAAGGCCTAGAACACAGTCACCCTGTGAGTCATGGATGAAAGTAGATATTATCTTTGAATGTAGATTATCAGATTTAGGCCATGGTTTTACATCAGCATTAATGAGGGATATGGGGCAGTAACTAGCACATGGGGTCTTTCGCGGTTTTAGCAGGAGAAATATAATTTTAAACTCTTGATAAAGGTTACGGGTAAATCAGAGTGAGCTATCCAGAGTAATGAAAATACCTAGGTATTTAAAGCCTTCTGATACAATAGGTATGGTGCAGTTTCGGGGTATCAGAGGGGGGTTACCACAGAGGACATATAAGAGAGATTTCTGCCAGTTGATACGGAACCCGGAGAATCTGCCAAAATGGCCAAGATGTCGAATACAGCAATAAGGGATCTTTTAGGGGATGAAAGATATAAAAGGATGTCGTCAGCGTATAGGGATATTCGATCCTCCCAGTCAGCCGACCATCGTAGACCGCGGATCATTACGTCTTTCCCAATCCAGGCCGCCAGGGGCGCGAGGGCCAAGGCAAATAGTAAGGGAGAGAGGGGCATCCCTGATGGGTCCCTCGGCTGAATAGAAAGGTATTTGATATTCTGTTGTTCACAACTACCTGAGCCATCGGGAAGCTGTATAGTAAGCGCATCCATTGGCTAAAGCCCGGCCCAAATCCCAACTTCGTGAGTACAGCGAAGAGATAAGGCCACTCGAGTGTGTCGAAAGCCATAGTGGCATCTAGAGAGACTACAAAAGCATCCTCGCGAATGGTCGGCGCCCTGCCTAAGACCCCTTGGACTCTACGCAGATTCAAAGCAGTGTTTCTCCTGGGCATAAACCCCGATTGGTCCGGGTGTACCAGATCGCTTATTACCTTAATCAGTCTGTTAGCTAGCACTTTGGCTAAGATTTTGGGTTCTGCATTCAGCAATGAAATAGGGGGGTAGAAGGTGGAATCAGTCTTAGGTTTCCCTTCCTTATGAATTGTGACAATGGTTGCAATTCTTTGATCAATGGGCAGCGACCCCTGCTCTAGACTGTTTTCGAACATAGATTTCAGGTATGGGGCCAGTTTATCCAGAGAAAGTTTGTAGAGCTCGATCAGGATACCATTTGGGCCAAGAGCCTTGCTGGAGTTAAGCGCTCGGATTGCGGTTGCTATCTCGTCAGCGGTAAGGGCACTGTCCATAAATGCTCAGTCGCTGTCCGATAGCACCGGGAAGGAGATATCACGTAGGAGTTCAGAAGAGTCTGACTCAGTGTATGGCGCAACGGAGCTGTAGACTGGGTGGAAGTGGGCTGCAAAGTGGTCGACTATGTCCTGAGGGTCTGTTATGGGGGATCCTTCAGAGTTCAGGGACTAGTCTATTGGCATGCTCTTTTTTGTCCAACCAGGCAATTAATTTCCCTGCCTTGTCCCCCCAGTCATAGAGTCGGCCTAGTCTGTCCTGTCCCAGTAGTTTGGCACGGTCGGTGACCAGGGCCCGATATTCCTCCTGACAGGGCATGAAGAGTTTCAGGTGAGTGATCAGAATTAACGTCATTCTCAAGGCGATAAATCTCTTGCTCTACGTCGGAGATATCTTTTTGTTTGTCTTTTTTGGATCCCGTTATTAAGGAGAGAGCCTCAACCCGGACCACTGTTTTAAAGGCTTTCCACAATGTTTGCGGCGAGTCAACCGTGTGGTCATTCTCCAGAAAATAGTTATCAATGGATTTGACCAGTTCTTTTCATATTTTCGGGCTTTTTAGATACCATGGATTGATTGGGGCAACACGTCCCACCTGGGAATGGTTAAGCACAATATGAACCCCTAGGGGGTAATGGTCGGCGATGCCTCGAAGTAGGTGCCGTATCTCGTGGATGTCCGTCGCTTGTGGGGCAGGGACAACTATATAGTCTAGACGAGAAATACTATTGTGGGCACCTGAGTGGAAAGTGTGTTGGAGCTTGTCAGGGTGGTATGTTCTCCACCTGTCCACTAACCCCATCCCCTCCAAGAAACTTGAGAAGGAGTGTGCAGTGTGAGGAATCGTGCGAGGGGGATGTCTGTCCAGTGTACCCGATATAAGGGAGTTGAAGTTCCCACCGAGCACAAGGTGTCCTCCTGGAAGTGATAGCAGAACTGTGCTGAGGTCAGAAAATGTTGTTGCCTTTAACCCTGGAGGTGCATATATTGACATGAAAGTAATGGTTCGTCCCTCCCAAGTGCCCGTGATACCAACATACCTGCCACGGTCCTCGACTTGATTTTGTCCCCAAACCGTTAACATTCCAACTTAAAATGTTTCCCTTCTTGTTACGCTGTACACCCATTGACTTGTATGTGAAACGCAGCAGCGGTCTCTGCATAAGGCTGGGACTGCACCATCGAGATAATGTTGAGGATTAAAACAAAACACCATAAAACAGTTAAACAAAAGACCCCAACCCAACAATCTCCCACCCCGCTGCCCTGCCCTCTGGGCTCAAAACTACCCATCAAAAACTTGCAGAGTGCCTGTCGCCCTAGAAAATTTCAAAGGAAGAAAAAAAACAGAGGGGGGAAAGCAGTGGGCTCCGTGTCCATGCCCTGTGCTGCGACACTGTCACACCCGTATTAAACATTTAACATATGGCCAAAAAATAAGTCAGTAGTCCCCTCTAAGTAGGATTCCGTTGGCCCCCATCCCTAGCCCACCCCGCATCATTTGCTCCCCCAATCCTCCAAGAAAAACCTGTCAATAACCCATCAAAAACTTGCAGAGTGCCTGTCGCCCTAGAAAATTTCAAAGGAAGAAAAAAACCAGAGGGGGAAAGCAGTGGGCTCCGTGTCCATGCCCTGTGCTGCGAAACTGTCACACCCGTATTAAACATTTAACATATGGCCAAAAAATAAGTCGGTAGTCCCCTTTAGGTAGGATTCCGTTGGCCCCCCCTCCCTAGCCCACCCCGCATCATTTGCTCCCCCAATCCTCAAAGAAAAACCTGTCAATAACCAGGGCTCTGCCTCAGGCCTGTCTATTGTTCGCGTGGCCCCCGGCTCCTCGCTCTGTTGGGTTCTTAGTCCCTTGATAATCGATCCAGTCTGCAACATCTTCAGGTCGATCAAAAGACCATGTTCTCCCCTCCGCCTCAACGCGGAGGCGAGCCAGGAACAGCATTGAGTATTTCAGGCCCCTTTTTGTCAGGTCTCATTTAACAGACAGGAATGATCTCCTTTGTTTCTGTACTCTTTGCAGGAAGTCGGGAAAAAGGAGATATCCGCATTTTCGTAGCGAAGGGGGGCACCGGTCCTGGAATTTTGGAGGATCACATCTCTGTCTCGATAGTTCAGGACTCGGGCCAACATGGGCTGCGGGGGAGTGCCTGGTTGGGGTCGGCCGCCCGGGACCCTGTGGGCCCGCTCAATCACAAAAAATGTACTGATGCCTTTGGGTTGCAGGTGCTTGAGAATAAGGTCTTCAGCGAATAGGTCAGGGGTTTGCCACTCTGATTTCTCCAGGACGCCTATGATATGGAGATTTTTGCGGCGAAGTCGGCCTTCGTAATCATCCAGCTTGAGATCTGTGAGCTTCCGGAAATCTTGTAGTTCCTGGACCTCTCTTTGCAACTGTGCAACGTCCCCTACTAGGCTGGTAGTCGTAATCTTCGCCTGTTTCGCCTTTTCATTAAGCTTCCCCATGTCAGCCCTGATAAGAGTGATGTCGATAGCCACTGAGTCCAAGGAAGTCTTGACACCTGTTATGGCCTCTATGACGTCTTTAAGGGAAAGCTCTTGATCTCGTTCTTTCTTGATTTAAGCCTTGCTAAAAGACCCTCTTTCCCCAGGAACACCTGGGCTCGCAACTGGAATCATGTAGACGTGCCTTCTCTCTGTTCTTCTCTCTCTGCTTCTTGTCCTAACTTTGCAGAATTATCCCCGTCATCTTAAGCAGACACCATCAATATTTGGCTGTACAGAGCGGGTGATCAAGTGGCCCCGCTTAGGCGCGTCAGAATTAGACGCGCCCATGATGCCAATAGATGGTTTAATGCCGAGCTTAAGCAGAAAACACTCACAGTGCGGCAGGCAGAGTGCGCCTGGAGACGCGCCTACAGTCCTATGCTAAAATCACAGTACATTTCCACCTTGAATGAATATAAAAAAGCCATCCTCCTCGCCAAGACCGACTATTTCTCCTCCAAAATTCTCTCGGCCGAAAACCAACCTAGGGAAATCTTTGCCACTGTCCATGAGCTGGCCTCCTCAGACAGGGTCACCCTCAAACCCTCCCCTTCCCAATCCCTCTGTGATTCTCTCAACAATTATTTTATTGAGAAAATCGCTGTCATCAAGGCTAATATATCATTGCCCTCCCCTTCCTTTTCCGACCCCCAACCTCCACCTAGTTTATCATATCTGGATCAAATACCTCCTCTGACTAAGGAAACTCTTTTACCCTTGCTCGTCAGAGTCAAGTCAGGATCTCCCTCGGACATCTGCCCTGCATATTTTTTGAGAGAGATTTTCTCGGCCTGTCCTTTGCCCCCTCTTACTTTTCTTAACGACTCTCTCAAGCGGGGCATTGTCCCAGACCTTCACAAATCAGCGATAATAGTCCCTATTCTAAAGAAGCCCGGCGCTGACCCTTCTTCCCTCCCCAACTACCGCCCCATCTCCCTTCTCCCGTTCTTGGGTAAAGTCCTGGAGAGCCACGTCACTAAAGTCATTAGTGCATTTGTGGAGGATAGCGTCAGCTTAGCCCTGTGCCAGGCGGGCTTTCGTCCATCATATTCCACCGAAAAAGTAGTTCTTTCTGTCATGGACAAGCTCAGAGAGGGGATGGATGTCAACTTGCCCCAGGCATTGGTCCTCCTTGATTTGTCCGCCCCCTTCAACACGGTTGATCACTCCATCCTTCTCACCCATGTCGAGGCGGCTGGCATCAGGGGACCTGCACTGGCTTGGCTCACCTCCTTTCGGAGTGACCGCACACAGGCCGTCCACAGGCCGACTTTTCCTCACCCTCACGCAAGGTTCAATGCGGTGTCCCTCAGGGCTCTTCCCTTTCCCCCCTATTGTTTAACTTATACATCTTCCCCCTTATTTTTGCTTTACAGCATATGGAGGTCACGGTCTTCAACTATGCTGATGACCTCCAGCTTATTTTCAACCTTTCTCCTTCCCCTGGCTCCATCCATAACTTTCAATCAGTTATGATTTTTATCAGGGACTGGATGAAATGCAACCACCTTAAGTTAAACCCTGATAAAACCAAACTGGTACTTACAGGTGGTAGCTACAGTCCCTGGACCCCTTTGTTTTGGCCCCCTGCCCTGGGTTCCCCCCTCACCTTCCCCTTCAGTCAAAACACTAGGGATAAAACTCAACAATCATCTCACTTTGCATTCCCAGATTAGCGCAGTGGTTTCATCCTCCTTTCTGACTCTTCGTACAATCTGTAAGATTTCCCGTTTTTTTCCCTTTTCTGCCCTGAAACTTATTCTTATGGCCATGGTCTTGTCACGCCTGGACTATGGCAACATCCTGTACAATGGTGTCCCTGCCTATGATCTCCGGCGCCTTCAACTGGTCCAAAATCAAGCTGCCCGCCTTATCCATGGCCTTCCTAAATCACATCACGTCACTCCCTTACTCAAAGCCCTTCACTGGCTCCCTATTAGAGAACGTGCTCTTTTTAAGATAGGCTGCACGACCTTTCAGGCCCGTGCCGGAACCGCCCCAGCTTTCATTAACTCTGAAATTAAAGCTTATACTCCTAGTAGAGAGCTGCGTTCCTCCTCCCAGTCCCTTCTTTCTGTGCCTCGTTTTAGGAAAAAGTTGGTGGCATGAAGTTCTCTGTTCTTGCCCCCACCTTTTGGAATACCCTTCCATTTCCCATCAGGTCTTCCGCCTCTTACTTTGAGTTTCGTAAAGCGTTGAAGACCTTCCTTTTTCCACAAGCCTTCTCGCCTTAGCGCCCGCGCTCTGTTCCCTCTGGGTCCGCATCCCTAGCACCAAGAAACCGCCTAGTAGCCGTGCGCTTAATAAGTACCTTAACTTCAACTTCAACTTCCTCTTCCCCAGGGCCTCCTCGTGCGGCTTCATCAGACCTTTAGATCTTTGGATACCGTGTATGGGTTCAGCTTGTTAGTTTGGACTGGTTTTAGTCCCCTGGTCCCGGGCCCTTTAGTGCGCTCCATCGTAGTACTTGAGGTGGCTCACAGATGGGTGAAGGTTATAGAGGGCAGGTAGATGAAGTAATGTCTTCGGCCCCCGGATAAGCGTGATGAGACCAACACTTAGGGAGAGCTCGGGCCCACGAGGAAGCAGGCATTGGGAAAGGCAGAAAAAGAGAGTTCACCTATGGATCATTGCCGCTTCCGATAAGCAGTTCACGGTTGGTGCCCTTCAAGTCGCCTCGAGGTTGGTGTATAGGGTGGTGTCTCTAGGGTGTCTCTAGGGTGTCACCGCGTGATCACAGTCGCCACCTGTAGCGTTGCTTTCGATCGTCCCCCCTTCAGGCACCCAGTTGTGCACTGAGCGCAGCAGCGTCATATATGTTTGGCGCCTCCGCCTCGCAGCCGTAGAATGTCTGAGGCTCCCTTACAGGATATACAATGCAATGTGTCCCAGCGTCGGGCCTCCCCGCGGGCCACGGTATATTTATGGCAAGTGGATTTAGCGCAGTGAGGCAGGCAGATGGGGGGTCGTAATTATCAGGGGTTCGCTGCAGCTATCAGTTGCTCCACGGCCAGTGCTCCCTATTGCACCCCCGCTGTGGCTGCAAATTGCACCAGCAGATGTTTCATGAGGCTGGGAACCCCTCTATGGCTTTGTCCAGTATGGGCTCTTCTGGGGGCTACCTTCCAGACAGGATCACTGTGGCACTTCTAATTGCAGTGACCCTGCAGGACAAAAGACAGGCCGGCTGCCAAGTACCTTGGAATCAGGCCCCCCGCGGGCCGCCGCTAATTGAAGTCCCGGAGGCAGGCTGCCGTAGAGGAGGCAGAGCGAGAGGCCTTACTGTTGGAGCTGCACCGCTGCCATTTTGTGTCATGCGGCCGGCGCGCTAAATTCTTTTGCGAGTCTCTCGCCTCTCACTCAACCCCACCCGCCGCCGTACCATCACAGGTGTTGCCGCAGCTCCCGGTCATCGGAGCTATTTCAGAAGCAGTCGGCGGGGAGAGAGGTTGCGGCAGCACCTCAAACCGCGGCGCATCCGTGCGTTGAGGGAGGGTTGGCATGATCTCCTTACCATCAGGCACAGCTACTGTGTGCCCCGGCTGCAAGATGACGAGTGGGCCACGACACTGAAAGGGTGCCCGCTCCTTTGTTTTGAGCACGCACCGTAGCGGGCGGGATGGGCTCCGCTGTCGATCTGGTGTCTGGGACTGCGTTCAGGTGTTACGGATTGGCAATCAGGATAGTAGAGGGCTACAGCGGGCCACGGAGCTCTCGTACTACACGGCCATCTGCAGTCCATGCTTGGCCACACCCCGTAGTTTCTGTTTATTAAACATTCATCTTACAATACTTTAGTGACCTGTGCTTTGTTGATTCTACAGTACTCACCATGGAATCCATCTTCCCCCGATGTCTTACACCATGGCAATGTTGTTACAGCATTGTGCACCCGTTGCTGAAATGTCACCCTCTAATAATTGTCTATCCTTATCTAATAAAGTGGGCAAGGTAACAACCTCAAGCAATGCTTCGTCGGTTGCCACACAGTCTTTCTGGTCCTAATGGTTCCTGAAGAATGAGGCAAATGTTAGTTATTTCAATAGGGTGTGTGCAGAGAATGTTATCACTGTTGTGCATTGCTCATATCACACTTTGTGCCTACCTCTATTTTAGCTGAGCTGCAAGAAAGCAACCCACCTTCTTTTACTGGTGTTCCTTTAAAAATGATGCAGCAGATTCAACCTTGAAAGTGAAAAGGATATTAAGTTCAACCATTTTACTTACCATCTGGTGTAAAAAGATCAAGGATCATTTGACTGTTTCTCATGTCAAAGTTGATTGAACTATTTCTTGAGTTCATGTTTAGCTATCACTAAGACCTCATCATCTACCTTCATATGGTTACTTTGCTTTCAGCATAAAGAAGATGACCCGAAGCTAAAGAGTCCCAATTTTGACCTACAAGGCTTTGTAAATAGCTCGTAAATATCTCCTTTTGAGATGGTAGTTCACATTTGGAAAGATTTGTGCTCCATTTCTTTGATGGGGAGGCAGTGGCTTAACGAAGGTTTAAGGGGCCCCCTGCAATGTACACAGAGGGGCACCCACTCCGGATTTATTCTGGAGCGCTTAGGCCTGAGTACTGTGCTGAGGGGACTCCCTGCACCGCGGGGGATTCGGGGCCTGTGTTACGCCCCTGTGGGGAGGAACTTGTCCAACATCTAACCCTAGTTCAATGTAGGGGTTAGCATTGACCTCGTTGCCGTCCTGCTGCAATGCTAACCCCTACGTTGAACGTCTTGCGAGTGCGCATGCGACGGCGACGAGGAGGCAGGAGAGTGGCAAGGTTCCTCAGGAGGCAGTTACAGGACAGGTAAGTACCTTTTAATAACTTTTAATTATTTGGGGAGGGTGGAGGGGCTGGCTAACTACGCTCCACCACCGAGTCATAGTTCTGCTTGAACTCCGTATTTGCAAAGGAAAGCGAGATGTGAGCAGAACTACGTCAACTCCGCTGGCGGAGCGTAGTTACCCGCCCGGGGATAGACCCATCATGATATCCTGGAATAACTGTCCTTGCAATCTATAGCGCCTTTGCTAGGTAATCGTGATACAATGTTACCTCTCAGCCAGGATCTGCTAGGCCAATCTAGGATTTTTGTTTTACAGACAACAATTGTTTCCTATGGAGCTGTTTGAAGATTTAACTTACATTTATCGAAACACTTTAGGATTGTAGCATTATGCTTCAGGTTATCCTGTAAATGAAAGAATACTCAAAAGAGTTGCTAAGTTAAGAATCACACTCTATTAATGTTTACTAATTACTTTGCAGTGGCACACAAACCAAGTATAAACTATAACTCATGTTCCACAGAGAGTGAAAAGTGACGAAGCTTGAAGTAGCTAACCTATTCATAGAGCGACTGTCAATGAACATACATTGAAGACACTCATCTCTCATATGTTTAATTTCAGGAATATCAAGTTTCACTGCAAAGTACAGAGATTTGATTACAGAGAGATATTGTTCAAGTGCATCCATGCACTGTTACAGTTAAATGCAGGCATGTCATACAAGTAACTCTGATTTTTTGCAGACCTCAGTGCCCAGTAGAAATTGTGGGTCAGAGATGTGGCGTCCAGTATCTCTTTGTTCTTTCTTATTGCATTCCTCTTTCCCTGTTTCTACCAGTGACCCTAAGATTCTAACTAAATAGATAAATATAGATTTACTATATGTGCATGTGGCCATTGGTTGAGATGGTGAGAAACGGAAGAATGCATCACCCTCGTTGAATCTCAAGTACATCTGTGCTCTATGGCAGTCACGAAGATGAGACAATGACTGGTACTTTTCTCTTCTTCATCCTGTTGTCCAATGCAGGCCAAGCAAGTATCAGTGCTTAGACCATGAACCAGCAACAACAATTGCAGGGACAGCGCAGCAGGCACAAACTACAAATTAGTCTAAATGTAGATTTGACTTGACATACAAATGGACTTTTTTTTAAAGTGCACACCCCCTTTTTGAATGCACAAACATTGGTTTTGCACTCATAAAAGGATTACTGACACAATTATTTTCTGGGTAATTAAATCTAAACAACTGGGTGGGGATATTGTGTAATAGCTGGCATGTCCTTTAAGTTTGTGCAGATCCACAAATGGGGCCGATTATGATTGCGGTTTTCCCTGCATCCTCGGGGCCGGCGGGAAAACCGCCGCGGAGCCTCCAAAGACCCACCGCCATATTAGGATGGCTGGTGGGTCTGGAATTCCGTCCGCAGCTTTTCCGCCGCGGTCGCCTTCCGACCGCGGCCGAAAAGCTCTAACATGGCTGGCGGTATCTATCAGACACCGCCTGTCAGGATTCAGCCCATGTACGGCATTGGGAGGCACGGAACTACATTTCCCATGATGCCGAGGTGCTGACAGGAAGTGCTAAAACCTGTCCTGGTGCGCGAGAGGTTGCGCATAATTCCTTCCTGTTTGGTTTCTCGCCGTGTTTGGCGAGGATTGTTCAGAAGCCGGGGAGCGTCTGGAGCAGAAGAAGCTGAAAACTGTTTTCGTTGGAGGAGTCTGTGAGTAAACGGAACGGAGCCTGCTTAGGCTTCTCCTCTCCTCTGTTGCTTGTTTCCATTAGCGGGTTCTCGCCGCTTGCGGAGCCTTTTTTTGAGACACAGCAGGTTACAGCGAGCCGTCCGCCGCGTAACGCCGTGTGTGTGTTTACTTGCTGATTCAGAATTAGACATTTCAGCGGGTTACTGCGTGCTAGGAGGCAGCGTAACGCCGTCTGATTTTCTCGATTGGGAAAGTGTTTGGAGGACTTTACAGCGGGTTACTGCATGCGGCTGCAGCGTAACATCGTCTGTATTTTGGGACCTTTTCGATTCTGTGCTCTTGGTGCGGAGCTTGGCAGTGGTCGCAACCGCAGGTTGCCGTTGCTAAAGGAGATTCCTTTGGATTTAAACTTCTTTATTTTGGCTGTGAGAATAACAGCGCTTTCTGGTTTCTTTTTTAATACTGATACCATCATCCTAGGTAGGGGGTAACTCATCGCTTAATTCAGGGAAGGCTTCTGGATGGTACTGTTGAGTAGCCTTCTTACAGGGTGTCTTTCAACCTTGTCTTGCTGCCTTCACGTTCAACTGTTCCTGTTGGTTCATAGGCCCTGCATGGCTCAGAGGATTTACAAGCAGGGTAGGGGTTTGGAGATAAGCATTGTTTTTGAGAGTATGTTAATGATTGACAATACACTGATACTTTATTCTGCTTTCCTCATCAGATGGTGTTACAGGGTGTCATATGGTGTTTTGTTATAAACATATGCAGAGGACGCTCAGGTATTAATGACATTTGTGTTCTAGCGAGAATTGATGAGAGTAGTTCGTATACAAGTATCTTATTGTTGTGTTTATGTCTTTTCAGAGCCTTTGTCCCTGCTGACCCCTCCCCTACCTGGTGTCCCTCGCTTGATAACTCGAAGACCCTGGGGGGGAACCCCATGTCAGGGTACTTGGTGATGTCAGGAGATGGTCCTTTATTCTACTGCAGCTGAACCCTGCAAAGCTAAGCCTGACAGAATTACGCGCCCACGTAATTTGCTTCGCCCGGTTCGGTTGTAGTGGAATAATGGCCACTATGGATGATGTGATGCAGGCTCTTCTGTTAGTACAGCAGGAGTTGGCTTCTTCCAAAGCAGAGGCCAAAAGGTTGATAGAATGTCCAGAAATCCGTTTGATGCAAGCGCTGGGGCCTCTCAGATTCAGGTGACTGTTCCTCCTCCTATTCCTCTGGCTAGTCCGGAGAGGTACTCCGGAGATCCCTCTATGGTGCAGGTGTTCCTAACGCAGATCATGCTACACTTCTCCTGCAAACCCGCATCTTTCCCGAATAACCACTCGCGAGTTGCCTTTGCCATATCTTATTTAGTCGGGGATGCGGCTAATTGGGCGGTTCCTTTGGTAAGAAACAATGATCACATTTTATCGGATTGGGCAGCTTTTAAGGCGGAATTTGAGCGGGTATTCGATCGTAGAGCTACCACATTTAGCGCAGATAGGGAATTGCTTGAGTTAAGACAAGGGAAAAAAGATCTGATCACTTACTTAACCACCTTTAACAGGCTGATAGCAGAGACTGAGTGGCCCGAGGAGAAACGGATGTCGTTGTTTTATCAGGGCTTACGAGACGAGCTTATGGATGTCATAGCCCAGATAGCTCCCCAACCTACCACTTGTGCTGCTATGATTAATTTGACTCTGAGATTAGATGGCAGGATGGTTGATAGAGGTGGGGACAGAAGGAGATGGGACAGGGGATCCTACAGGTATGACAGGTTCTCTCGTAAACCTATCTCCTCTCCTGAGGTGGGAGTAGAACCTATGGAAATAGGTGCGGTTAGACCTGCCCTGTCCAAAGAAGAAAGAAACACTAGACGCATGCAAGGGTTATGTATGTATTGTGGAAAGCGAGGGCATTTTGTAAGGGAGTGTCCTACCAAACCCAGAACCTCTGATTATGGGTCCAGTGGCAAGAAAGTAGCTGTGTCATCATCTAGTAGTCCATCACAGAGCAGCGAACCATCGGAGAGGGGGAGGTCAGATCAAGGATTGCAGCTTCCTTCCCTGACGGCTTTGGCGTTAGTGGACAGTGAGACACACATGAATATACTTATGGATCTAACATACAAACACGAGACACATCAGGTACAAGTGATGTTGGATTCAGGTGCCACCGGCAACTTCATTGACAGTGGCTTGGTATCCCGGTTGGGCATACACAGGGTGAGATTGGGAAAGGCAGAGGAAGTGTTTACAGTTGATGGACAACCACTGAAATCAGGGTTGATTGTGGAAAGAACAGAAACGGTAGTATTGACATACAAATTGGTTACGGAGAGGCATACTGAGAGTCTGGCCCTGAACATAATAGAGGCACCTCAGTACGAGGTGATACTGGGCATGCCGTGGTTGTGCTTCCATAATCCGATCATTGAATGGAAGACGAAAACCATCACATTCTCAGCTGAGGAATGCATAGACCATTTGTTCGCTCTGCATCAGATAGCAGTTACAGCTTTGTCTTGAGCGTATGTAGTTGCTACTGCAGAAGAGAAGGAGGTGTTGTTACCCATGGAGTATATACAGTATGAGGATGTAATTAGTGAAAAGATGGCAGAGCTCCTGCCCCCACATAGGGAGTATGACTGCCGTATCGATCTGATTGAGGGGGCCACTATTCCATCATGCAGAGTGTATGCGCTTTCCGAACCTGAAACTAAGCATTTAAGGGGGTATCTGGACCACTACCTTGAAATAGGTTTTATACAGCCTTCCAGGTCCCCTGCTGCGTCGCCTCTTTTCTTTATATCTAAAGCGAATGGCGATCTGAGGGCCTGTGTAGATTATAGAGTCCTCAACAAGAACACAGTGAGAAACAGATATCCGTTACCCCTGATTTCTGTGCTACTAGACCAGGTGAAGGAGGCCCAGATTTACACACGACTAGATTTGAGAGGGGCGTACCATTTGGTACGAGTAAGAAGCGGGGACGAATGGAAAACAGCTTACAAAACCAGGTACGGGCTGTACGAATATAAGGTCATGCCTTTCGGCCTTTGCAATGCGCCTGCAGCATTCCAATTCTTTTTAAACGATGTACTGAAAGACTTCGTGGATTTGTTTGTCGTTGTCTATATAGACGACATTTTGATTTACTCAGTAAATCCACAGGTACATGTAGGTCATGTTTGCAAGGTGTTGGCTCGGCTAAGGGTGCATAAACTGTATTGCAAACTTAGTAAATGTGAGTTTGGGGTGAGGCAGGTTGAATTCCTGGGAGTGATGTTGTGTCCAGAGGGTTTGCAGATGGCCGACAGGAAAGTACTAGCTGTGCAGGAATGGCCAACTCCAAAGACAGTCAGGGAGGTGCAATGCTTTTTGGGCTTTGCGAACTACTACAGACGGTTTATCCTCCAGTTTTCCAAGGTGGCTGTTCCCATCACTAGACTGCTAAAGAAAGGGTGTGAGTTCCAGTGGACTCAAGAGGCCGATGACGCATTCAACTACCTAAAAAAGGCGTTTACGGAAGCCCCTGTTTTGTCTCATCCTCGTACAGAGCATCCTTTCATAGTTGAGGCCGATGCATCAGATGAAGCAGTGGGAGCGATCTTGTCCCAAAGAGATCAGAGTACAGGACAGCTACATCCTGTAGCTTACTTGTCTAGGAAGTTGAATTCAGCCGAAAAACACTATACCATAGCCGAAAAGGAACTGCTGGCGATCAAAAGGGCGTTTGAGGAATGGCGACACTATTTGGGGGTGCCAGACATCCTATCACAGGAATCTGCAATACATGAGAACAGCGAGACATCTCTCCCAAAGACAGATGAGGTGGATGCTGTTTTTTGCAGAGTACGATTTTGTGGTGACTTTCCGCCCAGGGGCGGAAAATCATAAAGCAGATTCTTTGTCCAGGTTAGATACCGGAGAGGACTGTTCGAAAGAGGCTGTACCCGCTTCTGTGATAGAGCCATCCAAGGTGGTGGGTGCTGTAACAGCGGAAAGGTTCTTGGATAAGGTAAAGGAACATCGCTCTGTGGGTGAATGGAATGCCTGGGTGACTCAACACAGCGAGCGGTCAATGCGGCAAGGGTTGCCGTTCTATCGCTCCAAACTGTACCTACCCATTTCCGCTTTACGAAAAGAAGCCTTTCGGTGGTGTCCTGAGTCTCCATTGGCAGGTCATCAGGGTATCAAGAAGTCTCAAGAGTTGTTGCAGAGACACTTTTGCTGGCCAGAGCTCAATAAAGACGTGGCAAGATGGTTGGTTGAATGTGAAGAATGTGCAAGGGCGAAAGGAGAGACAAGGGGCAAGAAAGGGAAATTGATGCCCATGCCTACACCTATTAGTCCTTGGACACACATACGTTTGGACTTCATCACAGGTTTACCCCTAGAAAAGGGGTTTTCAGCGGTTTTGGTGGTGATAGACAGCCTTACTAAACTTGGACACTTTATCCCTTGTACCAATCTTCCCACTGCCAGCTAAACTGCTCAAATACTTATGTCTAATGTGATCAAATTGCATGGAGTTCCCGAGACTATCGTGTCAGACAGGGGACCACAATTCATAGCCAGGTTCTGGAAGATGTGGTGTAAGGCTTTGCACATAGATTCATCCCTATCAACCTCCTTCCATCGGGCAGACGGAGAGGTTGAACCAGACTCTGAAAAAGTACTTGAGGTGTTATGCCAAAGACGCTCAGGAATCATGGGTAGACATGTTGTGGATGGCAGAACTGGCATATAACAATTCATGGCACAGTTCGATTGGTCTGTCTCCCTTCCATGCCACTTATGGGTTTGACGCTAAGGTACTGCCTATCAACATCCCTGTAGAAGTGCGTAATCAGCCTAGGGTATTGATGGAAGTCAGGAAACTGCACAACCTACAGAAAAAGGTGAGACAGCACTTGATTCAGGCCAAGGAGGTGTATAAGAGATGGGGGGACAGACACAGGCATGACGGACCTCAATACCAGGTGGGAGACAAGGTATGGTTGTCAACAAAAAATATCAAGTTCAAGCTGCGCAGCATATTCCATCCCAGGTTCATTGGGCCATATACGGTGGTGAAGCGTATCAATCCTGTGGCATACAAGCTGCGTTTGCCCGGTTCATTGAGAATCCACCCCGTCTTTCATTGTAGTCTATTGAAACCAGCTGCGGGTGCTAGACGCCGAGCTCCTCCTCCGGTGGTGTGTGATGGGGGCCTGGAATATGAGGTCAGGAGCATCAGGATTCCAAGATACGCAGGGGGGTGTTGTGGTACCTGGTGTCCTGGAAAGGGTATACGGCTGAAGATGACTCCTGGGAATCATGTCGGGATGTGCATGCCCCTGCGGCTGTTCGTTCGTTCCATCGCCGGTTCCCTGCCAAACCAGGGCCGAGGAGGCGATAGGAAGGGGGATGTACTGTCAGGATTCAGCCCATGTACGGCATTGGGAGGCACGGAACTACATTTCCCATGATGCCGAGGTGCTGACAGTAAGTGCTAAAACCTGTCCTGGTGCGCGAGAGGTTGCGCGTAATTCCTTCCTGTTTGGTTTCTCGCTGTGTTTGGCGAGGATTGTTCAGAAGCCGGGGAGCGTCTGGAGCAGAAGAAGCTGAAAACTGTTTTCGTTGGAGGAGTCCGTGAGTAAACGGAACGGAGCTTGCTTAGGCTTCTCCTCTCCCCTGTTGCTTGTTTCCGTTAGCGGGTTCTCGCCGCTTGCGGAGCCTTTTTTTGAGACACAGCAGGTTACAGCGAGCGTAACGCCGTGTGTGTGTTTACTTGCTGATTCAGAATTAGACATTTCAGCGGGTTACTGCGTGCTAGGAGGCAGCGTAACGCCGTCTGATTTTCTCGATTGGGAAAGTGTTTGGAGGACTTTACAGCGGGTTACTGCGTGCGGCTGCAGCGTAACACCGTCTGTATTTTGGGACCTTTTCGATTCTGTGCTCTTGGTGCGGACCTGGCGGTGGTCGCAACCGCAGGTTACCGTTGCTAAAGGAGATTCCTTTGGATTTAAACTTCTTTATTTTGGCTGTGAGAATAACAGCGCTTTCTGGTTTCTTTTTTAATACTGATACCATCATCCTAGGTAGGGGGTAACTCATCGCTTAATTCAGGGAAGGCTTCTGGATGGTACTGTTGAGTAGCCTTCTTACAGAGTGTCTTTCAACCTTGTCTTGCTGCCTTCACGTTCAACTGTTCCTGTTGGTTCATAGGCCCTGCATGGCTCAGAGGATTTACAAGCAGGGTAGGGGTTTGGAGATAAGCATTGTTTTTGAGAGTATGTTAATGATTGACAATACACTGATACTTTATTCTGCTTTCCTCATCAGATGGTGTTACAGGGTGTCATCTGGTTTTTTGTTATAAACATATGCAGAGGACGCTCAGGTATTAATGACATTTGTTTTCTAGCGAGAATTGATGAGAGTAGTTCGTATACAAGTATCTTATTGTTGTGTTTATGTCTTTTCAGAGCCTTTGTCCCTGCTGACCCCTCCCCTACCTGGTGTCCCTCGCTTGATAACTCGAAGACCCTGGGGGGGAACCCCATGTCAGGGTACTTGGTGATGTCAGGAGATGGTCCT
The DNA here is from genome assembly GCF_964261635.1 of Lissotriton helveticus. Classification (NCBI taxonomy): domain Eukaryota; kingdom Metazoa; phylum Chordata; class Amphibia; order Caudata; family Salamandridae; genus Lissotriton; species Lissotriton helveticus. Next base: position 791,703,278 of record NC_136063.1, on the reverse strand, counting down.
TTATTCTACTGCAGCTGAACCCTGCGAAGCTAAGCCTGACACCGCCAGCCATATTAGGATGATGTAAAGGTCATGTTTTCGCGGCGGCTTCTCCGCCGTGGGAAAAGGATACGGACTTTGACTTCGGGGGCCCGTTGCGGGCCCCCTGGGTGAAGGGGGGTGGGGGGTGCACATGGGGGGTACCTATGGTACCACCCTGCATTTGCGTGCACAAAGCAGCAGGCACCGCGCGGTGCCTGCCGCTTTGTGCATGCAAATGCGATACATGCATCTTTAACCTTGCGGCAGGTGCAGCTTGAAGCTGCACCCGCCGCAATGTTAAAGATAGAGGATGTGACCGCCACCCTGGCGGTCACATCCTAATCTGCTCGGAGGGAACGCCGCAGCCCTTGCGGACGTTCCCTCCTGCTCAGGGGTCGCGGACGGACTCAAGTCCGTCCGCGATCATAATCGGCCCCTTTGTCTGGTGCTAAGCTGTATTTGACTAATCTGACTGGGAACCTGCTAATCAGGACACCAGTCTATCTGCTTTCTCACTAAATTGTTGTGTTCAGTACTTAGGTACACCCCAGATTTATACTGGGGTGCCCTTATAAGTCCCTTCTATATGGTACCCATGTATCCATGGCATAGGTACCCCAGAGGTCTCCCATGGGCTGAAGCATGTATTATGCCACCCATGAGAGACCCTTCAAAATGAAAGTACAGTTCTGCCATTGCAGCTTGTGTAAGTTGGTGTTAGCACCACTTTCTAAAGATATAGGTTTCCTATATCTATGGTTACAGCACTTAAAACCTATACGTTACCCCAATAGCAGGCCTTTGCAATCCTGAAGGCAGGGAGCTTGGTACTAAGTGAGAGGGTGCCCCTGCATGAGCAGGACACCCCTGCAGCCAATGGAGTCCATTCTGTAGGGTTGTCAGTCAAGCAGCCATATACTATATAGAGGGGCACCGCGTAATCACGCAATGACCATCTCGAAAACGGATGCAACTAATTCTATCATGTTTGGTAACAAACATGTTGCGATCATACCCCCACAACGTAAACGGTGTGGGAGGTATGATTTCAAGCACTGGAAGAGCCCTCCATTAGGCTCTCAGTGGTCCCGGTACCAGCCTTCTTGACCCAGAGAGCACAACATTTTTGCTGCCGACCATAGACATGATTCTGCCCTCCTACTGCTGAGCCAAGCTCGAGCAGAGGAAGGTTAGACGACAGGCATCCTGTCGCAGGGAGGTGTGACCACCTGACAGACAGGATTTGGTGTATTGGGATGGGGTGAGTGGCTTGCCAGCACCACTCAGTCTGCATGAGGGGCACATTTGGTGTCCCGGTGCATAGTCCAGTTCAAACCAGTTCTGGGTGCTGTTGGCTCCCACTCTGATGTGAAACTGGACGAAGGTCATGGGAGTGACCTCCCCCCTATCCAGACCCTCCCCTGGGAGGGTCCTCTGAATCTTCCAAACCGCTAGGGTATTTAAGGGCTTACCTGGGTGTAGGTCCCTATATGTGTTGTGGGATAAGATTCAGAACAGACACCACTGCAGCTCTACCGTCTGGGCACTCTGGACTTCTCTGGACTTCGTTTGGGCTTAACTTTGTCTCCCTTCCAGTCTGCTGCATCATCTGTGCATGTGCATCATACAGGAACCTTCCAAGGCCTGTAAAGCATCAAAGACACCTGAAGAAATCTCCATTGGAGAGAAGGAGTCACTCCACTGCATTCGCAGGCACCACAACTAAGTCGACTGGTCTGCAGATCCTGAGCTCCTCCGGACTCTGTGGGCTCAGCAACACAGGTGGTAGATTTCCACAGCTCCCAAGGCCTGCCCTGACCCTCTCACAAAGTTTGAGGCCAGTATCCCTTGTGGGCATTACGATAACAGAACCCCTGTGCACTTCGTCTAACTTGCAGTTGCAAAGGCTTGTCGGCTTCTTTGCAAGAAGATCTTGGGGCTCCAAGTAGCCCCAACCTCAAGCACCTCCAGGGACCGAAATCTTCAGCCACACCGCATTGTGTGCATCGTGGCCTGCATCTTTTGGTGAGCTGCTTGAGGTCTTCTCACAACTCCAGTGCCTCCGGCCTGTAGCTCAACTTGAGGGTCACACTTGTTACCTTTGGATTTCCCTGATTGCCCGAGGCCTGCCCTGACTCCCCAGCCTTTGGTGAGTCCCCTGGACCTTGCTGGTCCCTATGTTGCTCCTTCTTTGATTCCTGTGTGGCTTGCCTTTGCCAAGGCTTGTTGGTGCTCCCGCTGGACACCAACCCCTTTGCACTCGACATCCTTCGTGGGACAGCTAATGTACGGCTTCTGGTCCTCCTCAGCATCGCTTTGTCCTCACAGCTGCAGAGTCAAGGTCATCATCATCCATCCTGCAACACCCAACATCGGAGGGCATTCATCACCTAAGTGACATAGACTCTGTCCCCTCTGCTTGCAGGTACCTCTCATCAAGAATCCATCCTTGGGTTCCACAGGACACTTTCTCCTCTTTTGCCAGCGGCACTTTCTTTATGTCCTCCATTGGGTTCGACAGCGGTTTCTGACACCACTTCACACGTATGCACCCGGCTTCCCTGTTGTAGGTAACGTGGGTACTAGGATATCCATGGGTGGAGTGGATCTCCAACCTTCTGTCTTCCATGGGGTTTCTTCAGGGTCCACTGGGAAGGGTCCTTCCTATTTAAAAATTCAACCATGACTTGCACATAAAGTTGTACGGAGCACGCGTTGTGTTTCCACACTGCACAAGCTCTCTGTGGGGTCCCTATCTGCTCACCTTGGGTGGTTGCTTGGGGTCCCAGCACTTCTACGTCCTCTCAACACTGTCTTGACTCGAGTTGTGGTTCTTATACCACTTTCTTAGTATATGGCTTAGTCCCCCCTGGGGCCACTGTGTATTTCGTGTTATTTACTGTGTTTCTTTGCTAATGTATTGTGTGCATTGTCATTATCTCCATGTTGGAGATATTGGAATGTACTAGAGAGTATTATATAATAAATACATATTTTTATAAATACTTGGTGTGGTTTTTTTTCACTTAACCTATACTATAAGATTGCATTCTGGTGAAACAAGCTACTTTACACTCCTTCTGGACTAAGCATGAGGGCTGCTCTCCACAGCTTCCACTTAGAGAGCTTTCTAAGGTTGTCTAAGACCTCTTAAATCCATAAGGGTTGTCTGGACTGGTTCAAGGTGCCCACTTACATTAGTGGACATCATATACCAGGTCAGCTTCTCACAAAGTTCTAGTGGTGAGTACCTGTCTGACATGTGTTTCATTTTTCTCCAGTTAACCTGAGCCGAGGTCCCTAATCTACGTGTTAAAATGAATTGTGAACCTGATTTTTCACCCTATACCACTCAGGAGTCCTTTCCTGTCACTTATGGCATAGTTAGATTATTTAACAGGCAGCCAGGCTCATTCTGAATTTACATAAAATGTTGCTATGCCAAATAACTTCTCTATCAACCTAATGTGCTCCCAATCCAGGGCTGATTTCTGCCTGGCCCATACTTCCAGGTGTGGAAATGCTCATTTTTAGATGGAGTCTTACTATGCATTTTCATTTCAATGGCTGAAACTTTCCTCCTCTTTCTCCTTTTTTTTGGAAATGTATCTCATATCATCTATGTGCCATCTTAGAGCATATTGAACTTAGCCCAGCGAAAATATTCAGACTGTTCAGGTCAGACATCACTGAGCTTATCAGGTTTTAAAATGATCTTTTACTTACATTTTAAAATTGTACTTGCTTAAACTGCACTTACTTGAAAATTGTACCTGCGAAACCTCAAAACTGCTTTTTGCTTACTTGTGTCCTTGGTGTTCCCATGGTCCGTCGCGCGTGTGCCGATTGCACGGAGGGGCTAAACACCCTCTTGGACCGCAAAATGACTCACTTCCTTGCGTGGAATGCAAGGTCAGCGCTCCATACGCTGCTGCTGCGGTCCAGCCCACTCCCTGCTTAAAAGCGAGTGCGCCGAGAGGATGCCCGCAGCAGATTGAACTTAGCCCAGCGAAAATACTCAGACTGTTCAGGTCAGGCAGCACTGACTTTGTCAGGTTTTAAAAGGATCTTTTACTTAAATTTTAAAATTGTACTTGTTTAAACTGCACTTACCTGAAAATTGTACCTGCTAAACCTCAAAGCCGCTTTTTGCTTACTTGTGTCCTTGGTGTCCCCCTGGTCTGTCGCGGCATGTGCCGATTGCACGGAGGGGCTAAACACCATCTTAGACCGCAAAATTACTCACTTCCTTGCGTGGAATGCAAGGTCAGCGCTCCATACACTTCTGCTGCGGTCCCGCCCACTCCCTACTTAAAAGTGAGTGCGCCAAGCGGACATATGCAGCGGCGCTCCAAAGGCAAGCCTGTCTGCCCCCATCCGCGCCTGACTGTCGCCAGACACCAGGCACCCTGCCCAATTTTACCTAGATTCTTCACCCCACTGACCGCAAATGGCCATTCTTAAATATACGAGTCAGGAGCTCTATCCCTAGAAACAGCTCCCCACCGCCCACTAGGTAATTCCCCTCCCCTACCTAGAAGGCCACGCAAATCAGGAATTGCCCCCATTTAGACGGCATCAAATGAAAGCACCCAGTAGCATTAAATGTACAGAAAAAGTGCCCACCCCCCAAACATTCAAACACTTAACCTGTCTATACTGTAACACATTGTCCCTTCCTAAGCACGCATTAGAAATCTGGTCACTATTAGACACAGAAAAACCAGACCTATTTTTTGTTACAGAAACCTGGCTCCAAGACTCATCACTACCAGACATTGCAGTAGTCCTCCCCCCTGACTACAACATGACTAGATTAGACAGGACTGATAGAAGAGGAGGGGGAACCGCAATTGCCCACAGGACAAATATTAAATTATATGTCATCGACACCAATCTAGCGGACTGAGGCGAAATTTGCATCTTCACAATAGAGATGGGGAACAAGGAGTCATGGAAAGGCGCCCTCCTCTACAGGCCCCCCGGAAACAAAGCAAATTTTGTCAACAAGCTCATGGAGACAATAGCTCCACACGTTCTGGCCTCTGGTAACTTTATTTTATTAGGGGGCTTCAACTATCATGCCGAACTAATACAAGATCCCCACACCAACGACCTTATTACCAGCATCAACACACAAGGCCTAAAACTGGCAGTGAACGGCCCCACACATATCGCTGGCCACTCTTTAGATCTCTTATTCACTAATTCGCCTAAAGCAGAGGTCGACCAGCTACTTCCAGTCCTATGGTCAGACCACCATGCCATCAGGTTTAACATTCACGTAAACCTAACCCAACCCCAATCCAGGAAAGAACTGAAATGGAGCAGATCCTGGAACAAGATTAGCTTGGATTCTTTTTCTACACATTTTTCTCCCTCCCTCATTACAGAGCTTACCCAGTCTAACAAGGCAGCAATCGATCTAGACCTCACCATTACCACAACTTTAGATACTATTGCCCCAAAGAAGCTAACTAGATGTCCAAATAAACTCTCTCCATGGTTCACCCCAAATTTGAAAACAACCAAACTTGCTGTCAGGGCAGCCAAACGCAAATGGCGACGAACAAAAAATGTACCGGACAGACAACAATATAAAGAAGCACACAGGCTCTACATGAATGATATATCCTTAGCAAAAAAAGTCTATCTGGGGAACAGGATAAACCAGGCAGCAAATTCACACAGAGAACTATATAAAATCGTTAAAGAATTTACGAATCCCCCAGCCTGTCAGCCCCCACTCACTGAGTCCCAAGAATGGGTCAACTCTCTTTCATCCTTTTTTAATGACAAAATTAATGACATCCATAAACTATTCCCCCAACCAACTGACCTTAACTGACCTATTGTCCGAGCAGACAACCAACAAGCCTTCTCCCCCCCACATCACTGTTCTTAAAGAATTCCACACATTCACAGAGGAAGAAGTAGCCCTTACAATTAACAGAATTAAATCAGGATCCCCAGCCGACCCGGCCTCCTCTCAAACTCTATCTAAAATTGCGCCAGCTCTGCTTCCCGACCTGACCAAAATCTTTAATCTCTCATTGTCTAAATCTATTGTACCTTCTCACTGGAAAGAGGCCATAACCAGACCTATCTTAAAAAAAAACACTGCCGACCCAAAACAGCTTCTCAATTATCGCCCAATCTCCCTCTTGTCACTGTTCGGAAAGGTCATGGAATCCTTGATAAATAAACAACTATACAAACACCTAGAAGACAGCAAGCTGCTAGATCTATCCCAATCAGGAATCAGAGCATTTCACGGCACTGAAACTGCCTTACTTGAAATCGTGGACAATATAAGGCTGGTAGAGACCTAGAAGCAACCAGGTCTAACCGGGAGCTCACCCTTTGTCCCTCGGGTTTCTAAACCTTTCAACAACTTTTTTCGCAACTTTAGTCCCAACTAATACGATGAATAAACAATATTACACTATGTGTTACAATACTGCTTCAAAGTTTACTGATACACTTCAAGAATTTTCATACTGTAAGCATTACAGGGTTTGCATAAATCTAAACAAACATAAATGAATGTAATACACTCTTATCTGTACTTTGAACGACAATAATCAAAAAAGATAGAGAGATACACTGAGAGAGGCTATCTGATGAACATACTGGCAGATTCAGTACAAAAAGTCTCCACTATGGATCGAAAAAGACTGTTGCAGAAGACAGAGAAATCACCTAATGAAAGAATTGTATTTGTGATGAAACATTCGATGCAATCTCAGAGGATTAAACAGATTCTCAAGAAACGTTGGGAAATGATAGCCAACGAACCAGACTTCGCTAACTTATTCAAGAATTTTCCGATAGTGGCACACACTCGTGCAAAAAACATTAGGGAGATACTTAAGGACCCAAGGAAAATTCAAGCAACCAATTTTAAAGGGATGAGAAAATGCCACAACTGTGGTCAATGTAACAATGTCATTGTGAGCAAGGTGTTTTCTCACCCTCACACTGGTAAAGACATCATTCTCAAACATAGTGCTGACTGTAATACCACAGGTGTAATTTATGCGATTCTTTGCCCATGTGGTTTGACTTATGTGGGAAGAACTTCCAGAAAAATAAAAACGCGCATAATTGAACACAAGAGCACAATACGTAACAGATCATCCACTTCCAGTTTAGCCACTCACTGGACCAAGTCAACCCACACCATACCACAACTGAGATTCACAGTGTTAGAACTTGTAGAAAAACACACAGGCACAGACCACAATATTGCATTATCCCGCCGGGAAACATTTTGGATTAAGAAATTGGGTACCTTGACACTGGGTGGGCTTAATGATCAATATGAAATGCTATGTTTTTTATAAAACAGGCTTACAATTTCTGGATATGTCTTGTTTACTTCTTTTAAAATCAGTACTGACATTATCAATGCATGTGAATTATGTGCACGGTACTTATCTTTACATCTCATTATGAATATAAGAGTTTGCTTTACATTTGGGTTTCATGTTAATTTATGCAGCAAGTAAAAGAGCGCTGAGGATGCAATGTTTTCTTACTTACACAATGACTCCACATTTCTCGCTTATCTTTTAAGAGATTTTGTAAATACTCATATGCATATATTAATATGTTTAGCGCAAGAATATAGCATCTATGTTAGGTTTTTTAAGGTTCCATTGTCATTTACATATATGTCACGTTACTAAAGTCATGTTCACAGCCATGCAACATTTTGTACAGGATTGATACCTAATTTCTGTGTATGTCACATACTTTCCTTTTTCTATCGCTATTTAACTTTCACGTTTCATCATACATCATACATTTTATTTTTCGCCATCCTCACTAAACTCGGGACGCAATGACACTTTTCATATCATTTTCTGAGAATACTTAGTAGCGCGTCCACTTTCTATTTTGAATAATTCTCACTGGCCCGGCAGCGTCGCGCTATAAATTGAAACTGAAAACGGACCGGATGTTTATGCCGGAAGCTAACAGTGGGTCAGAGTTCGCAGGACGCCGCGTTGTAGCGAGGTAGGAATCTTGTCGATCACGTTATTATCTGTGCACGGCACAGTGCACCGGAGGGCCTAAGCGGTTTTGATTCTTGACTCGTTTTTTCATTTATTATTTAAGTGGGCACCTTTTGGATGAAATTCGATGAACAGGAGAAGAGGAAATAGAGCACAGAAGGCTCACCATTAGAACTGGGTAAGCGTCAGGCACTGTGGAATAGCAGTTTTCTTCGGTTAAAACTACAATTGCCATTACTGAACTTTATTATATCGCATTTACGTTATTTACAGATTGGGGTATAACTTGCCCCGACACTGACACGCGTTGTATCGCTCTAGACACAAGGCTAGGGTAAGTGATCAGTAGCTATTTCTACCACACAATGCTGGTGGGACTTAATAGAGTTAGGTGACACCATGTTAAACATATACAAGGCTGATGGGTCTTATAAAGTGAGGTGATATTCTGTTAAACACATCACATAGGTGATGATCACTTGTTTCGTTTTTGCACTTTCAGTTGGTGGCGGCAGCTGGTGATTCATAGGCTTTCACCTTTCTTCTTATTCATTACCTCATACACATTTGGAAATCAGTGTTAATTCTAATTGTTAATTATGTACATAGCGTTGAGCATAACGTCATATCATATTATTTTGTAGTGCCTAGAAACGGAACTGAGGTGCAAACCACCTGAACGAATACTGAATACAAGAATTGACCTTAAAAAGTTACACTCCCCTGAAGAAGGGTCGAATCAGACCCGAAATGCATTGGGAAATGTTATATATATTTTTTTCTTTTCTTTTTTGATTATTGTCGTTCAAAGTACAGATAAGAGTGTATTACATTCATTTATGTTTGTTTAGATTTATGCAAACCCTGTAATGCTTACAGTATTAAAATTCTTGAAGTGTATCAGTAAACTTTGAAGCAGTATTGTAACACATAGTGTAATATTGTTTATTCATCGTATTAGTTGGGACTAAAGTTGCGAAAAAAGTTGTTGAAAGGTTTAGAAACCCGAGGGACAAAGGGTGAGCTCCCGGTTAGACCTGGTTGCTTCTAGGTCTCTACAGGGCTGATTCTCATAAAATTGTGGGCACAATTTACCACTGGGATGCTCCCGACAATAGTTTTAATTTCTTACATTTGATTAATTGGTTTAATTTAAAGGTGTGCAGGCTAGACAATTACATTGCAATATAAGGCTGGCCCTTGATGCAAGACAATCCGCCATCCTGATCCTGCTGGACCTGTCGGCTGCCTTCGACACCATCTCACACAGCATTCTTCTAGAACGCCTAGCTGACGTTGGTGTCGAGGGCTCAGCCCTACTCTGGATAAAGAGCTACCTGAGTGGACGGCACTCAAAGGTGCAAATAGGATCATTTTCCTCAAAAAAACAGGAAATCGACAAGGGTGTCCCCCAGGGATCAATACTGAGTCCTACACTTATTAATTTACATGTAGCCCCACTGGCAAAGGTAATCAGAGCACACTGTTTTGAAGCCATGTTTTACGCAGACGACACACTCAATCAATCAATCAATCAATCATAACATTTGTATAGCGCACTACTCACCCGGAAGGGTCTCAAGGCGCTTGGGGGAAGGGGTCTGCTATTGCTCGAACAGCCAGGTCTTGAGTTGTTTCCTGAAGGAGAGATGGTCCTGGGTCAGCCAAAGGTGGATGGGGAGGGAGTTCCATGTCTTGGCCGCCAGGTAAGAGAAGGATCTGCCTCCGGTGGTGGCTCTTCGGATGCGTGGTACGGTGGCGAGGGCGAGGCTTGTAGAACGTAGCTGGCGGGTGGGCGTGTAGAAGGTCAGGCGTTCGTTGAGGTACTTGGGGCCCAGTTCGTGGAGAGATTTGTGTGCGTGGGTGAGGAGCCTGAACGTGATCCTCTTGCTGATGGGGAGCCAGTGCAGGTCCCTCAGGTGGCCGGAGATGTGGCTGCGTCGGGGGATGTCCAGGATGAGTTGGGCGGAAGCGTTCTGGATGCGTTGGAGTCTTTTCTGTAGCTTGGCTGTGGTTCCGGCGTAGAGGGTGTTTCCGTAGTCCAGTCGGCTGGTGACGAGTGCCTGGGTGACCGTCTTCCTGGTTTCGGTCGGGATCCATCGGAAGATCTTGCAGAGCATGCGTAGGGTGTTGAAGCATGATGAGGAGACGGCGTTGAATTGTCTGGTCATCGAGAGGGAGGAGTCCAAGATGAAGCCCAGGTTGCGTGCGTGGTCTGTTGGCTTGGGAGTAGTACCCAGGGCGGGGGGCCACCAGGAGTCGTCCCAGGCGGAGGGCGATGGTCCCAGGATGAGGACTTCCGTCTTGTCTGAGTTCAGTTTCAGGCGGCTGTTCTTCATCCACTCGGCGACGTCTTTCATCCCTTCGTGTAGACTGGTTCTGGCGGTGTCGGGGTCTCTGGTGAGGGAGAGGATCAGCTGGGTGTCGTCGGCGTAGGAGATGATGTTGAGGTTGTGTTGGCGTGCGATGGCTGCAAGAGGTCTCATGTAGACGTTGAAGAGGGTGGGGCTGAGTGATGTCCTTGCGGTACGCCGCAGATGACTTCGGTGGCCTCGGACCTAAATGGGGGGGCGGACTCTCTGTGTTCTTCCGGCGAGGAACGAGATGATCCACTCCAGTGCCTTCTCTTGGATGCCGATGTTGCTGAGGCGTTGAACTAGGGTGCGGTGGCAGACAGTGTTGAACGCTGCGGAGAGGTCCAGGAGGATGAGGGCCGCTGTTTCCCCGTTGTCGAGCAGGGCTCGGATGTCGTCGGTGGCTGCGATGAGGGTGGTCTCGGTGCTGTGGTTGGCTCTGAAGCCAGACTGCGAGGGGTCGAGGGATCCGTTCGTCTCGAGGAAGGTGGCAAGCTGTCTGTTGACGGTCTTCTCGATGACTTTGGCAGGAAAAGGGAGGAGCGAGATGGGGCGGAAGTTATTGAGGTCGGTGGGGTCCGCTGTTTGTTTTTTCAGTAGGGCGCTGAGCTCGGCATGCTTCCAGCTCTCCGGGAAGGTGGCAGTGTTGAAGAGGTGTTGATGATGTTCTGGAGTTGGGGTGCGATGGTGGAGTCGGCTTTGTTGAAGACGTGGTGGGGGCAGGGGTCGGTTGGAGATCCGGAGTGGATGGTGTTCATCGTGCGGGCTGTTTCTTCGGTGGTCACCGTGGTCCAGGTGCGGAGGGTGGCGGTGGGGGGCGTTGGTTCGACGGTTGGGTGCGTGGATGGTGCGTCGAAGCTGTTTTGAATGTCGGCGATCTTGCGGTGGAAGAACGAGTCGCAGAGATCTTGTGAAGGAGTAATGTCGTTGTTGCCGGTGCTGGGGTTGGAGAACTCCTTGACGATGCTGAAGAGTTCCTTGCTGTCGTGGGCGTTGTTGTCCAGTCGTTCCTTCAGTGATTTCTTCTTGGTGGTGCGGATAAGCTGGTGGTGATTGCGGGTGGCGTTCTTGAGGGCAGTCAAGTTGTCTGTGGTCCGGTGAGGAGCCAGGCTTTCTCGAGGGTGCGGCAGTTCTTCTTGGAGTCCTTGAGTTCGTCGGTGAACCAGGAGGCTTTCTTGCTTCTTGGTCTGCCGGGAGGGTTCTTCAGTGGTGCGAGGTCGTCGGCGCAGGCGGTCAGTCACTGCGTGAAGTTGCGGGCTGCTTCGTTGGGGTCCGTTGTGCTGGCGGGTGAGTTCTGGCTGAGGGAGGTGGTGAGCTGCTCTGCGGTGATCTTGCTCCAGCTCCTGTGAGGAACTTGTTGCGGGTGGTGGTGGGTCGTGGTTCTTCTGAAGCTGAAGTGGACGCAGCTGTGGTCAGTGCAGTGAAGTCCGGTGGAGTGGCTGAAGGTCACGTGCTCGCTGGATGAGAAGACGGGATCAAGCGTGTGGCCGGCGTAGTGGATGGGGGTGTTGACCAGTTGCTTGAGTCCGAGGTTGGCGAGGTTGTCCAGCAGGGCGACGGTGTTGCGGTCCTTGTTGTTCTCCAGGTGGAAGTTGAGGTCCCCTAGGAGGATGTAGTCAGTGGAGGGGAGGGCGTGCGGGCTGATGAAGTCCGTGATGTCTTCGCTGAATTGTGTGCGTGGTCCCGGGGATCTGTAGACGAGGGTGCCTCTGAGGGTCGTCTTTGGGTCGGTGGGTATCTGGAAGTGGAGGTGCTCGGCGGCGGAGAAGGTGTCGTTGGAGTCGGTCGTGATGCGGATGGTGTTCTTGTGTACAATGACGATGCCTTTATGTGAAATGGTGCTCTAGCATGAGCTGAGCCTGTCTGCAGCTTTCGGAACCATGTCCTCATAGCTGTTCTAGGATATTGCCATACCATATAATCTTAAGTGCATTATAATCCTCGCGGTTATTGCTAACTTTGGTTTGGCTTTATCAAAACATGTCGTGTAAGGTGTCATACACTTTGGAATACTACCCCCTCGCCAGTTCTGGCGATGTGGGTAGCATTCCACCCTTCTAGAGGGAGAAGACATGTTACTTTACTTAAACGCGGTTAAAACTAACCAGAGCCTCGGCATCACAAAATGGATGCTGCTGCCACAGACACAAGTCTGGCCTCCTGCTGCTGACCGAAACTCCGGCAGGGGAGGCCTGGACAAAAGGTTTCCTGTCACAGGGAGGTGTTACACCAACCCAGACAGGAGATAGTGGATTGAGGCAGGGAGGGCGAGTGAAACTAGACGCTGCCTGGGGCACACAAGGTGTCCCATGCATAGCCCATTCAAACCGGTGCTGGGGCACTTCAACCCCAGCTCTGGCATGAAACTGGACAAAGGGAAAGGGGTGTAACCACCCCCTTCCTGGGTCCCACCCATAGGAGGGACCTAGCAGGTAATCCAGCCCCTTGATTTGGAATAAAGGTAGGAGCAGTGTCCTTAGACTTTAGATAATCCTGACTGAAACTTTGAAATGAAACTCTGGACCCTTCGACATCCTACTTGATGTAGAAGACTGAAGAATCTCCCTTGTGGTCAAGGAGTGACCACCCTGTGCAAACAGGCACCATCAAGCGCTCAACTGTTTGCTTTGTTGCAGCTCCCGCCGGAGCTCGAGCAACAAAGATCGACAAGAACCAGATTCCCAGACATCCAACAGCCTGATCCACAGCCACAGCAAAGCTGAGACCCGTGGAGACGACGGGAGACGTGGGACCGGCCATCTTGGAAAGCCTGCGAAGTGCTTCCCGTGCATCTCCCGAGGCACCCTCGAAGCTGTGCATTGGGGATTGAGAAGCTCCATCCCCGCGCAGCTTTTGCACTGAAGATCACCTCTTCACACTCACCGAGTGCTGCGTGGGGCCCTTTTGCATTTTTCCTGCTCGACGCGTCTGTCTGGTCACTTGCCCGTTGGCTAGTGGCCTCTGTGACGATGAACCTTCAAATTTACACCACTGGTCTGGTTGCTCCAGACTGGCCCTTGCTCCCCTGAAAAGGAGCAGCCCCTCAGATCTTGCTGATCTGAACCAGAAGCCATCTTCGATTCCTGTGTGGGTTGCATTTACCAAGGCCTGTTGACTCCAATCTGGAAGCCAACACCGCCGACAGCGAGAGCCTTTGTGGGACAGTCCGTGCCCGACTCTTGGTCATCATCGATGCCCCCAGGTCCACGTGGCAGCGGAAACAAGCTTCTTGAAAACCACCTGATTGCACCCGACATCGCCTGGTTCCTTCCTGGTTCCATCCTGGTCACTGGCTGGTGACCCAGACTCTGTCCCCTCTGCTTTCAGGTACTCTACATCTTTTATCCACCCTTGGATCGAACCGTACTCTTCTCTCCTGGCCGCCTGCAGCATCTTTACCTCCAGGCTCCATAGAACTACACGAAGAAACCCGACGCACTTTGACACCTATGCACCCGCTTCCTGTGGGTGAGGTAACGCGCGTACTCTGGTGCTCCTGTAGTGGTTTACACCTCTAATGTCCTAGTTTTAAGTGGCTAAGTTCTAGTCCAGTCGGAAGACTCTTAAATCTGCAACTTTGTAACTTTTACGCACCATAGACTTGCATTGGTGCACGCGTGTGCATTTAGACACTTCACCTGCATCCTGTGGGCCGCCCCTGACCTAACTTCTGTTAGTCCAGTGTAGCCTCACCGATTCTCAAGGCCCTAGGCCTTACCATTGTTCGTGACGTGGTTCTTATACCACTATTTTAGTATATGGTTTTAGGGGCCACCAGGGCCTATCCATATTTGTGCAACTTTTGTATGTTATATGAAGTTCTTTGTTTAACGCTTGTGCTTCTGTGCTCATAAAGAGTACCGGGGACTATTCAAGTAATAAATACATATATTTTATAATATATAACTTGTGTGGTGTCCTTTCATTTGATACTAAAAGGATTGCATATGGTAAAACAGCTGGCTTCACATGCCCTCTTGAGCTAAGCCTAAGACTGCTTAGGTCCATGCTACCCCTAGGAATGTATGAAAATCATATCACAATTGATTTACAAATTATTTTTTTTTTTTTTTTAAAGGCAGTAATGGAGGCAATAGTAAATTCATTTTCTAAGAACTGCAGCGCCAGAAATGCAGGGCGACATTGTCTCAATCCCAGTTTTTTTAGCACAGGGACAATCCATCTTTTCCTCGGGATGGAATAAAATTTACAAAACAACAATATATGTATGGATGACTGTGCAGAAACATCTTTACATGGGCATTTACATAGTGTTCTAGACCAATCATTTAGTTCAGGGAAACTTGAAGATCTAAGTAAAATATTCAGTCTAAAACTTGATAGCAAAAATCTTTCATAGTCTCCAGTAACTAACAAAATATATGGTTGTAAGGCTACAAAGACCAGAGTAAGATGATGGGCTTGGACCGTTGGTTTTTCCATTACAGTCATAATTCTAAATTCGCTCAAGAATCACCTACAGCTTCTTTTAAAATGCTTCCTGGATACATTGCACATGGTGTAGGGGTCATTATAGTATTCTGGGTTGCCTAATGGAAATAAAAATGTTTTAACATATTCTAGACATCTTATATGTTTGAGCCCATCAATCCCCAGGGCATCCTTTAATATATGACAATTAAAAACAGACTCATCGGGGGAGGAGCCAAGATGGCGATCGAGATGGCTGCGTAAACGCTCGGCTCCGTGAGCCCTCTCACCCCGCGCATATATCCTGGCAATTATCCTGTGCAATACTTGCATATCTAAGTAGGCGAAGGACACCGTTCACTTACCGTCTGCTCCTGATGCTTCTCCATGCGGTAGACCCGAAGAAACGTCCCCGACTGTTTGGCGGCCTTCACTGTGCCGTGACCGGGATCTCGAGTGAGGGGAGTATCCGGCCGCGACTGCAACAACAGCGGCCTCTGACTGCGGAGGGGAGTCTGCCGGAGGGAACCTGAGATCTGCTGGCCAAAGGCGACAGTGCCGACCTCCTCCAAATAGCAGATTGCTCTGCGGGAAGTGCGATACAGCAGGACCGGAGGGAAACCAGGATACTCGGCCCCCCCTCGGTGTGATGCCAGGGCATTAATAACTTCTCCCGGGACTGCCGGGTGCCTCCCGGGGAGCGGCAGAGAATTTGTTTAGCCCTTTGGTGACCCTCCGTTGAGATGCCTGCTTTGACTTTTGGGGTCCTCCTGTGAATCCTGTTTCATCCTGGTGTGGGGCCCGGTCCTGAGGTGAGATGGAGAAGGAGGAGGCCGTAACGGCTAAGATGGCGGATGGCACCCTTTTCCGCACCCTTCATCCAGGCAGAGAAACCGCTGTACAAGAGAGTCGCGGGGGTTGGCATCATGAGAAAGGGCCCACGCCCAGAGATGTACTGGCTGCATTAACAACCCTGCAAATGACCCTGATCCGGGAGGCCCGGGAACTGGGAAGAAGGATGGCCGCCATTGTTGCTCCGCTGTTCCATGTAGGCTTGGTTCAATCTCGTGTAGACGCCGATCTGCCCGCCTCTGTGTCACTGACGAATGCCTCCGCTACGTTTCAATCCGTGGAATCACTGATAGCCTTGGTTCATGAGACTGCTGTGGATACACCTGCTGCACATGTGATCGACTCATTGGGGCCCCTGTCTGCTTGGTGAGTGACAGAACGACGTCGATCCGTGTTTTGGGCTGCCCTGGCGGTGTTTCAGCGCTTGCCGCATCGTGTGATTCTTTTTCCATGGCTGGCGAGACTGTGTTCGGACTGGAGATTGTTATCGGTATTGGTATTGATACAGACAGATTTTCGCCATGCGTCTTCGGCGGGATACTGGGGGCTAACGTCCCATGGAGCAACGACACTTCCAGATCCTCCTGGAACATTTGAACCCTTCATGCTATTTTGTATGCCGATTGAGAGCGAGATACACGTTGGTACTATGGATAGAAGAGGCCAGGGGTGAGACCGTTTGGGACGTGGTGGGACTTATTGTTGTTTGACGGTGATTTAAGGGACACTCAACGGGGATATTATTGATTGTGCTATAAATGATTCCTTGTTTTCGTAATCCTTCTACCATTGCTGTCTGACGATTATTGCATGCGGTGTGGGGAGGGGCCGGGTGGCCGGGTCGCTGGTCCTTCTCCAACATTTTTTCTTCTTTTTTCTCTCTTCTCTATATTTCGGGTTTCTCAATTAGGGCGACAGGAACGCTGCTGGGGGGGGGGGTAGGCCGTAACCTTCTGCAGGGGTGCAGGGTGGGGGGTAGGGGGATGGGATTGTTAATTTGTCCTTTCTTTGTCTTTATGGCCCTTTGTCCTTCTCTTTTCGATGTCGTCGTCTTTTGTGTTTCCTACAGTGTGTTTCGCTTTGAGGGATGGGGCATCGCTCGCAACGAACTGTATGTGTTTCTTATACCTATCCTGACCCAAAGGCCCTATCC
This sequence comes from Lissotriton helveticus, assembly GCF_964261635.1. NCBI lineage: Eukaryota > Metazoa > Chordata > Amphibia > Caudata > Salamandridae > Lissotriton > Lissotriton helveticus. Next base: position 791,686,446 of record NC_136063.1, on the reverse strand, counting down.
CTCATTACTTCGAATGCGTTTGCACTGCTGGCGAGTTTTCTGCTTTTTGTTAGCTATCGTAGGAGCGTGTATGACTGTACGGCATTGATTTTAATTGTATTTTTCCTTATTGTAAAATGAACCTTCTTTGATCCTTGTTCTCATATTGTAAGTTTACGCGTGTGTTATATCCTGGACGCTCTTCAGACCTTGATTTCCGTGCCGCTGTCTTTTTCTATAATGTATTGCTCTATTTCCGACTAGAATAGCGGCCGGCCGGATTGGTTGTAGGCCCATGTTTGTATTTCCTCGCTGAAACAATAAAGGTTCTTTAAAAAAACAAAAAAAAACAGACTCATCTGTGGTCCAAACCCTATGCCACAGTAGGATGGGCTGAATCTTAATCACATCCTCCAAATATGGCATACCCAGTTTTGCATTTCAGAGAAATGTTGACGTACTATCCGTTATTGCAAAAGGAACCTGAGAAACATATTTTCTGCCATCTGAAGTGAATTTACATTGGCATATTCTCAGATTCCAGCTCCATAGATGGCAACCACAACACATTTTGCCCTGTAAATGTGTAACAATTCCCCCGGTGAGCGTCTTCCTAGAAGTTTTCTGCTAAAATCTGATAGTGCCATCAATGATTTGCTAAATAGCAGCCTTCTAGCTTTAACTGCCCGAGGCCAAGTTCTTGATTGATCGAATAAAATCCCTAAATATGAAAAAGTTTTAGTGCACTCTATTGCCTTCGTATTAATAAAAATGGTATTATTCTTTTTGTTGGATCCAATCCCATAGTTCATTGCAAACGTTTTTGAACAGTTAATTGTAAGACCCAAACTAGTCATGAAATTTGTAAAAGTATTAACTAACCTTTGGAGACCGAGCGGCGTACAGGCCATAAGAACCGCATCATCTGCATACAGGCGTGCAGGGATAGGGCGAGTCGCTGCTATTGGTAAATCTCTGCACTCATTGACCAGAGTAGTTTCTAGTTCATTTATTTACAGCGTAAATAGAAATGGGGCAAGGACACTCTGAAATTCTTAGTGCAGTCACAACCAAGCCCAAAATGTACTCTTGTCCTTGCTCCTGAGTAAAGTTGCCTTAAAAAAGAAATGAATAGAACATCCACCCCCAACCCCTCTAAAATCAGCCATAACTTTTCGTGAATAACACAATCAGAGGCTGCTGTTAATTCAACAAAATTTAAAAACAACATTCCCCTTTTCGCCTTGGTATATTTATCCAATAAAATGTGTTGATTTAGGCCCTGGTCGATTGTAACGAGGCCCTTACAAAAGCCATATTGTATATCACTTATTATTACATATTTCCCCGCCCAGGCCTGCCATCTTTCTAAAATCACTTGTCCTATAACCTTGACTGTTGAATCCTGCAATGAAATTGGATGATAGCAAGCTGGATTCATCCTGTCTCCCTATTTTAAAATGGGGACAATTATAGATTTGTACCAAGTCGATAAAAAAAACCTTTTGAGCAGCATGCATTAAAAACCTGCATTAAAAGTGGTCTCCAAACTGTTAAGTTAGATTTTAAAAGATCAACCGGGATGCCATCTGGCCCCGGAGCCTTTCCACACAAGCTTGCATTTATAGCTGCGTTTACCTCACTCAGGGTAAAATCCAATGATAATTCTTGAAAGATGGGAGAAGACTCAAGATCGACCTCATTTGCCAAAATGCCCTGTTCATCTGACAGTGGATTATTATACAGCTTTAAATAATGTGATATCCACTCTGATTCAGATATTGCGATCTCTATAGTTGCTTTGTCATTCTCGGCCAGAAATGGCACAATAACCGCCTTCTAAAATGCGGAGGAATCTCGATTAATCGAGGCCTCATGTAAGGTGCTCCAAGCTTCCTCTTTTAGCATTATCTTTCAACACTCTCTTATAGTTTCTTTTGGCTTCCCTAATGTAATCCTGATCTTTCACTGTGGCATGTAGAGCACGTTTGAGTTTGGTATAGGCCTTTGTACAATGAGAGTCAAATCACCCTTCGTTTTGGTAATCATTCTTTTTTGCCTTTACACACAGTATTTCTTTGATGTGGTTAGCGATAACTGAAAAGCATTCTAAGATTACTTGGTGAGATGACCTCTCATTGACGCAAGAGAGAAACATATTCTTACAATTCGACACTATTTTTCTGTCAAATTCATCTGGGTCCAAATTCGCACATTTCAAGCATACCCATTTTGCCTGCTCAGAGTGATATTCTTCAAAAGCTGGGTAGAATTACCTATCGTGTTGAAGTCTTGTTTATACATCATCACATCTACACTTAAAGGAAAATTATCACTTAAAACAATATCATGAGTAATAAAATTCTTAACACGTGGGGAATACCTACTCGATATCAATATAAAATCTATAATGGAAAAAATACCTCAACCATTAAAAGTCGGACAAAAAGGGACCACAGGTGAACATAAATTGTTTGCAAAGCCCATATCAAATGAAAACATGATGTCATTCAAAAGATCGCCATACAGTGTATGTGGAAAATGGGGGAGGCTGGTACCTTTCTCATACGTTATTCCTGTGTCCCTGTAACTTTAACAGGAGATCAGCCTTGTCCTAGGTACAAGAGGGATCAGGTCCAGTCTTTCAGGGATCCTCGCAGGTCACAGATAGCAGATCCATTCGTCTTCAGGTCCATGAGTGTTTTGAAGTGGGTTCTCTGAGGTGCCACATTTATGTCTGGCACTAGATAGTGGGTGAGAATGACTCTCGGGCAGGCCCTAACAAATGAGGTTAAAGATACCGGGGCAACCCCTTCCGAAGGCTGGTGATGGTGGGGGTGTGTACTATTGTAATCCCAGTGTCTCCCCACACCTAACACTAAATGTCAGCTTGGGGCAACCTCTGTACCCACAGTAAACTCGGAGACAGAATTATGATGCAACAAAAGTAGCATTTTCCAGCAACTAGACAGTAAATACACAAGAATTGTTTTGCCATCCAGTTTCCCTTCCTTTCCTGACACTACTATGTCAAAAGGGATTGTCATAGCCCCCCCACCCAACATATTCTGGGAGATTTAGAGGCGTCACCTCTGCCCATTCAGGACAGCCTATATTTTTCTCCTGAAAGCACTTTGTATCTTTTCACACCCATTCAAATGCCAATTACTGGCTGGCAGAAGTGGGAGAGCAAATGCAAAATTAGCATTCAGGAACTAGAGGGAGGGAAAAGATTACTTTCTGAAAGTCCGTTTTTCCTAATATTTATTAAAAAGCTGACTTCACCTTTGAAATGGCTTGTCAATAACTATTAGAAATTGTGGCTTAATAATTTTTCTAGCTCGGCCCTTCCCTAGATACTTTATTAGGACTTTTAATATGTAATCTATTTTTCTACATAGGACAGTTAGGCCTGTCACAGCGAAAAATAGTGTTTGGGTGCTAGTCACTGTAGCAACACGTTAACATAAATTTGTGCAAGTCTTACATTCAAATACAAGGCACCCTGCCATGTAGACTGCCAGGTCTACACAAGGGTGAATTATTCATATTTAAGGGAGGTTTGAATTTTTAAAAGGGCTACTTTTGAGAGCTTGAATTCCAGGCCACAATCATGCTACAACGGTTTCCCTGAAGCCCTCTTTAGCATCGTCACTGTGGGGGGATGGTACAATAGGCACTGCGAGCCAATTGGGAATTTGCCTACTCTGTGATGTTTAAAGGGGGAGCACAGGCCCTTTACTGCTGGTTAGCAGATGGCAAGTGCACAGAGTTCTAACCCAGAAAAACAAACAGTTCATCAAAAGTGGGGAAAGCTGGGGTGACCACAGAGAAGCAGCAGGTTTCCTATAGTTAGCCTGTTTTATCAGTGCTTAATTTGGGCCAGTGTCATCTGGTGCTCAGCACCAGCACTTACTTCATAACACCAGGGCATATTTAACACCACCACAAGGTGATGCTGTCTGTCTATTTCGAAAAAAGGCATATGAGCAAAGTCTTTAACAATTTAAAATAATAATACAAGGGTGCTCATGCCATTCTTACAGCTTTGGGTCACATACTGTAACCCAAACTTCAACATTTGTAAGACTGTAATGTTAATTAAGTGTTGTGGGTACTGGCATTTGGCAGCATTGTCAGGGAGCTGAAGGGGCACAAGCAGCAGGGACCTCCTTAGAAATATCTTGGGCCCTGGCACTTATTATTTTATAAATTAAGTACTTGTCTTACTACTGGAAATGCATGAGGTTAAAATAGGTTAAAATAGCTGATTGTCTAGTGTACTTCAGGTACAGTGGCATACTCAGATAAACTCTTGCTTCGAGGTCAAAGGCGCTATCTTTGGTTACTCCCCCAAATGTGGGATTTGAGGGAGAATAAATGGCGGAGTTCTCGGGGAAAAGAAGAGAAACCAAATAGTCCGGTAACATTACCAGCAGCTCACATGATGTGTGCTTTTCCTTTCGAGTTTGCGACTGACGAATCCTGATAGACCGCACATGACGAGGCCATAACGAAGCCATTAACCTTTGAAAGAAGAACAGCACTATACAAAGTGCACGACGCAAGAGAGGCATGCTCTAATCTTGTAATAACATTGCTGTCGTTTCTGAGCAGATGCATTTCAGCCCAGGAAACAGTGGTAATCTTCTGTGACATAGTTTGGCTATGAAGCCTACTGCTTGGGTTTCATGATTCTGGAATAGGAGCCAGTTTCCAGTGCAGCAGGTTTATTTCATTCTTATTCAAATAGAATCATTTTGCTGTGAGTATGGGTGAGTCAAGTGCGTATAGGTGGGACGTATGTTCGAGGGAGCCACTGATCGAGCGATTGTGTGAACAATCGGAGGGTTAATTGAATGAGTGAGTGCTTGGGTGAGTATGTGTGGGTCAAGTGAGAGAGCAAGGATAAGAGAATCGAATGAGTGAGAGAACGTTAAAGTTAAAAGTTAGCAGGTTTATATAGTGCTGCTTATTACCCATGAGGGTATCCAAGCGCTGTCCATGGGAACAGGGAGATTAAGTGATTTGTCCAGAATCACAAGATGATGCGCCAACGCCGAACCTGGATCCCCAGCTCCCCAGTCGGCAGCTCTGGCCACTGCGCCAAATCCTCTTCCATGAGTGAGTGAGAATGAGGGAGTGAATGAGGGAGAGAGTGAATGTAAGTGGGTGAGTGAGTGATATAGGTGGTTCTTCTGAAATCATGATTGAGTGAATGGGGTAGGTTAAGAGAGTGAGTATAAATAGGTGGAATGAGTTAACAAGTGAATGTGTGTGTGAGTGGGTTTCGATCAGGTGAGTGATCAGTCTGAATGAGTGAGTGCAGAAACAAGTGACTGTGTGAGTGGGTGCCCAATGAGCATTGGTTGTCTCAGTTGTGTCCCTATGGTTGGGAATGATTGAGTAACTGGGTGAATAAAGCACTCAAAAAGGGCCACATGGCATCAGGTGAGTGAGCTAGTACAGGCAGGCTGAATGAGTGAGTGAAGAAACTAGTGAGTGTGTGAATGGGTGCCCAATGAGCATTGGTTGTCTCAGTTGTGTCCCTATGGTTGTAAACGATTGAGTGAGTGAGTGACTAAAGCACTCAAAAAGGACCACTTGGCACATTGGGTCCTCTTGTTGCTTCACTTATGCTCCCTATGTGTTTTGGTGGTTTCTCATATGTATTTACCCTATGTTGCGTCAAACATTGTGTACGTTTTATTCACTGCACTGTCAGCAACTTTGCAAGCTCCTCTTGGGTCTTTTGATGGACTTACATTTGATTGTATATATGTTGACATCTTGAAAAATATTTGCAATCTTCTCCTTGCTGCACACAGGTCTTATTCAGTTCAGTTTCAATGTGTATTAAGTACATCCCAACCCAGCGCCAAGATGCCTTGGGAGGTGAAGATCTGCACATTACAAGTTTTCCATTCATTCATTCATATCTTAGCAAACCATTGTTTCTTACTCAACCTGGATTCCCTTCAGAAATACAGAACAAGCCCTTTTTTGTTTAGTAAATACACAGATCATGACATCATCAATTATATCACTGGTGTCTTTGCATTACTAGTGACATCATAGATGATATCACTCATGGTTGAATGAGTTAGAAAACTACAATATACGATTCCTCCAATAAGGGTCTGAGTCACAAACTGTATTCTGTGGCGCGTTTTGTAGTACGCTAAGTATACGTTTTAGTAGTAAATGTGGGAAGGACTGCAGGGAGTGGTTGGAAAAAGGAATAGACTTACTATTAAACGGGATGGGAATAGTAGGAGCGAGGAGTGGTTTTTGGAGGGCCAGGAAGGGTTTTAGAGATGGATATCACCCACAAACAAAATAGTAAGGCCATTGAGATAAGCAAACTGCACTTCTAAATTAGTACAGGCAAAACTACAAAACAGTAGAAGGCAAGCATCACACAAGGCCAAACATTGGTACTACAACACCCTCTAATAGGAAATAACAGAAGTAGGTACTTAAAAAAAAAATATAGCAAATAGCGGTAAAAACACATATATGTTACATTTTAAAGGAAAATATACAGACTTGTAAATATATACATTTATTAAAATATTTAAATAATGTAAATATTTGAACAATATTATGTAAGCTATTCTAGTCTAGTGCTCTGAACTAATTGCAAGGTTCTATATAGTTCTATATTTACTAAACTCCACAAATAAATATGTAGGAGCAATTGAAGGCTGGGAAGATCGCAACTCAAAAGTTTGTGAACAATCTGGCGAGGAATAGTGAATTCACTTTTTGCTGTGTCACCTCCTTATGCCTTGAGTGGGGTGGATGAGAAGCAGGAAGCGCCCTATTTCGTGGCAGCTAGAGACTCTGATATACTTTAGTGGGGTTTTTAGAAAATCAGATCATATAGGCGCACTACCTCGGTTAAACGTTACACAGTATAGATTGACAAGTAGAAATGTAGTGCGTGAAGAGCAGGCGGAAAAACACCCTTAACCGTCTAAAATAGTCAAGGGACTAAACAGAAATATACAGTTGTGCTCTCGCTACTACAAAAAGTATCACAAGCAGTACATTGACTGATAAGTATTCAGTCCGTACTGAGAGACGGCGACCGGGAACCACAGGAGGAGGGATCCAGAACAACAGCGCACCGCCTGTTGAGAGACGTACCCGTCTCTAGCGAGTCCTTAGAAAGACGGATCCCCTCCCGGCTACCTCCTGATACACAAGGACTAAGAGTGAACTAACACAGAGAAGTGTGACACTCGATAGGCAGACTACCATTGTGTAAGCCTTTTTTCCACGTGACTATCGTAAAGGAACAGACTGTTTCTGGGTAGCCACTTTAGAATTGTGTCTCTCTCCGACAAGTAACGTCCAATACATGGACAGTAGCCTAGACCTAGCGACAAGCACCACGAATATACCAATTTTCAAGCCCTGAAGAGTCGTGTTGACTCAACTGTACACGACGAAACACGTGTCGGCTTTGCTTTACATTACTTGAATCTGGAGAGAATAAACCAACGTTTTGCTGCATTTTGAACACACCAAAGAATCTGCTTCTGTCTCCTTGAATACTTATCAGTCAATGTACTGCTTGTGATACTTTTTGTAGTAGCGAGAGCACAACTGTATATTAGAGACTCTGATATGTCACACACCTTTTACATCAAATGCAGATGTTCCAATAGTAATCAGCACATATGCTGTTCTATGCTGAGCATCTTAACAACACACATTTTTTTAAATGCTGATGTTGATAGCCTTACTTAGCCCTGCTGGGATCTCAGCCTGCCAACCTCTGACTACATAAAGATGTTATGAACAGAAACGCAGCCTGGAAGAAACTTGCTTCCTTACTGCCCTGAACCATGCAAGAATGCCCTTATCAATGATAATGACCATTACATTGATATACAGTGTGCATTCACATAACCCACAATCATTCTTTGTTGATTTAGTTAGGATGTATGACGGTACAACGCGTACCGTCACAACGCGTGCTGTTACAACGCGTCCCTTACAACGCAAGTCGTTACCACGACTTGCGTTGGGGGCGCGGATGTCGAATAGTATAATTTACTATTCTAACACCAGTCCCCGTGGACACTAGGGAAGGTGTTGGAATAGTACATTTACTATTTTTAATCTTCTAGCGCCCTCCAGCGCAAGTCGTGGTAACGACTTGCGTTGTTACGGACACGTCGTAACAGCACCGCGGGGAAACATCAGCGTTGTAACTGATGTTTCCCATTTAGTTATGCTGTAGCACTTTGGTGTAAGTTGCATTATTCAAAAACATTTACTGACCATTTGTTTTTACCTAATTAGCTTATTTAACGTTCCAGTTAGGCCATTGTACATGGCACAAGAAATGCACCAGAGGAGTGGAAGTTAAATGCTATGTATGGGCTGCAGTGTGTATCCACACCACCCACACATATGACAAAACAGTGTTTCAGAGAACACCAGTGCTCTGTGGCTGGGCAACTGTTTAAAAGTACTGCAGTGACAAGATGACAGAAAAGTTACTTTGCTGTCTAGGAAAACCTACTTTTATACGTCAGTTAAGCCATCTTTAAAGTTTGCCTAGTAGCCCACAGGGCAGGGTGCTTAATTCTGGAAACTGGAAAAAGTATGTCCGAACAGTAAATAGTTACTCAGAGCTGTTTTCACATTGTAGGTAAAGCTGCATTTTCCATGAACAGGTATAGTCATGAATGAAATCACTTTTTTCCAATCTAGGAATGTGAAAATAATAGAGTTGTCATTTAAAGTTATTTTCACTTAGTTTCAAAAATCTAATTAAGTGGTGAAAGTACATTCTTAGTACCTCTAGCCTAAAAGTAACTTTAGAAAAACTGTACTTGGCCCTGTCAGAGAGTAAACTGATTTGAAACTGGTTTAAATCAAAACTCTACTCCAGAGACTGAATAAACAACCTACGTCACCTTCTTCCTGCAAGAAAAGGCTTGGCCCATAGCAGTGGGAAGGTAGAAGCAGGATTAACAGTTGCCACTTATCAATGATTAGCCTCATGCGTGGGGGATAGGAGCAGCTGGCAACACATAGGGCAGCTTTCACAGTTCTTCCTTTGTTGTGGAAAAGCCAAATGGGGCTGCCAGAAACTGCAAGTATTGATTCCAAAGGCCTTCAAACTTTCATTCTGTATCCCCAGCAGGAGGGGAAACCCATGTATAGCAATGACAGAGGGCAGGAAGCCTCATCTCCATAGGGGAGTGGCTAGAGGGAGTGCCAATACTCTTGCAGCTGCAGGAAATGTAGAGTCATTTTGCCTGAGGGACTCTGGAAATATTAGCAGTAAACTGTGAAACCAAGTGCTATAGAAAGGAGGTGAGATGTTATGCGAGGAAGTAGCCAGGATTGGGCGCAGGGAATTCTCCAGTCCTGGACCAGTGCACAGGATAAAACTGGCATCTCACAGCCAATACCTTGGACCATTCCTGAACCTGAGAAGAAAACATCCTAAAGAGAGAAGACTCTGTCTAACTGCTAAAAGAAGACACATTGACACCTGACTCTTGTTGGCTCTCAGGAACTGGAATCACTTTGCAAGTGTCAAATGGTTTGCCTTGTGTTAATTGCTACTGGGATTCAAAAAGCAGAAGACCCCTGACTTCAAGGAGGCCCAACTGACCACAGGAGCCCTGGACGGCTAAATACCTGGTGCCTAGAAGCCTGTTCTGAGGACCAAAGGGTTGTAGGGGTGACTAGGAAGAAGTTGCCCTGCGTAAATGTGGGACATTGCCATCGTTTTCATCCCATGGCCAGGTACGAAGGCTTACACAGGTAGGGTGCACCCTCGATTTACAACAAATCCATGTTGTTCCCATTTGGAAATGTTTTACCTTGCTGAAAAATACTATAGCAGGACCATGTGGCAAAGGTATTCAACATAGTGGAGTCCTGCTGAGCTACAGCTTCCAGCCTAGACCTAGAGGAGGATTTTTAGAACCAAAACATTACTAAGAGCAACGGTTAACCTACTGCAGTGACAAAGCGACCTCAGCAGCTACAAAATGTTTCTTTGTCCTGCTAGGAGCTTTTTATGGCACCAAAACCAGTGACTTCAGCGGGAGCTCAACAGCGGCATATCTGCCTTCGAAGGTATCTTGTCAGCTTTTTCTTATTGCCTTGACTTCTGAGGGCATTGTATCATTAGAAAATAATTAATTTAGACGCTAAAAGCATTGACCAGTGCAATCTCCAAGAAGAGAACTACTCAAAAATTATTTAAGTCCTCACTTACTCACACAGTCAAATGAACGAAGTTCCTCATGTGCATAAAGCAGAGCTGATGTATTGTTCATATATTGTCCAATAAGAACACTCAAACATCTTTGGTTATAAAAAGGTGTAGTCAACATTTATTCTTCAATTTTCATTGGAAAAGAAAATGTCAGCCAGCCAAAGTATTTTGTCCATGCATGGGACTTCATCAGGGCTGCCAAATTCTGGTTATACTCAACATTTCATTCCCACCCATGATACAACAATCCCAGAAATCAGCTTGCGGATGACATTTTTATAGAATGTACAGGGTGACAATGGAAATGAATTTAAAAAATCAAATGTATTGTGGTTTAGATGATAGCATTGAAGAAAGTAAAGTGAGATCTTAGTTTATATTATGAAATATCGAAAAGAAGTGTGTTAGTGATATAGTTCATGAATTGATGCTCAAAATCGCTGTTGGTTGGGTACTATTACTGACTTGGACATTAGGGATGTAGATAAGAGAGAATTACACAGGCGGCCTTCTTGTGAACATGATAATTATTGTTATATATGTTCTGTGTAGTCGTGATGAAGTTCCTTGTGGAGACCAAGCACGCTAACTGGGCTGACATTATCTTTTCTAATAAAGATTGTAGAATAAATGTTGACCCTTCCTTTTTCATAATCAACGAAGTTGAGTCTACTTATTGGACTATATATGAGCAATGCATCAACTCAACATCAACTGAACATCAGGAACAAAGGGAACTTCACTCATTTGAATGTGTAAATATGCGAATGAAGGACTTACCTATTTTTTTAGTGCTTCCCTTCTTGGAGATTAGTTGTGATTAAGTGGGTTGTGTGGCATGTCAACCCTAGGCTTCAAGCACCAAATATGAAACAATACTAATGCAGTTGGGTATATCCATTTCTGCCTAAGGTGTTGGGTTCTGAACATTGACTGGTGCAACCTGCTTGGTATGCCTGCCCTACCATAGTCAGTCTGAAATCGGGTCTAGGTACTGGCCAACTGGAACTTGTGATTGGCGTTTTTGTTTCCTTGGTGCTTTTTGCCTAAAACCTTTAAACATTCACATCTCTTTTTGCCCTTATTTAATTTTTTATCATTTTTCTAGTATCTTTTTATTATTTTTTTCTCCATTTTTCTAAAACGGTTTGAAAGCTTTATTGGGTTGTGTTCTTAGTTTGAAAATTATTCGGTAGTGTTGAAAGTTAAAAGACATTTATCTGAGGAATTGCCTGCTGCTTTGCACTTCTATCAGGAGCTCAGCAGAGATCCTCGTAAAGGGATGTTATGACCTAACCAGAGTTTTTTTTTTAGGTTATTGAGAATTAGTAACCTAATTTCTGACACATTATATATCAGTGTACTGGTCTCAAGATACAGTTAATAAGTAACATTGGTAATTCACTTAGAACTAGTTTGATCAGAGCCAGCGTCGTCCATTTATAATCCTTGTCCTCTCATGGTCTAGATTCAGAACGTTACAGTCATTTTTAAAAGAACACAACATTGATTAAAAAAATACAGCATTGAGTTTTTGTAACCTAACGCCAGCAAAATGAAGAACAGGGACAAGTCTTGTTGGCGGGCTTATACTCAGGGTGACTAAAATTATGCAGGAGCAGAGGACCAAATTATGCACAGGGTTGACTAAAATATGCAACAATAGAAGGGAAATTATGTAGTTGAATGCGACACATTTTGAAACAGAACTACTTCACTATATTGTAATGTTTACATTCACAGGCAAAGATTGCACCTCATTAGTATCAATCGAACATCTAAATACAGTAGGCAATAACTGAAAGGTGGCCTGCCTCTGAGGGACAGACAGCATATGAGGCAGCCTTTTTAGTAACGTTTGATCTTTTTGAGATGGAAACCTTTTTTGTTCAAAATCAGCCAATTATGCATTAGGTGACGGATTATGTGGCATGTGCGACAAATCCACATTCATGTGGAAAACGTCATGGTCACAGAATCGCATAATTCCAGTGGCCATGCTAGTCACTAAAAATAATTTGAGATTTCTTTTAATGATTCAGCACAGAAAAGGACATCATTCATGATTGCAAAGTGCAAGGGATTCCTCCTCAAATAACTTCGCAGGCTGCACTCAGGGCCATTCCGTACAGGCTGAAGGGAGATATTGTTTCCTTTGAGGGTTAAGGCAGCTCCCTCTTCGTGCGTGGGGGTGAATCCCCCTCCATTGCTTGCCAGGGAACACCCGCCCCCTCTGCTGTTCCATCCCTCTGCATGTCCTTGAAGAATCAATCACAGCTGAGGGGCTGGGGTAGGAAGCCGGCTTGTAAATCTGGCAACGCTGAAGGAAGCACTCGGGGAACCAACTATACCGGCTCCTGAACACGTGACTGTGAAAATAAATAGAGCAGAACTGACAGCGCCGGATAAATCACAAGAAGAGACCGGCACCACCAGGCTGCGCAGACCTGTGAGAAAGAATGTTGGCAACAACGTCTATTACCCACTGATAAAGCCAATAGATGTGCTTTATGTATAGTTAAAAAGAGTCAACACTAGCACCAGAGCTCTAAAAATTCCCCATGGCCATGCGTGAGTAACAGACCTGCGACAGGTTTCATCTTTGCATCCCGGAACTTGGGATCCTGGTTTTATAATTGGTTAAAAAGCACTACAAATCCCAGAATGCAAAGAAGAGAAACCTGGCCTTCATAAGCTAGTCTTGCATGGACGTTGGCAACTTGAGAGCTCTATAAAGCACACAGCACAGATATGGAATGGGCAGCAAAAGTTAAAGCCTCCCTTATGTTCTTATTAGACACAGGGTAGACAGAAAACAAGTGCATTTTAGAAACAGAACATGTTATGTTATGTTATGTTATAAAGCCTTTTGTTACGCGCTCTATTACTCAAGAGTATCCTGGCGCAGAACATGAACAGTCTGGGCAGCTGCAGGTCATGTGCGCGCTCACGCACAGCACAAGCAACAGCAGACAAACTTCCCACACACTCACAATCAAGTTCAGCGCGTGCAACAGCAGTGTAAGCTTGCATAGATATGTCCAAAGACAATCACATACACACCTACAGTATATGCAGCAGCAGTGCTAATATACACCTCACATACCGGAAACAACAGTGCAAGCTTCCTTCGGTCTTGGTCGTCTCTTCAAGTCGTCCAATCAGATGACTTCCACCTTGATAACCATTATAACGAGGCCTCAGAGAGAGCCACAGGAATGTAGGGGAGATGGGGGAGAAACGTGAGCGACAGGAAATGGAGGATGTTGTACCGTTGGACAGTGTACACGTCACTTGTATGCCAGCGTCTAGAGTACTATGTACAGCTCATGAGGGCTCCACTCAACTGAAACCTCACATGGAATATAACTAGGGCTCCCAGTTTTATGGTATTTATTTTCTTGACATTTAAGTCTGTATTTATCCATATTTATTTTTTGTCAACTTTATCTGCATTTATCCATATTTATTATGGGTTTTGTGAAAAAAATAAAGCTGAAACTGGTATATTTCCACATATAGTTAACCAATAAATATGCAGTCATGCATATCCACTTGCGTGCAGCAGGAATTCCAGCCCTGTGCTGGACATTCCAATCGAGGGCGTGACGGAACCATTCCGTCATCAGCACAGCCCAACCGTGACTCATGACCTAATGGTTCCCTCACGAGCATGGAAGGGGTTAAATACCTGCCGGGTTTCAGTGATATAAACACCCGCAGAAGATAAATCAATGCACTTTTATGAAAATATGCGCTTTTCAGTATCAGTGTTTTGCATATCTACTGCTGTTTAAGACCACTAAAATTCCTTTTTTTTTTAACCTCCTTACCTATCAATCCACACAGCTATTGGCCTGGCAGTCAGGGCAAAGTGTATTTAGAATTACTCAAAAAGCACCAAATTTCCGTTTTTATCCACATTTTAAAATAAATCCAAACAAGAAAAAAAATGTTTTTCTGTCTGTATTTATCCGTAAAAAACAGTAAAAACGGAAAACGGGGAGCCTTAAATATAACCACTCTTTCATAGAGTATCTTGTGTTCACTGCAGGTGGGCAAGTCAGACGTGGTGTGTATGGAGTCAAGTGGTATATAGGCTTTACCCTGCAGGACATTATCACACAGGTAAGTATCAGGTAGGTAAGTATCCCGCAGGCCCCTTTTTGGTACTTTACCCTGCTGCACGTTACCATGCAGGTAATTATTTTTATTTAAATGACATACATATTATGTAATAAAGAAAAAAAGTGTTAGACCTGGCACCATTGGCGTGGGTCTCCTTTCCATTTTTGCTGTTTCCTCGTGTGTTTTTGCTGGTATTAGATGCTTTGGGCACTGTGCCACTGCTATTCAGTGCCACAGTGCAAGTGCTCCCTACTGTAAATTGATGTATGTATTCGTGATTCCATGTTTGGCTATTTGGTTTACTTGTCAGACCCTAGTTTAGTGCACTAAGTGTGCCAGGGTGCGTAATCCAAATGCTGCTGGTGGGCCTGCAGGACTGGGTGTGCCACCCACAGAAGCAGCCTTGTAAAATGTGTCTAAGGTCTGCCATTGCAGAGCCTGCATGCAGTCTGGTACTGTCATACTGACTGGGCAAGTGCACCCACTTCCCAGTCCCTAAACCTTCCCTTTTTCTTCATATCAGTCACCCCTATGGTAGGCCCAAGGGCAGGATGCATTGTAAGTTTAAGGTAGGACAAGCCCTGATGTGTGTGGCATGTCCTAATAGTGAATTACAGCCATTTTCGTTTTTCACAATTGCAAGGCTACCTGTTCTCCATATGCCAGAATGGGCTGTTAGAATTGTTACACTTTATAATCCTAGCTGTCTCAGAGAACATGGTAGAAATTCAAGTTTAGTATGCCTGAACTCAGAATAATAAAATACATCTTTTAGTTAAGTTTATTTTAATATTCTGTGTTTGCAAATACCACTTTTAGAAAGTAGGTTTTTGCTTGTCTTACCATTCAAACCTGCCTCTGCTAGTTTGTGTATTCCTATGTCTGGTTTTGTGAGTGACAGGGCTGGGGAATTCCAGGAGACAGGCTGAGACACCCAGTGGTGAATAGAGAGATCTGCATCGTGATGGGAGGGAGGAGTGCACCTGAACTCTGAATAGGACTGTGCCTGCCTTCCACAATGCTGGCCCCACCCCCTGGGGAGCGGCTGATGTCTCTGCCCTGCACACTGAAAGAAGAGAAGGAGTCCTGTCAACAGAGTGCTCCAGGACTGTACTTGCCTTCCACAATGCTGGCGCCACCTCCTGTGGGGCGTCTGATGTGCATGCCCTGCACTGTGAAAGGAAAGTTGAAGTCTGGTAAACAGAGTGCTTCAGAACTGGTTTGGACTGGGCAAAGGCCCCTCTCCCCTCAGAGAACAAAGGATTTCTGGGTATAAATATTGGGACCCTGATCCCATGAAATTAGAATACTTTGGACTACAAGAAGAAACCTTTACTGAGGAGAGGAATCTGAAGAAACTGAGGAGAGACTATCCCCAAGCTGAAGTGCTGCTTGGGGGATTGGCCTGCAGTGGTTGCCTTACTGCCAAAGGAAGGAGAAAGGAACTTTGTGTACTTTACTTTCCACTTGTGAAGGATCTCCAAGGGCTTGGAAAAGAACTTGCCTCCTACTGAAGTCTCAGGGACAACAGACTTCACCCCCCAGCCCCTCAGAGTTCTTGTGGAAGTGCCTGCTGCTGTTTAGGGCTTTCTGAGGAACTGCGTGTCGCAAGGAGCTGGAAGCGCGACTCAATGAGAAGAAGCGTGTCGCTGTGCCTGCCGTCACAACTCCGGAGAAAGGAGGGTGTCGCCGCTGGAACTGTCGCACTGCACCAGAGAGAAGTGTGCCGCAACGAAGAGGAAGCGTGTCACCGTCGCTGATGCTGCCGTTGCAACTCCGAAGAAGGAGGGTGTCACCGCTGGAGCTGTCGCATTGCACCGCATCCGGAGAAGAATCTCGCAACGAGATCGGAGCGTGTCGCCGCCGCTGTGCCTGCCGTCGCAACTCCGAAGCCGGAGGGTGTTGCCGCTGGAACTGTTGCATTGCACCGCATCGACCAAGAGAACCTTGCATCCCCGAGAAGCACGCCGCCGTCGGAGCTGCTGCCGTTGCATCTTGGATGTCGCCACTGTAGTTGTCGCATCGAGCAGAAGCTTCACGCATCGTGGAGAAGAGCGTCGCCACTGGAGCTTTTGGCGTCGCATCGTAAGGGTGTCGCCGCTGCAGTCCACGCATCGAACCGAGAACTTTTTCGCATCCCCGAGAAGTGTGCCGCATCTGGAAGATCTTCAGGTCTTTATTTCTTTGCACCTGACTTTGCCGCATTTTCCATCGCTGCGGCATTGCTTGTCGTGGAAGCGCAACGCAACTTAAGGTACATTGACACAGAGGGGTTGATTCCGATCCGGTAAAAAAAAGTCAGTGCAAATCGTATCCTGGGCCTTCTCCATATGACTCGTACACACGCCGTACGACCCGACGAGTACGATCCGGACCAGGGCTTCAGGACGCAATCCGTACGGTCCACGTCAGGTAAGGGTGATTCGTACGGAAAATACACAATCACATACACACCGTACGGTGCGTACCCCCCATGATTGCAGTGGCACGCCCCATACACCCAGCGTACATGGGGTATGGTGCGTACCCCTGCAATCATGGGGGGTACGCACCGTACCCAATGTACGCTGGGTGTACGGGGCGTACCCCTGCGATCATGGGGGCTACGCGCCGTACCCCATGTATGCTGGGTGTACGGGGCATACCCCTGCGATCATGGGGGGTACGCACCGTACCCGGGGGGGGCGTTCTGTACCTGTCTGGGTGCAAACTCTGCTTTTACAGCTGTTTTCAGCTCCCTTACAAAAAGGGTTGTACGGTGCGTACCCGACACGTATCGTACCTGCTGGGTCATATAAACCAGCCGCGAGCCGTACAGATCTCGCGTACAGCGGGTTCAGACGGAGACTCGTACTGGGATTCGAGTTGTACGGTCTCTGTACGATTCGTATGGAGTCTGGCTCCTGGTACGAATTGTACTTCGACGTACGTACGCAGGATGTTGCATGGTACGATTCGTACGGGAAAAACGCTCCGAACGGCTATTCGGAGCGTTTTTTCACGAATCGGAATCGACCCCTTAGTATCGCATCTAAGAACTGAACTGAACTAAGCTTAAATCTACCATCTTAAAGTAATCATAGTGTGTATTTTTGTCGTTTATGGTCTTGTGGTAACTCTATATAAAGTCTACTTATTTTTTATATAAAACCTGTGTGGTGTCCATTTGTAGTGTTGTCACTGGGTTACTGTATGTGGTCACAACTGCTTAACTTATAACACCTCTGAAATAAGCCTTGACTGCTCGCGCTACGCAACCTAGAGGGTGAGCAGGGGATATTTTAGGTGTGTAATCCCCTTGTTCTGAATAGAGGAGAGGGTCCCTACTTGTCACAAGTACCTACCTGTGCCAACTAGAGACCCCCAAATCTAACAAAAAGGATTTAAGGGTTAAGGGGTGGGTAATGGTTAAGGGATGGGTAAGAGTGTAGGAGGTTAGAGGTAAAGGGAGATAGTTGATTTTTAGGGTTCTGGGAGGGTAGAGCTAAAGTGAGGTTCATGTTTTTTGTTTTAATAAGGGAGTTTTGAGGGGGTTACCTACAAAAAGGAAAACGGGGAGGGAGTTGGAGGGTTACTCCCTGAAAAACAAGATATCCATTTAAAAAAGCAAAGCTCCATCCAGAGTATTGTGAGCTTTTTTAACACTTGTACTGGTGTATTGCTATTTATTGTTGGCTTATTCAGAGCCCCCCTGTTCAGTTTCCTTAAAGGAAGAGGTACCAGAGGTTGTGAGTACTGGTAAGCAGCAATAGTAGTACACAATAAAGTATGGACATAAAAGAGATGCCTGGGTCAACTGTCACTCTGGAATCTCACTCTAGAATTCCTAGTTGAGAACATGTACTTAGGCGCCAGAAGGAACGTTGCACACCCTCTGGAATAACTAGTTCCACTCAGTAGGGCTCCTCTGTCGTATTGCAGCCAGTACAGAAGGCCACACCTAGGTGGTTTTATATAGTTCTGTGGGCCACTTCTGGTGCCTTTTGGTCTGTTTCAGAGGCCTAACCTGACTTATTGCGTTAAGCTCTGGTGCATTCTGCTCTGATCTGGAGGCCATCTTTGGCATATTGTTTGCAGTTCTGGAGGTATTGGTGTTGTGTCCAGGTGTGAATGGCATCATCGGAAGCGTTCTTTCTCAGTTTCCATAACTCATGTGATATATTGGTAATACTTTAGAAATTATATCTAGCATGTTCCTTACATTCTGGAGGCCAGATATGAAGTATTGTGTTCAGCTCAGTAGAGGTTTCCTGGAGAATTGTATCAGAAGTCCCTCTCAGTGCTTCCCCTGAAGCATTGTAATTTCAATGGGAGGTGGTTTTGGAGGTTACCACTGAGATCATGTGTTCAGTTCTGATAGAAGTCATGTTTGGAATAAAGTGTCTAGTTCTGAGGGGCATCCATGATGTATTGTCTAGATTTCCAGGGGCCACTTTTAGCACATTGTCCCCAGTTCTGAATTCCACATCTGGAGGAATGTGTCCGGTTCTGAATGCCACATCTTTAGTGTTTTTTGGTCAAGTTCTTGAGGCCATGTCTAGTATATTGTGTAGACATCTGGAGTCCTCATCTAGAGACATCATCTAGAGAAGCATGCCATTTCTGCTTACCGCCTCTATGGTATCGTGTCAAGGTCTGGAAGTCCCCTGGCTTATTGTGTCTAATTTTTAAGGCTCCTTATGTATTATAATCATCATTTCTCGGTTTCACATATGGCATAATATGACCAGTTTTGAGGATTTTATATGAAGTAATGTACTCAGTTATGGAGGTCCCCCCTGGAGTGTTGTGTCCAGTTCTGTAGGGATATCGTGTCCGATGCTTGACGCTTCATCTTTATTAATGCTTCCAGTTCTTGGTGCCTTGCCTAGAGCAGTCCTATTTTTAGCGACCATACCTGACATATTGTGTCAAGTTTAGAAGGTCATGTATTGAGTGCTGTGTTCAGTTTTGGAAGAGTACCTAGAATATTGTGGCAAGTGCCTGAAGTGACATCTGGATTATTGTGTCCAGTTTGTAATGTCTTTCCAAGAATATTGATACTACTTTTAAAAGCTATTTCTTTTACTGTTTTAATTTCTCAAAAGCATATCTGGATTCTTGTACCTGGCACTTTATGCCTCATCTGAATTATGTTGTGAGATTTGGCAGTCTCATGAGGTGTATAGTTTTCAGCCCGGAAAACCTAGTTGGATATTGGTGCCCTGTTCTGAAGGCCTCCCCTGGAGGATTGTGTTTAATTCTGAGGACCCATCTCTAGTATTGTATCCAGGTCTGGATGGCTCTTCTCTAATATTGTGCTAGTTCTGGAGATCTTGTCTGGAAAATTGTGTCAAGTACTGGAATCAACCATTCTACATAAAAAACATGCGAACTGGACCATTTCTCTCCTCCATGCTAGTGACACTGGGAGGGTTTGCGAAAGGGGACATGATTCTAATGGAAGATTTTAATCTCACCTGGGAGGGGGGACTGGACAGTTCATCCATTCACAGAGAAACCACGGGTTCCTTCACTAAAACCCCCAAAACAAATTTAGTGTGTTGGGGCTTTTTGACGCATGGCGGGCACTTCACCCCAAAGACAACAACTACACTTTCCTCTTGCACTGCCGACACTATTATTCTGGAATTGACTACATTTTTCTCAATCAAGCTCTAGCACCCACTTTACATTCTGCTACCATCCCCTTGATTACCATCTCGGACCATGCGCCAGTCTCGCTGACCCTCCGGTGGCAACAGGGCCCTCTGAAGAGCAGACGCTGTCTTTTTCCCCATGCACTGACTCGTGACAGTAAGCTGAGAGATGAACTCAGGGTAGCTATATGGGAGGGTAAACAGTCTAAATATCGATTTTTTTATATCGACAGGCAAAAATATTGAGTCAATAAATTCGGAGGTACAGAATATCGACATCAAGAATATCGACAACAGAATATCGACCTGAAGGTAAGAAATATTGTTTTTGTTAATATCGAAGTTAGTAATAGCCATAGCAAAAATATCGATGTTACTAATATCGATATTAATATCAGTGTTATGTATTTTATTTTATATGTGTGTTTTTATAATTTTTGTTAATTATTGTACTAATTTTAAAATATATGTATTACATTTTTAGAAGTTAGTAATAATTTATTTTAGTAAATTATGTGTTTTAGTACCGTAGCAGGTTGTGGGTTTATAGGGGAATAGGGTGTAAAGTAATTTAATTATAGTAAATTAATTAAATATTTTTTAGGAATTATTAAATATTTTTAATAAAATGTTGCGTTTTAGTTCTGTAGTGGGTTGTGGGTTTATAGAGGAATAGGGTGGTAATTGTAATTAAGTAAATTTGGAATTTGTATTTATTGGTATTTATAAATTGGTCATACATTTTTATTATTTGGTAATTACTTTTTATTAATTGGTAATTAATTTTTATTAATTGATTACTTGGTAATTATATTAAGTGTATGAATTTATTAATGATGTGTGTTGTGAGGTTAGAGGGTAATAGGGTAGAAAGTAATTTAATTGTACTTAAGTAAAAAAAATAGTGTAGAGTATTTATAATTAAATTATTGCCAATCAATTATTAATTGGTAATAAATGTTTAATTTTTTTTATGAATTGGTAATTACTTATTAATTGGTAATTACATTTGATTTTCTTAAATGTATTTGTGTTAATCAATAAATTATTGTTAATTAATTATTCATTGCTAAATATGTTTTAACAAATATTGTTTTTAGGTATAGATTCTTTTTATAATTTATTTTATTTTTATTTGTTAAAATATTTTAATAATTATTATTTAATTATCTGTATTTCAATGGTTAATTAATTATTAATTGGTAATTCTTTTTTTCTTGGTATTGTTAATTAATTTGTTGTAAATTAATAATTAAATTGGTGTTTTTTACAAAAAAATATTATTTTAATTATTAGTAAGTTGTTTTGACCCCTACGCTATCCAGCACTTTCCCTACTGTTGCACCCTCTGGATTTGGAATAGTAATTTTTACCCCTACGCTATCCGACACTTTCCCTTTTGTTACACCCTCTGGAGTTGGAATAGTAATTTTAACCCCTATGGTATCCAACACTTTCCCTACTGTTGCCCCCTCTGGAGTTGGAATAGTCATTTTAACCCCTACGCTATCCAACACTTTCCCTACTGTTGCACCCTCTGGAGTTGGAATAGTAATTTTAACCCCTACGCTATCCAACACTTTCCCTACTGTTGCACCTTCTGGAGTTGGAATAGTAATTTTAACCCCTATACTATCCAACACTTTCCCTACTGTTGCACTCCCTGGAGTTGGAATAGTAATTTTAAACCCTACGCTATCCAACACTTTCCCTACTGTTACACCCTCTGGAGTTGGAATAGTAATTTTAACCCCATGCTATACAATATTTATTGTTTAAGTTAATGTAGTGTTTAATTTATTTAAAATTGTTTTTTAAACGTTGTTATATATAGTTTTGATATTCTTATTTATATTATTATTGTATGTGTATGTATGTATTTATAAATTATAAAATGTTTTTTAACAATTGATAAGTTATTAGAGTAATTAATTGTAAATGTTATTAAGTAAGTATATATATTATATATGTTTATTTATTTTGTATATTGTATGTATTATTTATAATGTTAAATATATTTTAAGTATGTTTATTTTACTTTTATGTATTATTTATTGACTTTTATATTATTTTTAAACATAAAAAACTATATTTTTTACGATATTTTTTACAATACCTCAATGTAGATAGGACTTCGATATTTTTGACGTCGATATTCCACCTCCGATATTTTTGATGTCGATATTTTCGACGTCGATATTCTGTCAGTGACTCATATGGGAGTACTTCTTGTTCAATTACCCACAACACACAAATCACGCCAATAACTCGGACTCTTTTAAGGCTACGTTGAGGGACAAATGCATCACATTAATGTCCGTGTTTAATAAAGAACGGGCTAAAGATAGAATTGCCCTAGAGACTGAACTCCTCCAGGCAGAGCAAGCACACAAGATACATCCGACGCTCCCTCTTGAGAGAAAGGTCACAGCTCTCTGAGGCAAAAATTCGGCTATCTACGCTAATAAAGCAGAGTTCACACTCTTAAAACCTAAGCGCATTACATATGAACACACCAATAAAGTGGGGGCCCACTTGGTCAGGCAACTTTGGGTAAAAAGGGAAAAAGAATACATTGGGGCTGTAAAATTGGACTCAGGGAGATTGTTCATGGAAGACTGGAAGAAGGTGCAAGCCTTTAGAGCCTTCTATAAAATGCTATATACAGCAGAACCCTGCAGTGGGACAAACCAGAGAGCATACTTGGAGTGAGTTTCTCTTTCAGAAGAATCGGCGACCCAAAACAATCTGCTACAACAACCAATTGAGGAAGAGGAATTCCCAGTGGCTATCACGGCTCTAAAACTTCATAAGTCTCTGGGGCTAGATGGCTTAACAGCTCCCTTTTACAAAACCTATGGATCTGAACTTATCCCGCACACAGTTAACCTCTCCAATGCTATATCAGACTATGGGGCAGTTACCCACTCAATGAGAGAGGCATTGATATCAGTAATCTATAAGCAAGGTAAAGACCCCCAACAATGTGGCTCTTACAGACCGATAGCGTTACATAACCTAGATGTCAAATTGTATACAAAAAATGTTGCCACTAGAATGGAAATCATCCTACCCAAATTGATTCACCCAAACCAATCGGGTTTTATACCTGGTAGGCAAACCCATGATAATCTTTGCAGAGTTATACATCTAATTGAAAAAGCAGACCATAGAGCTGTCCCATCGGTCCTACTTGTGTTGGATGCCAAAAAGGCAGTCTAGCGAGCGGACTGGCAATACCTATTCTCTACGCTACAGTCTTTTGGATTTAGCCAGAAATTCATCACAATGCTTAAATCCAATTATGTGCACCACTGTGCGCATATCCTCATACATGGTATACGTTTAGACCATGTTCCACTGCAGAGGGGGGCACATCAAGGATGCCCTCTCTCGCACTTACTATTTGCTCTCAGCATTGAAACATTTGCACCACAAATTTGTGAGAATCCCAAGATTCTGGGTATTCCCTATGGAGAGGATGAGCATAAACTTTCACTATTTGTGGACAACGTCTTAATGACACTTACAGCACCTAGAACCTCTGTGAATGTGAATGTGACAGTGAAGCAGGAGGAGATGGAGCAAGTGATGGCAGCCACGCCATTTTGTGAAGCCCAAAATTACATATTACACCTAGGAGTCAGGATCACGTCCCGAATCACTGATCTCTTTAGGGCTAATTTCCCTCCATTCCTCCACCGTCTTAAGGAGGACCTCCGCAGGTGGGCACCAATGTATATTTCCTGAATGGGACGCATTCAAGTAATCCAATTGAATGTGCTGCCCAGAATGCTGTACCTGTCCCAGGGCTTACCAATTGAACTAGAGAGGTATTTTATTCCAGCACTAAAAACCCTAGTTACAAACTTTATAAGGCAAGGGAAACAAGCTTGACTTCCCTATAGGCAACCAGCCGCAGCCGGTAGTGGGACTACCGGCTGGGCGGTGATGTGGGGAGGGGGAGGGGCAGGGTGGGGGGGTAGTAATGTATGGATTACAGAGTTTAACAGTTAAGTAAATATATAAATAAATAAAACGAATATCGTTGCGCGCACTGCATCGCATTTGGTGAAGCAGTGCACGAAACAAAATTCGTTTTATATATTTATATGTATACTTACCTGTTAAATGCTGTAATCCATACATTACTACCCCCCATTCCTGCCCCTCCCCCACCCCACGTCACAACCCAGCCGGTACTCCCACTACCGGCCGCGGCTGTAGGCAACTACGTCTCCGGAAAAACAAAGGGGGTTGACACTTCCAGAATTTAATCTATATTACCAAGCCTCTCAATTGAGTCGGATAACCATTGGCTCCATATGGACCGAGCGATAGCAGGCAGATATATGGGACTTACTCTGGAAGCCTTGGGGAGATAGACCACCCAATGCATACCTTAGCACACCCACCAGAACTTCGCTACGCGTATGGGATGGAATCCCCACACAATTGGGTTGGACGACTTTTCCCTCCCCGCATACCCCAATCCACTGTAATCCAGCCTTCCCTCTGGCTCTACAGACAGGCCCATTTGATGCATCAGGGCGATTGCCTCACAGTCTCTGACCTCTTCCACAACTGGGAGCACAAAGCATTTGAGACCTGCCAAAGAGACTTTCACCTCTCAGCAATGGAGCACTACCATTATACCCAACATCGACACTGGGCCTTCCAACCGGGAATATGAGAGGCCACCACTAGACGCTTACAGCCCATAGAGCAGTTTGTTCAAAAAGGGGAGGCTCGAAGGGCTGCATCTCCTTTCTGTATTCTCTCGTGCTCACATCTACCACTATCACACACCCACGTTACAAAGCCTTCTGGGAGAGGGTCATAGAATCCCCAATCACAGACAAGCAGTGGGGGGATCTCTGGAAGGATATATTATGGTTCAACCACTCTATGGGGATAAGGGAAGCGCATTACAAGATAACATTTGACTGGTACCTTCACCCCACCAAATTGCGGCCGATATTTCCAGAAACCTCAGATTTATGTTGGCGGGGTTGTGGACTGCAGGGAGACTTCAGACATATTTGTTGGGATTGTCCAGGGATTCACCCATTCTGAGAGGAACTACTGGCCCAGATTAAAGATATACTGAGCTATCCTGTACTGGATAAAATAGGGTTCACACTACTGGGACTCAGATGATTCTCTTAAGTACCAAACTATGGGAAACCGATCTATTCTGTGGCTTTGTCTTGGGGTGGCAAAAATGGCAATAGAGCAGGGATGGTAGAAGAAAGAGGCCCCATCCTTACATCAGTGGCAAAGTAGATTGTGACAGGCACCTCACAATGGAGAGAATAGCAAGCATTTTTATAGACAATTATAGGGTTTTCAAATATACGTCAGGACCACTAGTCGCCTAACTCTCCAGGGGACTGCCTCTCATGGCATACCCCAATCTCACAATAGCGCTCCATCTCTTCCACTACTAACAGCCTCCTCCTGAAACCACCCTAGAATTTGTGAAGTTGATAGTTTGCCTACCACACTGCCTCGCCTGGCCTTGGCTCCCATATTGCTCCGCACTAATTTAACATATATAGCTAAATCACCCCGCGCACCAACTACTTAGGATTATGTCTGACTTTTTTTTCGATCCTGTTGTTTTTTACTTTTTTTTTTTGTTAGGGGCGGGGAAAGGGGGTAAACTAACATGTGAATAGATGTATTGACTACAGTTACCATATGGTGGGATATAGGAATGCCCACCGAAATTTGTTGAAACTGTATCTGGAAATAGCTGTATGTACCATCTGATGGGGGCAATATATGTACCAACTGTGATGATATACTTATGGAAACTAATAAAAACAAATTTGACAAAAAAACTTGTGAACTATAAAACATTATTTGCATACAGGCAGAGAATATGCAGCATACCTTCTGCACCATGTTTGGCTCCTATTATACAAATACAATAATTTTCCCTAGTGCACATCGGCTAGTAAGTGATTTATTACTTTGGTGGACGACCTTTCACCCTATCTGATAAATAACTTTCTCACACTCTCTCTCAGTTCAACCTCTTGTGCTTGATGATTATGATGAAAATATTCCACCACAGATTGGAGGGTAACTCATCTCCACTGCTCTGTGATCAATCCTTGTACAGCTCAGAAGTAACCACAATGACAATGCTCTACAAAACATCCTAAACATATGTACTGGATACACCCTACTGCCACATGTCATGAACCTCTTCTTGATTAATAATGGAACATTATGAAGGCTCTCAGCAGTTTCATACAGGCTTTCTTATGGGTCTTTGTCTTCAACAGTGCCATTATTGTTTACCCAAATTTCACTACACAATGCTCTGGTCCATTTCTTAGGCTCGATTGGCCTCACTTGATTTCTTCCTCTGATCTCGCTTTGAGTTGACCAATAGACTTCCACTGTGTTCAAATTAGGAAATATATTTGTCAATCATGTCTCCATTACGTACAGATGAGAGATGAAGTGGATGTCACTTATTTTGCTACCCATATTTTTGATTAATTCAGTTTGAGCGTTCCTGTCAAGGTAAAAAACGTAGCGACATCTTAACAGAATCTACAGGGACCACAATGACTCAAATGCTAAACATGTGATTGAGGGCCGATTTGCTCTGTTGTTGTAGGTGTGTGTTATAATCATGAGTAGTCTGCACCCCCATATAATTTTTTTCATGTTAACATTTGAGCCATTAGATCGTGGATCATAATAAACTTGCAAGGTGAAGTGATAGGTATATTTTCATATAACGTGGAGAAATCAGCATTTCAATTACGTATGATTAGATGAAAACCTTAATGTGAAGAATTGTACATGTGACTAATGAACGATTTAATTTGTATGCTTATGTAACGCAGTGACTTAACTATGCTCAGTAACAATGATCACGCTTGTTTATTGAACTACGTGCTGTTTCTTATGTTGGCCGAATTCTGTAGGCCTACCGTGTATTTCTCCCTGTTGCTCTCATGATAGGTTTGTTAGTAGAATTTCTGTGTATTTAGAACTTGCTCTTTATCACGTTTTACATTGCAGGTGGATAATTGCATTTTTGTTAGTTAGAATAATGTATTTGTTTTAGGAGTTGAGCTTAGGGAGGAGAAGAATCATTGAACAGTGATGCTGATAATGTGAGATGGTTTACTTTCTCACCAGAGAAAGGCTGGGAATCAAGGTCATAGAGCCAAGGGTTGGGATTATCGCTGCCGCATGGAAAGTTACCTGCGAGGAGGTGTCTTGCGTGAATGGGGTGATGACGCACAGCATTATGGGAAGTCTTGTACCCGTTGTTGAATTGGAGTTAGGGACAGAGTCCGGGGATTTCTGCCTTGCCTTGAGAGAAGAGAGCATCTTAGAACGGGCTCTGTAGCTTATGCTACTTGACCTAGTCAACGTGAATGGTCCTCTTATGAAGCCTTCACATGCTGGCACCTTTTCAGATTTTGCCTTTGGGAACCCTAAATAGGGATGTCATGTTAGCTAGTGTGTAGGGACAGACTAATGCTTTTTATCTACGAACCTCCAGTGAAGGGGACTCTTAACATCGGAGCTGTTATATCCTTGGTCCTGATTCTAGGATTAGTTATTCTGTGTGTGCTGCATCGTCTTAACTTCACCCGTAGGTTTGGCTTTGTATTAGTTCCAATGTATTTCTACACCCTCGTTTTGAGTTGTTTGTATGTCCAACTGTTCTTGGCCTTGTAATAAATCGAGCTTAATGATGTAACTGATGATAGTAGTCGTAGAAGTAGTATTGATGAATAGGTAGTTTATTGAAGATACAGAGGATAAACTGGTGTTCCCAGTCCAGGCTTAGGAGCAACTGGCAAGTGGAGAATGCCTAGGTTACAAGGAGCATCATGACATCAGCATAGATAGAATGTACTCCCTTAAAGTGACATGCAAACTTAAATCAAATAAGAGAATACAACATATCCTGGGTCCTTCTGGTCAAAAGTGAACAAAATAAAACAAGGCAATAAAAAAAAACATTAAAAAAAACCAACTAGGATATATGTATTGGCTTTCCATATACGAACTAAAGGGTGTACAAAGAAATGAGGATGTCTCCTAACTGCACACAAAATCTTGAAGATAACTGGGTTGCTTTCTAACCCTCTGTAAAGAGACACTGGTTTCGTCACTCATGGTAGAGTCTTTACCCTTTTTTTGATCATGAAAAGAATTAGGATGGAGAACGCTACCATCAACATCATTCGCTTTCTTGTAGAGGGCAACCCTCCTGAAATTCCAGTGTTCACCATTAAAAAGTGTGACAAATTTGTCATGAACTGACTTTACTTTGAATGGGCCTCTAAACTTGGTTAAACCAGAACAAACACAACCAGGTTTAACCTTTACCCAATCATTCACTGCCAAACGTTACACACCTAACTTTCTACAAACTCCTGACTCATTCTCACGCATATCTGTTGTAGGTGGATTGCCACCCAAATCTGCTAGCCTGAAACACTCTTTCATCCAAGCTGGTACGAGTTTGGTACCTGCCAAACGACCCCTCATCAAGTCAAACGGAACTTTACCGGTGACGCCATTGATCGTAGTTCTATATGCCCAAACCAAATCGTTGACCATACCCCTTACGGATCTACCTGAAGAGAGTGCCATCTGGATCGCCCCTTTCACCATCCTATTAGCCCTCTCCACGATACCATTACCTTGAGGGTTGTATAACGAGGTTCTGGTGTGAACAATACCACTAGCATTCAAGAATCTCACCATGTCCTCCGAAACCAGTTGTGTCCCATTATCAGTTACCAATCTCATAGGGTAACCCTCCTCTCTGAAAATGTCAGACAGTAAGTTTATTGTTGCTTTAGTGGTTATTTCTTTAGAGATCTTCACTATTAGCCACTTAGAAGTTACATCAACCATAACAAAACAAAACCTCATGTCCTGACCTAAAGAGTAAAAAGGACCAATAAAGTCACAACACACAGTGTGGCAGGGTAAATTTGGGTTGTCTATCTTTCCAATATCCTTCTGACACCCAACCTTCAACCTTTTCTCACTCTCGAAACACTCCATGCACTTCTCAACCCACTCAGAAATTTGTATGTCCATTCCTGGCCACCAGAAGAACTCCCTGAGCCTCCTCTTCGTCAAGGACTGACCCAGGTGTCCCTCATGTGCCAACTTAAATAGGTCAAACCTCAACTCTTGAGGAGGAATAAACTTATCGTCCTTCATAATAATATTCCCTTCAACATCTAAGATTGACAAATCCTCGAGGATTCTCAGATATGGACGTGCAGCCAAAGGTAGGGTACTCTCTCTCCTAGAACCTTTCACAATTAAATCCTTTACGCATTTCAGCACTTCATCATTGCCCATACAGGAGTTCCATCTATTTTTGTCAATAGCACCAGAGTATATATCCGCTAACTCATCAATAGCTGCCACCGAACCCTCTGATTGCATAGCTTCAACACCCACTATGTCAACAACATCCCAAGGCAAAGGAAGTCTAGATAGTCCATCCGCTTGACTATTCTGCCATCCAGGAATATACTCTACTCTGTACAAAAATTCCTGGAGTCTGGCGGCTAACCTTGCCAACCGTGCTGACCCTTTTCCAGCACCCCCTGGAGATAGTAATTTAATCAGTGGTTTATGGTCTGTCAACAACTTGAACTCAAATCCCCATAAATACATCCTGAAGTACTCGCAGCCCCAAGCAGCCGCCAATGCTTCACGTTCAATGATGGAATAGTTCCTTTCAGAACTGGTAAGTGTCCGTGAGGCAAAAGCAACTGTCTTTAACTCAGAGCCGTGTTCTTGTGTTAGTACAGCACCTACACCAACCGCGCTGGCATCAACCGTCAACACAGACTTGCGTCTAGTATCAAATGGAGTAAGGATTTTAGCTTCACATATTGCTTTTTTGAGGTTAATAAAGCACTCCTCTTGTTCGGCACCCCATACAAATTTGCACCCCTTCCTCAACAACAGTTTAATCATCTCAGTCCTCGCTGCAAAATTCTCCACAAATTTAGTATAGTATTGGATAAGACCGAGAAAAGATCTTAATTGATCCTTATCACAGGGTGTCGGTGCTTTCTTTATTGATGCTAAAAGATCTTGCTTAGGTCTCACACCACAAGCAGAAAGTGTGTAACCTAAATATTCTACCTCTTCCACTGCAAATTTACACTTCTCTTTCCTTAAAGTTAACCCTGACTGTTCCATTCTATTCAAAACTTCTTTCAGAATCTGATTGTGTTTCTCCATTGTCTCCCCAAACAATAAAACATCATCTTGGAAATACACAACGTTATTTATTCCTTTCAAGACTGAGCCCATCATTCTCTGAAAAACGCCTGCTGCTGACGCGAGACCAAATGGCATGCGAGTAAACTGGTAAATTCCCTCTGTAGTGATGAAAGCGGTTAAGGCCTTAGAATCACTGTGTAGCTTTATTTGGTGGTAAGCACTCCTTAAATCAAGTTTTGAAAAAAACTTTCCACCCTTCAATGACAAAATTAATTCCTTGATATTTGGTAGCGGAAAGTTGTCTACAACGATATTCTGATTAAGTGTGCGAAGATCCACACAGAACCTAAATTTACCATCAGATTTTGTCGTGATCACTACAGGCGAAACCCACGGAGATATTTCTATCTGTTCAATCACACCATTATTGAGCATATCATTTAACAACTTCTTCACCTCCTGTCTAGCAATAAATGGTACTTTCCTCACTTTGTGTTGTATCGGAACTGCTCCTTCCTTGAGCACGATCTTGTGGACATACCCTTTCAATTCTCCAATGTGTTCAGCAAACAAGTCTGGCATACTTTCAACTATTACTTCAGCAGTCATCATATCAACAACCATCACTTGTTGACTTGCTCTGGGATCAATGACAATATGAAGGTCATACTGATGACCCCAGCCTAATATTGCAGGACCAGAACTTGCAACGTAGACTTTCCCATGAATAGAGCGTCCTTGAAACTCAATCACAGCTTCCATGTACCCCAATAAATCAATACATTCCCCTTGGTAACCACAGGGACGGATATCTTTTGGGAATAAGGTAGTACCCTCCCAATTTTCCCTAAACATTGATTCTGGAACTATGGTCCAAAATTAACCTGGATCCACCATCAATTCAACTACTTTATTATTGATGCTGAAGGTTGCTTTGGGTCTATTCTTCCTACCAGGCTCTTCAAGGAGTGTGTTCATATTACTTAAACATAGGATTTTATCAGCACCTTCTACATTGCCTTGCATACTAGCTTCCCGCTTCACATCAACTGTTGCAACTTTGTCATTATTATTAGACGTTTTGCACATCCTTGAGAAATGACCACGTCTTCCACATTTCCTACATTCCTTATCAATGGCAAAACAACGTTTGTAATCTGCACCATGATAGGTACTGCCGCACCTGCTACACATTCTTGCTTGATACCTTTCCTTCTCCCCGCTGTTGTATCCTCCTGAACCTCTTTTTTCCATTCTTTCGTTAAGTTCTAACGGTTTCTTGTTCATTACTGCAACTTCACTTTGAGCAACAGATGACACATTCAACCCACCACCACCCTCTTTTACAATTTCCTTCTTCTCCATTTCCTTCATACAAGCTGTAGACTCTTCAACGACCTTCGCAATATCTATAGCCGCTTGCAAGGTGGGGTTCTTCGCTGCCCAAAGTTTTTCTTGTATTTTCTTGTTTTTACATTGGACGATCATTTGATCTCTGATCATTTCGTCACGCATCTCGCCAAAATTACATTTCAAGGAAAGTTCGCGTAGTCTAGTCACAAACTGGTCAACAGACTCATTAGTCTGCTGTGGTTGTGTATAAAATTTATGTCTGGCCATGACAATATTCACTTCCTTTGAATATTGCTTCTTCATTCGCGCTTTAGCTTCAGTGTAAACATTGTTAATCGGCCTGCCATCTTGGTTCAATCCTAAGGGCAAATATTTGAAGGAATGTTGGCCCTCTTTTCCAAGAACGCTTAATAACAGAGCTTTTTTTCTTATTGCGCTGAAGTCTTTGCCGTCCAGCGCCTCTATATAATTTTCAAAAATGTCTATCCACTCATCCCACTCTATTGGAGGTTCCCCACTTGACTGTAAAAACATGGGAGGTGCAATGACACTTGGGTTCTCCATGCTCTTTCCGTTCCAAAACTATGGTATATCTCTTCACTAACAGGTAATAACGTGAGTACCTCCTCCTCTTATTCTCTCTTTCCTGTTTTAATGCAAACTCGGTGAAACGAACATAAAACAAATTATTACTCACTGTCTTCTTCTTGGGTCAAATCTGCTGATTTGTAGCAAGTAGGGTTATTTTCACTGACAAGGTGTTGGTATATTTCCTCATAAATGTCAGTTCAAATACTTGTCAGAGAGTGAAAGCGAGCAGAAACGCTCTTCGTTCTGTTGCTAGGTTACCACAAAGAGGAGTCAAAAATGGCCGTCACGTTGTTTCACGCACTGCGCATGCGTGTTGACGTTTTCTACGCTGACGTGCTGCGTCAGCTCGAATTTCCGATGTCAGGAAGAGCTAAGAGACCGAGACTCTGAATTATGGTAAGGTTGCGCGTGAAAGATATTTGAATGATGCTTGATTCAGTGAAGGCAGTTTAAACATACGCGAATATAATATATCTCGGCGTTTTAAACTGACAATTTCCTTGTTTTAGAAATTATATGCTCACCGCTTTAGCAACCAGATGTGTTCATTATCGTTTCCTTTTTCTCCGTTTCATTCAGTTTTCATTGTCCTTGAATGAGATCACAGTCTCTTCTTGCTTGTTCGTCAAAATAACGTACTCAGTCTACCTTTTCTTTTCTGTGTTAAGTGAGGGTCAGGCCAACTCTCCTTCGCTCGTCTTCCTTTTTTTTTTTTTTTTTAGTTGAATTTTCGTCTTTCAGTAGTTCATTATCTGT
Organism: Lissotriton helveticus; assembly: GCF_964261635.1. Lineage (NCBI taxonomy): Eukaryota > Metazoa > Chordata > Amphibia > Caudata > Salamandridae > Lissotriton > Lissotriton helveticus. Next base: position 791,653,500 of record NC_136063.1, on the reverse strand, counting down.
TCAATTTCATCGCTTGGGTTCTTTTCCACCAGTAGAGTTTTTAATAACAAACTCACTCTGTATTCAACTTGCCCCTCAAGCCAATCGTCGCCATCTGATGTAACTGATGGTAGTAGTCGTAGAAGTAGTATTGATGAATAGGTAGTTTATTGAAGATACAGAGGATAAACTGGTGTTCCCAGTCCAGGCTTAGGAGCAACTGGCAAGTGGAGAATACCTAGGTTACAAGGAGCATCATGACATCAGCAGAGATAGAATGTACTCCCTTAAAGTGACATGCAAACTTAAATCAAATAAGAGAATACAACACTTAACTTTGGATAGAGAGTCTGTGATTCTTCGGAGTCATGATTCATTGGAACAGTGATGAGTAGAGTAAATCTAGAACATGGAACCTGGTACCTTCATATGTAACCCAGGGGCAACCGGTGTGATCCTGGGTATGACTACGCGTTAACATTAGTGGAGGCTGGCAACATTAGTAAATGGTGGCACTCCCCATAAATGCTGCCGGCCGCAAGGCACTCCAAACCGATGCTCCTCTCCCCGCGCCATTCCTGGGGGTGATGAGGAGTAGAAAGGAAAGGGAAGGACTTCCTTCATTGTGCAACACGAGGCCAACCAATCCTGGAGGTTGAATCAGACTAACATAGCACTCATTTTGAGGTTGGGGGCCTGTGCCTGCAATCCTTTGGCTGTTTACAGTGCTGGGATTGCTGGCTTTGAAGTGTGCATGTCAGATTGGCCGACTGTAGGCAGCCGGCCAATCTGACATGCACACTGAGCACCTGCAACATCATCCTGCAATCTGTAGGAATCTGCCCCATCATCCACTCACTATGGCCGGCAGCACACAGAATAATAAAACTGTAATGACCATTTTATTATACTGTGTTTACCTCTGCACTCGCAGCAAGTGTGGCAATGCTGTTCCGTCCAAGGAGAGAAACCACCTCTGCTTAAAATGCAACTCAGTGGCAGACCAAGTGACCCTGGGTAGGACAGGCAACCATTTTGTTGCCCCAACAAATGTTTTGCTTCCAGTGTAAGGCAGAAAGCAGACATTTTCTCTTTTGGAGACCTGTCTGCACTTTCCAGTCATTCATTATTATGAAGGTGACTAATTTCACACTTATTGAATTGGTTATGGCACTGATTAGATAAGGGTTGTATGTCAGAATATCTTATGCAGAAACAGTGTTTGACACCAATATTGTGCCCTAAATTGTATGTACAAAAATATTGTCCCATCATTTTCAGACTTTTTATCATTAACTTCGATTGGTATTACTTTTGTAGATGATATTTAGGACACATCATTTATGTCAAGGGATACTGCTGATGAAGCCTGGGCAGAGTTTGTGGAGTTCCGCTATGCAGAAATCCGTGAAGTGCAAAAAATCCTCTGCCGCGTTACGCAGAGCTCCTCAATTGGCGGAGTGCGTTAGATAAATGCTGTTTGCAGTATTTTCAGTGCCAGGTGCTTGCCTGCACTGTGCAATCATCACGGACGGCATCATGCACAGCGCAAGCCAGCATTGCTTCAGTTCTGCCGCTCAAGTAGATTTTCACTCGCGCCGAAGCTTACTCAATGTGAACAGACAGTTTCTCAATGCAATGGGTCGCATGCATACGTGACCACTTGCAGTGAGAAATCGGACCACCCCTCTGAGAAATCTTACAGGGAGGTTGATTTTCAATGTTCGCGCTCACCAACTTGATTTTGACGATCGCAAATGAGGAAAAATCTTGCAGGGAAATGGATTTTCCTCACTCGCGCTCACCATCTTGAGGTTGACGAACGCGAGCGAGGAAAAAAACTCAGCTCCGCTGACTTTTTCGGAACTCCACAAGCTACGCATAATGTGGAGTGCGGAAAACTCCACAAACTCCGCGAGCGGAGAGAAGTTTAATGCCTAGACTTACTGCTGATACAGCGCATAAGAAAAGGGCAATGTTTTTATCTATTTCTACTTTTACAATTTTTTTTGACAGAATTCACATCCATGAAAACAGCAACCAGTCCAGTAACCCTATTAATTTTGGAGGAACTACTCCCCATTTTCCCACTGCTCACTCCATCATTTACCACAAAATGATATACCTTTGGTTGCTGAGATCTCCACCACTGGGGAAGGGAACTCAGCACTGAAAAGTCTGAAGAAGCGTAGGTGAATATTTTCACCTATAGGTTTGTAAATTGCATTTTATAGTCATGAAGTACTGCTACTGGAATACTACTTTAAGTTCTCCATTAATGGATGCTATCGTGAATGGATCCCAAAATATTGAAATAAGAAACCACCTTTGTGTTTCAATAGAAAAAAATCTCTATCCATGCAAATATATTTTGACTAAAGGAGGTAAAAAACAGGAATAAATGAATTTTATAACACTTTTCCTAAAAGTTATACTTAAAAATAGTTTTCGTAAATTATACTGTACAACTTGAAAATCATACTTTTTCATGTTAACACATATTCAAAGTAAACTTTTTCATAACATGTTATTACAATTGAGTAATTAGGGCCTCATTACGATGTAGGTCGGAAAGCCTCCGACTGAGAGTTGGATACCCCTATACCGTGTAGGAACCCATCTGCCCGACTCAGGGCCCGATTAGGATGCGGGCTGGAACTGCTCCAACCGTTGGTCGGAGCTCTCCAGCCGGCATCGTAATCAGCTGGTCGGATTCCATTCCGACCGACCCATTTTGATGGGGTTGGTCGGAAGGGAATCTGAAACGGATTTCCGAATGGCTTACGACAGGCTCGGAGAGCCTTTCTGCCATTTGGAAAGCCGTCAGTAATCCCTCGGCCGGCTCTTTCCGGCCGAGGGATTACAGTGGCAGCATCCCACTGCCTTTCTGTGCCCGCCTTTCCGGCACAGGAAAGCATTGGGAATCTGTCTTTGGGGCCCCCAGCAGGGCCCCCATGGTTGCAAGGCTACTGAATGGCGGCCTAGGGAATACCTGTGGTGGCCCCCTGTTGATACCTGCACCTAGTGGCAGGCACCTTGAGGTGCCTGCCACCGGGTGCAGGGATGAACTGCACCCCTGCTCTTTGCCATTAGGAATGCATGCTCCCATTGTATAGAACAGGATTGCAACCGGTCGCATTCTACTTTCTGGGCTGGAACCGACAACAGGAGGTCGTCCGGTTCCAGTTCCCAAACGATGTCGGACGGACTCTGGTCCGTCCGACATCGCAATCGGGCCCTCAGTCGGAAACAATTACTAACCGATTCCGATTTGACAGGGGAATTCTGAATTGGTTCCGACCGGCATTCGGAGAATCCCAGTCAGTCAGAGCCGATTCGTGCAGCCCAACGGCCAGCATTTCCAACCGACCGATTATGATGTCAGTGTCTGACACAAAAAGGCTGTTGGAAATTGACTTTGGGGCCCCCTGGCAGGCCTCCCCTTCATCCTGGGTCCTCCGGTTTGGGGTTGAAGGGGTACCCAAAAGATCCCAATGTGAAACGATGCACAGTGTGGCAGGCACCATGGGGTGCCAACGACAGGCTGCAATTTTTTCCACAGACACCCATTTGCCCAATGGGAGCCAGTGTTGTCGGTCAGAACACAGGCTCCCATTGAAGTCAATGGGAGTCCTTCCAAACTGTGCTCGGAAGCATCATAATCGGTCGGGTGGAAACGCCAACTGCGAGTCAGTCGGAACCGAATCCGACAAGGAGTCGGGTAGTTTAGTTTCCGACCGACATCGTAATGAGGCCCATAGTTTCTGCCATCTGCTAAGTCGACTAACTAGCTTGCCAAAGTATTAATTCCCCAATTGTTTTCAAATTTGAAATGTGCTTATTTATTACTCCTCACAAAACTTTGTTTAAGACTCTCAGTCTTCATTACCAGAGATGCAGGAAAACGTACCTAGCCTATCTGTGTTTTTTTAGGACAAATTGAAAATGAATATGTGTTTGCACACCAATTCTCACATGTTGTTCACTTATCCCGGGTCCATTCCCCACGTTCATTTCAGCAGGTTTTTTCTTTGACATTTGTCAGGACAGGCTTATGGCCGAATCAATAACAGTGCAATGCTAAAAAAATATATTCATTTTTATTTTGTATTTGCATAGTGAAAAAATTGCATGGGGTTGTTGGTCACTTTAGGATTGAACCATAAAGGCACGTTAGTGTTTTCTGGTTGACTTACAGACATATGGATGACATGAAGAAAATTATTGACAACCGTGCTGTTCGCTCTCCAGACATTGAGAATTGATAAGGTAAACTTATGGGAAAAATTGAAATTACTAGACAACGTTTTGAACCTGAGGTCTATCAGCTTCCTTCTTATGATAGGGATTGGGAACAGGGCAGGGACAGTGGTACGTTTGTACCCAAGAAAAACAGATGACAATGGAAAGTATTTTTATTCTCTTTATTTGCCACCGTCCAAGGTAAATATTCACCATAGTACATTACAATACAGTGGGTTTTAATACACTTTTAATTTATATAATTGACATCATTTAAATTGTAATGTGTATTTTTGTCATAATGTTATATATATGTATATTTTAACTTAGGGGTCTATTTATCAAAGAATTCTGAAAAATATAAAGATATATCTCTGTGGCACTCTTTTATGCACTTTCTCAGGCCGCTGTGACTTGATGCAATACATATAAAATGGGGCTAAAATGGGAGTAATAGGGGGATATTTATATACAATTAGTTCAATTCGAAAGGACTGTGCCTTTTTTGCACTTTTACTAATTTTGAATTGAAAGTTTCATAAGAGTGTGTAAAAGAGTACTCCTCTCGTACTACTTCATTTACTCTGCAATCATTTTGTGAATAAGTCCATTAGTTTTTCGTGTTAATTAAAAATAAATTGAGGCCTATTCAAAAAGACATTTTAAAGTACATAAGGTACACTTTAGGGCACTCCTTAATTCTTTTTAGAATTAACCCAAAATATAAAAACATAAAAAATGGAAATATTCAGGGAATTTTTATACACAGCTAGTACAAATAAAAAGAACTGCCCTCTTTGCACTTTTATTATTAGGGAGTTGGACGTTTTGATGCCAATTTACAACCGAAGGTAAGACTACATAAAAGAGTACTATCAGAGTACTTTAAATGTACTCCAAACTGTCTTTATGAATAGACCCCTTTGTTATGATATTTTCTGGAGGTCATGGGTTGCTTTGGGGACTTTAGTTTTTCACTCATTTAGATGTGAATATTTAAGTTTAAGAAATGTTTTATATATTTTAAATGTTGCATTCTAGTTTTATAACTATTTTCATTTTCTGTATTATGTTTGTGATTAATTAATTTGAGACATTTTGGATTTTGTGCGTTAGTTTATTTAACTCATCGTGAGTGTTTGTTGGGGGATTGGTTATTTTAATTAAAATAAAATTATTACTTATATTAAATCAACATGCTTTAGTATTTAATTTAGATAATTACAATAATGAACTTTTTAAAATTAAATATTAGGGTTTAATATTGTATGCTTTTTTAAATATATGCACTTTCCCCAATGTTTGCAGGACTGGAGATCAATTAGTAGACCTGAATGACCCCCACCAACAATGCATGCATTTTCTCCAATATTTTAGGGATTGGAGGTAGAGTAGTAAATGTAACCTCTCCTCCCGCCCAATCTATGCACTTTCCCCAATTTCAAAAAAGGTTAAAATTAGTGGCAAATACAAGTGAATGCAATTTTACAAATTTACATGAGCTTTTAGAAGTGTGAAGCTCATTAAGGATAAATTAAAAACAAGGAATATCTTCAACAGCCTTTCACCATAGTGAGAAACCATTCCAGCTACAGCAAAACGCCACAAGTGCTAGTGGTGGATTGAAACTTTTCTGCCCTTTTCCTTTTTTTAAAAAAAATCTTTATTAGGGCATCAGAGGAATACACAATATAACATAACTTCCTTTAGAGAAAAAAAAACATATCCGATGACCCGATTTTAAAATTATTTTACACCTCCCACCCCCCACCCCAGTGGATCCCCATGGGAAAAAGAGAAAATAACAATAGAATTAAAAAAGAAATACTTCCAATCATACTAAAAGTTCATTCTTATTTAATCATTTAGTTAAAGATCCCCAGATCTTTTCCCCTTTCCCCTTCTCCTAAACAGAAATCTCCCAATTATACACAAATAATAATTTGCTAAACCAAACATGTATCGATGGGGGATTCGGATCAAGCCAGACCATGGCCAGACAGAGCCGCAAAACAGCCATTGCTACAAAAACCATGTTGCGATCGGCTTCCTCCATGTCTTGGTTGGAAATCCCTAACATGATGACCTGGGGGGTCAATAAAACTAGATATCCCAAAATGTGTTCTAACCGCTGTTCAATTTTAGCTATCAGTTGGAACAAGCTAGAACAGGTGGCAAACATATGCGCACTGTCCGCAGCAAGCAATCCACAGCGAGGACAATTTATCCCGAAAGTCCCCCACCATTTGTAAATACCTGCCGGGGTTATATATAAGTTGCACCAGGTCTTAAAGCAATGTACCTGTAGATTTGCAGAAATATACACCGTTTGACTAAACAGAAGGGAGTCTTCACACTCGCCTTGCCCTGCTTGCACCAAAATCGTTTGCCACCTATCAAAATGTTTAGCTAAATCATCACCCATCTTCTCATTTATCCGGTTTGTATAAAGAAGATGTTGTAGATTGACCCCCCATTAATCAGATCAAGTAGCGGGATATGCACCCAGGTAACAGATCTTTTACTAAGAAAGTCCGTGATCTGTAGATATTTGAAAAAATACTTGTTCTCGATCCCAAATCTTTCTTTAATAGCCTCAAAGGTCATTATTTCTGCATCCGATATAAGATCCTCTATACACTAAAGCCCTTTATCCATCCAATTTTTGAAGTTTGCTTCTCGAAATATTTCCAGAAGTAGAGTATTCCTTACAAGAGGGGAATATAAATGTAGCCGCCCGATTTCGAACTTTTTTTCTAACAGTTGTCCAGGCCCTGAAGGCACTCAGCAAAATCTTGAATTTGACCCTCTTAAAATAAGCAAAATCTATATGGCGCAAAAGGAGTCCCCTCTATCCCATAAATTAAATGATAAATCGATGTTTCCAAACTACCCATATTTCCCCCGTTTAATAATGCCCCTATCTGTTTCAGGACAATCACCCAATAATAAATTTGAAAGTTTAGGACGAACCACCCTCCCCTATCTCTAGGAAGAGTCATAAATCTGAGAGCCCTTCTTGGGCGTTGTCCTGCCCATAAAAACCATGAGACTAGCTGGTCCAGCTTTTGAAACCAAATTTTGTTTATCTCCAAGGGAATTGCTCTGAAACACTATAAAATTTTGGGGAGAAATATCATTTTGACGACATTACATCTACCAATCAATGTCAGATGTAAATTATTCATTCTGCAGGAGTCTAAGTTAATTTTTTGTAAGAGTGGTTTAAGATTAATGTCAACAATTTCTTCGGATTTAGAACTAATTTCTATACCTGAATATCTAGCACTTGCTACTATCCGCTGATCGACTAAAGCGACTACAAACGATTTGAGTTTTACCATCCTTTAGATGATAACCAGAGATCTTAGCATACTGTGAAGTTAAAATACTTAGTACAGCTAAAGCCGGACGCGGAGTACCTGTTAGAATGGCTAAGTCATCCGTGTAACCCAAAATTTTGACATCTCCCCCTCTAGCATGAATAGGTTGGATTATTTGATCATCCTGGATCTTCCTAATTAAAGGGTCAATGTAGATAACAAATAACTAAGCGTGGGCGTAAAATCCGTTTCGCGTGCGAAATTGCCCAATGATCCGCAAATTCGCAAGCTACGAAATATTTTGCTTGGTCGCGCTTGAAAAATACAATATCGCGCACGCGCCGTTGACTCTGAGCCTGCCGAGTTGTTTTTCTCCCGGTTTTGCATGTGCTGCGCCATTTTTGATCTTGCTGCGTGATCGCGCGAGATTTTTTCGAACGCAATTACGTTATCGCGACTTGCCATCTTGCACGGCGAGAGTTTGTCAATGCGAGTACGTCAAAAAGGCCCGCGACGGCGCGCAGCTGACTTCCGGCGGGAGGTCTGAACAGCTCGCGTTCCTGAAATTGCAAAAATTGCAATTCTGCACAAGAAATCCACCGCAGGAAGCATAAACCTTGTGAAAATGATGATTTTGATCAGAATAACTCCTCAGATTGACATTTAGCTGCACTTGGTGCAGGAGTCCATTTTTTGGGGTGGGGTGGGGTGGGATGAAGGAAGTGCCCTAGAGTCTCCAACTTCCTGTTCCTGTCTAGCAGGCTCCTCCCAGTGCTTTGTCCATGTCCTGGTCACTTTTCATTTGGATCTGGAGCTGGAAGGATTACTTTTTGTGGCTGCTGCTGGATATTTGTATTTGAGGACTTTTTGGACTTTGGAGTTTGGATCACTTTTGGACTTGAGATTTTACAAGTAAGTTGGTGTTGTTTGTTTGGGGCATTGCAGTTGAGGCAACTCCAGTTCTAAAACTTTTTTCACAACTTTAACAAAATATATATTGTGGTGGGTAGCCACAGTATCCAGTAGGCCCAGGGTTAGTCATGGGTGCATGATACAACTGTTTCTGTGATTTTTTTTAACCTAATTCTCATTTATGTCATGGAATTTTAGCTCACTGTTATATGTTTTTTTTTTAATTTTGGGGTGCCTGTAAAGCCTCACTAGCCAGTAGGCCCAGGGGTAGTGAGTGGTGCATGGACCAAGTCTTTCTGTGGGGTGTCTTGAATGTAAACATCATTGAGGGCATGGATGGCATTGGATTGTGGTGATTTTTATGTGTTTTTCGATTTTTCTGGGGTGTTGTTGGGGACTGGCCATGTGGGTGGGGGCCATTTTGAGGGCTGGTACAGGCAGGGCCTGGCCATGTGGTGGGGTTCAAGGGGCCATTTTGAAGGCAGGCAGTGTGCTCAGGCCTGCACCCATTTTGCCTTGATTTCATCCATTATGCCCAGGGTTACTCAGCGGTGCATGGACCAAGTCTTTCTGTGGGGTGTCTTGAATTTAAACATCATTGAGGGCATGGATGGCATTGGATTGTGGTGATTTTTATGTGGTTTTCGAATTTTTGGGGCCTTGTTGTGGACTGACCATGTGGGTGGGGGCCATTTTGAGGGCTTGTACAGGCAGGTCCTGGGCATGTGGTGGGGTTCAAGGGGCCATTTTGAAGGCAGGCAGTGTGCTCAGGCCTGCACCCATTTTGCCTTGATTTCATCCATTATGCCCAGGGTTACTCAGTGGTGCATGGACCAAGTCTTTCTGTGGGGTGTCTTGAATTTAAACATCATTCAGGGCATGGATGGCATTGGATTGTGGTGATTTTTATGTGTTTTTCGATTTTTTGGGGTGTTGTTGGGGACTGGCCATGTGGGTGGGGGCCATTTTGAGGGCTGGTACAGGCAGGGCCTGGCCATGTGGTGGGGGTCAAGGGGCCATTTTGAAGGCAGGCAGTGTGCTCAGGCCTGCACCCAGTTTGCCTTGCTTTCATCCATTATGCCCAGGGTTACTCAGTGGTACATGGACCAAGTCTTTCTGTGGGGTGTCTTGAATGTAAACATCATTGAGGGCATGGATGGCATTGGATTGTGGTGATTTTTATGTGTTTTTCGAATTTTTGGGGCGTTGTTGGGGACTGGCCATGTGGGTGGGGGCCATTTTGAGGGCTGGTCCAGGCAGGGCCTGGCCATTTGGTGGGGTTCAAGGGGCCATTTTGAAGGCAGGCAGTGTGCTCAGGCCTGCACCCATTTTGCCTTGATTTCATCCATTATGCCCAGGGTTACTCAGTGGTGCATGGACCAAGTCTTTCTGTGGGGTGTCTTGACTTTAAACATCATTGAGGGCATGGATGGCATTGGATTGTGGTGATTTTTATGTGTTTTTCGATTTTTTGGGGTGTTGTTGGGGACTGGCCATGTGGGTGGGGGTCATTTTGAGGGCTGGTACAGGCAGATTCTGGCCATGTGGTGGGGGTCAAGGGGCCATTTTGAAGGCAGTCAGTGTGCTCAGGCCTGCACCCATTTTGCCTTGCTTTCATTCATTATGCCCAGGGTTACTCAGTGGTGCATGGACCTAGTCATTCTGTGGGGTGTCTTGAATTTAAACATCATTGAGGGCATGGAAGGCATTGGATTGTGGTGATTTGTATGTGTTTTTCGACTTTTTTGGGTGTATAACTGATGTTCCTCTGGCTTCCATTGCTTTTAGGTACACAAGAGAACCACCAGTGCCAGGAAGAAGTCCTGCAGCGGTGTGTGCAGCACAACATCACGTGACGTCACGTGTGGCCACAGACAAGACAACTCTGCAACTCGTGCAACTGCGGCCTGCTGTTCTGACATCTCAAGAAGATGGCCCCAAAGAAAGTTGGGTGTAGCGCCTCAGCGAAAAAAGTTTTCAGTGCCACTGCCAGTAAGAAGGAGCAGAAGAAGCAAGTGACACCACCTACCAAGGAGACTGGTGTGCCCACTGACACCTTTTTTGGGAGGAAAAAAAATAAGCCTGCAGCAGCAGCGGTGTCCGCCGGGGACCAAGCTGGAAGCAGCACCTCCGCTTCATTGGACTCAGTGCCACCACGCAAACTTAGGTCCAAGACCATGAGTGCTGCTGCGGCAGCCACTTTGGTTGTTCAATCATCATCGACCAGTGATGTTGGCTCATCACAAGAAAGTACCATCCAATCAACGCCGGGTGTAACTCAGCTGACGAGTGTTCAACAACCACAGCCGCAATGACACCCACACGTGCAACTAGTACAAGCGCAAGTACATGGGCAAGGAGAGGCGCAAGCAGAGCCGCAAGGAGAGGCACAAGTAGAGCCACAAGGAGAGGCGGAAGTAGAGCCGCAAGGAGAGGCGCATGGACAAGTGCATGAAGAGGTGCAACTAGAGGTTCATGGAGCGGCACAACTGCCTACAACGCTTGTTCTTCCAGAAGTAGGGGCACATCAGGAAATTGATATTCAAGAGGAGGTATCATCCGAGGAAGCCCCTCCTCCTGATGATGATTATCCATTGTCTTCCAGATCCCCAGCAAGAAAAAGGTCAAGGAGGGATACTACTACTACTACTACTACAAGTTCTTCTTCAAGCCCCCTTCCTTCTGATGACCTTGATCATGATTTGAACCCAGCCATGCAGTCTGAGAGTGAGTCACCTCATGAGCCGACAAAGGTAGCTAAGCCTAAAAGGAAGGCTCCCGCAAAGCTTCCACTTATGGGTGATGACGACGAACAAGAAGTGGTGGGTTCTGCTGCTGATGAACAGTCTGACGATGACCCAGTCATCACAGTCATCACTCCAGCCCCAGCAGGCATGCAGCAGACAGACATTTTCACCCTAGCCCGAATGGCTGCTGAGCGCGATATGGGCGGCATGGCACTGGTACCACCACCGTTAACTACAACACCAACACGACCTACAGCTCCCATCTTTTTTAGTCAGAAGGGCTGGCATGGACCTCCATCCAGCTCGACCCCATGTACTGGTGCTGCAAGTGAACAACAAACGAATTCAGCCACGCCCATCCTCCACTTAATCTGGCATTGAAGTCAAAGTAGCACCTCCACCTTCACCAGACATCACCAGTCCCCAGTTTGGGACTTCTTTACTGTTAGCCAAAGGGCGGAAAACATGGTTGTTTGTTCGATTTGTAAAGTATTAGTTAGTCAGGGTAAGCTTGGTACCAACTATGGTAACGGAGGCCAGAGAGGTCATCTCAAGCAACACCACACTATCAATTGGGAAGTACACATGAGGAAGATCGAGGAAGGCAAAAGAAAAACAAATCCAAATGTATCCCTTGATATTGAATCTGATGATGACGAGAGGCTGATCGTGCAGGGGGAAGTGAAGAAGCGACAGACATTTTTTCTGGTACACCCAGTCAGTTCTGCTGGTAGCAGCACTGCAGTGGTATTGCCCACACCCCCTACCCCTGCAACATCTATGAGGCACACTAAGAGTGTGGGTGACACACCTATGCGAAAAACTACATCAATGGGCCTAACTGGTTTGAAGACGTCATCATCATCATCAACACGTAAAATGATCCAGCCCACCATTCGCCAAATGTTGTGGTCGGAGGCGCCATTTGAACGCAACCACCCAACGGTACGTCTGTATAACGCAAAGCTGGCTAAAATGCTAGCGCTTGACCTTCTCCCTTTTTCTTTCGTGGAAGGGGTGGGGTTTCTAGAATTAGTGGCAACAGTCTGCCCTAAATGGAAGGTTCCTAGCCGGTCCTATTTTGCCAGAGTTGCGGTTCCAGCACCACATCAAGAGGTGCTGGAGGTGATTGGGGTAGCTTTGCAGAGGGTGCTGTTCACACTATCCACTTGACAACAGACATGTGGACCAGTTGCCAAGCCCTTGATTACATGTGCATCACTGCACACTGGGTCTCTTTTGCAGGGTCTTTGGCAGGGGTTAGAGACAAGTCAAGTGCAGTTGTTGACCTGGACACAGTTTTTCAAGCTACTCGGAAACATGCAACATTAGCCATGTTTGCCATGGAGAAAACTCATACTGCAAAAAACATTTTGGAGGAGTTTAACAGTAAGGTCTCTGAATGGCTGCAAGGAGGGTCAATATTTCAGAGTGCCGTGTTTGGCGCACTGTATAAACTTGGTTGTGCAAGATTTCTTGAAAACTGAAATCACAGTCAAAAAGTTACTGACCGATTGCCGAAAAGTCTGCACACATTTCAGCCATTCTTTTAAGGCCCGGAAGGAGCTGAGGAGCATTCAACATGAACGTAAAGTGCCAGTCAAAGGACTCATCCAGGAGGTGGCAACACATTGGAACTCAACCTTTTACATGCTTGAGCGTCTGTCTGAGCAGTGCATGGTAATCAATGACTATGTCTTTAAACTAGGTTCTGATCATAAAGACAAGAGGCAAGAGTTGGAGGAATGGAAGCTAGTTAAAAGCCTGACCGACATGCTTCGTCCTTTTAAGATCTTCACACGTGAAGTCAGCAGGGAGGACTGTTCTTTGAGCAAAGCTATCCCATTGTTGGTCATGCTAGAGCACCAACTGAAGGACGTGTCTTCAACGTTCAAAGATGATGTTGGAAAGCAAGATGCATATCGGTTGGCGGAGAACTTATTAAGCTGCCTAGTTGCCAATGAAAGGCTTCAAAACATACATACAGAACAACATTACATTTGTGCCACTATTCTGGATCCACGGTACAAAAAGGCAGTGGCCAGCAAAGCATTCATTCCTTTTGATGAAGCAGATGTTTCAAAGTACAAACATTGGCTAGCTGTGTCAGCCAGTGGGTTAGAAAAAGATCATCAGAAAATTCAAGGAGCCGTCAGCAGTCCAGGTTCCACTTCTGAATCTGTGGGCGAAGGGAGTCACTTTCCGTCACAGCCGTTAACGACACCAGCAGCAACCGTATCATCATCCTCACCTGCACCAGGCCCAACCATAATATTGTCGGAAGCGGATTGGCTAACTCGTAAAGGGTTTCTTTGTTCCAGTGCTGAGAAGGCCACAGATGGTACGCAAAGTGGAGCAACCGTGGAGAACCTTGAGTTGATGGTGCAGGCCTACCTGGATGAGCCAACACAGGTCTTTGCTAATACGAACCCATTGCTGTATTGGTACAGGAAAATGGATCTATGGCCACTGATCGCCAACCTGGCAATAAATTATTTGTCTTGCCCACTCGCAAGCGTGTCTTCTGAATGTGTTATCAGTGCTGCTGGTGCCATTGTAACTTCAAAAAGGACCCGCCTCTCGGCCAAAAATGTGGAGAGGTTAACACTGATCAAGATGAATCAGCACTTGATACCACCAGATTACAAAGTACGTGAATGCACGCAGGAACAAGAGGACACCGACTTAGGTGACGGAAGTTCTTCTCTGTTACCTGACCTACTCCCGTCTCAATTCATGGAGTTTGAGGACGAGCTCTACTTCCCTGACACCGAGCCCTGAAAATAATTTCCTTTTTTTTCGTCCTTATTCACTTTTATTCCTGTGTGTCTTTCTTTGTTTTGCAATTTTTACCACAACAAACCTCCAATCACCTAATCACAACAAGTCCATCAGCAGCACTGTCTTCATCTTATATTCCTTATTGATTTGAAGGTGCCTCAGTCTGCATTCCTGAGGTTCACAAGTTCACAACTCAATCATGCTCCTTTATACTCCTCCTCCAGACTCCACCTATCCATTTCCCTCAGGGCAGATGGATAGATTACGACGAGCCCCCTCAAGTGGGACTGAAATTACTGACTGACTATCATGCTTGCTGATTGCTGACAAAGTTACTTCTGATATTGACAGGAGAGGCTGCCCTGTGGGCCCTGACTTTCCGAAGAAGATGCGGACAAAAAGTAGAACAGGTAATAAATAATTGAGAAGATGGCTGTCTGGCTCTGATGAAACCAATTACTGTTTGTTTTTTGTGCATGAAATGATGATTCATATGTCTTGTCTTAGTTATTATTTAATCTTTCACACAGTAATTGTACCTCATGTCAACAACTCTTTTTTGTTTTACCTTGTTTGATTAAAATTGTACTTCAAATTCAGGGGCCACTATATTGCATTTCACAACATATGTAAAATGACCTTGGAGCGGACTCACTTGCCAATATACCATGATGATTGATTAAATAATATATTTTTTTTCTTTACAGTTACTCACTGGGATGGATGGATCATCAGCGTCGATTTACGGAAGAACAATGGCCATTTCTTGAGTGCCAAACAGGTAAACCAGTCTACAACAACTATTACAGCAGGACGACATGTTTGTCTTTTCGTGGTATGTATTGGTCGAGGGTGAGGCAGTGTACTGTTGTTGTTATGCCAGGCAGAGTCAACTCCACTCCAGACAGCAGTTCATGTAAAATTGGGGCTATGTGGCTTGCTGCATACAATTATATATGCTTTGTCTGTCTGACAAAGAGCCTAGGTATGCTACATCAGGTTGCTTCACTCAGTGATGGCTGCCTTGACCCTCTGCATGGCACTACCTCAAGCTTGGGCCAAACATCCGTTATGTTTGCAAAATTTGCTGTTTTTCGTTATTTCACAAATCTCGCGAAAGTGAAGAAGCGACAGACATTTTTTCTGGTACACCCAGTTCTGCTGGTAGCAGCACTGCAGTGGTATTGCCCACACCCCCTACCCCTGCAACATCTATGAGGCACACTAAGAGTGTGGGTGAGACACCTATGCGAAAAACTACATCAATGGGCCTAACTGGTTTGAAGACGTCATCATCATCATCAACACGTAAAATGATCCAGCCCACCATTCGCCAAATGTTGTGGTCGGAGGCGCCATTTGAACGCAACCACCCAACGGTACGTCTGTATAACGCAAAGCTGGCTAAAATGCTAGCGCTTGACCTTCTCCCTTTTTCTTTCGTGGAAGGGGTGGGGTTTCTAGAATTAGTGACAACAGTCTGCCCTAAATGGAAGGTTCCTAGCCCGTCCTATTTTGCCAGAGTTGCGGTTCCAGCACTACATCAAGAGGTGCTGAAGGTGATTGGGGCAGCTTTGCAGAAGAGTGCTGTTCACACTATCCACTTGACAACAGACATGTGGACCAGTTGCCAAGCCCTTGATTACATG
Source organism: Lissotriton helveticus (assembly GCF_964261635.1). Classification (NCBI taxonomy): domain Eukaryota; kingdom Metazoa; phylum Chordata; class Amphibia; order Caudata; family Salamandridae; genus Lissotriton; species Lissotriton helveticus. The sequence goes on along the minus strand of NC_136063.1, from coordinate 791,637,867 downwards.
TGCGTCACTGCACACTGGGTCTCTTTTGCAGGGTCTTTGGCAGGGGTTAGAGACAAGTCAAGTGCAGTTGTTGACCTGGACACAGTTTTTCAAGCTACTCGGAAACATGCAACATTAGCCATGTTTGCCATGGAGAAAACTCATACTGCAAAAAACATTTTGGAGGAGTTTAACAGTAAGGTCTCTGAATGGCTGCAAGGAGGGTGAATATTTCAGAGTGCCATGTTTGGCGCACTGTATAAACTTGGTTGTGCAAGATTTCTTGAAAGCTGAAAACACAGTCAAAAAGTTACTGACCGATTGCCGAAAAGTCTGCACACATATCAGCCATTCTTTTAAGGCCCGGAAGGAGCTGAGGAGCATTCAACATGAACGTAAAGTGCCAGTCAAAGGACTCATCCAGGAGGTGGCAACACAGTGGAACTCAACCTTTTACATGCTTGAGCGTCTGTCTGAGCAGTGCATGGTAATCAATGACTATGTCTTTAAACTAGGTTCTGATCATAAAGACAAGAGGCAAGAGTTGGAGGAATGGAAGCTAGTTAAAAGCCTGACAGACATGCTTCGTCCTTTTAAGATCTTCACACGTGAAGTCAGCAGGGAGGACTGTTCTTTGAGCAAAGCTATCCCATTGTTGGTCATGCTAGAGCACCAACTGAAGGACGTGTCTTCAACGTTCAAAGATGATGTTGGAAAGCAAGATGCATATCGGTTGGCGGAGAACTTATTAAGCTGCCTAGTTGCCAATGAAAGGCTTCAAAACATACATACAGAACAACATTACATTTGTGCCACTATTCTGGATCCACGGTACAAAAAGGCAGTGGCCAGCAAAGCATTCATTCCTTTTGATGAAGCAGATGTTTCAAAGTACAAACATTGGCTAGCTGTGTCAGCCAGTGGGTAAGAAAAAGATCATCAGAAAATTCAAGGAGCCGTCAGCAGTCCAGGTTCCACTTCTGAATCTGTGGGCGAAGGGAGTCACTTTCCCTCACAGCCGTTAACGACACCAGCAGCAACCGTATCATCATCCTCACCTGCACCAGGCCCAACCATAATACTGTCGGAAGCGGATTGGCTAACTCGTAAAGGGTTTCTTTGTTCCAGTGCTGAGAAGGCCACAGATGGTACGCAAAGTGGAGCAACCGTGGAGAACCTTGAGTTGATGGTGCAGGCCTACCTGGATGAGCCAACACAGGTCTTTGCTAATACGAACCCATTGCTGTATTGGTACAGGAAAATGGATCTATGGCCACTGATCGCCAACCTGGCAATAAATTATTTGTCTTGCCCACTCGCAAGCGTGTCTTCTGAATGTGTTTTCAGTGCTGCTGGTGCTATTGTAACTTCAAAAAGGACCCGCCTCTCGGCCAAAAATGTGGAGAGGTTAACACTGATCAAGATGAATCAGCACTTGATACCACCAGATTACAAAGTACGTGAATGCACGCAGGAACAAGAGGACACCGACTTAGGTGACGGAAGTTCTTCTCTGTTACCTGACCTACTCCCGTCTCAATTCATGGAGTTTGAGGACGAGCTCTACTTCCCTGACACCGAGCCCTGAAAATGACTTCCTTTTTTTCCGTCCTTATTCACTTTTATTCCTGTGTGTCTTTCTTTGTTTTGCAATTTTTACCACAACAAAACTCCAATCACCTAATCACAACAAGTCCATCAGCAGCACTGTCTTCATCTTATATTCCTTATTGATTTGAAGGTGCCTCAGTCTGCATTCCTGAGGTTCACAAGTTCACAACTCAATCATGCTCCTTTATAAACCTCCTCCAGACTCCACCTATCCATTTCCCTCAAGGCAGATGGATAGATTACGACGAGTCCCCTCAAGTGGGACTCAAATTACTGACTGACTATCATGCTTGCTGATTGCTGACAAAGTTACTTCTGATATTGACAGGAGAGGCTGCCCTGTGGGCCCTCACTTTCCGAAGAAGATGCGGACAAAAAGTAGAACAGGTAATGAATAATTGAGAAGATGACTGTCTGGCTCTGATGAAACCAATTGCTGTTTGTTTTTTGTGCATGAAATGATGATTCATATGTCTTGTCTTAGTTATTATTTAATCTTTCACACAGTAATTGTACCTCATGTCAACAACTCTTTTTTGTTTTACCTTGTTTGATTAAAATTGTACTTCAAATTCAGGGGCCACTATATTACATTTCACAACATATGTAAAATGACCTTGGAGCGGACTCACTTGCCAATATACCATGATGATTGATTAAATAATATATCTTTTTTCTTTACAGTTACTCACTGGGATGGATGGATCATCAGCGTCGATTTACGGAAGAACAATGGCCAATTCTTGAGTGCTAAACAGGTAAACCAGTCTACAACAACTATTACAGCAGGACGACATGTTTGTCTTTTCGTGGTATGTATTGGTCGAGGGCGAGGCAGTGTACTGTTGTTGTTATGCCAGGCAGAGTCCACTCCACTCCAGACAGCAGTTCATGTAAAATTGGGGCTATGTGGCTTGCTGCATACAATTATATATGCTTTGTCTGTCTGACAAAGAGCCTAGGTATGCTACATCAGGTTGCTTCACTCAGTGGTGCCTGCCTTGACCCTCTGCATGGCACTACCTCAAGCTTGGGCCAAACATCCGTTATGTTTGCAAAATTTGCTGTTTTTCGTTATTTCACAAATCTCGCGAAAGTATCGAAAAATCGCAAATTCTTGAGCGGAACGGATTTTTGGGACATGCTTGCGGCAGGGCCGTGCAGATGGTCAAGGCAGGCACCACTGAGTGAAGCATCCTCCTGATGTAGCATACCTAGGCTCTTTGACACAGACAGACAAAGCATATCTACGGTTTAGGGTTCAGTCAGTGCGATTTACTAGGGTTTTTGGGATTAAGTTGGTATGGTTCACGCTGATTCTAGGGCTCGGGCCCGATGCAGGCTCATTCAAAATGATGTTGGCAATGTTTTAGGGGGTTTTGGTGTTCTTTGGTCCTGAATTGGCAGAATTTTGGCCTCTTTGGGTGTTTTGCGGGCGCGTGTGTTTGGGTGAAAACTAAGTGAAAACTAGTCGTAGACCTTCTTCTTCTTCTTCTTCTTAGAGCGCAGTGGTTCGATTTTGTTCTGCCTTGCTGAGATTCTTGTGAATCGGTGGAACAAGTGACTGTCCAGGTGAGTTTCAAGTGGATCGAAGTAGTGGAAGTGCTGAAAACAGCAATCTTTTGTGAACAGCGCAATTTGCCATGTTTTGAATATACCATATTGCATGTTTTTCGGGGGCTGTTCGGGGGGCTTCTAGGTTTCTGTGGGTGGGTTTTGGGGTCTGGGAGCACTGCTGGCACAGTCTAATGTTGATTTCACTTGTTTTTCAGATAATCCATGGTGGAAAAGGGGAGTTAGGGCCTAGCTGCAGAGCGTATTTGGACTGAATTGAAGGTAGGCCCATTTTTGCTTTTTGCCTGTTTGGGGGTGTTCTGCTTTTTGGCAGGTGGCTGCAGGGGTCTGGGGGCATAGCTCGGAAGGTCTAATACCGGATAAAACTGTTTTGGAGAAAATCGGAGGTGAAAAAGTTTTTGCATTTTTGCTCACTTGCTTGTCTTTGGGGGCCTGCTTGGGGGGGTTCCTGGTATTTGGGGGTGGGTTTTGGGGTCTTGGAGCAACGCTGGGTATGGATACTTTTGATTGCAAGAGGTTTGAAGCAAATCCATGGTGGCAAAGGGGAGTTAGGGCCTAGCTGCAGAGCGCGCACGGAGTGATTTTGGAAATGTGCCTAAAAATGTCCAAGTCCTCATTTTTGTATTTTTGCTTTTTGGCTGTTTGGGGGTCTTCTACTTTTTTTCGCCTGGGTTGAAGGGTTTGGGGGCATTGCTGGGAAGGTCTAATACCGGATAAAAGGGGTTTGGAGAAAATCGGAGGTGAAAAAGTTTTTGCGTTTTTGCTCACTTGCTTGTCTTTGGGGTGTTGTTTGGGGGGGGGTTCCTGGTGTTTGGGGGTGGGTTTTGGGGTCTGGGGGCACTGCTGGCACAGTCTAATTTTGATTGCATTTGTTTTTCAGGAAATCCATGGTGGAAAACGGGAGTTATGGCCTAGCTGCACAGCGCGCTTGGAGTGATTTTGGAATGAGGCCTAAATATTTCTAAGTGTGAGTTTTTCCGGTTTTGCTTTTTGCCTGTTTGGGGGTCTTCTACTTTTTTCGCCTGGGTTGACGGGTCTGGGAGCATTGCTAGGAAGGTCTAATACCGGATAAAAGTGTTTTGGATAAAATACATGGTAAAAAAGTTTTTCACTTTTTAGAGTTTTCGCTCACTTTCGTGTTTTTGGGGGCCTGTTTCGGGAGTTCCTGGTGTTTGGGGGTGGGTTTTGGGGTCTTGGAGCAACGCTGGGTATGGATACTTTTGATTGCAAGAGGTTTGAAGCAAATCCATGGTGGCAAAGGGGAGTTAGGGCCTAGCTGCAGAGAGCGCACGGAGTGATTTTGGAAATGTGCCTAAAAATTTCTAAGTACCCATTTTAGTATTTTTGCTTTTTGGCTGTTTGGGGGTCTTCTACTTGTTTTCGCCTGGGTTGACGGGTCTGGGGGCATTGCTGGGAAGGTCTAATACCGGATAAAAGTGGTTTGGAGAAAATCGGAGGTGAAAACGTTTTTGCGTTTTTGCTCACTTGCTTGTCTTTGGGGGCCTGCTTGGTGGGGTTCCTGGTGTTTGAGGGGTGGGTTTTGGGGTCTGGGAGCACTGCTGGCACAGTCTAATTTTGATTGCATTTGTTTTTCAGGAAATTCATGGTGGAAAACAGGAGTTATGGCCTAGCTGCACAGCGCGCTTGGAGTGATTTTGGAATGAGGCCTAAATATTTTTGTGTGCGTTTTTCCGGTTTTGCTTATTGCCTGTTTGGGGGTCTTCTACTTTTTTTCGCCTGGGTTGACGGATCTGGGGGCATTGCTAGGAAGGTCTAATACCGGATAAAAGTGTTTTGGAGAAAATACATGGTGAAAAAGTTTTTCACTTTTTAGAGTTTTCGCTCACTTTCTTGTTTTCGGGGGCCTGCTTGGGGGGGTCCTGGTGTTTGGGTGTGGGTTGGGGGGTCTTGGAGCAACGCTGGGTGTGGGTAGTTTTGATTGCAAGTGGTTTGGAGAAAATCAATGGTGGCAAAGGGGAGTTAGGGCCTAGCTGCAGAGCGCGCACGGAGTGATTTTGGAAATGTGCCTAAAAATGTCTAAGTCCCCATTTTTGTATTTTGGCTTTTTGGCTGTTTGGGGGTCTTCTACTTGTTTTCGCCTGGGTTGACGGGTCTGGGGGCATTGCTGGGAAGGTCTAATACCGGATAAAAGTGTTTTGGAGAAAATCGGAGGTGAAAAAGTTTTTGCGTTTTTGCTCACTTGCTTGTCTTTGGGGTGCTGTTTGGGGGGGTTCCTGGTGTTTGGGGGTGGGTTGAGGGGTCTTGGAGCAACACTGGGTATGGGTAGTTTTTGATTGCAAGTAGTTTGGAGAAAATCAAAGGTGGCAAAGGGGAGTTAGGGCCTAGTTGAAGAAAGCATTTGACACTATTTTTAACTTAGGGCTCGTTAGGGTTAGCAGTATTGCATGTTTTTGTGGTGTTCGAGATTTTGGCAACTGGTCTACTCTTGGAGCACTTGTCAAGAAATGTCTAATTTTGGATGCAAGTGGTTTGAAGAACATCCATGGTGGGAAAGGGGGGATTTGGGCCTACTTTGCTTTCAAAGTACGTTTTGTCACCATTTTCCACTAGGCTTCTGACAGGCAGCAGTATCGCACGTTTTTGGCGTCTCATTGGGGGTATTCTACATTTTAGCGTCTGTGTTTAAGGGTCTGGGAGCACTGCTGGGAAGGTCTAATTTTGTTCTAAAATCGTAGTTTACACTACACCTAGCTTGAGGGGAAAGATCCGCAAAATTCGCCCATACTTATTTATCCTTCAAAAGGAGACTCAGAGTACGCCGTTTCGAAACTATTGTACTGTCGATTCTGAAACTGAAAGTGTGACTTTTTGCACTACACAGAGTACGTACCTCATATTTTTTTCTCGGTGGTGTTTTAATATCACTTCCTGTTGTTCCATCAACATTTACAGGGCGGCTTTCACCCTGGGCAATGGAACAAAGGATGAAGTCAGGCTTCCCATTAGCGACCCGCAATTCAGCATCCGCCAGGCAGGCAGTGGACAGGGTGTCTTCTGGTCACCAACATTGATCGACGGAGCGTCAGATGGAACGGAGGACTACCGCAAATAAGAGGAATGGCTTGATGCATGCACCTTCCCAAATTCAACAGGACAAGTACAACAACATACAGTAACAGTATCCATTCATTCTACTTATCTTTTAAGTAATGTTATTGCTGTGAACTTCTATGAGTGTGACTGTGCATTTCTTTGCTCTCTGCTTCTAAATTCATCCCTCCAGCCATTGTATAGTTTTACTTTGCTATTTTTCAAACTAATTTAATGAACAAAGTGTTTCTCCGAGTGCAGAGATAGGGAAGTGAAAACGCATAATTACTGCAGCCCTGTACTGTCGCATTCATTCATTAGAAAGTACTACTTAGTTAAAGTAACCTAACCATCCATTTAGCAATCAACTTCATGCCTGCAGAAGTGCATGCACTTCCTTTATGTCCCTTAAAATATTTATGGATATCTTCGTATCCAAAGATTTGTTTATCTTCATTTGTTGTTTGTCCATGCTGTGGTTTTTTCCTCTCTCAACAAAACTTTCCCAAAAAACCCCATTCCCATCCAATTTCCAAACCCTAACCCTCTTCCCCCGGGCTGTGTGGTTTTCATTGATGTGTGAGTAAATGACAGCAATAATTCCACACACTTGCTGGGGAGGATAAGGACATAGCAACTGAAAATGAATTACATTTCAAGGCTGGTGAAGGAATCGAAGGATATATTCTTACTCAGCTTGACACAGACCCATGACTATTGGCAAATCAAAGCAGATTTTCATGGGCGCCATGAAATGGATTGATCATGAAGAACATCCTCCTCCTACATGTGGCAAATTATTACGCTGCTGTGTCCTTCACCTTCAGTACCATTTCTTGTAGTAGTTGCCAATGTCGAATTCCACGCAAGTAGTAGTTATACTTTCAATACTTTAGCATTTGTAAGGCTACATTTTGGTACTGTTCTACTGTACTGTCACGTGCTATAGTATCTATCGTACCGTTCTAATGCTCCGCTAAGGCCAATCAAGGTTTCAATTTCTTTTTTTCATATGCTGCAACTGCCACTGTGTACCACCACTAGTACCACCGCAATGATGCCATTTCAACCGCCAAGGATTGCCAACCTTAATCGCCATTTGCCATGCACCCAGTCCTGTGCCTAGCCCTAATTTCAAACACGAATTACAGGTAAGATAAGCGTTTGGGGGGAGGAAGAATAATGGAGTAGTATGAGAGACGAGAGACTGGCGGTAGTACTAGTAAAGTCCTAGGACAATTGAATTCACTAACTCTGTGAGAGGCACTTACTTTTGTAAACATTTGGGCAATTACTTCCACAATTTGAATCAAGAAACCACTTAAGTTTCCGGAAAACAAACTTACAGTTAATCCCCCCCCCCAGCCTCAACTGCAGTACAAACACGTATGCTATGTTTAAGTTGAAAGTAATAATTATTTATATCCCTATCAAAAATAAACTATCCCGCAAGACACAACACACCCCCCCTCCCTAACCCCAAAGAATGTCCGTGAAATAAAAAGTCCCCAAAGTCCAAAAAAACCAACTCCCAATTCCCACCCCCCAAAAGTCTTTAAAAAGGGGGCAAGGGACAGTCTCCCCTTCTCTAATGCCGCCGGTGGCGTACTTTCTGGGCCAGGTGGTCATGCTCCTTGCGGAGGTTCTTGAGCAGGATTCTCAGTTTCTTCTGCTCCTGCTCAAGGTAGGACACCCTGAGTGTTAGGTGGTGCACGCGTGCCTTGCATCTGCTGTGGGGGCAGCTGATTTCTTGTCTGCTTGGCTGTGGCGGGTGGCTGCGGTACCACGGCTCCGTACCGCTGGAGGCCTGCGCTGACTGGCAGACCCAGGGAGTGCGGAGGAGGATGCAGCTGTCCCTGTGGATGTTGTGGTGGTCTGCGACTGCGTTTCCTCCTCCTCCTGGGCCACCAGCCGCCGATATTCGGCGACAGTTGCCTCCAGTTTCCGTTGCCGGGCCCGTCTAGCCAGCTCCTTCCATGACAGTTTGGAAGGAGCATCTATATGAAGAAAGAAAAACATAGTCTGTAACCAATGCTCTTTAAGATTAACACAAAATAATTCAGTAGAAAGTTTTGTCACAGTAGAACTAGCAACTTGCAAGCACAGTACATAACATTTGTGGCCTGTATCTATCTAACCTCCCACTTCTTCAGCCTTGCTCTAACATTAGTGGGAGTTTCAGGAATCAATTCTATGAGCACTATGGACTCACTCCATTAGAGTCGACTATGACAGTACACCAATCTTATTCTTCTTCTTCTCTCTTGTTTAGCGAAATTGGTACGTAAACTTCTGGAAGCCGGCATAATGCCAGCGCAGTCAACTTGCACCCGAGAAAAACAGACGCACGCCATGATGACACAGGCTTGCGTTACTGTTCTAGTCCAGTACATGCAGGTGGTGAAGCTCTTACTTTTCTATTACAGGTGGCACTGAGAATACTCTGTTACAAGGGCTACTGCTTAATTAATTTAACTTTCACCCTACAGTGCCAATGACTACTAGAAAAGGAAAATGAAGAAGATAAATAATATGATTATCTATCCCTTCACAGGATATGTATTTGATTACATATGGGATGACTTTAGGTGCTTTGTTTTTTATTGAGTGAACACTGATAGGCCACACATGAATGACAGAGTTGTACTAAAATTATTAACAGAGGTAGTGAGTGGCCCCCGTAATCGCCGGATATATGCTGTGCTTGCAATACAAAGTACTGCTACTATTCATGGTAGTATTCGGAAAAATTACAACTTCTTTTCCTTGCCTTTCCTACACTGGAATGGACGTGCGGGTGCGGTGTTACATGCTCTTCAAAGTAACACTTAGTTCATCCAGTGACCGTCTACTCTCTCTACATACACATATGCTATCTATGAGTCAGATAGTACCATGATCCAGGCATCCATCCATTCAAAGTAAATGTCAATCATTCTTCTTAATGTCTCAAGTGGACAAACCTTACTTTTTCTCACAGGAAAACAACATTTTCATTTTATTTTGGAAACCGCAAGCTATGCATCCGTGCTTGACTTGCATTTGAATTTCAACCAAAGGATATATTGCGCACACATACAGTTTCTGTTTCACCCACCCAGGCAGTCCTCTTTCCTTTCTTCTTCCACCCATCCTTGCTTCATCCTTCAACCGGCCATGCATCCTATTCACAGCCACCTCGGGCAGCATTGAAAAACACGTATCATTCTTTGCCAGTCATCATTACTTTTAACTCGCTCGTCCTTCCACACTTACTTACACCCTTCTTTCCCTTTTCCTTCATCCCATCCATTAAGTTCATCTCTGATCTGACTTGGATTCTCGAAAAAACTTTCACAGCTGAGTTGAAGTCAATTTAGAGGAGGCTACTACCTGGTTAATAAAAACTTAGTTCTAAATTTGTAAGTCTTCTTAACAGTATAGTATACTTGTACTGTACAACATATACACCCGTGCAGAGAGCACACTCTGCAGTCTGCTATCTCAATAAGTAAGGAATATATTAGCTTACCACTGTCCGCCACTACCGTGGCATCCCCCACAGCAGCTTCCACTGGCTGTTGCACCGCCTCCGCCCCAGGAGTGCCCACCTCCGCGCTGGCCCCGGCACCGGTGGATGGTTGTGCCGATGTTCCGCCTAGAAAATACATTTCAGATTCTTAGATGCCATATACACCACTCCCTAGTATTTTGTCTAGGAATGAAAAAATGTCACTATGACTACACAAACAAATGTAATAAATTGTGACTGTCTAGTGAGGAAAATTGAATTTTGCCCTGTCATGTGTCCCTACGTGTTCCCCATTATATGTTATATGTGCATGATTAATATGCATATTTCCCCCTTGACCGAATAAAGACGCAATTACAGTTGTGTCCAACGTTAGTATGTCAGTTATCCAGTCCCTCGTGAAAGCAACGTGAATTAGGCTTCTAGGCCTATGTTGCCAACGTCTTTACATTGTGCACATTAAATCATCGAGTTGCACCCGTTTCTAGGCCTCACAGGGCCCGGACACCAGATTCAAGCCTCAAGTCTCCTGAATCACTCCGAGGAGCGATGCAGCCCCTCCCGCATCCCTGACCCTTCACTTACTTCCTGCCAAGCAGCGCGGTGCCCGGCCTGGCCTGCCTGCCTGTCTGCCAAGAATATGTTATGCCTATAATTATCAGTTCAGCTCCCCGGCTTCACATTCCTAGCTAACGAACCGCATAAACATCTTCATCTATAGTCTAGTCTTTCTGTCTCCATGCAAGTGAATCACTGAATTAGTATTCATAGAAGATTAATAGCACACGCAATACATAAAGAATATATGCATGCACTAGCCTTAGTGACAAGTAGCCTTTGCCCTGATGACTTTCAGATTCAAGCAACATGTACTCCAAACACGAGATATCAGATATGCTATAGGTACATGTCGTCCTGACATCCCAGACTTTAGTCTCCTCTTCTAGTGCTAGAAGTCAGAGCCCCCAGCTCTCCTCAGTTACACGTCATGGCCCGTTTGCGCGCACCAGTAGGTTAAAGGTTCCAGCTGCCCAGGTAGCCCCCTCCATGTATCCACCCATTTATGACACTTCTGTGACGTTTACATCACATGTCTCTGTGCACGCCCTGTGCACGCCTTCTTGTTACGCCCATATGTTCTTATCTTTCGTTTGTCACTTGTTACGCCTACTGTATTCAATGCAATTGTACTGTTTTACTATATATACTGTATGATGTTAATGTGATAGGAGCTGTCCCTTTTTTATGCAGCTGCCATTCCCCTTTTCCTTGTGTCTGTCCCTTCCTGAACCTTTGCAGGTGATGGAACCCGATGGTCCATTTGCTCGAGCCATCTGATTAAAGCCCGTATGACTCAGATACCACGGATTCTGCCTCTTATTTATTGAGCTATCCTCTTCAGTTAATGCATAGAAAAATAGTACCGGTAATTAATTATTTATTTACCACATAAATGGCGCCCGAACAGGAACGAGCCCCTTCCCCACGCGCCGGCGATGTAACGCAGGCCCCCTGACCCTTCTACAGCCGTGACGAACCCTACTGTGCACGTGCAGATATTTCTGCTTCAAGTCTCCCTCAGGCCCACGGAGGAGACGGAGACTGCGGTCCGGCATCCAGACGAGGCGGTGAGGAAGGCGGATCGTTCCGACCAGAGCCCAAGCCGAGAGAGCAAGGTCCGAGGTATCCGGAGGCCCACCTGTTTCCGAAGCCCGAGGCGCATGCGTAGTGCGTAGCAGTAACCAGACGTCGTAGCAGTCCAGTCCAGTCCGAGGCCTTCAGTTTTGCTTCCCGGTGAGTACCGTTGCTGGGACGTATCTAGACGGGTTCATTAATTTGTGCCCGGTCCGACGGGTTTGGGGTACACAGATCCGGTCCGACGTGTTCACCTAGGTGGATACGGTATGACGTGTCTCTTTAGGAGACCGGTATGTTCTGTACTGTTTTAGCAGTGCATCTAGTAATTCCAGTAAGTCTGTTCTCTGGTATAGTTTCTCGAGAAGTTCCAGTATTATGTTTTCGAAGTATTGTGTTTTCAATGTATTAGATAGCACCCGTTCGAACCGTTATTAATGTGTTCTTGATGTCGTGGTATGAGTGATTGTTTGCTATTTATTACTGTGTTCATTGTGTATTGTGTTCAAGTTCAAGTACGGTTCAAATATGCCTCTGTTTTCGAAGTTACGTCAGATAAAAACCAGAAAAGGGTTACTCGAAGAATCAGTTCCTGTCCCTCCCAGGGACAGTCCTGGACATTTCATGTATTATAAGCATGGCTTAGATGCCATACTGTATCTGGATTTATGGGTAGACTACACAAAAGATCTCGAAGAGAAATATAGATGGCCTGTTTCAGGAACATGGGATGCCGAGTGCATCATGAGAGTAGAAGAAGCATTATGGAAAAAGAAAGCCAGACAATCCCAGAAAGATGCCATAGAGTTATGGCGTAAAGAATCCCATAAAAGAACAGAAAAGGAATTCAGAAAAGCAGAATTAAGTAGAGAATCCTCAGAAAAAGCCCAAGAAAGGGAACTACTAGAAGAAGGTGAACGAGTTAGAGCAGAACAATCAGACAGACAGAGAAATGCCCTTATTAAAGGTATGTATCCCCTTCTCGCCGAGGGTTTGCGTAAGGCGACTCCGGAAACACCCCGTAATTTACCGCCACCCTTGTTCCCGACTAAGCTACGTCATAAACCGACTGCAGCTGAAATCTTCTTTCTTCCTATTTAGATGACACTGTCCCAGAATATGCTAATACGAATCCTACCCCGCCTGTTCAACTTCCACCTCCTGTTAATAACGTAATTACTGTGCCTCCAGCCGTTGGTCCCGGGAATCCTGTTAATGTGCCAGTACCCCAGGATCAACCCACATTACGTACTCCTGCTTTACCAGTCACATTACCAGCAGCCGCACATTCAGTATTAATTGGCGATTCTAGTCCAGGAGGAGCAGGGGGAGGTATTCCTATCACACAGCAAACAAAACGACTAACGCTGAGAGATGCAGCGTTACAGCGTACGCCAAAAGTGGCTACGTTCGAAGCACTCAAAAAGTATCTTACTGATTGCAGATATGACCCAGTGCCAGGCGAAGATGACATGATATTGTATTCCGTACGTTTACGACGAGTTGCACATTTTTTAGTTACCATACCAGGTATGGAAAAACATCTAGACAGAATATATCATTTTATTCGTACAGGGGAGAAACCAGAAAGTATTCACGAAGCTATGGCACACAGGAAAGTCGAGACTCAAGGCATGATTTTGCAATTTTTAATAAACTGTTTAATAAGAGAACAGGATCGTCCTGATAAAAATCCAGAAGAGATGAAAGTTCTGATAAGATGGAGTGACAATATAGCAGACGGAAAACACAAGACACAGAATAGTATAGAATCCATGTACAGAAAGATTCGTAAAGAAATTTTAGGCATACACGAGAGGGAGAAAGCAAGAATAATAGCCGAGAAAGAGAACGACTCTTCAGACGAAGAGGTAGACAACGAGAATCCCACTAGAATAGCATATGTAGGTAGAACGAGACCTTCCGATAGACACACACGCCTAGACTACAAGAAAGCTTTTCCTCCTCCTGTACCAGAACAGTGTTCTCTTGAACAATTATTCCAGGCTACCGATAAAGTTCTGAAACTACGAATAGGTTACAGTGAGCTTAGTACCATGCATGAACAAGAACTAGCCCGATCAGCAGTTCGATGGATTAGTGATTCTACCACGTATTCAGACGAAGTAGTGGCTCAAATGTTTCTGAAACTGCCCCCAGGCGAACAGCGACTGGTGGGTATGTACATGATCCAGCACCTCATTACACTGTACGAGGGTCAGCATTCTGATCCAGGTCCCTTATATAATGTATTGAACGAGTTACTCCTAAACAGATGGAAAGGTCTAGGTACCGATTTAATTAGTGTCATTTTAGAACAGTGCCACAAATACAGAACGTTCCTGACTCCGCATTTTGTTCCTGTTCCACCCCCATTTTACATAGACAGACAGAATCCGTTGCGAGAAGTACATCCTGTTAAGGGAACGGGGGGTGCGCTCGAACGAGTATTTGTGTACACCCCTATAACGAAAATAGAACTACTAGAAATGAAAAAGTTAGTGCCATGTCACGATAAAGATCCAGCAGGGTTCCACCGTGAATTAAAAGACATGCTCGGTATGGGAGAATACACGTATCCTGATATCATCAAAATGCTAAAGGTCCTGTTGCCTGCGGGCATATATGAAAAACTCAAAGAGAAAGAATGGGAGGTGGGAGAGAAAAAGATTGACTGGACAGCGTTAGAGAACGAAGATAATACACGAGTCCCAGGTACTGGTCTTGGGGATAAAGCCAAAGAGTTGCCCGAACTATTAATACAAGTCTTGCCAAGATTACTAGCCATGAAAAAGGAAGATTGGGATGCCATCTCAGCCTGTAAACAGAAAGAAGACGAAGACACTAGTGATTTCTATTCTAGATTTGAGAAATGTTTCATTATTAATAGCAGTTTGAAAACAAGTAGTGAATCGTATCCACATCTTTTTGTTACCAAACTAGTTGAGAATTCTTTACCACAAGTTAAAAATCGAGTATTGAAAGTCGAGAGTACATGGCAAGCTAATACCCCGTCCCAAATGCTACAGATGTTACAGTATCACCAGAACCGAATCAGGGAAGAGCAAGAACATGAAAGGAGACGTATGAAAGACACGAAAATGAAAGTACTAGTGGCACAGTCTGTTTCAGCAGATAGTCAGAAGAGGGGTACGAATCAGACTAGTCATTCTGCAGCTCCCGTTAAAGGGACATGCAATTACTGTAAACAGCCAGGTCATTATATAAACGAATGTGCAGTTCTGAAACACAACATAGCTACAGGTAAGACGAAAGAGAGACCGCATCCTCCTAGACAGGAACATGTTCCGCAGAATAAGCAACCACCACAGAATGCACAACAGACAGTTACAGTACCGCAGCCTATAGCTGCCACACAACACGTTACACAACAGATGTACCAGTACGCACAGTCAGAATATCCAGAATATCAGCAGTATTCGTGAAACAGCCTAGAGAGGGAGGTTGGCTTGCCTCTCATCGAGATTCCTGTAGATCAAGAGGGTCCCTATGTACACAGTCAAGTATTAGGGAAAGACAGAAAGTTTCTGATTGATACAGGGGCAAGTAGGACTACCATCAGTCATGACGAGGTTCCAGGGGCTCCACTCTCAGGCTCAAGAAACGTTTCCCTGGGATTTTCAGGGAAGCCGATTGTTAATGAAATTTCGAAACCAGTTTCCCTAGAAGTTGGTCCATTGTCCCGAACTACAGACTTGTTACTTACGAAATCATGTCCTGAAAATTTACTTGGTATTAAAACATTGAAAGAATTAGGAGCTGTTATTTGCTGTTCTCCGGAAGGAGTGAGATTGTTTTTACGTGATTTTAAAGGTCATTATGTATTACGAGATTTTGATCCAAGATTACTGAATGTACCACAGCATTTATGGGCGCAAGGTCCAACTGATGTAGGTTGCATGCACATTACACCATATTGTGTCACTCTGAAACAAGGTGTTGTATTACCACGAATCCGACAATACAAATTGCCACCTGAGGCTGTAGCAGCCTTATCGAAAATAATTGACGAGCTCATTGCTCAAGGAGTAGTTGTAGAAACTGACTCAAATGTATGTAATTCTCCTATTATTCCGATTCTTAAACGTACTGACCCAAATGCACCTCCAGTTTATCGATTAGTGATTGACCTTCGAGAACTTAATAAATGTATCATACCCCAGTACCCAGTGGTTCCAGATATCTCTTCCCTATTGACTGCCATTGATTCTGAAGCTACGTTCTTTACTGTTATTGATCTCAAGAACGCATTCTTCAGTGTCCCCATTCATCCAGACAGCCAGTTTCTTTTCGGATTCTGTTTAAATGGAAGAAGCTATAAATTCACACGTGCACCTCAAGGTTTCACAGAAAGTCCTAGTATTTACAGTCAAGCACTTAAAAGACAACTAGACAGTATTCACATGCCAACTGACACTGCCCTGCTCCAGTATGTCGATGATCTATTGATCACAGCCCGTACAGAACGTGACTGCGAACGTGCGTCACTGACAGTCTTGAATTTTCTGGCGGAAATGGGGCACAAGGTGTCCCCTTCGAAACTGCAATTCTGTGTCCAGCAAGTGGTATATCTTGGACACTTGCTGTCCAAGAGGGGTAGACAGTTGACACCTGACCGTATCCAGTTAATAGCACATCTTCCACAGCCCAAGACACAGAAGGAGGTACGAGCTTTTATCGGCCTCACTTCTTACTGCAGACAATGGATTCCTCAGTATGCATATCTAGCCAAACCACTGATACAATTGACAACACAGGAGGCAGCCGCATCGACTGTCCTCCCTTGGACCCAGGAACATACACTTGTTTTTAATGAGTTAAAGAAAGCTTTATGTAATGCACCTGTATTAGCGACACCAAACTACAGTAAGCCTTTTACACTTTTTGTTACTGAACGTGATGGTACAGCATTATCTGTTCTCACGCAAGATCAAGCAGGACAACACAAGCCTTGTGCTTATTTTTCTAGCACATTAGATCCAGTAGCCCAGGCTCTGCTTGCGTGCCTCAAGTCAGTTGCAGCCACAGCTCTAGCTATCAGACAAAGTGACTCCATAGTGTTAGGACACTCCCTGACAGTACAAGTTCCACACTCTGTGGAAGTTCTTTTAAACCGAACACAGACTCAGCACTTGACAATTGCACGTTTAACAGGATATGAACTGACATTGTTTCAGCCACACATAGAAATCAGACGCTGCAACATTTTAAATCCTGCTACACTGTTACCCTCGATTACATCAAACCCTGCCACACATGACTGTGTGGAAGTTATTAACACCATGACAAAGCCAAGACAAGACTTGACGGACATTGCATTTCCTGATCCAGACCTGACACTTTACGTGGATGGTTCATGTATGAGAACAAGTACAGGAGAGTTAGTAGCCGCGTATGCAGTGACTACTGAAACTGAAGTTATAGAAACACATCGTATTGACACCTTGTCTGCTCAAGCAGCAGAGCTCATTGCTCTGACCCAAGCCTGCATACGAGCTACGAACCTGAAATTAAACATATATACAGATTCACGTTATGCATTCGGAGTCGTTCACGACTTTGGAGTCCTCTGGCAAGAAAGAGGTTTCATGACCTCTCATGGAGCCAAGATACAGCATGGCCCCCTCATTCAAGCTCTGTTAGAAGCCATACATTTACCGACAGCCATTGCCATTATGAAGTGCAAAGCACATACGAAAGCCACTGACACCATTTCCCAGGGTAACGATCTAGCAGATCGAACAGCCAAGCTTACAGCTCAGACTCCAGACGTTCCAGTTAACAAGACAAAGACAGATGTTCCAGATCAGACGACTTGTATGACAGTTAAGGACCCTACACAAGATGTACTAGACATACAGACACATGCTACCCCAGACGAAATCAAGAAATGGTCTGAACAAGGAGGGGTCCAGACAGATCAAGGATGGTTGACGAAGGGAAAAGCCACATGGTTTCTCCCCGACTCTATGGTTCAAGTCATTATTAACACTGCACATAGTCCAGCACATTTAGGAGAAAAAGCCATGTTAGACAGCATCCAGAACCTTTGGTTTAACAAGCATTTACGAGCAGCAGTGAAGCAGAAAGTGCGTACCTGCATGATCTGTTGTCAGTTCAATCCAGGAAAAGGTGTTCCGGTGGAACAAGGTGGATTCCATCCTCCTGACCACCCTTTTGAAGTCCTCCAAATGGATTATATTCAGATGGATCGATGCCGAGGTTTCAAGTATGTCCTCGTAGTTGTATGCGCTTTGTCCAGATGGACAGAAGCATATCCAGTCCCAGATTACACTGCCGCGACCACTGCCAGGCAGTTGGTTTGTGAGTTTTTCCCACGCTATGGTTTGCCCAGGGTCGTATATTCAGACAACGGACAGCCATTCTCATCCGAACTCATGAAACAAGTATCACTTCTGTTAGGGTACCAGTGGAAGTTCCACTGTGTACGACATCCCGAGGCAGCTGGCCTCGTCGAGAGACATAATCAAACTCTGAAAATCCGTATTGCAAAGGTCTGTGCCGAGAAAGGTGTAGATTGGATGGTAGCCCTGCCAGTCGTCCTTTTTGACATGAGAATGGTCGCCCACTCCCGATCAGGTCTGTCACCGTTTGAAGTAGTATTTGGTCGTCCCCCAAACATGTGGGGTACACCTATGCAGCGTAAAATAACCGATGTTGACAGTAATATGCTGACAGATTACCTAGCTTCCTTGATGTCTGCACTACTCTCTTCGTCGTTCACAGGTCGCGGCTGCCTTTCCAGACAACACCCAGGTGAAACCGCACGAGGTCATTCCAGGCGACCTCGTCCTTGTAAGGAATTTTGATCGTTCAAGCCCGCTGGAGCCCCGCTGGAAAGAGCCGAAACTTGTTCTGATGACCACAAGGACCGCCGTGAAACTGGAAAGCCGGAAGGGCTGGCTACACTCCAGCCACATCAAGCGTTTCCATGGACTCCGTCCAAAGACTTTTCTCAAGGACTGCCCCGATACTGACTCTAAACTTCCCCTGTTAGAGAAAACTCCGCAGCAGGAGTATAAACTTAAATTAAGGTCTAGCAAGTCAGACAGTTTAATTGTTTAAGACCCTCTCGGGTGAAGCGGTTAGACAGGTTCCTGACATGTATGAGATAGACCCCCATAGTGAGAGAGTTAGACGAAACTCCAAGAAAATACGTTACTGTAAGAATCTGCGCAGCAGACGTATTGTTACTTTATTGTTTATGTTATTTCTGAGTCTTACGATCACATGTATAAGTTACGTTTTACATGTATTTTTTCCTCCTCTTGGTTCGCATGTACATCTTTCCTCTAATGATACAGTAGAGCACACTTTTAGTGAACTACCCCCTCACGAGTTATCCTATCGACTTGCCATGCGCAACAATACTTTTATACGTATGTTACACTACTCACACCAGACCAGCAATGCCACTAATTGTTGGGTGTGTGGTCGACTCCCCCCTTTCCAGACACCGAAGGGAGTTCTGCCACTATTTCCCTATCCATTTTCACACAATGGTTTGTGTGGAGCATGGTTCACGTTAACATCATCCTTAGACGATAAGTCCCTTCTGAATAGAACATGTTTCCCAGACAAGGAAGGTCTTTCCCATAGGACAGGGTTAGATCTAGAAAATGAAGTATATGATCTAGGTAATTACTCCTCGAATTTCATGGTTTTGAATGTTCAGTCCGAGACTACTCCAGACTTACCTGCTATAACAGTTCTACCAGTGAAAGGCGAATTATGTGTTAGAAGGAATGGTTCAGTACATCTAGGACACAGTGATTGTACTACTGTGGTCGAGTATAGTGACAGTGGGAAATCTACTTTCAAAGCCTCACGTCATTCATATTTTATATGTGGTCAGACCGCATATGTACGTCTGCCCCTAGATTGGGATGGAACATGTTACATTGCCTTCCTACTGCCACCAGTTTTCCTAGCCCCGTCCGATTATCACCGAAATACACATCTAGTACACGTCAGACATAGAAGGGAGATCGAGTCCCCAATTGTCGATCAAACGGAAACTGCATTAGAACAGTATACAGACTTCAATAAAGGTTTCTTTTTCTTCATAGGACCTATCCAGAATAGTAAACTAATACGTAGGTTAACCAGAACCCTTGAAGCAGTAGTGAATGAGACTACTTCTGCTCTAGGTAACTTAACAGAAGAGCAATCTGCTATGAGATGTGTCGTTCTTCAGAACCGCCTTGTTCTTGACGTCATACTGGCCGATAGGGGCGGAGCTTGTAGAGTCATCGGATCTAGTTGTTGCATTTTCATTCCTAATAACGCACCGTCTGTATATTCAGCAATAACTAGACTTCATAAAATAGCCCATCAGCTACACCAGAATCCAGGCACCTGGACATGGTCCGGTTGGCTCTGGAGTATAATATCTGCCTGGGGATGGAAAGTACTGTCATTCCTAAGAGTAGTAGTAATGATCATATTCAGTTGTTGCCTATGTTTACAATGTGGCCCTGCGATTTGCGGCTTGTGCGCTACCTCTTGTATTCCAAGTCCAAAGTCCCATTCCCAGAGGATTAAAGACGAGCAAATGATGCTGTATGAACAGATAGATGGTATCATGAATATTGATGTTTCCTGAAGGAAACGTAGGGAACAAGGAGGGAATGAGGAAAATTGAATTTTGCCCTGTCATGTGTCCCTACGTGTTCCCCATTATATGTTAATTGTGCATGATTAATATGCATATTTCCCCCTTGACCGAATAAAGACGCAATTACAGTTGTGTCCAACGTTAGTATGTCAGTTATCCAGTCCCTCGTGAAAGCAACGTGAATTAGGCTTTTAGGCCTATGTTGCCAACGTCTTTACATTGTGCACATTAAATCATCGAGTTGCACCCGTTTCTAGGCCTCACAGGGCCCGGACACCAGATTCAAGCCTCAAGTCTCCTGAATCACTCCGAGGAGCGATGCAGCCCCTCCCGCATCCCTGACCCTTCACTTACTTCCTGCCAAGCAGCGCGGTGCCCGGCCTGGCCTGCCTGCCTGTCTGCCAAGAATATGTTATGCCTATAATTATCAGTTCAGCTCCCCGGCTTCACATTCCTAGCTAACGAACCGCATAAACATCTTCATCTATAGTCTAGTCTTTCTGTCTCCATGCAAGTGAATCACTGAATTAGTATTCATAGAAGATTCATAGCACACGCAATACATAAAGAATATATGCATGCACTAGCCTTAGTGACAAGTAGCCTTTGCCCTGATGACTTTCAGATTCAAGCAACATGTACTCCAAACACGAGATATCAGATATGCTATAGGTACATGTCGTCCTGACATCCCAGACTTTAGTCTCCTCTTCTAGTGCTAGAAGTCAGAGCCCCCAGCTCTCCTCAGTTACACGTCATGGCCCGTTTGCGCGCACCAGTAGGTTAAAGGTTCCAGCTGCCCAGGTAGCCCCCTCCATGTATCCACCCATTTATGACACTTCTGTGACGTTTACATCACATGTCTCTGTGCACGCCCTGTGCACGCCTTCTTGTTACGCCCATATGTTCTTATCTTTCGTTTGTCACTTGTTACGCCTACTGTATTCAATGCAATTGTACTGTTTTACTATATATACTGTATGATGTTAATGTGATAGGAGCTGTCCCTTTTTTATGCAGCTGCCATTCCCCTTTTCCTTGTGTCTGTCCCTTCCTGAACCTTTGCAGGTGATGGAACCCGATGGTCCATTGGCTCGAGCCATCTGATTAAAGCCCGTATGACTCAGATACCACGGATTCTGCCTCTTATTTATTGAGCTATCCTCTTCAGTTAATGCATAGAAAAATAGTACCGGTAATTAATTATTTATTTACCACACTAGTCAAAACTAAAAATTTTACTTTTTTTCAGGGAAGGGTGTTGCTTGTCTTGCTACAGTTTTTGGCACAACTGATGAATGCTTGCTTTTTAGCATGCACCGTTTTTCTCATAACAGACAGAAGCTTCCCTTCTAAGAACAAGAGCAACATCAGATCATCATCACTAGGACGGAGCCAGCAACGATTCAGCACCACAAAGAAGATTTGAAGTTCCAACCATGTGAGGGCTCGCCCACAATTAATGTGTGACATCACTAAGCACTTTTCCATTTTCAATCCACCGTTTATGTTGTATGGTGAACTTTATTTTAATAAATGTTTTTACTTTTAATAAAGCTTTAAAACGTACATAGACTCTGTGGTTTTTAGTCATGAGTGACTGAGCGAAAGGGTTTGCAATTCGCAAGCATGAGTCCGTGGCTCTGACAGTTCTGGACTCTGACTCCGTAGTCTTATGTCCTGGGTTGGATAATCATCATTGAGGATCAATCATCGATGAATTAGGGAGCTAAATGACTCTGTCACACTAGCTAGTCAGTAAGGAGATGGGGGTTCAAATTCTGTTATGACTGAGGTATGTGGAAAGTCTAACTGCGCCTATAATAATTGATAAACAATGCACTATTTAGTGTCCATAGTTCTGTTTGTGCAGAATTGTCCCTGCAACAATAGTAGTATGGATTGTCCTCCTATCCAATCAAAAAGTAAACTAGTATCTTATTCTTTCTTGGTGGTCATTGACAGTTTCTTGTTGGGAATTGTCAAAGCATAAACATTTAGAAGACTTCAAAACACATTATGGACAACCCAGAGGACTGCACTCAGTGCATAGAGCTATTGATGAATAGAATGGGAGTTTCGTTTAACACCTTTTGCCAACTGTGCAAGCTTAGCTACACAGACAGACAAATAATAATAACCTAGTAGTACCACAGGGAGTCATAGTAGAGGCACGATAAGAATTTAGAAACAGTCTACAAGAAGATCAAAGATGGTGTAGGAAAAATCGAATGAGGAACGTTAGTAAAAAATAGGTATTCTAAAAGGTAGGGGAGTATAATTATTAATATTAACATGAAAACTTACTGGGTCCAGCAGAGGAGCCCTCGCCGGACCGATCCTGGCCTTCCTGGTCCTCGTCCGCCGGCGCCTCTACCTCCTCCTCCTCTGTCCCTTTGCCCCTGGGGGGAGCTGATGTACAACATGAAAGAAAGACTCAAACATGGATGATTGTTGTCAACCAAATCAAACGTTTCAAAAGAACAATAACAAATTATTTCGGGGAAATAACAAATAGACAACAATTGCACTACATTTATTGACCTTTCTGGTGTGGTCTACTAGGATATTAGTATTGCTGGATGCGCGGACCGTCGACTTGGAAAGTTATGTAACTCACTAAACCAACTACAAAAAGGTTTGACTAGGACTGGCAGGCAGCACTCCGCAGCACGCGAAGTGACAGACAAAGTCCATCGTGATCGCAGACCAGTGAGAACACTAAGAAGTAAGTTTCCTACTACATAACCAGTCATTAAAATACTCAAACTATCAATCCACCACCACTCTTATTAGTGGCAGGTGTACAAAGGAAGGACTGGACTTGAGTCTCTAGGGGCAGATTTACAAGTCCCTTGCGGCTCTTTTGCTCCGTCGTTGCGTGACTTTTGTGACGCAGCGGCAGCGCAAAAGAGGTGCCTTGATGCGGGGTATATTAACCACGTGACGCATCTGGGAGATGCATCACGTTGTAAAGCCCTGCACCATCAGGAAGGGAGGGCGTTCCTGCGCAGGAACGCATCCTAAAAGTGGCTGAGTGAAATCTACAAGATTTCACTCAGTCACTTTTAGGCCAATGCTGCGTCACTCTAAACCCTGCGGCTGCTTGAAGCAGACGTACGGCTTGACGCAGCATTGGGGAGGTAGGGCACCCAAGAGCATTGCTGGAGCTGCGTCATGGTTGCGATGCAACTCCAGCAATGCGCTGACTTTAGGGCACAGATGCGTGACGCTTCTGTGTCGTTTTTGCCCCATGGTGCGCCGCATTGTGGTGGGTGGTGGAGGCGTGGCGCACAATTACTGGCGCATCCCTGCTAATTTGCAGGGATGCGCCAGTAATTGTAAATCTGCCCCTTGGTGTCTAGCATTACGCAGTTCTGTAAAGTACACTCATACATTATTACTCAGGCCAATGAAATGAACACAAAAAATCGAAAACAATTAAGCATAGTAGCACCGCCACTGAGCAGGAGAGCAGTGCACCTGAAATGCAATCACAGAACATTTTGAAACATAATTTACCTACAATGTAATCGGCAGCATTATTGCTCTTCGGAAACAAAAAACTAAACAAATTGCAATATGATAACACATAGAGCAGGAGAAAACAGAGTAGTGATTAAATAGCTACTACTACTCACCAAGCCCGGGGATCTCGACGCCTAGCAGGTCGAGCAGGTTGTGTTCACGGTCCAGGATATCGGACCACCGGTGCGTGGTCTGGCTGTAGGTGGGCTGGACCCAAGACTGCCGATACATGGCCCGGCACACCTTCCCCCACAGCTGCCGACGCTCCCGGAGCTCGTACCCGCCAGCGATCCTGCCGCCTGCTGCGATGGTCTTGGGGAGGCGACGCTAGACATAAAAAATCAGTGCGGCCACCTCCTCCGCGCTAAAGATCTCCCAGACTGTGACGTTCTCCCCCCCCCAATCGCCCGCATGGGAGCCGGGTATGGGGTGCGGGACCCTTCCGTTTCTCCTTCCCGGCTCCCTTTGCCATGGTCCTGTACAGCAGAAAGAAAAAAAAAAGGAAAGAATAGGGAAAAAGTAAAGTAAAAATGTTTTTAAAAAAAGTAGCTTTAAAAGCAACGAAAAAACACAAAATATAGATCTAGAAAAAAAGAGGGATAGATATAGATTAGAAAAGATAAAAAAAGTACAAAGAAACAAAGGATTGCACAGATGAAAGGAGGATTAGAAAGCATGCACAGAACCATAGCAATGAATGAAAAACAAGATGGCCGTGCCCATTGAGGACCGCGTGGGTACGTTCGCGCGATATTTCCCTTGCGAGCACGCGAAAACGCCCGCGAACACGTAAGCGCGCGCCGCATACGATGCGAGCATGCAACTAACGGCCAGAAATGGAAACACGTCACGCAAACAAGATGGCCGCGCCCATACACGACCGCATGGGCAACCTCGGGGTCGGTGCGCTGCAAGCGGTCCGCGAATAAGCAAAAAAACGCGCGAACACGCAAAAAAAAGAAATCCGCAAATTCGCACGAATTTGCGGAATGCAAGTTCGATTTCGCACGAATTCGCGCCCCGCGAATCTCGCGAAATGGCAGAAAAACAAATTTTGGAAAACTGAAAGCACTTAGCAGGTGCAAAAGTTCAAGCTAATTTGTAACCATTCCCTGTAGTGCTTCCTGAGGGGCCCCTCCAGAGTTCAGTTGCCTACTTGCAACTATTCTCTGACCCTGCTCTGACACTCAAAGCAGGGTCAGAGAATAGTTACAAGTATGGCACAATGCTCCTGTAAAATAAATAACTGCAACAGGAAGCACTTACAGCTAAGGAAGCAGGTGCCACACTTGAAGCACAAATTCAGTGACACATTAACCAGGCCCAAATTAATTCATCTCCGTTGAGGCTGGGCAGGTGTTCTTTCCCCCCATAATCTACAGTGGTGAACAAGAGGGTGGTAGTGGTGAACCAGAGGGTGACAGTGGTGAACCAGAGGGTGGCAGTGGTGAGTCCTGAACCTGGGGGTGGCAGGGGTGAACCAGAGCGTGTCAGTGGTGAACCAGAGGGTGCTGTGATGAACCAGAGGGTGGCAGTAATGAACCAGAGGGTGGCAGTGGCAAACCAGAGGGTGGCAATGATGAACCAGAGGGGGACAGTGATGATCCAGAGGGTGGCAGTAGCAAATCAGAGGGTACAGTGATGAACCAGAGGGTGACAGTGGTGAACCAGAGGGTGCTGTGATGAACCAGAGGGTGGCAGTGATAAACCAGAGGGTGGCAGTGGTGAACCAGAGGGTGGCAGTGATGAACCAGAGGGTGGCACTGGTGAACCAGAGGGTGCTGTGATGAACCAGAGGGTGGCAGCGATGAACCAGAGGGGGACAGTGATGATCCAGAGGGTGGCAGTGGCAAACCAGAGGGTGGCAGTGATGAACCAGAGGGTGGCAGTGGTGAGTGCTGAACCTGAGGGTGGCAGGGGTGAACCAGAGGGTGTCAGTGGTGAACCAGAGGGTACTGTGATGAACCAGAGGGTGGCAGTGATGAACCAGAGGGTGGCAGTGGTGAACCAGAGGGTGACAGGGGTGAACCAGAGGGTGGCAGTGGCAAACCAAAGGGTGGCAGTGATGAACCAGAGGGTGACAGTGGTGAACCAGAGGGTGCTTTGATGAACCAGGGGGTGGCAGTGATGAACCAGAGGGTGGCAGTGGTGAACCAGAGGGTGGCAGTGATGAACCAGAGGGTGGCACTGGTGAACCAGATGGTGCTGTGATGAACCAGAGGGTGGCAGTGATGAACCAGAGGGGGACAGTGATGATCCAGAGGGTGGCAGTGGCAAACCAGAGGGTGGCAGTGATGAACCAGATGGTGGCAGTGGTGAGTGCTGAACCTGAGGGTGGCAGGGGTGAACCAGAGGGTGTCATTGGTGAACCAGAGGGTGCTGTGATGAACCAGAGGGTGGCAGTGATGAACCAGAGGGTGGCAGTGGTGAACCAGAGGGTACAGGGGTGATCCAGAGGGTGGCAGTGGCAAACCAGAGGGTGGCAGTGATGAACCAGAGGGTGACACTGGTGAACCAGAGGGTGCTGTGATGAACCAGAGGGTGGCAGTGATGAACCAGAGGGTTGCAGTAGTGAACCAGAAGGTGGCAGTGATGAACCAGAGGGTGGCACTGGTGAACCAGAGGGTGCTGTGATGAACCAGAGGGTGGCAGTGATGAACCAGAGGGGCACAGTGATGATCCAGAGGGTGGCAGTGGCAAACCAGAAGGTGGCAGTGATGAACCAGAGGGTGGCAGTGGTGAATGCTGAACCTGAGGGTGGCAGGGGTGAACCAGAGGGTGTCAGTGGTGAACCAGAGGGTGCTGTGATGAACCAGAGGGTGGCAGTGATGAACCAGAGGGTGGCAGTGGTGAACCGGAGGGTGACAGGGGTGAACCAAAGAGTGACAGTGGTGAACCAGAGAGTGGCAGTGGTGAACCAGAGGGTGCTGTGCCCCTACACGGCCACATGGGTAACTTCGCGTGCTAGTGGCTCGCAAACACGCACAAAGCCCCGCGAACACGCAAAAAACCCACAAACACGCAAAAAAAAACAAATTCGCAATTTCGCACGAATTCGCGAATTATGCGGATCGCGAATTCGCTTTTGCACGATTTCGCGGACCGTGATTTCGCAGATTTCGCCCATGCTTACAAATAACAAGGGGGAGCATGGGCAGCCTTATCTTGTTCCTCGCATTATGTTAATTACTCCCGACTGTGCTCCCATCACATAAACGTTCGCGATTGGGTCTATGTACATGCTTTGGATTGCTCTCATAAATCTTTCCCCTATACCGTAATTCTTCAGAACAGCCCATAAAAAAGGCCAGGAGACCCTAATGAATGCATTTTCTGCATCCAGCAGAATTAGGGCCATAGGGTCTCCTGTAACCTAGGTATAATCGAACAATGTTATTGTCCGACGAATATGGTCGATAGTTTCCCGCTCTGGCACGAAACCATGTTGCTGGGGAGATACCATTTTTTTGATGACTGATGCCAATCTATTTGCAAAGATCTTAGAGTAAATGTTTATGTCGCTATTTATCAAGGTGATAGGCCGATATGAGCCTGGATCAGCTGCCACCTTCCCTTTTTTTTTAAACGTAACAATCTTTGCTGTCCTCCAAGACTCTGGAGGTGTGTCTCCGCTCTGAACTAACGAAAGCATCTCGAACATTATCGACGCCATCTGAGCTTGAAAGATCTTATAGAATTCCCCTGGTAAAAAATCTGGCTCAACAGCTTTGCCTGATGGAAGAAAATCTATGGCACAGAGTTTTTCACCCAGGTTAATCGGAGCATAGAGCATATCCTGATATACAGAAGACAATGGATCCAATTCTATCTCTTTGAGATACCTTTGAATTCTGGCTTGTATCTCACAGTTTTCCCTTATATCCTCTAGATATAACTTTTGATAACATTTCTGAAAGGCCAAAAGAATTGCAGCTTCATCAGTGACCAAACCGATATCCGGATCCACAATACTAGTGATCCGCGTTGATGCCTCTTTTTCCCTAGTCCGTACAGCTAACATATGGCCGACCCTTTCATTGCTTTCGTACAGCTTGAACCGCCAAGCTAAGTATTTACCCGCAGATTTTGCTAAAGAAATTTCCGTTATGGCAGATTTTGCTATTGAGAACCTAGTTTGTGCTATTTTGGCCTCCCCACCCTCCGATAATACCTTGATAAGATTAGTCTCACCATCCCCCAGTGCTTTATACAACTCCTGAATCTTGCTTTTCTCTTTCTTCTGAGTCTCCCACCCAAACTGCGTGGTCTCGCCCCTAATCCCTGCTTTAAGGGTATCCCATACATTTTGTATAACCGTACTACCCATATTCTCCTTTAAGAATATAGTTATCCACATCGCCATATGCTTTTCTGCCCTTTTCCTATTGAAGCCCTCACCCCTAGCCCTTTCTGTGCTATTGTTACCCCAAGCCTTCCATTAAATGCCCTTTTTCTGCTTGTACTTTGGGCTAAAGACAGTCCATGCCCACTGCCCGGTCCCAGCATTTAAACACCCCTACTCCATACTTCCACCTGTGGCAGAGACTTTGCACAATAAAAGATAGGCCAGTCCTCTCTTTTTATGTACAGAGTTTTCTGCTCCATCTGCGGCGTCTCCGCTGACATAAAATTACATTTAGTAAAATTAAACTCTAAGGCCCCCATTAGGATGTCGGTCGGAAAACCACCCCGACTGCCATGGAGGCGGGAAACAACCGCCCGCCGGTACCGCGGATAAACCGGCGGTCAAATTAGGATCAACCACCAAAAAAGACCGACCACGACGGTAGCGGGCAAACCAAAACCGCCGGATGCGGGCGGTGATGTCCAAAAACCGACCGTGGGGGTCGGAAACGCTGCGGAAAAGCTACAACCCGCCACAAGCAAAGCGGAGACACCGCACGGGAAATTAGTATATCCCCGATGGTCCCGCGGTACGATCCGCTGTTTCCGACCTCCGCGGTCGCACACAGGAGTGAATGGGAGAGACAGCGAAAGAGCTGCAGCATAGCCACCGAAGCGGACGGTACATGAAAAATATGGCAGACGTGGCTAAACCACCTCACCGATGCCAAACTAACCATAAATCAAAGGAACCATGCCCTCCAATGCCCTCCAAATACACAAAACACATACCAATGAAAAAAAAATAAAAAAAATACAATTCCCTGGACAACCCCCACAGCACACCTGACAGCAAAATCCCATTTGGACACAGCTGAGTATAAAACCAGCCCCTTTACTGACCACAATCCTTTGCCAAACTCCAGTAGAGAAGGGAATACACCAGATCTGACAGGGGAGGCAAAAGAACACAGCACAGACACCACCACCACCACTACCACCATCACATCAGCACCAACTATACCCCAGCACACAACACACCTCACACATCAACACCACACCCACCACACACACCCTTGCACCCACAAACACTGGAAACACCACGCACCATGGCAGCATAGAAAATGCCCAAATTCACAGAGAGTGAGTTGAGAGTCATGGTAAACAAGATAGTGAAAGTGGAACCACAACTGTTTGGTAGCCTGGTACAACAGACCCCATTAGACACAAATGTGGGAAAGGATAGTACAAAGGGCCAATGCAGTAGGGACCATCCCGCGATCCAAGAAGGAGATCATGAAGCGGTGGCATGATCTCAAGAGGGTTGTCAAAGAGAGGAGGAGCAAGACTGGGAGCTGGCTAACCGGACTGGCAGTGGCCCTCCCATCCCACAGAAAACATTCACACCATGGGAGGGGAAGAGTCTCACAGGAGTATCCGGGGGAATGGAGGCTGGTAAGTACAAACAAATGTTAACCAACATACTGATATGTACTTTGTTGCACTGCCCAACAACCCAAACACCATTGCACTGTTCACCCTTACTGAACAGGTAGGTAGCCATCTTTCTTGAGAGGCTTGTTTGGGGGTGGGTGGCTAGTACCACGACTCCCACCATGCCCCCTGTCCCACACCCCAGCACCATGGAGCCCTCCCCCACCCATGAGCATGTGTCAGCCATTGCATCACCCTCATCAAACTTACAGGTAGGTAGCCATCTCCACAGGCAAGGTGTTTGTAGGTGGGAGGCCTGTACTACTACTCCCACCATGCCCCCTGTCCCACATCCCAGCAGCAACTGGGAGCCCTGCCCCACCCAGGAGCATGTGTCAGCCATTGCATCACCCTCACCAAACTTACAGGTAGGTAGCCATCTTCACAGGCAGGGTGTTTGTGAGTGGGAGGCCTGAACTACTATTCCCACCATGCCCCCTGTCCCATATCCCATCAGCATGGAGTCCTCCCCCACCCAGGAGCATGTGTCAGCCATTACACTTTTCACCCTCACCTAACAGGTAGGTAGCCATATTGCCTGGGAGACTTGTTTGGAGGAGGGAGGCCTGTACCACAACTCCCACCATGCCCCCTGTCCCACACCTGAGCAGGATACAGCCCTTCCCCTCCCAGGAGCATGTGTCAGCCATTGCACTGTTCACCCTCACCTAACAGGTAGGTAGCCATCTTGCCTGGGAGGCCTGTTTGGGAGAGGGAGGTCTGTACCACGATTCCCACCATGCCCCTTGTCCCACACCTGAGAAGGATAGAGCCCTCCCCCACCCAGGAGCACTTGGGAGCCATTGCATCACCCTCATCCAAAGTACAGGTAGGTAGCCATCTTCACTGTGCTGGCTGTTTGTGGGAGAGAAACCTGCATCACTACACACCGCAACAATTGCATGCAATGCATCGATACCTGACATGTATGAGTAATTGATGTTCCTCTGCACCATGTAATTACGCCCAGTATTGCACTCAATAATAATAGTGATGATCTCTCAATTGTGTAGTGTACAGACAGTCAATGACGCGCAGCTAACAGAATACTTGCACAGTGCCCAACACTGACCAATCCCCATATAATCCACAGGTGATGAAGAACTCACTTCTGAGGAGAGCAACGACCAGCAGAGCCACTCTCCACCCCCAGTACATGGACTCTTGGATCTTGACTCCCAGGATAGTTTGGAGGAAGAGCTCCAGGCCTGCCCATCTGGTGTGCCAGGGACAAGTTGTACATCATCACTCACCTTCAAGTGAAGTAGCGGGCGATGAGCTGTTGACGCATGTCAACTCCTTCTTCCTCTCCACTGTCCTCATCACTGGACTCAGGGCCCTAAACAGGTGGTGGCCTTGGGTCCACACCATCATCCAGGAGCAGGGGAATCCCCTTGTGAATGGCCATGTTGCGGAGCATACAGCATGCCACAATGATCTTGCAGACCTTACCAGGCGAGTATGACAGTGCACCTCCAGTCCTGTCTAGGCAGTGGAATCTTGACTTCAGTAGGCCAAAAGTCCGCTCAATGACACGTCGGATCCTGCCTTGGGCCTCATTGTACCTGACGTCAGTCGGGGTCCTGGGATTCCGTAGTGGGCTCAGCAGCCCTGGATGGCTGGGCTATGCAGAGTCACTTGTGAATGACAAACACACATTGCAACATTGCACAGGCAGAAGGCAGCAGGTCACACACACAGCACCCCATATCACCAGGCATACTCACCCACAATCCAAGCACTTATTCACAATGCAAGAAGGAGCGTAAAAAGTAAAGAATGATTATTATATCTGTAATTTCAACAGTTAGTATTGGGAGTGTTCTCTCTAAAAAGCAATCCTCCAAGACGAAGTTGTTCAGTTCTTTGGTTTTATTCAAATTATCTTGTTGGTGTCAGTTCAGCTTCCAACCACGGTTTAACCAAAACATAAAACAAATTAACAGCCAACGCGTTTCGTCCCCATTTGGGACATCATCAGGGCTGTAAATAGGAGAAAACAATACATTATACAATTGATAAATCATGGGTTACAGAATCAATATAACCATCATATACACACCATAAATCCTCTGCCTAATGAACAACCTAAAAATTTGCAAATCTCTTATTATCACATACATGGAGAAACCATTGTTTTGGACATTATCATCAATTCCATTCTAAAAGACAACATGATTCTTTAAACAACTTACTGACATGATCAAAGAGATAACTAATCAATAGTTCATTCTTTATTTCGGCTTAGGCGCAACATTTATAACATAGTTTAATTACAAATACATGTATTTGCTTTTTTTTCCTTTCTTTCGACCCTCTTGTTGCCCTCCTGTTCGCTATACTAAATGCCTGTGACTTAAGGATTATTGATATCTCTATTGATGTTTAAGCCCATTTCAGACATTCCGACTTTGAGAGAAAGTATACACAAGCATGCTCACCACTAAGTACTAAATCAATATTCTAAAGTTCTAAAGTTTGCCATGATCAATGCGATTGAAAATAGAAACGAGTGTCTTCTGCCACTTGAACCATTATCCCTTACATATGCAACAGTCTTTTGTAATCTTAACACATTCTAAACCCTTTCTTCCCGTTATTTTCTGCCCAGACATTATTCCGTTTATACCTTCAAAATCTCTGGTCTCTTCCTTCCAATGGTATTCCCTTGCAAACTTCCTTTCACAATCTTGGGTCTTAGTTCCAATATGATCCCAGCTCTACATCCAATCTCTTTATAAACATATAATCAAATACAGACAAGACAATCAGAAGCTTGTCATATAGAAGTTCAAATTGGGCCCCCTGGTCTCAGCCCAAACCCTCTACTGTTCATACCTTGAAAATGTTTAGTCTCCTCCTTCCAATACTTTTCCCTTATAAAAGTCCTTTCACCGTATGTAAGTGTGAATCCAAATTTTCTCTATTCTATCTGTGTAACATATTCCCTATCAAAAGAACAATATTGGGAAAATCAATTAATGAATTCTATTTCGGAGGTACATCCATCAGAGTCTAAAAGTCTATGCCAATAGTTCTGCTCCTAAGCCACAGCTATATACAAAGTAAAATACCTTCTTTCTAGATCATCACAGGTAGCGACGCAGGTCCGGCTATTCAGCTCGATAAATCCGAAGTGCGGGTTGTGTTTCCAATTCTCAGGCTTTTAATCCAACTTCAACCAATCATAGTGTTAGTTTCCAAGTCCTGGCCAATCATCTTCAGCCATATTCGGTAAGATAGAAAATCCCAGACCTGATGCAGTTCTCCATCAGGTCCGTCACTGACAGTTCGCGAGATTACGTTCTAGAACTTATTTCGGAGCTGTTCAAAATCAACTAAGGTTCCCTCTCTGGTCCGCCAGTCCATTATAAGATCGCTAGCTTGCGATGCAATCTTAATGTTCCTATTAGTAAATATCCTTCGAAACCCAAATCAAACGCATCTATATAATGCCCCAGGACGGCACCTGATTTGTTATATTCAGAAAGAATACAACTATTCAAACATCGTTCCAATCTACCATAGAGACATTCAACGTTGGAATCCAACGCGGGAAACCGTGACGTCACGGCTGAGCGTGACCATTCATAATGCAGTTTACCATATCCTTAATTCCTCCTCACTTAGGGAGGAATTTACTGTGCTAAGCTCAAAATAGCGATCATCATTAGTATATCTTCAACAATTACAACTGCATAATGTATATTCTAACGCCCAAAAATTATTTAAGCCTCATATCATACTGGGACCGGCATTTTTGACGATGGTTCCTGTAAAACAATCGCTCCTGTGATTGCAAAGCCTAGCATGTCCTCTTCCCAATGAGCAATATAACATATTCTAAAATCTCCCTAAACAAAAGTGATCTCCTATATTTATCCAGCATAAATTTGAAAAAAAATACACTGCCGCCTCAATAAAAAACAAACCCTTCAGGCGCTAATCACTCGGTTTACATCCAAAAAGAATCGTTCCGACGCATCGCTATCCCTATTATTCCATCATAAATCCATACAAAAGATCAGGTCAGTACTGCTGCCATCCTACAATTACACATATTGTACTACTGATCTCCAATATCAAATTCCTTACTTATCGTAATATGTACAGGAGTCGTACTTGTTGCATTTCTTTTGTCACCTTGCATCACTATGTACAATTATCCCAAAAAATAATGTTGTTCAGAATCAGTGTTCAAGCCCTTGGTTACTGTCCTACATTTACAAATCTGAATTTCATGGTATACAAAAAGTATCACAAAATATTAGAGGTGGGGATTGGAAGCTCAGGATCAGTCAGACTGAGGCAGACTGAGGCAAAAGAAATGCAACAAGTACGGCTCCTGTACATATTACGATAAGTAAGGAATTTGATATTGGAGATCAGTAGTACAATATGTGTAATTGTAGGATGGCAGTGGTACTAACCTGATCTTTTGTATGGATTTATGATGGAATAATAGGGATAGCGATGCGTCGGAACGATTCTTTTTGGATGTAAACCGAGTGATTAGCGCCTAAAGGGTTTGTTATTTATTGAGGCGGCAGTGTATTTTTTTCAAATTTATGCTGGATAAATATATGAGATCACTTTTGTTTAGAGAGATTTTAGAATATGTTATATTGCTCATTGGGAAGAGGACATGCTAGGCTTTCTAATCGCAGGAGCGATTGTTTCACCGGAACCAGCGTCAACAATGCCGGTCCCAGTATAATATGAGGCTTAAATAATTTTTGGGGCGTTAGAATATACATTACGCAGTTGTAATTGTTGAAGATATACTAATGATGATCGCTATTTTGAGCTTAGCACAGTAAATTCCTCCCTAAGTGAGGAGGAATTAAGGATATGGTAAACTGCATTGTGAATGGTCACGCTCAGCCGTGACATCACGGTTTCCCGCGTTGGATTCCAACGGTGAATGTCTCTATGGTAGATTGGAATGATGTTTGAATAGTTGTGTTCTTTCTGAATATAACAAATCAGGCGCCGTCCTGGGGCATTATATGGATGCATTTGATTTGGGTTTCGAAGGATATTTACTAATTTGAACATTAAGATTGCATCGCAAGTTAGCGAACTTATAATGGACTAGCAGACCAGAGAGGGAACCTTAATTGATTTTGAACAGCTCCGAAATAAGTTCTAGAACGTAATCTCGCGAGCTGTCAGTGACGGGCCTGATGGAGAACTGCATCAGGTCCGGGATTTTCTATCTTACCGAATATGGCCGAAGATGATTGGCCAGGACTTGGAAACTAACACTATGATTGGTTGAAGCTGGATTAAAAGCCTGAGAATTTGAAACACAACTCGCACTTCGGATTTATCGAGCCGAATAGCCGGACCTGCGTCGCTGCCTGTGATGATCTAGAAAGAAGGTATTTTACTTTGTATGTAGCTGTGGCTTAGGAGCAGAACTATTGGTATAGACTTTTACACTCTGATGGATGTCCCTCCGAAATAGAATTCATTAATTGATTTTCCCAATATTGTTCTTTTGAAAGGGAATATGTTACACAGATAGAATGGAGAAATTTTGGATTCACACTTACATATGGTGAAAGGACTTTTATAAGGGGAAAGTATTGGAAGGAGGAGACTAGACATTTTCAAGGTATGAACAGTATAGGGTTTGGGCTGAGACCAGGGGCCCAATTTGAACTTCTATAGGACAAGCTTCTGATTGTCTTGTCTGTATTTGATTATATGTTTATACAGCGATTGGACGTAGAGCTGGGATCATATTGGAACTAAGACCCAAGATTGTGAAAGGAAGTTTGCAAGGGAATACCATTGGAAGGAAGAGACCAGAGATTTTGAAGGTATGAACGGAATAATGTCTGGGCAGAGAATAACGGGAAGAAAGGGTTTAGAATGTGTTAAGATTACAAAAGACTGTTGCATATGTAAGGGATAATGGCTCAAGTGGCAGAAGACACGCATTTCTATTTTCAATCGCATTGATCATGGCAAACTTTAGAACTTTAGAATATTGATTTAGTACTCAGTGGTGAGCATGCTTGTGTATACTTTCTCTCAAAGTCGGAATGGCTGAAATGGGCTTAAACATCAATAGAGATATCAATAATCCTTAAGTGACAGGCATTTAGTATAGCGAACAGGAGGGCAACAAGAGGGTTGAAAGAAAGGAATTAAAAGCAAATACATGTAATAGTAATTAAACTATGTTATAAATGTTGCGCCTAAGCCGAAATAAAGAATGAACAATTGATTAGTTATCTCTTTGATCATGTCAATAAGTTGTTTAAAAAATCATGTTTTCTTTTAGAATGGAATTGATGATAATGTCCAAAACAATGGTTTCTCCATGTATGTGATAATAAGAGATTTGCACATTGGTTGTTCATTAGGCAGAGGATTTATGGTGTATATATGATGGTTATATTGATTTTGTAACCCATGATTTATCAATTGTATAATGTATTGTTTTCTCCTATTTACAGCCCTGATGATGTCCCAAATGGGGACGAAACGCGTTGGCTGTTAATTTAGTTTATGTTTTGTGCTAAATCGTGGTTGGAAGCTGAACTGACACCAACAAGATAATTTTAATAAAACCAAAGAACTGAACAACTTCGTCTTGGAGGATTGCTTTTTGGAGAGAACTCTCCCAATACTAACTGTTGAAATTACAGATATAATAATCATTCTTTACTTTTTACGCTCTTTCTTGCATTGTGAATAAGTATTGTATTGTTGAGAGACTTTATAGACGGTGTGTTTCTAGGAGGTTGAGCGTACCAAATTTTTTTTTGTAGCTATCTGTTTGAATGATAAGTAATTATCTTTCTGTGCACACACTAAAACCCGACATCGTCTAAATCAGTAGTAATCACAATCCAAGCATGCTCGGGAAGCAGATTTGCCATCATCAGGGGCAGCATGCTGTTCCTCAGGATGTTCGAGTCATGGGCTGAGCCGGGGAAACTCGCACATACATGTGATATGGTCATGTTCGCAAGGCACACCACCACCACATTGATCGGATTATAATGTTTACGATTTCCAAAAATGTGCTCACTCGCTTGTGATGGCAGCAGACCGAAATGGGTGCAATTGATGGCACCAACAACATGGGGGATGTGCCCAAGGGGATAGAAGTCACCTTTCACACCGGCCAATTCTGCTCCCCTGGGGAAATGTATGTATCGATACTTATATATCATCATGGCTGCAAGAACATCCTTCAGCACCAGGCTGAACATGGGTTGCGACATCCCTGCAGCGCTGGCCACGGTCTCCTGGAAGGAACCAGTTTCAAAAAAGTGGAGGGCTGCTATCACTTTGTATGTCGGTGTGAATGCTGTTGGGTAGTGGCGAAGAGCCTGCACGTGGGACTCCAACAGATCACAAAGGGTCTTCAGTGTCGGTCTGTCAAGGTGGAATTTGCGTATTATCGCTATATCCTCCATGTCCTCCAGCACTGTCAGGTGACGAATGAGATTAGGCCTCCTCCTAGTTGAGATGTAAATGGACAAATGTCAAAGGCAACCATCATGAGATGGCCACAGCACATACCGTTAATTATGTCACGGAACTACAAAGACTGCCATGAGAGATGCGTGGCACACCAGGTTACATGGGTAGACATTTGAGACACACAGAGGTGTCACACCTCTCCATTTACAATACACAAGTCCCGCAAACAAGAAATAGGTCAATGTGAATGAAAACATACTGAACCCCACATTTTACATGTACACGCCTTGTACTGTACCATCCACCAATGTGTGTGAAATGACCCTGACTGTCTCATACCCATCTGCTGTACCTGTCACACCTCAATGCATCATGTGAAGTTGGCACACATCCACAACGCCACATCCCTGTTGGCCACCACGTCCCCCTCCGCCTCCTCCTCCACCGGTTTTCTGGGCCGATGAGTCCTGAAAGGAACGAGGAGAGCGTTGATCAGAAACCTGAAATCGATCAGGTGATTTAATCATCGCGCGATCGCGCAAATCATAAACTTTCTCAGCTGGCGCAGGGACTTGTGTTGCAGGATAAGATTCCTGCGTTTGCTGCTGTTGCTTCCCCTGTTTCTGTTTCTGAGGCCAATTTTGTTTTTTGGACTTTGGTTGTACATCTGCCGTAGCAGATTGCACTTGTGGTTGTTTCTTCTCCTTAACCGCGAAGTACTTCAAACCCTTACTTGTGCGACCGATAGTTTTATAAGCGGCCACCACAATCTTCGCCAACTGGTGGGGCTTTTCGGCATCGGGTAACGCTGCCAGTGCATTAAAAACCTGGAAGTTCACAGCATCTCCCTTGATGTTGGAGAGTATGAGATCACTTACAATCTCAAAAGAACCGCACAGGCGCATACCCAATTCAACCGCTGCCTCAGGACCGTGATCATCCTGAACACGTTTTATGATCGTAGGCAGTACAGCCATAGACGGGGTGCCGAAACACCTCGCATAAACAGCCGCAAAAGTCTTACCCCAACTTTCACAGTCAACGAGCTCGGGAGTGATATCCTTCGGTAAAGTAATCGTCAACATTCTATGTTTGTCAGCAGGAGAAGAATTGGGAAACACGGCTTCCAGTTGGTCAAATTTCTCGGCCAGCCAAAAAGGAAAATCATCTTTATTATCAGGGCGTTGACCGAAAACCGAATTTACCATAACTGGATTGAGCCGTAAACCACCACGTTCCGTTTGAGCGGCCTGACCCCCCGGGGGACCACCCGGGAGATGACGACCTATGTATTGCACTAGTGCTCGAATCACGGAAATAGATACAACATGTAACCTGCGAATTTCCTGAAGGGTACAAGCGCCGTGATTCGGGTGCGGGGTAAAACCACCCAACGCAGGCCAGTTAGTACCTGGAATCGAGAGTGGACCTAACCTCGCAGCGGACAAAGAGTGGGGGAGGGCGCCATCAAACCAAACTCAATGCTGCCAATGATCAATAGGTATTTCCAGTGCCCTGTACGGTGTATATTCAACTGGGACAGCCGAGGCGGTGTAGGAGTGGAACAAACCAGAAGTTGCGTCCACAGCCGGAAACGTAACCCAAGAGTAAAACAACTCGTAAGGGAACGCCGGATCTGCACATACCACGAAAATCACAGCCATCCCATCCACCGGGACTTGGTACGTCTGAAGATGGTTGCGCACCGCCACGCGACTATGCTGCGCAATGGCCACCGCCGCCATGACAACACTGGAAACAAGAAAATACAAAGAATACTTTGTAGCACAACTGGGTAGTAATTCAAAGAAACCGTTTAAGAAAGAATCAAGCTTGAATAAGACCTATTTTAAAAAATGGGTAGGTTTCACCGACACCCCGCTTTCCGGAAACGGAGGTGAAGGGGTTAAGGTTTGAACGATATACTACTCGAGTGTTATGATATAAGACCACCGAAAACGTTGGGCGCCATGTCGCAGGGTTTCTGTTCTCACACAGAACTGTGCACAGAGGAGTGGAACCTCGGCGAATTAGGGTGTCCCAAAACTCACCTTAGTATCCAACTCACCCCTTACCGAGCTAGCTACAGTGTCTCATTGGACATATCAAACTCCCAATGTTTAGACAAACCAGAACATGAACTTACAGTACCTCAGGGTACGTGGAACTCATGAACACTCTTTCGTTATATTATCATTACAAACCAGAACATGGAGTAAAGAAGACACATGTGCATTTGAAATGTTTATTTACTAATGCCGTCTTCTCAGGCGCAGTATCTTAGATAATACAAGTATACTTATTATCAGTAGCAAAATTACCAGCATAGTTACTAAGACATAAAAAGCGAATGGTGACAGCATGTTAACATACTGTAATGAATAAGAGTTAACAACACTTATATCTCACCCACCCTAACACATATATTATATTATTAGCTAAGAAGGTCTCTTTGGGTTGGTTTAGGGCGGGCCCATACCTTAGTGTCCTAGCATGAAGGAATCACATCAGCATACACCAGCTCTCTCTGCATGTGCACCGCATCAAGTGTGTTCTATGTGCCTCGTGCAAAGCAATATCAATCCCGCCTGAAGCCAGAGTTGGCAAAGGCTGCACTTGTGTTATGACTATGAAGGCGTGGAGATCAGACCTCATAACAATTCCATATCGTGTTGTTCCTGAAACTTCAGCACTCTTCGTGCAGACATAGTTTATTAAGCAAAGCTGATATCAGAGCAATAACATATTATTCTCACATACACCACGGCAAACTACTAGGTTGAAAGCTAAATCAACAATTAAGTGTCGCGTGCAGAAGTTGCAAGAAAGAAAAATGGCGTTTAAACCTCAAATGTACCTATGCTAATTTAACACGATATAAGGATATACAG
Source organism: Lissotriton helveticus (assembly GCF_964261635.1). Taxonomy (NCBI): domain Eukaryota; kingdom Metazoa; phylum Chordata; class Amphibia; order Caudata; family Salamandridae; genus Lissotriton; species Lissotriton helveticus. Next base: position 791,598,143 of record NC_136063.1, on the reverse strand, counting down.
GAGCTATATGACAGTCACACCTCAATGCATCATGTGAAGTTGGCACACATCCACAACGCAATGATCACAGTAGCTGAAAAACTGTCACGTGTGTGCATGAGCTGATATGAAAGCACAAGTAAGTAACAACACCATACAGTGAGACAAGCCTTGCTAAGGTCAGCACAGACCCACAACACATTGATTTGTTACACATTATTGACACCAGCTCAACACTGTCAAGCATCATCAATCATCCAATGCATAAGTGACATGGCAGGGACCACAGACCAATGTGTGTCACTCATAACGTGCGTCCACCTGTGGATTATATGGAATAATGGCATTGTGTGCACAATGATGTGCCCTCAACCATGTTGCTGCTGTGTACTGATGCAGTGTTCACGATGGACATTGCCATTGCATGTGCCCAAATTTGTGGTAGCTACCGCCTGGCCACGGCGGTGTGACACCAGCACCACCCCCTTCACAAGTGCGATAGCCATTGGCATGGAGACATGGCTAGATGGCGGCGGGCATGCCCCGCCACCCAAATTGTGGTAGCTACCGCCTGGCCACGGCGGTATGACACCAGCACCACCCCCTTCAAAAGTGCGGTAGCCATTGACATGGAGACATGGCTAGATGGCGGTGGACATGCTCCGCCACCCAAATCGCGGTAGCGCATCCCGGGCCCCTGCGGTGCATCACCACCATGGAGCATTGCCTACAGCCAATGGGAGCGATGATTGCGGTGGCATGATGCAGTTTTGAAAATCGCGGAAGGCGTGCTCCGCCACCGCGGAAGCGGTCACTGAATGCTTTGAATGAGGCAGACCTGGGAAACCAATTACAGTTTTGCACCTCACAAACGACCCCAGGGGGATATAAATCTGTGGGAGTGAGCCTCACATTTCCACTGCTCACAGAGCCTGCTGCCTGGGACCCTCTCCTGCTGCTGCCTCAAGTGCCTGCTGGCTGGGACCCTCTCCTGCTGCTGCCTCAATTGCCTGCTGCCTAGGACCCCTCACCACTCACTTCCACCACAGTTGTTCCATGTCCAAAGAGATTGCAAGGACAGAGAAGATCCGTGCCAGTTCATTCACAAGCGAGGAGCTGGAGGTCCCAGTGGACGAGGTGCTGGCACAGTACCCAAGGCTGTATGATGGCCCCAATGTAGTGGTAAGTCATCATTAAGGGAGATGTAGGACAGGGGGGTGTCAGACATGTAGTTGTGCTGCTGCAGTATATGCATGAGGGTGTGGGGTTGTGTCATACACTGACAAACAAGCTGTCTCCAGGGCGAGGGAGTGTGTGTGTCCCAATGTCACTTTTTCCATGCCTGCATTTGTATGTGTTTGTGGAGTGTGTTACATTATCTGCCATCAAGAGCCACAGGATGTTGGACATGTAGGTGCCAGGATAGTAATTGCTTGGGTGAATGTTTCTGTGTGCCACTGTTGTCCGACTCAGTGTGAACCCAGAGACTAGGACCAGTGCCTGCCCACCCAAACGAGGAAACAATACCGAACTTACATGGTCCTTGCTCCTGTTCATTCACACTGAATAGTAGATATGCACCATCTTAGCCCTGTATAATTGCACACAAACACACTTCTGTAGATGGCTATGTTGTTGGTGAATCCATGTGCCCCAAGGCCATACACATTTCCAACACATATGTTCACAGGACATGCTCATTGAATGCTGCCCAGTCATGCACACAGTGCTTCTACACACAGATACAGACACAGGTAGATATGTGATGTATGTAGTGGGCAGACATGCATGGGACTGGTGATGTCTGCAAGCCACTAAGGGGGTTCAGTGCAGTCATCCTGCATGTGTGTGAGATTATCATGGACCCTCCACGCCATAATGTATGCATGCTATCACATCTGTTTGACCCATGCAGAGTGTCTTTGTGAGGTGTCCCTCAGTTTGGCATGGAGGGAGATTACAATAGGTCCTGAGTCTGTGTCTTGCTGCTGTACTGATAGATGTTCGTACATGACACTGTGCAACTGGTCATTTGCACTTCTTTTCGCCCATACCTGCAGCTCAAGGTACACCAGCGTAAGGCTGTGTGGAGGGCCATTGCAGCAAAGGTGGGAGCCATGGGGGTATCCAACAGATGACACACCCACTGCCACAAGAGGTGGGACGACATCAGCCGGCTGGCAAAGAACGTGGCAGAGATGACATTGGGGATGCTACCGCGCACTGAGCGTTTGGCACCGTGCAACATAACACCACTGATGGTCCGCATATTGGCAGTGACTCATCCGGAGCTGGATGCATGTCTGCAGGTGCATCGCCAGCAAGGCAGGGGTGAGTATTTGGGGAGGGTGACTTTGGGAGCGGATGCATGTGTACAGGGCCTGTGGCAGCGGTGGCCCATGTGATGTTCGTGTGGTGGTGCTGTGCTGTGTCATGTGAGTTGCTGCTGAAATGTGTGCTAGTGTCAGGCATTGGGCCAAACTGCCCGTACAAGGGTGAGCCTCCCTGCTGTGCTTTCCTATTGCCAGATGTGTTAGCAGCTACATGGTCATTCAGCATTGGGAAAGTGTGGGGAATCTATTAGGGGGTGAACAGCAGGGTCCACTATCTGAGTGTGATTTCATATATGCCTACTTTGCATGCACCATGATCGGTGAGGCCCACACATCTAACAACAAGGTGCCCCAGAGTACCACATGGTGCTTGATATGGCCTACTTGGCATTGTGGACTGTCATGTCCTAATAGGTGTGTGTGTTGTCCCCTCCTGTTCCATGAAGGTCTGTCAGTGGCAATGAGTGTTGTCTCCACATCATGTCCCTAGGTGTGGGCAGGGCAAGTTGTGTGTCTGGTACACTTCATCCACGGGCAGGGTGTTGTGCTGTGTGGCCTCAACATGGCTCAGTCATGATAGATATTCAGGGTTACAGGCAGTGTTGTGGTCTATGTAGTGTGTTTGCAATGTGATTACAGGGTGTGGTGGTCACCATTTTGATTTGGGCATCTCCTGTACTGCATTGATTGGATTTCTTTGGCCTGATGATGACACTAACACAACCATGCTACTGTCTCTCATGCAGACTCGCCAGTGGACACAGAGGAACGGGAGCCGGAAACCAGTAGTGGCGAGAGTAGCACCACAGCTGCACTGGAGGCCAGTGACACAGAGCTCACCAGCGCATCTGAGGAGGACAGTAGTATGCAGGAGGAATCCGTGGCTGAGACACAGAGTACTACATCATCTGATGCCAGCGGTGATGCATCCATGTTAGCAGGCATAGGGGATGGGGAGTCTGCAACAGCATCTACCACACAGCGGCCAGTGCCCAGCCTCCCATCCACTTCATCTGGTGCTGCCCGTGTCCGTGTCAGTAAGAGGGAACGAGCAACATTCACACCTGGCACCGCAGAGCCTGCACCTGTCCCCCATGCAGCCCTCATTGCAGAGTATGTAGAGCTCCTGTGCCAGCTTTGTGTGGGCCAGACCACCCTGCTCAATGCCTTCAGTGACCATGACAAGAAATTAGGCCAGGAGGGTGCCTACATGGAGGCATACACTCTGACATGGGTGGGCTACACCGTAGAGTCCAGGCTTTGTCATCCGCAGTGACGTCTGCCTTTCAACAGGCATATGCTCCCATTCCTGCTCAGGGGCCTTTGTCCACCCCCCCAGTCAGTGGCCACATCAGATGACAGTGACCACGGTTTGCATGCGTTACAGGCACGATACAGCACAAGGAGCACACTGCAGACACAACCCAAGCGGTCCCGCCCACAGACACCATCCCCACAGAAGAGCAGAGCCGCCCCAGAATGCAAAGACAAGAGCCTGTCAGGGAAGAACAAGGCCGAAAAAGCAATGAGGCTGACATCAGGCTCACATGCCTCAGAAGCATCACCAGCAAAGGACTCTCCTGTCCCTAAAACTTCGCGCATAGCTAGGCGTGCAGTGTCTGAGCCCACTGAGGAGGTGTTGTATGGCAAAGGTACACCTAGTAAGGGCACACCTAGTAAGGGCACAGGGTCACATCCCCCCACAACATCAACTCCAATTTCAAGCCCAGTGAAGCAGGTGGAGGAGGGCACTGTAGGGGCCACCCCTGGGAAAGAGGCAAAGGAGGGCACTGTAAGTGGGACACCTGACAAACAGGCAAAGGAGGGTACTGTAGGGGCCACCCCTGGCACAGAGGCAAAGGAGGGCACTGTAAGTGGGACACCTGGCAAGCAGGGGAAGGTTGTCCAGAGGCGTAGCCAGACAAAGCGTTCCGCAGGATCCAGCACGTCACCAGAGGTAGTGCCAGTGTCTGCACCTGATGCGGGACAGTTGGTGTGTGTGCCTGTTGTGTCATCACCAGTTCCCATTAACCCCAAGACAGGGAAGCCATTTCGTATTCCCAAAAAGTAGAAGGGCACCCCTCAAACCTCTCTCACCCACACTGTGTCACAGGTCTGCATGACTCCACCTCCACATGCCACTATTCCACCTGGTCCAAATAGCCCTCCAGCTTGTCAAACCACTGCTAGCCCTACATGACCTGGGCCTCTGTCTCTCCAGTCAAGTGTTCCTGCTGTCCCCGACACACAGCCAGCTCCGAGTCCGCCTGACAGCCAAATGTGAGTGACAGTCCCCCTCATATACCTCTCTCTCATATAGGTGTGCTAGTCCTGCTCATTGTTTGCAACCTGGGTGTGTTGCTGGTCATGGAAGGGTAAAGTCAAACACACTCACTGTGCAGCCTCTCATGTAGTTGTTTTGCCACCTGCCATGGACACTGGCCCTGTTGCTCTGCTGTGGTGTACTCTCCCCTGTGCAGCCTCTCATGTAGTTGCTGTGCCACCTGCCATGGACACTGGCCCTGTTGCTCTGCTGTGGTGTACTCTCACCTGTGCCATGGACACTGGCCCTGTTGCTCTGCTGTGGTGTACTCTCCCCTGTGCCATGGACACTGGCCTTGTTGCTCTGCTATGTTGGAGTCTCCCCTGTGCCATGGACACTGGCCCTGTTGCTCTGCTGTGTTGGAGTCTCCCCTGTGCAGCCTCTCATGTAGTTGCTGTGCCAGCTGCCATGAACACTGGCCCTGTTGCTCTGCTGTGGTGTACTCTCCCCTGTGCAGCCTCCCATGTAGTTGCCGTGCCACCTGCCATGGACACTGGCTCGGTTGCTCTACTGTCGTGTACTCTCCCATGTGCCATGGACACTGGCCCTATTGCTCTGCTGGGTTGGAGTCTCCCCTGTGCAGCCTCTCATGTAGTTGCTGTGCCACCTGCCATGGACACTGGCCCTGTTGCTCTGCTGTGGTTTACTCTCCCCTGTGCCATGGACACTGGCCCTGTTGCTCTGCTGTGTTGTACTCTCCCCTGTGCCATGGACACTGGCCCTGTTGCTCTGCTGTGTTGGAGTCTACCCTGTACAGCCTCTCATGTAGTTGATGTGCCACCTGCCATGGACACTGGCCCTGTTGCTCTGCTGTGATGTACTCTTACCTGTGCCATGGACACTGGCCCTGTTGCTCTGCTGTGGTGTACTCCCCCCTGTGCCATGGACACTGGCCCGGTTGCTCTGCTGTGTTGGAGTCTCCCCTGTGCCATGAACACTGGCCCTGTTGCTCTGCTGCGTTGGAGTCTCCCCTGTGCAGCCTCTCATGTAGTTGCTGCGCCACCTGCCATGGACACTGGCCCTTTGCTCTGCTGTGGTGTATTCTCCCCTGTGCCATGGACACTGGCCCTGTTGCTCTGCTGTGTTGTACTCTCACCTGTGCCATGGGCACTGGCCCTGTTGCTCTGCTGTGGTGTACTCTCACCTGTGCCATGGACACTGGCCCTGTTGCTCTGCTGTGGTGTACTCTCCCCTGTGCCATGGACACTGGCCTTGTTGCTCTGCTATGTTGGAGTCTCCCCTGTGCCATGGACACTGGCCCTGTTGCTCTGCTGTGTTGGAGTCTCCCCTGTGCAGCCTCTCATGTAGTTGCTGTGCCAGCTGCCATGAACACTGGCCCTGTTGCTCTGCTGTGGTGTACTCTCCCCTGTGCAGCCTCCCATGTAGTTGCCGTGCCACCTGCCATGGACACTGGCTCGGTTGCTCTGCTGTCGTGTACTCTCCCATGTGCCATGGACACTGGCCCTATTGCTCTGCTGGGTTGGAGTCTCCCCTGTGCAGCCTCTCATGTAGCTGCTGTGCCACCTGCCATGGACACTGGCCCTGTTGCTCTGCTGTGGTGTACTCCCCCCTGTGCCATGGACACTGGCCTGGTTGCTCTGCTGTTTTGGAGTCTCCCCTGTGCCATGAACACTGGCCCTGTTGCTCTGCTGCGTTGGAGTCTCCCCTGTGCAGCCTCTCATGTAGTTGCTGCGCCACCTGCCATGGACACTGGCCCTTTGCTCTGCTGTGGTGTATTCTTCCCTGTGCCATGGACACTGGCCCTGTTGCTCTGCTGTGTTGTACTCTCACCTGTGCCATGGGCACTGGCCCTGTTGCTCTGCTGTGGTGTACTCTCACCTGTGCCATGGACACTGGCCCTGTTGCTCTGCTGTGGTGTACTCTCCCCTGTGCCATGGACACTGGCCTTGTTGCTCTGCTATGTTGGAGTCTCCCCTGTGCCATGAACACTGGCCCTGTTGCTCTGCTGCGTTGGAGTCTCCCCTGTGCAGCCTCTCATGTAGTTGCTGCGCCACCTGCCATGGACACTGGCCCTTTGCTCTGCTGTGGTGTATTCTCCCCTGTGCCATGGACACTGGCCCTGTTGCTCTGCTGTATTGTACTCTCACCTGTGCCATGGGCACTGGCCCTGTTGCTATGCTGTGTTGGAGTCTCCCCTGTGCCATGGACACTGGCCCTGTTGCTCTGCTGTGTTGGAGTCTCCCCTGTGCAGCCTTTCATGTCGTTGCTGTGCCACCTGCCATGGACTCTGGCCCTGTTGCTCTGCTGTAGTGTACTCTCACCTGTGCCATGGACACTGACCCTTTTGCTCTGCTGTGGTGTACTCTCCCCTGTGCAGCCTCTCATGTAGTTGCTGTGCCACCTGCCATGGACACTGGCCTTCCTGTTTGTACTTTGCCTGTGCAGATTATCTTGCATATGATCAGCATGTTGTGCCTTGCTCTTCTCTACTGTTGTTCTACTGTCACATCTGTGCAATATGTCAATAAAGACAGTTACTCCTGTTGTCTGTTTTGTCAGTGTCCTTGCTGATTAAAGTTATTTTGGTGTGTGTATTTGCTTGCCTGTGCCCCATGCTCTTTGTGTCACTTCAATAATTGCCAAGCTCTTTGGCCGCATCACATTTGTAAACAGGGGTGACAGGGTCTTCAGTCCATTCAGACACTGATACTGGTGTTATCTGTGGTTGTCTATTTTACCTGTGATGCAGTTCTCTTTTTAGTGGTTTGCTACATTGTTGCCATGCCAGGTTGGGGGCCACTGCCAGCCCAGGGTGTGATGCTGTGCACAGGTTTGCATGCAGGCTGGGCAATGTCATGATGTATGTGTGTTATTCCTGTATATGTGCCCAGCTGTGTATGTGTATGGTCATTTTGTGTTGGCCCTTAGTCCTGGTCCCCTGGCCTACATGAGATGTGTGCTCTTGGGTGGTGAAGAGGTGTGCAGTGTGAAGGGTGTGACTTTGTAGTGAGTGTGGATGTGTGTGTGCCCCTGGATTGTGATAGCCACACATGTGTGACCCAGGAGTTGTGTGCCTGTAGTTTGGATTGTCCTGCCCTGTTTAAATGATTGTATGCACTTGTGTGAGCTGTCTGTTGTGCACTGTGCAGTGTGTTGGTGTGTCCGTGCAGTTCTGTGTGACTCCTCCTTGCTGTTTTGGTCACTTATGAGTGTGCAAAGTGTGTGACTTGCACATTAGTGTTGTGTTTGTTTGATCATCAATGTGTCTTGAGTGTGTTTATGTAGACTGTGTGGCCCTGCTGCTCCTCACTGGCATTGTGTTTGTGTTTCTCATGCATTGCAGGGACATGGTGCCTTTTCCCCTCCTGTATGGCATGGTATGTATGGTGTAATGCCATCCCCTATGTGTGCCACTTGTGCCTAGCCATTGTGGGTCTGCACTCCCTCTATTTGTGTATGGTACATCCCTTCCTTACGTATCTACTACTGACATGCAAGTCAGTTGACTTTGATGTCAACTGTCCCCTTGGTTTACATGTGTATGTGCCTCCCCATCACTTCATTTGTGACACTGTGCCTTGTGGTGCAGTTCTTGGGCCAAGGGTGATGTTCCACTCTGGACATTGCCCCAATGGTTTATGTGTGATGTCCTTGTGCTATTTATCAGTGAGGATTGCTCATGTGCATTTAAGCTGTGTGTGCTGCCCAGTGCTCTGGTGAAGATGGTTGTGCTCTTGTATCCCTGAGTGGTGCATCCTGTTGTTGTTGTGTTGGATGTATGTGTGTTGTCTGTGGTATTGCTTCACTTAACCTGGGTGTGTTGTTGTGTTTGTGCTGTGCTGATTAGTGGTGTGTGTGTTGAGGTTGTATGAGTCATGTCTGTGTGTGGCTATTGTGCTTGGTGTGCACACACTGCTTGTTGTGCATACAATGCTGTGTGTATGTGGGCTTAGCATTGCCTGATGTGCATCCCCTGATGTCCTGTGGTGTTTGTTGATTTTTAATTTCATGTGCATCTGTGGTTGGTTTGATGTGGCAGTGTGGTTCTGTGCACGTGCACTTCTTGTGTGATTTGTGGTATGTTGTGTGTGTTTTGTTCCTGAGTGATGATGTTGTGTACTCATGTTGTGTTTGTGCTCCCATTGCCTTTCCACTGTTTGGCTCACAGGGTATGTCTGTTTCTGTTGGGGTTCTGTGTGTGTTCCTGTGGTGTTTGTGTGTTGTTTTTGGGCAGGCATCTGTTCAGGCTTCCCTGTGTGTGTGTGTGTTATGTTTGTACCTACACCCAGGGTGTGAGTTTGTTTTTGTGTGCATGTGCTGGCAAGGATTGTCAGCCTTCAGTATGTGTGGCACTGGTGTTGTGTGTTCCTTGTCAGCCACTCCTGCAGTGGCTGTCTCCCTGGTTGTTTGTTGTGTGGTGCAGGGTGTATATTGTGTTTGCTTGTAGCTGTGCTTGTGGCTTGTTGGTGTGCATGGGGGTGCACAGGATGGGCACCGGGCCTGTGACTTGATGGGGTGTGTTGAGGTATGGTTGGGGGTGGTGTGTCCCTGTGGTCTTTGTAACCTGCCCATGCCTTGGACTGGCCCAGCCTTCTGCATTGTGCGCATGTGTTGACCGCTGCGGTGACGTGACCGGGAGCGGGACGTGCTGCTAGTTCGTGGTCGATGTGTGTCCAGGATGCAGTAGGGTGACTTGGTGGCAGGTGGGTCATGTGTGGCTGCCCTTGTGGATGTGTTGTTACCCCCAGCAGGGTGTATGTGGTGGAATTGCACCCTGTGTCAGCCTGTGTGTTGTGTGTTGTATTTGTGTAGTTGCATACCTGCGGCGGCATCCGCGGCGGCCCATTTGATGATAGTGCTGTAGCAGGTATATCTCCGGATGCATATGTAGGGCTGGGTCCATGGCGTTAATGACCGGGTGGAGAGGACCGGGTCTCTGCTCTCGTGCTCCGCTGTCGAGTTTCCGCCATCTCTGGTTGGGCGGTGTCTCCGCCGTGGTGCGTCTGCCTGTTTGGGCCATCCTAATTTGTGGAGCGGGGCGGACGTCTTTCCGCACGGCGCAGCTTCACCTTTAGCTCACACCACCGCGGTGGCGGGCGCACTTTGGTGAACGGGAAATGACCTACGTTTTGCTATACTAATATGGTGGACGTGAGTACTGCTGCTCTCGGGTGGAAAAAGGCGTTTTTCCACCCGCCAGCATCGCGGTGGTGCCACTGCCCGACATCCTAATGGACCCCTTAGTTTTTGAATACCAAAAAAGGAGTAAACGTAGATAATAATATAAGCTTACCTTTGTAAATCAGGCCCAGAATCTACTGTCTGGGCTTGTGGAGGAAATGTGTAAGCGTCAACTTCTAATACACATTTCTAACATTTGAATGAATGTGACAGGCATAAATTGTAACGTTTTTTAGATGTCTTGTAAAGTATTCCATTTATTTTTGCTCTGTGATATTTAACTGTAGACTCCTAGTGATTTTTTGTGATGCACTGCTTTCAAACTCTTTTTTTATATGCAAATGTGTCCTTAAATGAGGCATGAAGAAATTAGCAATTATATATTCTATAGGATGCCATTATTTAAAAAAAAAAAAAAAACAGGTCCCAAACCTGTTTGTTCAGGAATGGTAGTAGAATATCATGTACTAAATATCATCTGACTAAAAAATGGTGTCTCAAATATTGTTCAAAAAGATTTACCCCATTGGATTTAACCATGGAAAGTCTACATATAATGGGATGATTGTTTTGTAAATTATGTTTAGGACACAATATTTATGACAGATAGTGTTTTGGTTGAGGATATTTCAGCAGAAAATGGTTATTCACTGGGTCTCTGACATAACAATTTGTTTTGTTGATCATTGCTGTGGGGTGAGTGTGATGAATACCCAGTTTTTGAAGTATTTGATATTAGTTGCTGTTCCAACATGTTTGCCAGCTCTCCAGAGATTTGAAGGAGGCAATGGAATAGCCCTAGTGTTTCAGAAACCATTTCTTTCTAAGTGAATAGTAACTTTTAAGGGAGAGTGGAACACCTTATAATATATCATAACTTTAATTAATAAATAAAATGTCAACTTTAAATTACAATGCCAATACCAATAACATGAGAAGTGATAAGAGATGAATATTGCAAACAAAGTACAAAAGCATTTATGGGTACAGGCAGTAGTATTACAAGAGTACGCGTTTACACAGTCTTACATGCTTTTGTTAATCTGCCACAAAACAACTCCCTATTGGTAAAAGTGAAAAGAAGGCAGAGTCATTTGTATTTGTAGTCCTATTTTATTATCATTTAAGATGATCTGGTGCTAATTTGCTTTGGCATATATGAGTAAGTACAAGAGTACTACGGGAGTACTCTATTAGATACTCTAAAACCCTTTTGTGACTCAGTCCCTTCTGGGGAAAGAGGCTGACCTGCGGAGGATTTCTACAGCGCATTCCTGCTGTTTTCTGGGCATCTGCTACGGACCCACGCCTCGCGGCCCCCGCTTCGCGGGAGCCGCTCGAGAATCTGGGCTGCATTTACCTGCGTACCTGCTGACCGGGGAGTGAAGCAGTAATCAACGAAGGCTTGCAGCGGGACTGCGGGGACCAGCGGGCAGTGCGTTAATCTGACACAGCTGGTCCTCTTCCCGCCGCCTCCTCCCTGGCCTTTGAAATTAGGGGCTGGACTTGGGCTCTGTGTGTCCCTTCTGGGGAAAGAGGCTGACCTGCGGAGGATTTCTACAGCGCATTCCTGCTGTTTTCTGGGCATCTGCCACGGACCCACGCCTCGCGGCCCCCGCTTCCTGGGAGTCGCTCGAGAATCTGGGCTGCATTTACCTGCGTATCTGCTGACCGGGGAGTGAAGCAGTAATCAACGAAGGCTTGCAGCGGGACTGCGAGGACCAGCGGGCAGTGCGTTAATCTGCCACAGCTGGTCCTCTTCCCGCCGCCTCCTCCCTGGCCTTTGAAATTAGGGGCTGGACTTGGGCTCTGTGTGTCCCTTCTGGGGTGTGGCCTTACTCTAAACAATATATTGCTGGACCATAATCCCCAGCCCGCGGGACGCGCGCGGACGCGCACGGGCGAAGACCGGGCCAAGAGCGGGCCCGTTAGTGACCAGGAGTGACCGGACCGGGCCACCCCCCTAATTTGTTCGATTGTACGATTCAACGGGACTATGGTGGGTAGGGAAACTCGGAATAAACCCTTGACCGCCGGAAGTTCTTCTTCCGTAGGAGGTATGGATACATTTCTCATCAGGGCGAACAGTATTATCGACAAAGAAATTACCACCCTGGAGAAACGCCTATCCAACGAATTAATGTCCTTGAAACGTTCATCTCTAGGGCCTCTGGCTAACGCCAAAACACCGGTAAGAATTACCGAAAAATCTAACTCTATCCCTGCGGGAATTGCTCAACCCTCCGTCTCTATGGTAGAACTCCCGCAAAGGGTGGACCCTGACATTTCGGCAAATACAATTGTCACTGTATTAGAAATCAACAGTACTCATGATTGTAATAATGTTCCATCTATCCCTGTCCCTGAAGATAGTTTTACCATTATTAAAACCCAAGGGGAGAGAGAAGGAGCTATTAGGAAACGGAAAAGAGTGTATAATAAAAAAGATAATAAAGCAGGAAGGTCTGTTAAATCAGCCAAATTGCATGGCTGCGCACCTCCACCTAATAATACCCAAGAACTTATCCCTTCTAGCAGTGAGGTGTCCTTGGAACAGATCGCTGCCTTATTTAAATCGCTTGTATCCCCGTTAGAGGCCAAATTAGATAGGTTGGATCTTAGAATATCCAACATTGAGAAAACCACTGCCTCGATTCTAGCCAATTCCAGTAAGTCCACTAGTTTAAGTACCCTTCCTATTGTCCCAACCCCTGCAGCCCCCCGCTCTCCAATGTGATCCAACCTCCTCTCCCTCCTTTAGCAAGCTGCCTACCTGTCCCTTCCCAATTCAGCAAAGATAATATCTTAATCCCTCAACATTCTGTGAGCCATCCGGGACAGAACAATGTTGTGAATCAGAGGTCCCCAAGTACAGACTACCAAACCCCTAGACCTAGACGCCCAGATTTACTGCCAGAAGCCAATCGGTTTACAGTTGTCTTAGCTGGAGTTCCACCACTGGATAAAGGGGAAACTGAAACTTTTAGCTCCCTGAAAAGCAGAATTATTAAGTGGCTTAACTGGAATAGACCCTTACCAGCCCACTTACACAATGAAATTATTATGGTTAGGAGGATCCCTTGGATCGGTAAGACCCCTAAAACCATTAATGGAGATTGCATTACTGTTAGTTTTAGGGATCCCCGTACGGTCTCTCATATCTGCGCAGGCTTCAATAGATCCTTCGACTCCACAATCCAAACACTCCCAGTCTCCTTCTTCTTTCCACCTATTAAAAACATCCATCATATTAGTAGAGGGGATTGGACCAGAGTGGAACGTAGGGGTAGGCAACGATTACGTGATGCTAGACCACCTATGCTACCCCACCACTTGCCCCAACAAAACCCTTTCTCTGATTGTAATCGATATGGTTGTTTGGAAGGCCTGGAGGGAGTAGATTGACTACCCCCCGAGCTAACACCTCCCAAGTTGGTTATTGCTTTTGAAGCTAGGGAAGCTAATGCTAAAACCACCCTACCGGTCCAATGTATGGTGGCTCCTCGTATGGTCGACCTGTCTTATCGGACTCTAGCCCCATCAACTGACCCTAAGGAGGCCTATCTTTCGGGTCCAATAGATACGGGAAGATCAAAAACAGCCACCCCCTTTATAAATACCTCTACTGATCAGGTACAGGCCCCTAATACAACTGGATTTAAAATGGCGAGCTGGAACATAGCAGGCTGGCGGCAAAGAGTCTCAGCCTTAGGTTGGAGGGAACATATCCTGGACTTTGATATCCTGTGCCTTCAGGAAACATGGTCTGTTGATGATATCCATTATGATGGTTTTGTTTCCTACAATTGTCATGCCAAGGAATCTGCTATGGGGAGGGCAAAAGGTGGTCTATTGATTTTATTATCTGTGCACCTCCCTGTTCTTGTAAAAAAAAGTCATAAAGTGGGGTACCACTCCCAAATATTGGAATTAGTAGTCAACAGGGGCAGGAATATCCTGCTGATTAATCACTACAATAATACCTTCGATTGCTCCAGCACATTTGTTGTTGATGAACTTGAAGCAGCCTTGGACAAAATTTGTTATAAGTCAAGTACATCCTATGATATCATTTGGGGGGGGATTTTAACATCAGAACTTGTCCACACTCATATACATCTGTTTGAGGGTTTGATGGGGATACTGGGGAGAACTTAGCCCACTTCTTACACTCCTCCTATGGTACTTCCCTTAATAACATCTTGTTAAAGTATAACTTGCTTATCTACCAACCTGCCCCTGATAAAGAGGGTAACATCGTCCCTACTTTTACCGGGAGGAATACTGCCTCAGTCATTGACTATTTGTTGATTTCGACCCCGATTGTCCCTTTTTGTACGGTCCCGCTTATTCTGGACCTTGGCATGAGTGATCACAATGTCTTAACTATGTCCCTCCTTACTGGGTGTCCAAGAAAGGTCTTTACCGGTAGGGTTGTCGACAATATCACTCCATGTAGGCAAAATGGGATACGGATTAAATGGAGTGGGGAAATATCTGGGATTCTACATCACAGGGTTGTGAGTGCCGGTTCCAAGGCGATACTTTGTTGCCTCGAAACTGATGTTCCATCTGTAAGTACTATAAATAACTTTGAGGAACTGTGCATTATAATTAAGAAAACCCTTACTACTAATAAGGCCTCCACTAAACGAGAATCGCTAGGCTGGTTCGACCAAGCGTGCACCCGGGCACTAAAAGCTCTCAAACAAGCGTTATCCAATTTACCTAGAGACAGGGGAGTGGTTAAACATCTGAGGGCCGAATATAACATCGAATTGAAACGCAGGAAACAAGAACTGAGAGAGCAAGCCTGGGATGATCTGAACAAAGCTGCAGCCCTCCGGGATAGTAAACTGTTCTGGTGTACTATCAATAGCCCATTCCTCCAGAAGGAAGAATTCCCTGTGCTTACTGCTCAAGTAAGCGAAGATAGTTGGGTCCTACATTTTACTGAGATCTTTGACCCAATTAGGGAGACCCCAGCTAGTATCTGTAATAACCCCATCCTATCGCCTCAACCACTGGGAATTACCCTCCATGAAGTCGACATGGCGATCAATAGTAGTAAAGGTGGGAAGGCCCCAGGTCCAGATGGGGTTCCTATTGACCTCTACAAATTCGATCCGGCCCTGTGGAGCCCACTATTGACCCTAGCTTTTAATGCCGCTGCCGACACTAAGACCCCGTCAACTTGGAGCGAATCCATTATTATTCCAATTTATAAGAAGGGAGATAGAGGAGAGGCAAAGAACTACCGCCCTATCTCCCTTCTGGATTCCTCATTAAAAATCATGAGTAGGGTCCCATTGATGCGCTTGGAAGAATGGGCTGAAGATAACAACATCCTTGCTCCATCCCAATATGGCTTCAGAAAGGGCCTTGGTACTATAGAACAATGTATCAATCTTAACCTTATTATAGGAAAATATACCAAGGCCAAACCGGGCTCTTTGTACCTGTGTTTTGCTGACCTTTCTAGTGCCTTCGATCTGGTGGACCACACCTTGTTGTGGTCAACCCTACTGGACATGGGCGCTCCTTCTGCTATTATCCACTTCTTAGCAAGGCTCTATTCCAACTTATCGGCCCAAATCCGATATGGACCAGAGGGGGAGTGCACCAGAAAGATTAAGGTTAAATCCGGCATTAGACAGGGATGCGTCCTGGCCCCGTTGCTCTTTTCGCTCTTCATCAATTCAATAGAGCAGGAATTAAAGAAAGTACAGGCTGATGCCCCCCAAGCAGGAGGTTTACCTATACCGGTATTGCTCTATGCTGACGATACCGTTTTACTCTCTAGAACTCCAATAGGCCTCCAGAAACTGATGAACTGTTTTTATGATTTTATCCAGGGGAAGAAACTCAAAATTAATAATTCAAAAACATTCATAATGGTGTGCGGCAAAAAGGTTAATTGTCTTAAATCTTTTTATTTTAAGGAAAACCATATCGAGGTTGTTGAAAATTTCTGCTATCTGGGTATTACCTTTAATAATGGTGGATCCTGGATACCAGAGGACATAAATGTAAAAGCAAGGATGGGGAAGGCCTCTTTAGGCGTATTTCGTTTTGCTTCAGAACTGGGAAGCCGCCGTATACCTGATATGCTGAATATTTACAAACATAGATGCACGTCAATAGCACTGTACGGCTCCGGGGTCTGGGGTCATCGGAACCAAAAGGACCTGCAAATATTGGAAAATCGGTTCCTCAAAAGATTACTCTGTCTCCCACCATCGGCATCTACCGATCTAACCCACATAGAACTAGGGCTAGATTATCTAACTGACCTGATCGGACTGAGACCATGATTGGTTTGGAAATCTATTTGGACTAAGGTTGAAACTAGCTTCACCAAGGAAATTATTAAAGATTGTTTACACCTGGAAAAAGCTTATAAAATTCCTTGGCTAAAGTATGTGATCTCAACCTTTAACGACTTGTTTGATATGGATGTGGATAAAGATCCTGCATGTACTATCACTTTGTCCAAACATGAGATTAAAGCTGAATTTCTGAGGGCTAAATCCAACAGGCGAAAAGCAGAATCAAGAGAATATACAACTCATGTTTTCTTTTATTCTCTTAGAGACAATGCTTTAGGTATACCGATGTACCTTAATGCCATCAGCCGACGGTCCCATCAATTTGTCTTGACAAGACTTAGACTCGGCATTGTACACAATTTGGTGGCATTCCCCACAATGAAATGTCAGTCTACTGTCCCCTGTCCGTGTGACGGTTTCACTAAACAAAGCACCTTGCATTTTCAGTTAATTTGTCCATTGTATAAAGCTTTGCGTATTTATTACCTTAAATCATTGTTTCTGAAATATATTACGCACACTACAGGAAACGCTATGAAATTATTATTCTCACTTGCTAGCCCGGACCTTTGTTTTTTCACTGCAACTTTTATTTTAAAATCTATTACAGCAAGAAAAAGTATGGTTTTCAATTAAAATGTTAAGATCAGATTTATTTAACACTATATGCACCTATTAAGCAAACGGTATGGCATGTACTTCCCCTGTTGTTTGTAACTTTTATACATGCAATGTTTTTACTTGTATACTTTTATGATGTTTTTTTTACAACTATCGAATAAAGTTTATGAAACTGAAACTAACTCAGCCCCAATGTACATGCAAAGAGTAAATGCAAAAAAGAAAAACAAATCAGCCAAAAAAGCATATACACAAAACAAAACAATACATGACCAATGTAAAGCTAATTAGAAACAGTTGTTACAATAAAACATCAAATAAGATATTGACCATTATAGGTAAACGTGGAGTGGATTTCAATATTTATTTTTAGTACAGTTACAAATGAGACTGAAAAATACGCTGTTTTGGCGTTCAAAAGTTGCAAGTGACAGTTAAGCCTAACTTTAGTTTTCAATTTCAGTTGTCAGTGCGAGACTCAAATAGTTTTCTGATGTCTTCAATACCTGCAGCAGCCCTCTAATATTGTGTTGCTGCTCAACAATGCGGTCCTAGTGATGGAGCAAATCCTTTTCGAATACGACGTATTCACCTCCATTTTATTTCTCGGGATTGATCTATGCCTTAGTCTCTTGTCTGTTTCTATGACACCATGACATTTCTTAGAGCCTTATTTAGAGTTTGGCGACTGGATACTACATCCCAAAGGTGGCAGCTATCCATCCACCTTATCACAAGTGCATTATAGTCTATAACACATGTAACAAGACGGATGGCATATCTGCCACACTTTGGATGAGTATTTCAACTGCCAAACTCTAAATAAGGCACGATTAAAACCGTTTTTTTATGAGAAGGCAAAAATGATTGATACTTGATTGTAACATGGGAAAAGAGTTCTATGGTAAATAACAATGTAACAACGGAAAGAGGTATATGGTAACTGACAATGCTACCTCAGTCCTGCAAATAGCATGATTATGTTAAAGTTAGCACCATATGCCACCTGCACTTTACATACTGCATTTGAAAAGTCTGACAGACACTTTTGGTCTCAATGGTCGAGGCTCCATAGCATTAATGTAAACATGTCTAGATTTACTATCAGGATACCTATTTCTCTTATGCTATAGAAAACTTGTGAAGATGTATATATTTGATGCATACAATACAAATGTTTCACATAAGCATATTTGTGATACATGAGCATCTCAGAAACTATTAAGCAATGTTTAAATATATTCAAAAGAAGGAACCACATTGGGTGCAGATGAAGTTGGAAATATAACACAATGCCATAAATATAATTGCGGGTTGGTACTAATGACAGCTCTTGAACAAATTAACGTACCTTCCGGCTTATTTTGTTTTTCTGTTTTAGCAGTGCTTTAATGTCGGTAACATCTCATTGCACAAGTAAATAAATCAATAACATGTCTGAGTAATATGTACATTAAAAGCAATACAAACTACTGCATGTCCTGTCCAGGGTTGAACTGGAACAGAAAATAGGCCTGGGCATCAAAGTAAATGTGGCCACCATTAGTGAATTAGAAAGCAAAGAAAGTGACCCATTTTCGCAAATAGGGGCAGTTTTGGAGTTGTAAAGACTCCCATCACAAGTGTTTTGCAAGGCATGAAAGACTTCATGGATTTGTGCTTGCTGCAGGCAATGTTTTGTTAAATACATTCTCAGAGGGAAAGAGAGAGAAGATCAGGTGGGATCCCCCAACATCCCTGAAATAACTGTATATGAATCAAAATAAGAGATCCCCTACGAGTCCACTCCATCTGGGCGGTACTAGCACGTAGGTGATTTTTACAATAAAACTCTCACCCATCAGGAAATCCTGAAGGCATGCTTCATTATAGAGTTTTCACAATGGAGTCTAATACTTCCACAGCGGGCCTCAACCTGATCTGTTTCAGGGGGCATTTACAGATATTTCAACTGATCCTAGCAGTAAATGGTTAAAAGGCTACCTGACGCATACCTGCAAAGAACTGTATTTATTTTTCAGTATATATACCACACAGTCCGTGTTTCATTATGTCAATTCCTATTTATGTTTTTATTTGTCTTTTGCATAGGCAGTACCAGATACTCAATTGCTTGCAGGCATCAATGATCCACTCAATAAAGATTCATGCACATTTTAATTTTAGTGTTTAAATCTCAAGAATAGCGTTAAGAACTTAGTGTCTGATTTAGATCTTGTCAGATGGGTTACTCACTCACAACGGTGACGGATATCCCGTCCACCCAAATATAAATCCCATTATAGCCTATGGGATTTATATTTCCGCAGATGGGATATCCGTCACCGTTGTGGCTTAGTACCCGGTGACCCAAGATCTACATCAGGCCATTAGTCTAAGCGATGGGTCTTTAAAATCTTTCAAAACTGCACCATTTCGAAAATATTTTTTTATAGTGTAAAGTAGTGCATTGTGGAGGGAGGGAAGGCACATAGCTTGATAAAATGAGATTTGGGGGTAGGTAAAAGTTAGTCAGCTGAGTAAAGCGGTCACTTAGATTTTTATGGGTTCACAGCACCGGTCACTTTAAGAAAATCAGATAACAATATGATGAAGTCTTGTCACGTAGAGTTTTGTGTATTTCAAAGATTAGAGGGGGTTTTAAGTAAGTGCTCTATCCATAACTACTTTACGTTCTTAGCTTCAGGAGAGATCCTATTTATGTATCTATGGAACTCAAGTGGTGGGAGAGGTCTCTCCTCTTTCGATTCAAGACAGGCATAGTGTAACTTTTTTTATGGGATATCATTCTCCTTTAGGTTTTGTTGTGCATCTCCTTGACAACATTAAACAATCTCAAAAACAGCTTTTTTTTTTTTTTTTTTTTTTGATATTTTTGATACTTTGATACCAACCACTAGTTCAGAGCCCCTAGCATGGAAGAGGTAGGATCTGGTTTTTGTTGCCCCAAAGGTAATGTGCACAGAATTAGCCCCCCTAGAGTCTTTGCAACTGATAGATCAGGAGACTGGATAAAGGGGATTTTCATGGGTCAGTCTGAGTTAGTTTGAAATTAACCAGAGAACAGACTGCTACTTTATGCTGATCAAAGGTAATATAATTAAGGGCTCACTGCATCTAGCAAATCCTTAAATAGACATACTTAACCACACCTCTCAACTGTGAAGACATACTCAAATAACTGACCCAAAGGGCCTGTACCCATTTTACCTTTGTGACAAAGAATTCCTGGGACACAAGAACTGGGGATGGATGGGGGTGCAGACGTTTTTGGGCTGGTTTATTTTAAAAAATAACAATGTCCGGAAGCAAGATCTATATACTGCTTTAGCTCTGGTATTTGGTTAATAACTCCAGCACCTTGGACATAGTGGGACACTCTAACTTGCAGATATGTCAATGTGTTATTGGCATAGGATTTGAACTGAAACCCTCGTTCATGTTCAGAAAGACCTATTAGTGGTCTGAACAAGTAACGGGGTGACAAAAATGACTCATAGGAAGCTCTAAACTTTACTTGTACAGATAATGACACACAATCTCAATGTTTATCTACTGATTTCGCCCTGGCAACAAAAAATGAGGCCATCTAAAGGATGGTGGGTGATGGCACCGTGGCAAATGCGGAGAGAGAGCTTAGAAGGAGGGCATGGTCTGCCACTAGAGGGCAAGATATTCCACAGAAGGCCATAATCTGCCACAAGCGGCCATGATATGCCACAAGGGGCCATGATCTGTCCCCAGAGGCCACGATGCACCATAGGAGGCCTTCATCTGCCACAGGAGGCAATGATATACCACCAGAGACCACCATCTGCCACAATTGGCCATGATCTGCGGTGCCCTCAGAATGGAAATCAAGAACTTTCAAGAAGTGGTGGTGAGCACTTAACTGGACGCGGCTTGTTTTCTCGCGTGGGGCTATGGCAGCCAAATACAATTTCAGTATCTGAAAAGTTGAAAATGTGAAGTAGAGGCGTTAACACAAGTGAACCCTTGCGAAATGTCAGAGCAAGCCTGATTAAGAATTCCATTTTCTATAAATAGATAGCAGATCCTTTCCTGGCAAGAGAAACATTTTACAAAACTCAATAAGAGAGCCTGCCAACATACTTTTACTCCACAGAGGCCTTCTGCATACTCTGGATATTTTCCTTTCATTACTAAACAAGCAAACCTAAGTTGCTCAAGAATGACGCTGTTTTTCTTTATCATGGATGCATCGCTTAGAAAGGCACATGAAATCATACTTACGAGCATTATAAACGGCGTTACACTAGTGTGTTACGTTGTTGAAAACAACTATTACGTTTGACACATGTACATTTCCGTTTGTAGGGATTGATCAGGGTGGCTTCTATTGTAATACATGCAACACAATGGGGTGGATGGTTCTGCTAAGGCCCCTGAGGGAGGGACTCTGTAAATCATTCATGAAAAAGAACCCCCACACTGGCTATTAATCAACTTCAAATACTCAACGTACCAATACAGGGATTTTATTCAATCAGTACCATCTAATTGTTTTTTACTATGATTCCTGGTTTACTCTTCCACGTGTATTGTCAAGTGACACACAAACAGCAATATGATTAAACATACATTGATTCAACGTTAAAAATGGCATTTAAAAATAACACATAAATATGTCTAAGGTGTGTAAATTTGGGGAAGTCATAGTGACATTTACTGACAAAAAACATTATTAAATGCGTTGCAATGCCCTGATCAAAACAAATATTCTTCTCCTACCGGAAGCTCCTCCATGTAATTGAAATAAACCAATCAATGTGGTCCCCGATGAGAGAAGAATATCAACAAATATTGCCTGAGTTCTTTTATGTTGTTTAGCATCACTTTGATGCTGCTTCTTATATTGATTGTGTCAATGCATTTCAACCTCTAAAATTAGAAGACAATTCACAGAGGCCTTCTTCGGGACCCAAAAAAGCGTTTCTTTGTCAGGACACTGCATGTGAAATTAAATAGTGAGTACCTTGGAAAGTTAGACCTGACAAAAGTGGGACTATAATCTAGAAAAACACATGTCATACCAGTTTTCAATTCACAATGGGAGTTCGCTGAGGAAAAAAAGAGAAGGAAGCTGTGTCTTATTTTAAAAAATGGGTTCTTCCATTATGGCAATTCACCTTTCACCCTGCATCTCTAGAGGTTACCCAAATAAGCTCATCTGAGGAAAAAATAATTTGTCATGGTCCTTTGCTGATCAGATTTCTTTACCATCCTCGGGGACAAATGCACCATCACCTAACCACAAGACCATACTGCCAGATCTGACTTACCGGAAGTTGGCAGACTGGGACCTGGTTTGGAATGAGGTCCAGCGACAGATGATGTTACAAGTCACCAGCAGGTGAATTGGATGGATGTGGCATCCTCTGCTGTTCTGAAGACTATGGCAGCCCGTTCATAAACGAAGACTGGGATGACACACTATGAGTTTAGTATCCTCAGCATCCTCCAAGTCACAAAATAATGGCTTGAACAATTGTTGCTCGTAAAGCCAAGATAAAACATTTCAGAAAATCATAGTTGGTATCACACAGAGTTTAAGTACATATCCAATCCAATCCAAAAATTATTTATTTCGGTCATTTAGACCATAAAAGATACATTGCATATTAAAAAGAGATAACAATTTTTAAAAACACATTAGATACAATAAATTACCAGGTTGTTCCAGGCATGATAAAGAGAAAAAGCAGTTCATAGTTAGGACAGCATTTCATTGTATGATTGGAAGACATAGTCCGTGATATAAAAACAATATCGTGTTGGGAGCGTTTATGCATTTAATAGTTTTTTTCTAATCTGCCACATAGCCATGATACATTTCGCCACTGCAAAGACTATGTAGGGCAGAGTACTAGTTCTTAGTACCCTGTACGCATGCACATGACTCCTAAAACCCAAATTCCTACATAGGGGGACCAGCCAATGTTTCCTAGGTCTCTGGTATGCAGGACAAAAAAAGAAAAAATGGGTTTCATCTTCATCATGAGAGTTACAACCTGGGCAGGTTTTGTCCTCCCCAAGTTGCCATTTGCAGGTGAAGGATTTAATAGGCAATGTGCCAAGCCTCCACTGTATAAACAGCTTCCTGGCTAAAATGGGGAAGATGATGTCCATAAAACCTTCGAATTCATATGAATTTCTGGATTGTAGGAAGCGTTCAGTAAGGGTGCCGTTGTTAGTTGCAACCAGGAGGAGATCTAGGCTTTTCTTCTTGTGAATTTGAACTAATAGTTTGCGGGAAAGCCTTTGGCAGCCTAGTTCTGGAGCCTCCCAAAGCTCAGGCAATTTTAAACGATACAGTTCTTTTTTGACAAAGGCCAGCCAGGGAATTTTATCTCGTTGGTTCAGGTCCATTACGTGGGCAAGATCACTCCTATAGTGTGCAAGCTCACTGGTGGACCAGAGCCTGTGCCAGAATCTTAAAGGCTTGGATTCCAGCTCAGCAGCGATAGAGGGTAGACCCACGTCCAATCTTAGGGGAAAGAGAGGTGTGCTACGGGGAGGGCCAGAAGACGTCTGAGAAAGTTATTTTCCACTCTGGCGAGAACTGGGCCTGCTCTATACCCCCAAAGCTCACTGCCATAAGATGCAGTCGCTTTGGATTGTGTTTTTTACATTTCCAGCGCGGGCCTTATCGGTTTGCAGGTCGAGGAATTTACAACCTTCAAAATTGCACCAGAAAGTTGGGACAGCTTCAGCCGAGATCTTTGAATTTGGGGGTCCCAGGATAGATTCTCATGTAATGTTACCCCCAAATATTGAAAGGTTGCAACCCTTTCTAGGCTGGCTGACCCCAGAGTGGGATTGGGTCTGGTTTTTGGGGATGGATTGAAGATCATGAATTTGGTCTTCTCTGTATTGATCTCTAATCCATGCTGTCTACAGAAAAGACCAAATCCATCTAGAATCCTTTGGATCCCCATCGGGGTTTTGGAAATCAGGAGCGTGTCATCAGCAAACATGATGGCTGGCACCCTCCTGCCTGCCAAAAGGGGGGCGTCATTGTCTTTAACATTATCGAGGTGTGATATAACGCTCTTGACAAAGAGGCAAAACAGGGTTGGTGCCAAAACGCAACGCTGCCTTACCCCTCTGAGAACAGGGAACCTTGATGACAACGCTCCATCC
This sequence comes from Lissotriton helveticus, assembly GCF_964261635.1. NCBI lineage: Eukaryota > Metazoa > Chordata > Amphibia > Caudata > Salamandridae > Lissotriton > Lissotriton helveticus. The sequence continues at coordinate 791,574,252 of NC_136063.1, read as the reverse complement.
CTCCCACACCTGACCTGTGCATAATTGCCATCATGGAGCCTAATTATGGCGTGCAACAGTTGGGTTGGAACACCCAACTCCTTTAGGACCTCCCATAGTTTTTTCCGTGGGACCAGATCGAAGGCTGACCTCAGATCCACGAACACCATGTATAGCCTCCCCCCCTCAATCCTCACCGTTTTCCAGTACAGGAGGATGAGTTGGAAGACCTGGTCCATGGTGGATGCGTTTTTTCTGAAGCCAGCCTGGAGGGGACTCAGGATTTCATTTGTCTCCATCCAATCGAGGAGGTGGTCCAAGAGGATACGAGAGAAGAGTTTTTGGGGAACGTCTATGAGGCTGATCGGCCTGTAGTTGGCTGGGAGAAGAGGGGAACCCTTTTTAAAAATTGGCACTATCTCTGCTCCCAGCCAAGTACAGGGGATCTCCATACCTCCCAGGATGGCATTAAAAACAATAAGGAGGTACGGGCCCCAGATCTCAGGGTGTTGTCTAAAGAGGTCGCCGGGCAATCTATCCAATCCCGGGGCCTTCCCCATTGCCAATCTCTCTACTGCACTAACCACCTCACCAAGAGTGAATTCCAAACCAATTGCAGGGATGGATGTATCAACAGGGGCCACTTCATAGGCAGACTGTTCAGTATCTTGGTACAGTTTGCCATAGTGGGCTTCCCAAACAGATGATGCAATGTTAGGCTCCACTGCAGCTTTAACTTCTCCGGTGCCATTATTCACCAGGGTCCCAAAAAATTTCGAATCCCTGGTTTCTAATGCAGAGGAGAGATCCTGCCAGTGATTCCAATCTCACTCCCTCTTTGCCGAAGCCATGGCTTCCTTATACTTACGCCTGAGGTTGGCAACAGTACCCTTGCCTGAGCCTGCTTTAATGGAGGCAATTAACTCTGACTTAACCTTTTTGCATGCAGAATTGTACCATGTTGAGGTTCGGGTCTGTTTGCGTCGTGGGGCTGCCACTGGGTAAAAGACCTGGGCTAGTGATCCCACTAGATTTGCATGGATATTTGCCAATTTGTTACTAAAATCTGGGGATCTGGGCTGATTTATTAGTTCGTCTAATTCTACAAACTTCGGGAGTACTATTTCGAAAATGTTACTTATATTTCCCTCTGTGCTGATTATTTTCCCCCATTTTACCCTTCGCCTGTTGGAAATAAGGGCCAGGTTTTCTGGGTCATCATTAGAATTGGTAGTCAATGACTCAGCAGCGGGGCAGGGTGTTTCAGGTCCAGTAAAAGTGCATCATGGTCGCTGTCTGTTCTGGACACTACTCTAAAATCCTGGACCTTGGACCATAAACCAAGGTCAACAAAAATGTAATCGAGCCTAGATTCGTGATCCTTCTTATTATAGGTACACGATGAAGGGCTGTCTGACGGTGTGCGACCATTACAAGCCCTCAATGCATAGTTTAGAGTGAGGGACATGATTTGCACCGCAAGTGGGGACCAGGACTTGGGGTGAGGGGATGAGCATGGTGGGACACCCCAATAGTCGTCTTCAGTGGTAAAGGCGCCCTCCTTTAGGCCCTCCAGCGGTTCAAAATGGCAATTAAAATCACCGCCCATCACAATTTTGTGGTCACTTGGCAGTGAGCCCAGAAAAGACGAAAGATCTTCTAGAGTAGGGGATTCCTTGGCTACACTGACTGGACGGGAATATACGTTTACAATTGCCAGTTTTACTGCATTGGGCCACCTAAGAAGTACACACTGGATGTCCTGCGAGAATGTAGGAACATTTTCCGCAGTGCATCCAATGTGACTCGCTACCCAAATCTGCTAGACCCCCCGAGGGTCTTCCCTTTCCACTCCACGTAGCCTGGATTTCAAAAACTGCAAAACCCGCTCTGCTCAAAGAGTCCCTGGCCCAAGTCTCCTGGAAGAGACAGATATCAGTGGTGCCTATTAAAAGGTCCCAGTCTGCTGTGAATATTTTGTTTGCAATACCTGCCACATTCCACGAGAGGACCTTCAGGGTTTCGTTGGTAGGTTTAGAAGGGGGCCCCTCGGTTATTTCAGGTGCAGTGCCCGAAGATGGGAATGCAGGCCACCGTTCTTGTGTTTCCTTGATGAGTTGGGCAGTAGATGTTATGTTTGGGACAGAAAGGGGTTGGGGAATTAAAATACTTCCCGTTTGACTCAAGGATAAGGTAACTGCAAGGCCACTACGGCTAAACAAATTCAAACTACCACCATCCAATTCTTTGTTTGTAATGTCAGTCACTACAGCTCCCGTCCCCTGTCCTATAGATTCAGTTACGATGACTTGGTGAGATTGTGGGGAGGAGCCCCTTCGAAGTCAATCTACTTAATCAAGGCAATTGAATCTATTAGGATGTGCATAGTTTAAAGTGGCAGAGTGAGTGTTGTACCTGGGCCTATATCTTGACCCGTCCACAGCGTAGCCCACCCGTGTCCAGCCATCGTCCCTCCTCAGCGATGACTTGTATGAATTAGGATAAAAATATGAGAGAGGGACCAATTCGATGGATGTGTTACCTGTGTTACCGAGCCAGTTACAAATATAAGTAACAACCTGGGGGCTCTTGAAACTAACAATTATACAATCCCCCACAGTTTTCTTGGCAGTATACCCAACCCAGGGGACACTTCTAACCATAAGAACATCTCCTTTTTGGTCAGGTGGTAGGGGCCTTTGGATGTTTAGCCAGCTGATTACCTTGTTACGTAAGGAGTCATAGGGCTCCATTACGCCGCTGGCTAACTCTGGGACCCCCGTCAATATCACGGTGTAGCCTGCTGCCTCAGGGGGCAGATTAACTTCCTTGCGCCTAGTTTTGGGGCTATCCTGCAGGTTGGAACTATGGGCTAACAGATTTGTTGGTCTCTCCTGAGTGGGTCGGCTTGCAGAAGCTAATTGCTTTGACCTCCTAGGGGGAGGGATCGGGGGTACTGACCTGGGAAGTGGTACAGGTGCAGGCTGAGTCATGGGAACTGAGATGTTATTTCTATTTTCCCCAATAATAGTAGTAGGGAGTGCTGGAACATTGGCCATATTGACCGAAGGGGGACGCGGAACTCCAACCCCACCCCCTTGTGTTCCTTCTAGACTTACTCCTATCCCAGACTGACCTCCATTGCCCACACTTAATCTCTCAATCGCTGACAATCTCGAGTCTATTGAATCCAGTTTAAGGATAAGAGGACTCAAGAGACTTTTGAGGGCAGCGGTAAGTGGAGCAATAAGGAGTTCTATAGTGTTTGGGGTAGCCCCACCGAAAATGAATGGCTGGGTGAGCACAGGTGTGGATGCAATAGATGGGACACTTGACATTACCCTGTCCTTTCCCATACTTAAAGTCTCAGGTGCTCCCGGGTTTTCCTCCAAGGTGGATATTACAGGATCAGTTTTAGCCCTTTTAGCACCTTTAGTCTTACTGGATTTTTTCCTCTTCGTTACGGGATCCTCTCTATCAACCGTGTGATCCATCAAGTTATCAACCAAGCCCTGATCCCCAGACAGTACAAGCTCTACAACAGGGGAGAGCTCTACATCACTAATAATACGTGATGTGTCTCTATCCCTTAGCGAAGATGACGGTGTCCTTAGTTGTTGTAAGACTGACTCAATAGTCTGGTCAATGCTGTCCAATAGGGATAGGTGGGTGGCATCAAGCGGGGGTGGTGTGCTAGTGTTAGTTAATAAGCCTGGCGAGGATAAACAGGAACTTTCTAGACCTTCCACAATAATTTTATCAAGCACAGAAGTACCCTTATTGGTTAGAGGAATGGCTTTAAAAAGAAATGTGTCCAATGTGCCAGAAGCAGCGGACACAGCCTTGCTTCTGGTTTCCCTACTGGCCATAGTGTAACGTCTTACTACGGGGCAACCACCTAGGCAACGAACATAGCCAGGAAGACAGGGCGTTAGGGGGGTAGCCCGGCCCGGTCTCTACCGTTCTCTAACGGCCTCAAACGGCCCGCCCTTTGCCCGGGCTTAGCCCGGCGCCCGCCCGCACGCATCCCGTGATGCGCGTGACTGGCGTGTTCTTATAGTCAATGGGCGGGGACGTCACTCAGGAGGTGGGCGGGGGCTGAGGGGAAGAGTCTCCAGGTGCGGCACGCGCCGTCAGGAATCCTGGGACTCGCAGTCCCGCTGTAAGTGCCTCCGCCCGCAGAGATGGTGGATCTGGTTCCCGGTTCCTTCGTGGGGAAGAGCACTCCCAAAAGGTAACTAGCAGCAAAGTCTCTCCCTGTGTTGGCAACTCCGAGCGGCGCCCGCGGAGCGGGGGCCGCGAGTCGCGGTTATGAACGCCCAGGAGGGGGCGGGGGCTGAGGGGAAGAGTCTCCAGGTGCGGCACGCGCCGTCAGGAATCCTGGGACTCGCAGTCCCGCTGTAAGTGCCTCCGCCCGCAGAGATGGTGGATCTGGTTCCCGGTTCCTTCGTGGGGAAGAGCACTCCCAAAAGGTAACTAGCAGCAAAGTCTCTCCCTGTGTTGGCAACTCCGAGTGGCACCCGCCAAGTACATATCAGTGAATGCTCCAAATGAACAGCAAAAATTGAAATATTGCAAATACAGGCACTTTAAAAGCATCTGATTTACAAACTCTTATAGCATCCTTATAGTTATGAATGCCTTTCTTTCTCAAAGAATGTCATAAACATTTTTTCTTCGGCTTCCACACATTGGAATAAAAGCACAGATAGTGAGGGTTTCGTTTCCATCCCACCCAGAGAGTTAATGTGTGACAAGTTGTAGATTGACTATTGGAGGAACCCCAATTACATGTAATGGATGCAAATAGTGAAGAGTCTCATCTCAATTTAATGTTAAAATCTTTGGCCTTCGCCAGTTCATCCTTGTAAGAAATTGGATTATTATTTGTAGTGGGTGACACAACTTTTGTCGGGGTGAACCCTCAAAATTAACCAGAGTTCAACCCCTGGGTAGCTGAGGCACAGAGCTGACTGATTTCTCTTAGGGAAATGGGTAAAGTATTTATGCAGTACCAAAACAGTAATGATGTCAAAATGTAAAATCATAAAAATCTCAAACCAAATTAACCATAATATAGAGTAAAAGTGAATAAACCAAGTACAAAAGTCCAGTGAGGGAAAACTGAGAAATGAATGTTTTAAGTTTTAAGTAGGAATAGCACCAAGAAGCATGAAGTAAAAAGGATATTGGTCACTGTGAGACCTAGGCACGATTTGAGGCTTGCTGTGATGGAGAGTGGGTCGTACACACCAACCAGGTTTGCTCTGGTCAAAGATTTTACCTTCTGACTTAGTCCTTTAAGCCCCAATCCACCACAGTACTGAGGTTCTGTGATTTTCGACTTTGCTTCGTAGTCAGCCGCCATTTTGTGACAGCCGCCATTTTATGTTGCCCTCCCTCAGGCGACACGGCGAACATAGTGTGTCTACCTTTTCAGCTGCTCGTCTCTCCTGTTAAAAAGTAACCCTTCGTCCTTGTTTGTGAAACCGGTGTCAGGGACTGGCCAAGTTAGTTAATCCATGTCTAGACTGATTGATCCTTGTCTTAGTTTGCTGTGTGGGTCCCACCATTTTTCTTTTACTTTATCTTATTTGACTGGCCTTCACTATTCTCTCCGTGTATTCTCCTGTTACACAACTATCCTTTGAGGCTCGCAAATACGTCCTGCCACCTGCAAATTGAATTACACGCATTAGCATTGATTAACTTGAGGAGAGGGGAGAACACGGGGTCTGAAAGAAGGGCGTACACAAGATACTCGATAGCTTGCTTTCGAACATTTCTCATTTGTCAGTTTTGTATGTTTTGGGAGTGGGTATTGTAAATATGTATGGTATAAAAGACTGTGAGCCACGGAATAAAGTGGCAGTCTCCTGAGAACCTACCATTGGTGTACTTCTTGGACAACTGTGCTTAGCTGCAGCTAATAAATCCTGATTTTCTACGCCTAACGGAGTGTCTCGTGTCTCTGTTTGACAAGGCAGGTGAACCCGGAGATATCAGGCGTGCCCTGCGCCACTAGGCCCATAAGGCCTGGTTCTTCAATTGGCGTCCCAACGTGTGGGCGACTTCAGTGGTAGCAGTTCAGCCCGAAGGTCGTGAGGAGCCTCGCAAGAAAATTCTAGAGGATTCGCAAACCACGTCAAGCGACCCCTGTATGTCGAAAGTGGACCGAAGGTCTTTTTCAGCGTGGCAACTCCTTTCCGACGGCTGCAGACGACTGCTGCCCTGACTGTCGCCCTGCCTTGGCCCTCTGGTGATGATTGGTATCGCGAGACGTTAGACGGACACCTGTTGGCGTGAGAAAATATTTAGTTAAGTATTGGTGGGTGGCGCCCACTCTTTTGTTTTGGTTTTTGTTATTCGACAAATGCATTAGTCGAAGCCGAGGGGTAAGTACGTTTGTGCTGTATTAGTTGCCTTAAACCCCTTGAAGTTTGTGAATAGTCCAGTTTGTTACGAAATGCCTGGACTTAGTAAGTTTAAGACGTTTTACTGTTTTAATTGTACTAGGGATTCCCAGCTTGAGGATTCTTGTCCGATTCCTCCGGTTGGAACTCCCACTTATGAGCTCTATTCAAAACATGGTCTTGGTCCTATTATTTTTAATGACACATGGATTCGATATACAAAGAAAGATGGTGTTCTGCAGTGGCCACAAAATGGTAGCTTTGAGCCTGACATATTAGACAATTTAGAAGCAATTTTATTTAAGAGAAAAGCCCAGCCGGCAATGTTTGACTCTTTCCGCCTATGCCTTAAGGAAGCCAAACAGAAAAAAATTAAACAAGCGCAAAAAGATAAGAAAGCACAGGATATGACGATTCTACAGGCTGCTCAACAGTTTAAGAATAATGAAATTGATCAAATGATTGAAATGTCAGAACGACAGCATTCTATGGCAATAGATAGATGTTATCCGGTGTTGCCTCCTTCCACAAAGAGTAAAGATCTTGACGAAGATCCTTTAATGTCTCATTTGTTGAGATTACCTCCACCTTATGTATTAGGTGCTAATGCACCCCCATTACAACCCGTTGTTCAGCAACCTGTTGTTCAACCAATTGTTCTGGTTCTTCCACAATTGCCTCTTCCAGTAATTCCACCTCCTTTGCCACCGACTTCTGTACCTCAGTCTCCTTCACCGTCAGTTTCTTTTACCACTGACAGTTCTTCTCCTGCTGTGCTTAACACGTTGTCCCCGGTTTTACTGTCAGATTCTCCTACGGCTCGTCAACAATTAGTTGATACTGTTTCCGGTCTTTTGTTGCCTTTCTTCGGGTCTCTTAATTTGACTCCTACTTCGTCCCGAAGTCAATTCTGTAGTCAAATTCCGGATACTGACGAACAAATTAGGTTGGACTCTCTCGCTCACAATTGGATCATGAGTGGTCCACAGTATAATGTACGCGATATCTTGGATACTTTTCTTCAGTGGAATGCGCCTACACAAAGATATGTTTTTAATGTTATGTGTAATACTCTTGTTAAAGGATGGGGTGATATCGATTTGGATTTACCTCCTCAGGGTTTGTTTGATATACAGGCTAAATTTGATAAGGGACTTATTATGGGTTCTGATGTCGAGGATGCTGTTCGAACACTTATCACTTTTAGGTCTTCCTTTTTCTCTCAAGCTTCTCTTGAACCAGATCCTGCAGTACGGCGTAAAGTGAAACACTATCCTATGCGAGAAGTATCTCCGATATGGAGGGATGGGGATCCAGCTGCTAATCCGCCTGTCCTTGCTCATTTTCAGCGTATATGGGTACATGTCCCTTGGAAAAGATCTGAAGTTCTGGCGCTTAAACAGTCTCTACCGGACCCTCATAAGAATCCTGCTGGATATTACAAAGAGTTGTCCCAGACTGTTGATGCGTGCGTTATGAATTTAGCAGATATTGATTGACTGATGGGAAATGTAGTCCCTCAAGCATTATGGGCTCGGATTCGTAAGGAGGACCACGATCAAGCTTTAGGTGTTACTTGGGCTGCTTTGACGGCTGCAGATGCGCAACAAATAGGTGGTGCTAAACCCGATGCTTTGATCACTGAATTGCCTGGTAGAATAATAGCTCTAATGAAAACGATGATACCTGCCCTCCGAGTTAATTGGGATAAGTTAGCTGCGTGTAAACAAAAGAAAGATGAGAGTGTCTCTGATTTCTTTACTCGTTTCGGAGAGACGTTCGTCGACCACAGTTGTCAAGATATGAGTACAGAGGGTGGACAGCGATTATTTGTGGATAAATTAGTATTTAATTTACATCCCGAATCATCGCATAAATTTAAAGACTCCGAGAGTTTGTGGGCTGTTTCTTCGTCTGCCCAAATATTGGCTACTGCTCAGTATTACGAGAACAGGGATAAGGAAGAAAAGGATAAAGTAGAGAAAAAGACTAAAGAGTTGAAAATGAAGGTTCTTTTGCAACGAGCTTATCCCCCTTGTTCTGCTCAGCGTCAATTGCAACAACCTCCACAGTTTCAGAGATTGTTACAGAAATCTGCACCGTTTGTTCTGCGACCTTTGTTGGGTCCTAATTAATGTGCCTATTGTAAAGAGGAAGGTCATTTCAAGAATAATTGTCCGATTTTATTACAGCGTGCAGATGGGCTATCAGGACCACGAGGCCGTGGTGGATTTCAGTCAGCACCTAGGGGTAGAGGGCGAGGTGCGCCGTCTCAAGGACAGCGTTCCTTACCCCCTAAGAATACTATGAATTATTTTGATCAGCAGAAATCTCAGTCTGCACAATATTACAATGACGACTATTGTGTTGAGAACGAAAATATTGATTTTTCTACTAGCTAGGACAGCCGTAGACAAAGCAAGGGAGTGGTATCAGTTCCAGTGGATCAGGATGGGCCTTATGTTAACGTTGTTGCATTGGGTGTTTCAGAGCCGTTTCTTTTGGATACTGGTGCGATGAGAAGTTCTATTATTCACTCCAAACTCCCTGGGGCACCTTTGTCTGGTTTAACAAATGTTTCTGTAGGATTCTCTGGTGCCCCAGTTAGTAACCCAGTCTCTTGTCCTTTGCCCCTCTCTATAGGTCCTTACGATTTGGAAGCCCCGCTCATTTTAACGACTGGTTGCGGTGAGAATTTGTTTGGTTTGGATTTATTGAAACATCTACATGCAACGTTGTATTGTTCCCCCTCAGGTGTACATCTTACTTTGGGTGATAAATTGGTTTCCCCGATGTATTTGTCTAAAGATCAACTGCCACTTGAATTGCGTTCACTTCCTGCTACGCTTTGGGCCACGGGTCCGAATGATGTTGGTTTGCTCAAGATTCCACCCTACGTGATTACTGTCAAACCTGAAGTTCAGTTGCCACGTATTCCTCAGTATAAGATTTCTAATGATGGCGAACGAGCTCTGTTGGCTATTGTTTATGATTTAGTTCAGAAAGGTGTTGTTGAAGAAATGAGAGGAAACGTTTGCAACAGTCCTGTTTTGCCTGTTCTTAAACGTACGGATCCTTCTAAGTCACCTGTATATCGTTTTGTGATTGATCTTCGAGAGGTCAACAAAATTGTTGTCCCTCAGTTTCCTGTTGTCCCGGATATTACTGCTTTGCTCACAATGATACCTGCTTCGGCTGCTTGGTTCTCAGTTATCGATCTCAAGAATGCTTTCTTTAGCATTCCTATTGCTGAGGAAAGTAGGGATCTCTTTGGTTTCTATCTCGGAGGCCGAAGCTTTAGATTTCAACGTGCACCTCAAGGCTACTGTGAAAGTCCCTCCATTTATAGCCAAGCTTTGAAGTCCCAGCTGGATGCTTTCTCTTTGCCTCCAGGTGCTACTCTTATTCAGTATGTGGATGATTTGTTAGTGGCTGCCGATTCAGAGGATGTTTGTAAAAATGCGACTGTTTCGCTTTTGCGTCATTTGTCTGATTTACATCATAAGGTGTCACCTTCTAAGTTACAATATTGCCGCCAAGAGGTTACCTATTTAGGTCATCTCTTGTCGAAGGAGGGAAGGCGATTGACCCCAGAACGTATTCATACAATTTCACGAATGTCTGTACCATCCACACAAAAGGAAGTGCGTGCCTTTTTGGGCATTACCTCTTATTGTAGACAGTGGATTCCGAATCTTTCTTTGTTGGCTAGACCTCTGTTGGCACTTACTCTGAAAGACACACTCCAACCTCTTTCTTGGACTGATGAATGTCAGAAGAGTTTTTCTGATCTACGTACTGCTTTGTGTTCTGCTCCTGTGTTGGGTACTCCAGATTATAGTAAGCCTTTTACACTCTACGTGCATGAACGAGAAGGTTGTGCATTGTCAGTTTTAACGCAACAATTTGAAGACAAGCAAAGGCCATGTGCCTATTTGTCGGCTACACTGGATCCAGTAGCCAAGGCATTGCCTAGTTGTCTCAGAGGAACAGCAGCAGCGGCGATCTCTATTCGTCAATCTGCTGGATTGGTATTAGATCACACTCTTGTTGTTATGGTACCACATGCAGTAGATACTCTTTTGAACAGAACAAAAATGCAACATCTCACGAGTGCTCGCTTGTCTGGGTATGAGTTGACGCTTTTAGCTAGCCACGTACACATCAAGCGATGTAATGTTTTAAATCCAGCAACATTGTTACCTAATCCCGAAGAGGAGGATATACAAGATCAACATGATTGTTTTCTTCGTACAGAGGAGGAAACTAAAGGCAGAGTAGATTTAAAAGATACACCACTCGTGGATCCGGACGGGATCCTATGGGTAGATGGGTCATGTTTTAAGCTTCCTAATGGTGATACGACTGCAGCCTATGCTGTTACCACTTTGCATACAGTAGTAGAAACTGCACGTATTACACACAATTCAGCACAAGCAGCTGAGTTGATTGCACTGACGAGAGCGTGTGTGTTGGCAAAAGGAAAGAGAGTGACTGTTTACACCGATAGCCAATACGCCTTTGGCGTGGCTCATAGTTTCGGTCGCTTGTGGAAGGAAAGAGGATACTTTACTTCCCATGGGACTAAAATACAGCATGGTCAGTTGGTTACTGACCTTCTCGAATCACTTGCCTTGCCTATCCAAATAGCGATTGTGAAGTGCAGTGCACATAAAAGGATCACTGATGATGTGGGTCGTGGGAATGCCTTTGCAGATGAGGTAGCGAAGGAAACGACGAGAGATGCTACAAGCCGCATGTATGTTGCAGGTCCTGCAAGATGGGTTGGAGAAGCAGGTATGTGTGAGGACACAGTGGAAAGTGTGAAGATGATTCAAGCAGAAGCAACTGAGAAGGAATTAAGTAAGTGGAGAGAAAGTACGGGAATGTTGGATGAAACAGGATGTTGGACGGAATTGTCGGAACACCAACGTTGGCTGTTACCAGATGCCTATGTACAACCTGTAGTTACAATGGCGCATGGTCCAGCTCATATCAGTGTGAAAGGAATATGTAAGCTTCTGTCTCCAGTATGGCAGTATGAAGGTGTTCCTAAATGTGCTGAGAATATGGTGAAGCATTGTATTGTTTGCTTAATGCATAATCCAGGAAAGGGAACCCCAACTCCTGCAGGTCATTTTTCTCCTCCTACGTATCCTTTTGAGGTTTTACAAATAGATTACATTCACATGGAACGTTCCAATAACCTCAAGTATGTCCTGGTGGTGGTTTGTGCCTTTTCCAGATGCATAGAGGATTACACCCTAAAGGATAATACTGCCTTGTCCACTGCTAAAGTCCTCTTGAAGGAATTTTTCCCAAGGTTTGGTTTGCCGCGCATTGTCTGGAGTGACAATGGAATGAATTTGTGGGTCAAATTATGCAGAAGGTGTGTGCGGGTCTTGGGATTAGACAGAAATTCCATGCGGCAAACCATCCTCAGTCATCGGGTTTGGTAGAGTGCTATAATGGCACTCTCAAGCTCAAATTAGCGAAGATTCAGGCCAGCACGGGCCTCGCTTGGCCTGATGCCTTACCTTTGGCACTTCTCTCTACGAGAACGACTGTGCATTCTCGTTTAGGACTTAGTCCTTATGAGATCGTTTTTGGACGCCCAGCCAATGTTTGGGGAGTCCCTCAACCAATGAAATACTCTGACATTCCATATCCATTGTTGGTTGATTACTTGCATGACCTCACCACTAAATTACCTGTTATTCATCAACAGGTCCAAAACGCTTTGCCGGAGGCCTCCTCAGATCCAGGTCATTCCATTCGACCTGGTGACTTTGTGTGTCTCAAAAACTTCCAGGGGAAGAAGAATCTGGAACCTCGTTGGGGACCGCCACGACAAGTGCTTTTGACGACACGTACAGCTGTTAAAGTCGTTGGGAAGAAAAACTGGGTCCACGGCATGCACTGTAAAAGGGTACCCTTGCCTTTACCTTATGATCAGTGGGTTCAAGAAGGTGTTGGTGATAGTGAATGTGAGAAAGTAACCAGATTTGTACCTTTTAGTAGTGCACGCCTGGACTGGACAAGTTCTGAGAAAGAAGATGACGACGTGCTGCAAGAAGCTGTACCACCGCATCTGAGACTAACCCAGAGACTTTATTTCGGGACCAAACGATACCTGGCAAGACATGATACAACCTAAGACTTAGGTTGCCAAAAAACAATTGAACTGTGTTTTCTTTTTCTTTGATTACCTTTTTTGAAAAGACATTTCCTTTCCACCATCCATCAAGTTGCAGGGTCACGGTAGGAGTCTTAAGCTGTGACCTGAATAGTGACTAGGTCAACAGGTCTTGCAGTGTTATAGGACGGCTAATAATCACAGCTAAGTGATCTAGGAAGATTACCGTGAGCAACGCCTTTAGAGAAATGGATACTGAAATGGAAGGGAATGATGTTAATATTGTAAAAAGAAATAAGTACAAGAAACTGTTGTTTAGTCGATGTGGCGTAGCATTATGTATTCTAGTGTGTTTATGTCGTTTATTAGCTTGTGTGGGATGGGTTATCCACACTATGCAGCAAGCACCTGTTCCAACTTCTGTTCCTTTGCCCTCTTCTTCTACTAACTCTCCGCATAAGTTCTACACACTCCCAGACCATGAACAAGTTAGGAGAACAGAATATTTTAACAATTCATTCATCCAGTTGTTACATCAGCATCAACTGGTAGTTAACACTACTGACTGTTGGGTTTGTGGGCTTATGCCCCATAACGCTGAGAAAGGGATGCCATATTTAGTTCTCCCGTTTTCATATGAAGGTTCTGCTTGGGCTTATTTGGCTATGTTTTCCAATGCATATCAGGACCAACTTCGATATCCTCCTGGTGATATATATTCTGGTGGATCAGATTATAGTCATAGTCCTTTGATAAAGGGAATAGTGACTATGGCTAAAATTGCTGACATTAGTAAGATTCCCGTTGACGAGAAACATGCATATGATGGTTGGAATGTGACTCGTTACATTACTAGCCTCACTGACAAGGCTAGACAAAGAAGATCCTTGCCAATTTGGACTGTACCTCATAAAGGTATTTTATGTTTGCAAGTAACTGGTCAGAATAATAAGAATAAACAGGAAAAGAGTGTTTGTTTTCATACCTATGTCTATTCCCCCTTGATTTCTTCTCCGTTAGTACCATCTCAAGGTACATATTTTGTTTGTCACGATAGGGCCTATACATGGCTTCCTGTCTATTTTTCAGGAACATGTTATATAGCTTTTCTTTTCCCCCCTACATACACTGCTCCTTCAGGACATCACAGAAAAAGAAATGGTAGAGGGGTTATTGATTCTGGAGACACAGCTGGACAAGAGGGAGGAGACTTTATTAAAGGGTTTCTTCCCTTTTGGGGCACAATGGTCAATAGCAGAAACATCAGACAGCTAGTTCGTGTTGTTGAGGCTACGATAAATGTAACTTCCGGAGCCTTGAGTAACTTGACGGCTGAACTTCAGGCGGATCGTCTCATGACTTTACAAAACCGAATGGTTTTAGACATCGTCCTTGCAGATAGAGGAGGAGTCTGTAAATTGATTGGGTCTAGTTGCTGCATTTACATTCCTGATAATGCTCCTACAGTATACCAAGCCATTTCTAAATTACACGTCATTTCTGAGTCTATTCATCAGGACACAGGAGATTGGTCCGTGATGGGATGGTTTTGGGGACTACTGTCCACATGGGGATGGAAAGTGTTAACTTTCCTTGGAATGATTTTAGCCATCATTTTCTCGTGTTGTCTCTGTTTGCAGTGTGGTCCCGCCATCTGTGGTCTTTGTGCCACCTTGTGTGTTCCAAAGTCTGCGTCACAGAAAACAGAGAACATTAAGATGATGTTGCAGCAACAGCTCAATGATCTCATGACCATTGACATTGACTCAGATTAACTTGAGTTCTTTGTGTTTTGCCTGAGTAATGGCAAAAGGAGGGTCTGAGGATCTGTGATTTTCGACTTTGCTTCGCAGTCAGCCGCCATTCTGTGACAGCCGCCATTTTATGTTGCCCTCACTCAGGCGACACGGCGAACATAGTGTTTCTACCTTTTCAGCTGCTCGACTCTCCTGTTAAAAAGTAACCCTTCGTCCTTGTTTGTGAAACCGGTGTCAGGGACTGGCCGAGTTAGTTAATCCATGTCTAGACAGATTGATCCTAGTCTTAGTTTGCTGTTTGGGTCCCACCATTCTTTTTTTACTTTATCTTATTTGACTGGCCTTCACTATTCTCTCCGTGTATTCTCCTGTTACACAACTATCCTTTGAGGCTCGCAAATACGTCCTGCCACCTGCAAATTTAATTACATGCATTAGCATTGATTAACTTGAGGAGAGGGGAGAACACGGGGTCTGAAAGAAGGGCGTACACGAGATACTCGATAGCTTGTTTTCAAACTTTTCTCATTTGTCAGTTTTGCATGTTTTGGGAGTGGGTATTGTAAATATGTATGGTATAAAAGACTGTGCGCCACGGAATAAAGTGGCAGTCTCCTGAGAACCTACCATTGGTGTACTTCTTGGACAACTGTGCTTAGCTGCAGCTAATAAATCCTGATTTTCTACGTCTAACGGAGTGTCTCGTGTCTCTGTTTGACAAGGCAGGTGAACCCGGAGATATCAGGCGTGCCCTGCGCCGCTAGGCCCATAAGGCCTGGTTCTCCAATACATTTCAAGAATCTCCCAAGACCTTAGGAGAGACCCGTAGGAGCTCAGCCTTTGGACCCTTGGAGTCCACATCTTTGACCTGGGTACAAGAGGGAACAGGTCCAGTCCTCCAGGACTCATCTCAGGTCACAAAGAGCAGGTCCAGTCCTCATCTGTTCTTTCTCGGCTCCAGGAGTGTTCTGAAGTGGGTGCCTGGAGATGCCACATTTATGCCTGACACAAGCTAGTGGGTTGGAATGACTCTTGGGTATGCTCTAAACAATGGGGTAAAAGTTCCCGGGGCATCCCTATTTAGTTTGGGCATTTTTAGGATGGCAAAACTCTTTGTCCACCTTAAGCTTGGACTGTGAAGGCTGGGGTGTGTGTGGGAACTGTACTATGGTAACTCTAGTGTTCTCCCACTTTCAACACTAAAATCTAGTTTGAAGCAACCACTGTACCCATAATAAACATGGAGACAGATGCCTAGTAGGACAAAAGCGGGGGTTTCCAAGCAACCAGGCAGAGGATACACGAAAATGTTCTTGCCATGTGGTAAATAAATAATTAATTACCGGTACTATTTTTGACTATAATAAATAAACGGTTTAGCTCAATAAATAAGAGTCAAGATACGAGGTAGCCAGAGTATACAGGCTTTAATCAAGCATAACGGGACAGGAACAGGACAGCCTGCATGGGAATGGGATGGCAGCTGCCGGGGGCAGGATCTGGGCAAGAGTGGCAACTTTTAACAACAGTGTACATATATATATAGTTAAACAAAACACATGGTATTCAATACAGTAGGCGTAGCAGTAGGCGGCGCTTTTAGCAGTCGCGAAAGATAAGGACTGAATGAGGTAACAAGAAGGCGTGAACAGGGCGTATACATAGACATGTGATGCAAACGTAACAGAATATGTCATAAACGGGGCGGAAACATAGAGGGGGCTACCTGAGGAGCTGAGACCTCTGACCTAGTGGTGCGCGCAAACTGGCAATGACGTGTTACTAGGGAGAACTGGGGGCTATGACTTCTGCGCTAGAAGAGGAGACGAAAGTCTGGAGTGTCAGAGCGACATGTACCTAAAGCCTATCTAGTATCTGGTGTTTAGAGTACATGTTGATAGAATCCAAAAGTTATCAGGGTAAAGGCTAACAGACACTAAGACTGGTGCATGCATTATTCTACATGTAGTGCGTGTTGAGGAATATTCTATGAATATTAATACAGTATTTCTCTTACATGGAGACATAAAGGCTAGACCATGACAGAAACTATTGATGTGATTCAGTAGCTTAGGAATGCAGAGAAGGAGGGCTGGACTGATAACTAGAATCATAACATACTCTTGGCAGACTGGCAGGCAGAGCCAGGCCGAGCCGGGCACTGCGAGGCAGGAAGTAAGTGAAGGGTCAGGGATGCAGGTGGGGGCTGTATCGCTCCTCGGAGAGGGTTCAGGAGACAGGAGCTGAATCTGAGTCCGGGCCCTTTTTGAGGCCTAGAAACGGGGACAATTCAATGAATTAACGTGCACACTGTAAAACGTGGCAACGTAGGTTTACATAGGCCTAATACTCGTAGCTTTCACGAGAACTGGAAACTGGCATACTAGAGATGGACACAACTGTAATTGCGTCTTTAATCGGTCATAGAGAATACATATGCATATTAATCATGCACATATAGCATAAGATGGGGAACACGTAGGGACACAGAACATGGCAAAATGTACTTTTCCACATTCCCTCCTTGACCCTACGTTTCCATCAGGAAACATCAATATTCATGATACCATCTATCATTTCATACAGTATCATTTGCTCGTCTCGAATTGTCTTGGAACGGGATTTAGAACGGGACTTAGGACTAGGAAAACATGAGGTAGCACAAATGCCGCAAATCGCAGGGCCACATTGTATACAGAGGCAGCAACTGAATATGATCATTACTGCAATACCTAGGAATGACAATACTTTCCATCCCCAGGCAGATATGATACTCCAGAGCCAACCGGACCATGTCCAGGTGCCTGGATTCTGGTGTAACTGATGGGCAATTTTATGAAGTCTGGTTATAGCTGAATAAACAGACGGCGCGTTATTAGGAATGAAAATGCAGCAACTAGATCCGATGACTCTACATGCTCCTCCTCTATCGGCCAGTATGACGTCAAGAACGAGACGATTTTGGAGCACGACAAATCTCATAGCAGATTGCTCTTCGGTTAAGTTACCTAGAGCAGAAGTAGTCTCATTCACTACTGCTTCAAGGGTTCTGGTTAACCTACGGATTAGCTTACTATTCTGGATAGGGCCTATAAAGAAGAAGAAACCTTTATTGAAATCTGTATACTGTTCTAGAGCAGTTTCAGTTTGATCGACAATTGGGGACTCAATCTCTCGTCTATGTCTAACGTGTACTAGATGTGTGTCTCTGTGATAATCTGATGGGGCTAGAAAAACTGGTGGCAGTAGGAAGGCAATGTAACATGTTCCATCCCAATCGAGGGGCAGACAAACATATGCGGTCTGACCACACACAAAATAAGAATGACGTGATGCTTTGAGAATAGATTTCCCACTGTCACTATACTCGACAGTAGTAGTACAATCACTATGTCCTACATGTGCGGAACCATTATTTCTGACACATAATTCGCCTTTGACTGGTAGTACTGAAATAGCAGGTAAGTCTGGAGTAGTATCAGACTGAACATTCAGGACCATGAAATTCGAAGAATAGTTACCTAAATTATAAACTTCATTTTCTAGATCTAACCCTGTTCTATGGGGGAGACCTTGCTTGTCTGGAAAACATGTTCTATTCAGAAGGGACATATCATTCAAGGATGACGTTAATGTGGACCATGCTCCACACGAACCATTATGTGAAAACGGATAAGGAAAGTGTGGCAGAACTCCCTTCGGTGTCTGGAAAGGGGGAGTCGACCACACACCCAACAATTGGTAGCATTGCTGGTCTGGTGTGAATAATGTAACATTCTGATGAATGTGTTATTACGCATAGCAAGACGATAGGATAACTCGTGAAGAGGCAGATCACTAAACGTGTGCTCTACTGTAGCATTAGAAAACTTATTTACATGTGAACTTGGAAAACATAAATGCAATGCATAACTTGTGCAGGTAATCATCAAACTTAGAAACAATAGAAAACTTAGAAAAACGATACATCGGATAGAGTTTTGACTAACTCTCTCACTATGGGGGTCTATCTCATACATGTCAGATACCTGTCTAACCGTTTCACCCGAGGGGGACTTAGACAATTAAACTGGCTGACTTATTTTACTAGACCGGAGTTTCAATCGATATTCCTGCTGCGGAGTTTTCTCCAACAGAGGAACTTTCAGTTCTGGAATTGAATGAATGTTTGATTTAGAGTCTGGTTTCAGGCAGTCTTTAGAATTGGAAATGTCTGTAGAAATGTCATTAAAAGTCTTGTTTCTAAGTCCGTGAAATTTCTTGACGTGAGACAGGTGGACCCAGCCCTTACGGCCCTCCAACTTCACGGCCGTACGGGTGGTCAGAAGGACGAGTTTCGGTTCCTTCCAGCGAGGCTCCAGCGGACTTGAACGATCAAAATTCCTGATTAAGACCAAATCTCCGGGAAGGACCTCGTGTGGTTTGACTTCAGTATTGTCTGGAAATGCAGCGGCAACCTGTGAACGACAAGAGAGTAGGGCAGACATCAAGGAAGCTAGGTAATCTGTCAGCATATTACTTGAAACATCTGTAATACTGCGGGGTCTAGGTGTACCCCACATATTTGGGGGGCGGCCGAATACGACCTCATAAGGGGACAGACCTGATCTGGAGTGTGCAACCATCCGCATGAAGAATAGAGCAACTGGCAGGGCAACTAGCCAGTCTACACCTTTCTCTTTACATGTCTTAGCAATACGGATTTTCAGGGTTTGATTATGTCTCTCTACGAGACCGGCTGCTTCTGGATGGCGTACACAATGGAACTTCCACTGGTACCCTAACAAAAGGGAAACATGCTTCATTAACTCAGATGAGAATGGCTGGCCGTTATCAGAATACACGACCCTAGGGAGTCCATAACGGGGGAAGAATTCACGAACCAACTGCTTGGCAGTGGTCGCTGCTGTGTAATCTGGAACTGGATATGCTTCTGTCCACCTGGACAAAGCGCATACAACTACAAGGACATACTTGAAACCTCGACATCGCTCCATCTGAATATAATCCATCTGGAGGACTTCAAAAGGGTGGTCAGGGGGCTGGAATCCACCTTGTTCCACCGGAACACTTTTACCTGGATTGAACTGACAACATATCATACAGGTACGGACTTTCTGCTTGGCTGCAGCTCGTAAATGCTTGTTGAACCAAAGGTTCTGGATACTGTCTAACATAGCTTTTTCTCCTAGATGTGCTGGACTATGTGCGGTATTAATAATGACTTGAACCATAGAGTCGGGGAGAAACCATGTGGCTTTTCCCTTCGTCAACCATCCCTGATCTGTCTGGACCCCTCCTTGTTCGGACCATTTCTTGATTTCTTCAGGAGTAGCATGTAACTGTATGTCTATGACATCTTGTGTAGGGGCCTTAACTGTCATACATGTAGTCGGATCTGGAGTGGATGTCTGTATCTTGTTAACTGGAATGTCTGGTGTCTGAGCTGTAAGCTTGGCTGTTCGATCTGCTAGATCGTTACCTTGGGAAATAATGTCAGTAACTTTCGTATGTGCTTTGCACTTCATGATAGCGATAGCTGTCGGTAAATGTATTGCATCTAACAGAGCTTGAATGAGGAGACCATGCTGAATCTTGGTTCCATGAGAAGTCATGAAACCTCTCTCCTGCCAGAGCACTCCGAAGTCGTGTACAACTCCGAATGCGTAACGTGAATCTGTATATATGTTTACTTTCAGGTTCTTGGCACGTATGCAGGCTTGGGTCAGAGCGATAAGCTCTGCTGCTTGGGCAGACAGGGTGTCAATACGATGTGTTTCTATAACTTCAGTTTCAGTAGTCACTGCATACGCGGCTACTAGTTCTCCTGTACTTGTTCTCATACATGAACCATCCACATAAAGTGTCAGGTCGGGATTAGGTAATGGAATGTCTGTCAGGTCTTGTCTTGGCTTAGTCATAGTGTTAACAACTTCCACACAGTCATGTGTGGCCGGATTTGAAGTAACTGACGGTAACAGAGTAGCAGGATTTAAAACGTTGCAGTTGTCAGTTCATAACCTGTTAAACGTGCGATTCTCAAGTGCTGAGTCTGGGTTCGGTTTAAAAGAACTTCCACGGAGTGTGGAACTTGTACTGTCAGAGAGTGTCCTAATACTATGGAATCACTTTGTCTGATAGCTAGAGCTGTAGCTGCAACTGACTTGAGGCACGCAGGCAGAGCCTGGGCTACTGGATCTAATGTGCTCGAAAAATAAGCACAGGGCTTGTATTGTCCTGCTTGATCTTGCGTGAGAACAGATAATGCTGTACCATCACGTTCTGTGACAAAAAGTGTAAAAGGCTTACTATAGTTCGGTGTTGCTAGAACAGGGGCTTGGCATAAGGCTTTCTTTACCTCATCAAAAGCAAGTGTATGTTCGGATGTCCAAGGGAGGACAGTCGATACGGCTGCCTCCTGTGTCGTTAACTGTATCAGTGGCTTGGCTAGAAATGCATACTGAGGAATCCACTGTCTGCAATAAGAAGTGAGGCCGATAAAAGCTCGTACCTCCTTCTGGGTCTTGGGCCGAGGGAGACTTGCTATTAACTGGATACGGTCAGGTGTCAACTGCCTACCCCACTTGGACAGTAAGTGGCCTAAGTAGATCACTTGCTGGACACAGAACTGGAGCTTCGAAGGGGACACCTTGTGCCCCATCTCGGCTAAGAAATACAGAACTGTAAGTGACACTCGCTCGCAAGCACGCTCAGAACGGGCTGTGATCAGTAGATCATCGACATACTGGAGCAGGGCAGTGTCAGTTGGCATGTGAATATTGTCTAGTTGTCTTTTAAGTGCTTGACTGTAAATGCTAGGACTTTCTGTAAAACCTTGAGGAGCTCGTGTGAATTTATAGCTCCTTCCATTTAAACAAAAACCGAAAAGGTACTGGCTGTCTGGATGAATCGGAACACTGAAAAATGCATTCTTGAGGTCTATTACTGTAAAAAATACAGCTTCAGAATCAATAGCTGTCAATAGGGATGAAATATCTGGGACTACTGGATACTGGAGTATGATACATTTATTAAGTTCTCGAAGGTCAATCACTAATCGATATACTGGAGGTGCATTTGGATCAGTACGTTTCATGACTGGAATGATAGGAGAATTACATACATTGGAGTCAGTTTCTACAACCACTCCTTGAGCAATAAGCTCGTCAATAATTTTGGATAAGGCTGCTACAGCCTCAGGTGGCAATCTGTACTGTCTGATTCGTGGCAAGACTACACCTTGCTTGAGGGTCACACGATGGGGTGTGATTTGCATGAAACCTACATCAGTTGGACCTTGCGCCCATAAATGCTGCGGTACATTAGACAATCTGGGATCAAAATCACGTAATACATAGTGACCTTTGAAGTCACGCAAAAACATACGTATTCCTTCTGGGGAACAGCAAATAACTGCACCTAATTCTTTCAATGTCTTAATACCTAACAAATTTTCTGGACATGATTTCGTAAGTAACAAATCAGTAGTTCGGGACAATGGACCAACTTCTAGAGTAACTGGCTTTGATATCTCGTTAACAATAGGCTTTCCTGAAAATCCAAGGGAAACATTTCTAGAGCCTGAGAGCGGAGCCCCTGGAACCTCGTCATGACTGATAGTAGTCCTACTTGCCCCTGTATCAATCAGAAACTTTCTGTCTTTCCCTAATACTTGACTGTGAACATAGGGACCCTCTTGATCTACAGGTATCTCGATGAGAGGCAAGCCTACCTCCCTCTCTAGGCTGTTTCATGAATACGGTTGATACTCTGGATACTCGGACTGGGCATACTGGTAGATTTGCTGTGTAACATGCTGTGTTGCAGCGATAGGCTGCGGTGCTGGAGCTGTCTGTTGTGCATTCTGTGGTGACTGAGAAGTCTGTGAGACTTGCTCTGGTCTAGGCGGACGTGGTCTTTCTTTAGTTTTACCAGTGGCTATGTTGTGTTTCAGAACTGCACACTCGTTTATAAAATGACCTGGCTGTTTACAATAATTGCATGTCCCTTTAACGGGAGCCGCAGGATGACTGGCCTGATTCGGACCCCTCTTCTGACTGTCTTGTGGAACAGATTGTGCAACTAGTACTTTCATTTTCGTGTCTTTCATACGTCTTCTCTCGTGTTCTTGTTCTTCTCTGATTCTATTCTGGTGATACTGGAGCATCTGGAGCATCTGGGACGGGGTACTAGCTTGCCATGTACTTTCGACTTTCAAAACTCGATTCTTCACTTGTATGCTTGAATTCTCGACTAGTTTAGTAACAAAAAGATGAGGGTATGATTCGCTACCTGTCTTCAAACCACTGTTGATTATAAAACATTTCTCGAATCTAGAATAAAAATCACTAGTATCTTCATCCTGTTTCTGTTTGCATGCTGAGATTGCATCCCAGTCTTCCTTTTTCGTGGCTAATAACCTAGGCAAAACCTGAATCAATAACTCTGGTAATTCTTTACATTTATCTCCAAGACCGGTACCTGGTACTCGTATCTTATCTTCAGCTTCTAGAACTGCCCAATCGATCTTTTTCTCTCCCACCTCCCATTCTTTTTCCTTGAGTTTCTCATATACCCCTGCGGGCAACAGGACCTTTAACATTTTAATAATATCTGGATACGTGTATTCTCCCATACGGAGCATGTCTTTTAATTCTCGATGGAACCCTGCTGGATCTTTGTCGTGACAGGGAATTAATTTCTTCATCTCTAAGAGTTCCATCTTTGTGATAGGGGTGTAAACAAATACTCGTTGCATTTCACCACCCGCTGTCCTAACTGGATGCACTTCTCTTAACGGATGCTGTCTATCTATGTAAAATGGTTTACTTTCTGGAGGTGAGACGTGAACAAAATGCGGGTTCAGAAACGTTCTATACTTGTGGAGCTGTTCTAGAATGACACTAATTAAATCGGTACCTAAACCTTTCCATTTATACTGGAGTAACTCGTTCAGGATATCATGTAACGGGCCTGGATCAGAATGTTGACCCTCATACAATGTAATGAGGTGCTGAATCATATACATACCCACCAGTCGCTGCTCGGCTGGGGGCAGTTTCAGAAACATTTGTGCCACTATTTCGTCTGGAAAAGTGGTAGAATCAGTAATCCATCGGACTGCTGATCGGGCTAGTTCTTGTTCATGCATGGTACTTAATTCACTATAACCGATTCGTGATTTCAGAATGTGATCGGTAGCTTGAAATACTTGTTCTAGAGAACCTTGTTCTGGTGCTGGATGATGGAAAACTTTCTTGTGTTCCGGACATAAATGTCGGTCTGGATATCTAGATTTTCCTACATACGCTATTCTGGCGGTATTCTCGTCTTCTACTTCTTCAGTATCTGAATTACTTTCTTTCTCGTTTACTTGTGCTTCTTTACGTTGTTCGTGTAACCTTATTATTTCTTTGCGTATTTTCTTGTACATACTTTCTATACTACTGATTGTCCTGTGTTTACCCTCGGCTATATTATCACTCCACCTTGTTAGAATTTTCATTTCGTTCGGATCTTTAGTCGGGGAATCTTGTTCCCTTATTAAACAATTGATTAGAAACTTTAATAACATAAGCTGGGTCTCAGCTTTCCTGAGAGACATGACTTCACCAATACTTTCTGGATCTTCTCCTGTACGGATGAAACGATACATTCTGTCTAGATCTTCTTTCATATTCGGTAGGGTGTCCAAATACCCGGTCACCCGTCTTACACGCAAGGAATATATAACCATATTATCCTCACCTGGGACTGGATCATAACAGCATTCAGTAAGAGCTCGCCTGATATCTGCAACGGACTGGTATTTGGGCGTACGCTGTAACGCACGTTCATGTAACTCGACTAACGCTACACGTTTGATTGGCGGCGGGGTACCTGGAGGACCTCCTCCCGCGGCTCCTAAACTAGAATCGTCGACTGATACTCTTCGTGCTGGCAGAGTGACCGAAGTAGCGGGAACTTGTACTGTGGGCTGGACCGGGGGTACCGTAACAGGTACTGCAACAGGTGCCCCGGTGGCTGGAAGAGCAGGAATTACATTATTTACAGGAGCTGGCGGAGCAGGATTCGCATACTCTGGGACTGTGTCGTCCAAATAGGACGAGAGAAAAATATCAGCTGCGGTCGGTTTGTGACGTAGCTTAATCGGAACTAATGGCGGCGGGAAATTACATGGTGCTTCCGGGGTTGCTTTTGGCAAGCCCTCGGCAAGAAGAGGATACATACCCTTAATGAGGGCATTTCTCTGTCGGTCTGACTGTTCGGCTTTAACTCGTTCACCTACTTCGATTAATTCCCTTTCCTGGGCTCTTTCTAAGGATTCTCTACTTAATTCTGACTTTCTGATTTCTTTTTCTGTTCTCCTGTGAGATTCTTTGCGCCATAACTCGATGGCGTCTTTCTGGGACTGTCTGGCTTTCTTTTTCCATAATGCTTCTTCTACTCGCATGATGCACTCTGCATCCCACGTACCTGATACGGGCCATCTATACTTTTCCTCTAACTGTTTGGTGTACTCCACCCATAAATCTAAATACAATATGGCACTTATGCCATGCTTTTGATACATAAAATGACCTGGACTGTCCCTAGACGGGACAGGAACTGCTTCTTCTAACAGACCTTTTCTAGTTTTTAACTGACGTAACTTGGAGAACAGAGGCATGGCTGAACTGGAGTCTAGACACAATACAATACACAATGAACACGATGATTACTGAAAAACAACACATTCATACCACGACATTGAAAACACATTGAAGAACATTTAAAATAACAGTTCGGACAAAATACTACCTGGAGTACTGAAAACAGAATACATGAATTTCTCGAGAACAGAACTTGACTTAGAACAGAAACTAGAAGGACTAGATGCACTGCTAAAACAGTACGAAACTTACCGGTCCCATAAAGAGACACGTCAGGACCCGCATCCACCTAAGTGGACACTTCGTGTTGGATCTGCGTACCCAAACCCACGGACAAATTAATTGACCCTGTCTAGATACTACCCCAGCAACGGTACTCACCGGGCAGCAAGAACGGAAGGCCTCGGACTGGACTGGACTGCTACGACGACGGACGGACGAACTTCGGACTTCTGTTACGGGTGGGCCTCCGGATACCTCGGACCTTGGACTCTCGGCTTGGGCTCTGGTCGGGACTCGCCGCGTTCCTACACCGCCTCGTCTGGACGCTGGACCGCAACCTCCGTCTCCTCCGTGGGCCTGAGGGATACTTGAAGCAGAAATATCTGCACGTGCACGGTATGGTTCCGTCACGGCTGCAGAGGATCAGGGGGCCTGCGTGGCTTCTCCGGCGCGTGGGGAAAGGGCAAGTCCCTATTCGGGCGCCATTATGTGGTAAATAAATAATTAATTACCGGTACTATTTTTGACTATAATAAATAAACGGTTTAGCTCAATAAATAAGAGTCAAGATACGAGGTAGCCAGAGTATACAGGCTTTAATCAAGCATAACGGGACAGGAACAGGACAGCCTGCATGGGAATGGGATGGCAGCTGCCGGGGGCAGGATCTGGGCAAGAGTGGCAACTTTTAACAACAGTGTACATATATATATAGTTAAACAAAACACATGGTATTCAATACAGTAGGCGTAGCAGTAGGCGGAGCTTTTAGCAGTCGCGAAAGATAAGGACTGAATGAGGTAACAAGAAGGCGTGAACAGGGCGTATACATAGACATGTGATGCAAACGTAACAGAATATGTCATAAACGGAGCGGAAACATAGAGGGGGCTACCTGAGGAGCTGGGACCTCTGACCTAGTGGTGCGCGCAAACTGGCAATGACGTGTTACTAGGGAGAACTGGGGGCTATGACTTCTGCGCTAGAAGAGGAGACGAAAGTCTGGAGTGTCAGAGCGACATGTACCTAAAGCCTATCTAGTATCTGGTGTTTAGAGTACATGTTGATAGAATCCAAAAGTTATCAGGGTAAAGGCTAACAGACACTAAGACTGGTGCATGCATTATTCTACATGTAGTGCGTGTTGAGGAATATTCTATGAATATTAATACAGTATTTCTCTTACATGGAGACATAAAGGCTAGACCATGACAGAAACTATTGATGTGATTCAGTAGCTTAGGAATGCAGAGAAGGAGGGCTGGACTGATAACTAGAATCATAACATACTCTTGGCAGACTGGCAGGCAGAGCCAGGCCGAGCCGGGCACTGCGAGGCAGGAAGTAAGTGAAGGGTCAGGGATGCAGGTGGGGGCTGTATCGCTCCTCGGAGAGGGTTCAGGAGACAGGAGCTGAATCTGAGTCCGGGCCCTTTTTGAGGCCTAGAAACGGGGACAATTCAATGAATTAACGTGCACACTGTAAAACGTGGCAACGTAGGTTTACATAGGCCTAATACTCGTAGCTTTCACGAGAACTGGAAACTGGCATACTAGAGATGGACACAACTGTAATTGCGTCTTTAATCGGTCATAGAGAATACATATGAATATTAATCATGCACATATAGCATAAGATGGGGAACACGTAGGGACACAGAACATGGCAAAATTTACTTTTCCACAGCCATCCTGTTTTCTACCTGCCAAATTCGCTCCCAGTGTTACACCTAAAGTCAGCAGACCTGTCAAGAGGGATTTGACACTCTAGCAGATTTTGACGTTGTAATGTCTAAAGGGATGCTCACATTCCACAACTCTCTTCTGAGTCCAAAGGAGTAATCTCTGCCCATTTAGGTAAGCCTATCAATCAGAGTGACATATTGTGTAGCTTCTAGGAGGAATTTCACAACTCATTCACATCTATTCAAATGCTAATTACTGGTTGCGAGCAGTTGGAAAGCAACTGCAAATTATCCCCAGAACCTTCAGACAGGGAACAGGTAACTTTCTATAAGTTACTTTTCCTTAGTATTTATTAAACATCTGACTTCACCATTGAATTGTATTTTTAACTACTATTAGAAATATTTGGTTAATTATTTATCTAGCTTGTCCCATTCCCAATAAAGCAGTATTATGATTTTAATCCATATTCTAGTATTCTAAATAGGACAACTAGGCATGCTACATTGAAAAATTGTTTTTGGGTGCTAGTCACTGTAAGGACAAGTTAATATTACATTTTTACATGTCTTCCTTTTACATACCATGCACCGTGCCGTGTGGACTACAGGGCCTACGTAGGAGTGACTCATTAATACTTAAAGGTGAGGTTTTTACTTATCAAAAGAGTTTATTTTGACAGGTCGAATTGCATTTTTTACACAGCTACAGTCAGGCTACACTGATAAACCTGAAGCCATGCTTTCATTTTCATAGTAATGTATGGCATAATTGGTGCAGCAGTCCACTAATGTCATTTAATTTACCGCTCTGGGTACACTTTGTGCCATACACTAGAGGCTTATAGACAAACTATATCAATTTCATCATTTTGTTAGCATGAGTAAAGTGCACAGAGTTCTAAAGCCAGAAAAAATAGGTGGTCCAGCAAAAGTAGAAAAATCCTGGGTGACCATGCAGAAAAGTCGGATTTCCTACACTCCTTATCCTAATAATGTCCAAAGGCGATTTAGAGCTCAGAATGTGTCTGTCTGCCTCCCTTAAGCTGGGTTAACCAATTGCTTCCCTCTAAGCAATTTCCGACATCTAGAATTAACATCAAATGATAATCTTGGGGTGACAACCTCTGGTACTGTCCACACATTCAGAAGGACCAAGGACTCAAACAGTTCACAGGCATGTCTGAACCATCTCAAACCCTCCCCACCCAAGCACCACAGGATGTCACACATGGCCTCCCACAAGTGATTTAAATCAATGGTACCCAAAATTCTAATCCAGTACAAATGTGGAATTGGCTTAGATAACAAAGAAATGTCTATAAGAACCATATCCAAGAATGATTGGACATTAAGAATAAACAGCAGCAGCCTAAACACATGTTTCAAAAAGTATGTCTTGCTGATGGTGAGCAGGGATGTATTTGCATATCTTCTACCCCCCCCCCAAAAAGGGACATATTTTCTGCCTTCAACTTACTTTCTTGAAGTGTTCCAGACACACCATACCTACCTACCTCTTTGGAAATGCGAGTAGTTGCATCAGGATACTAGACCTATAGATTTGCTCTCTCAAAATATATTTCTGTGCCCTCGCATCTATTTGTTCTAATCCACAGATAAACACAATCACCATTTCAAGAGGGAATACATGCAGGGCCAGCTTGTTTTTGAAAACCTTATGTGACTTAAAGACCATTAGTTTTGTCTTTGAAGGATTGATTGAGAACCATTATTGTCTCAAAATGTCCTTAATTGTTTATAACCAGTTCTGTAAACCTTAAGGGCAGAGAAAGGCAAAAAGGCTAAAGAAAATTCTGCACTACCCAGTATAGTCACCCATGTATCATAACAAGTGTATTTCCACCTTCAAACGACCAGCTGCCACATGAATTAAATACAGTTTCAACAGAAAGATGAGAGGCAATACAATCTTTACTGGAAGTTTTGATGTTAAATAATATTCCATTCACTGTGTTCTTGAGTATGTAGAAAGATTCTTTATTTATTTAACCTCAGTGACATATAGGCACAGCCAATGCAGTTCACCCTGTAAAGTGCTTCTTCAGGGCAATGTACTGTCTAAGCACTATCTCAAAGTCAATTAGGAAACACCAGCATCAGATTGCACTTAGACTGCTCCTTCGTCCCTCATGGAATTTAATAATTCATCACGTTTTCACAGAAATACCCTTAGGTAATATGTTAACAGATAAATCAAATGGCGTTATTCTTATAGTTCCCAGTGTTTCCAAGTACAATTTTCATTGAAGTATATAACGGGTTAGTCCAACGTCCAGAAAGTCGTCAAGTTCTGTAAACCTAAGGGAGTTTTTGTTGCATCCACAGATAGAACTCACCGAAGAGTGGCTTTGGTTCTGTAGACACAGTTGTATGGTCACCTGCTTCCCCATGAGCTGATGGGAAGGTGGCACAATTAGCATGCAGGAAGGATTCCCTGTTTGCTCGGCCCAGGACCGAGCACTAGCCTTTGTGTGCTTGCGGCCTTAGTACCACAAAAGGGTGTGTGCTGGTAGCAGGCTGCTTCATCCATGGTCTAGGATGTAATCATTCAATCTCTCTTAATGGGCCTACTATACAATGCCAACACCATTTTCCTATGACTGTGTGTGTCTTTAGGGTTATATTCATTCCTAACCAACATTGTCATCTTTCCAGACTGTGTTGCAGAGTTCCCTTTCCTGTGAAGCAATTTCCTGTTCTGCTCATATATAAGGGAGCTTGGATCTGGGAAGGGGCGCTCTCATGTTTTGGATTGCCTTCTTTTTTGCATTTATTGCACACCTTAAATATTTTTTGGCCCTGCTTTTTCTCCTTTCTCTGCAACTTTTTTTCTCAGTTGGATACTTCAGCCTAGAAAATTATGCTTGACTCTTTCTCCATTGAAATTCAGGGTAGTTTTGTTGTCTTGCTTTCTAGCTCTTATAATGCACTTCATCTTCAACTGTGACCCACTTAAGGAGGCATGTGAAACCGTTCACATGTGCGTTAAGTACAGAGTGGCACTATAACTAGAGAGGGGAGTCACCCTTTTTTCAGGCAATCCTGAATAAAACAAGAGATTTTCCCCGCATTCAAGTCCTTGACAGTCTTAGACACTTTGGGGTCGATTTCGATTCGGGAAAAAAAACGTCCGTACGATTTGTATCCGGAGCCCTCTCCGTACGAATCGTACCCGTCCGTCCAAGTTGCGAAGTACGATCCGTATTCCGTGAATCCGTCCGAATCGCCACGATCCGTACATATTGCAAGGCTGAAACCGTGAACCGTACGACTCGTACACATACCGTATGACTCGTACACATGCCGTACGACCCGACGAGTACGATCCGGACCGGGGTATGAGGACGCAATTCGTACGGTCCACGTCAGGTAAGGGCGAGTCGTACGGAAAAGCACACAAACACATACACACCGTACGGTCCGTACACCCCATAATCGCAGGGGTACGCACCGTACACCTGCGATCATGGGGTGTACGAGCCGTACCCCCATTGTATGATCGGTGTACTAGCCGTACCCCCATTGTACGATCGGTGTACGAGCCGTACCCCATGTACAATCGGTGTACGAGCCGTACACCGATCGTACAATGGGGGTACGGCTCGTACACCGATCGTACAATGGGGGTACGGCTCGTACACCAATTGTACAATGGGGGTACGACTCGTACACCAATCGTACAATGGGGGTACGGCTCGTACACTGATCGTACAATGGGGGTACGGCTCGTACACCGATCGTACAATTGGGGTACGGCTCGTACACCGATCATACAATGGGGGTACGGCTCGTACACCCCATGATCGCAGGGGTACGGTGCGTACCCCTGCGATCATGGGGGGTACGCACCGTCCCGGGGGGGCGTTCCGTACCTGTTTCGGCGCGAACACTGCTTTTACGGCTGTTTTCAGCTCCCTTAGAAAAAGTGTTGTACGGTGCGTACCCGACACGTATCGTACTTGCTGGGTCGTAAAAACCAGCCGCGAACCGTACAGATGTCGCCTACAGCGGGTTCCGAGGGAGAATCGTACGGAGATTAGAGTCGTACGGTGTCTTGTACGACTCGTACGGAGTACGGCTCCTGGTACGAATCGTACTTCATCGTACGTACGGGACGTTTACAGGTATGATTCGTATGGGGAAAAACGCTCCGTAGGACGATTCGGAGCGCTTTTTACCGGATAGGAATCAACCCCTAATAAGGTGTTATCCTCATAAAGTGAGTTGCAATGTTGACACCCGCTATCAAAGCTATTTGTTTCATAAATGAACCTATGATTCTAAATGATGTTGACCTCCGGATATAGTGAATAAGGGCCAAATTCAAAAAGCTATATTGCTGTCGCAAAGCCTGCCTTCACAAAACCACAGAGTATGCAAGAGCAAAATGGCTTTTTGGTTTGAACTAAACCTATTTTGTGATACGGTAAATGGATACTTGTGGTAACTCATGTCAGCTCTGCGAGGGAGTGGAATGTGACAGAGTTGCATTCCACTGGAACTGGAGGATATGAGGTTTCTGATGGAATGTGATATGGACTTGTAGCAGTGTCTTACACTGGAGAAGGGACCTGGGATGACTTCCCTGTAGCTTGAACTTAATAAATCCTTTGGAACTACTTCATACTCATGTGATTCATTTTGGAGGATTCTTCCCTTAAACACTACCGACAAGCAATTTTATGTTTTCTGGATATTTCTTAAAGTTCATCAGAAGCACAGGGTGAGGAAGTCATCTCGACATCTCAGGAGTCGGACCAGGACCGTTTGCTTAGGTGAACATTTGCAGGCCATGTGGTGAGTGGTTGACATGTACATTTAACCACTTGGGTAAGAGTTACTCAGTTTACCCTACAGCGTATTGTGGCAGTTGTTCTTAGCCCAGTCATTTTCTTTTTAGGTTTCGCCTGTCGAAAGCTGCGCAAGCAGCGTTTCGCGCAGACGAAATCTTATGTTTAGAGTATGTGTGCTCATGTCCCGCCCCTCTGTTCCATTGGCTAGCTCCATAAATGGAGGCTAGCCATTGGAACAGAGATCTGTCCGTCATAGCCGGAGCAGATTAGGGGCGTTCCCGAGAATTTTAGGCTTTTGCCCACGTCATGCGGCTGTGGGCGGGGTTTTTCTTTTGTCATCAAGGTTTGTTTTCGTCGTTTCTCTGACGATGGCGGCCGGGCAGTAGCTTGTTTGTACAGGTCAGGACATTATTATGTTCGTGCCGTTATCCCGCCCCCGTCCCGCTGTCCGTTTGCCCATTCCCAACATTATTATGTTTGTGCCGTTAACCCGCCCCCCTCCCGCTGTCCGTTTGCCCGTTCCGGCCCCCCCCTCCCGCTGTCCCTGTGCCCGTGCTTAGTGCTTGTTTGTTGTTGTTGCCATTAAAGGCTGGAAGAAACCGCTCACCAGACATATAGCTGAATGCCCGCCTTTAATAACTATTTATTGCAATGTCTTTATTGTGTTTTAAAAGAGGTTTTAGCAGTTGACACCCCCGCACTTATTATTTCTGTTGAAAGTGGTATATTTCTTTTTCCCCCTCAGAATAGGCTGATACATTACTTTTGGTTTTAACATGCCGATTTGGGGTGGGGGCTTGGCAGCGACCAAATGTGAATGAAACGTCAATGGCAGGCGAATAAACTGGGAACCGTAAGAGTCCGTCTGGCGCTGGTGAGAGGCCCTGGTCACTCCCTAATGGGACGGGGGTGGCCTCAGGCCCGATTACGTGAAATATCGGTTTTTTTTAGCCGGCGAGGTCTTTCAGACCCGAGATGTCACTTCTTGAAAGGACTCTTGGGCGCAGGCTTCGAGGTGCGGACCCGGTCCCCCTGCTTGCACGCTTTACGCCGCTTGCTGTCAGCACCGCCGAGCTGCAGATGTAAAAGCAGAGTGTCCAGGGCGGCTTGGGTGCGCACAGGACACGGATTGTAGCTTTGGAGTCTCCGGCATTATGGGACCGATCTTTATGGCTTTTATCGATATCTAGCACTTCATTTATTTGCTCCTTACATGGGAATGTTGTGCGCCGTTTGGTAAATTAAAACAATCATTTCTGAGCAAGGAATCTTCTTTCTGGAAATAACCACGGCTCAGCGCTAAAAGTGAAAGCCGAACGTGCCCTCTGGAGCTGGGGGCCTGCTCCCCATTACCAGTGGCTGCTGGTGAGTGTCGGCTCGTGCTGTAATTGTTGTGCTGGGACAGGCAGCCGCAGGGCAGAGTGGGCAGCGTGTGTTTGAAGTGGGAGGCGGCGTGCAACGACATGTCGAGCCGAGGACTTCCAGCCGCTAGACAGGAACCCAAACTATCAGGGCCCAAAATCAATATGAGCTCCGCCTCTTTCCTCTTGCGAGGCACACACTGGATTGTAAGTTACGCTATATACACACACACACACACACTCACTCACTCGTTCCTCAGTTAATTTATTTTACATCTTTAAAATATTTTCTCACACTTCTGTCCAACAGTCAGTTTGTCTTAAGCTCTTTCCGCTAACCTTTCTAAACATACCTCAGGTAAGGGGCATGTATTGTTTACATACTTGTTTATTACGCTGTTGCTTAGCTGGGCGAGAAAGTGTTTGAGCTCAGGCAGCTGCCAAAAGACAGCCGAACCTCTCTTACGAGACGGCCGTCCAGGGTATTGACTTTGTGTCATTTCGTAATTCGATTCGTCGTAATTGAAGTGCCAGTGCCCTGTTAGCCAGTTGGACACTCAGAAGTGACGTACAGCGGGTTTACGTGGGAGGTAAGGGTAACGACACCACTGCTGAGCTTATGTTAAGAATATTAGCAAGAAAAGACATACTAGTAGCCTGTTTTCCAAGACTCTCTGGGGGGCACAGGCAGAATCTGCTCCGAGGGTCGGTGCTCGTGCAGTGGCGCCGTGCTGGGGCCTGTTGATGCACAAATATAGATTTAAAGGCGTCCAGGGGCGAAGCATTGGTCGGACTGTCAGGCCTGGGACGTGTGTTTATTGTTGACATGCAGCTCGACCTTTTTGGAAGGTGCGGAGACCCGAGGGTGCCAGGGACGGCGCGACAGGGGTGCAGGAAATAAAAATACTTGGGATAACTTTCTAGAAGTGGCTGGGCTGATGGGACAGAGCGAGGGTGCCCTGTTGCCACCTTAAAGTGACCGAAATGCTAATTGCTCAGCTAAATTCTCGATTTTCATAGCACACAAAATATGTGAAGGTTAAAAAAAAGTCAGACAAGATATAGGCAGCAAGATGCAGGCAGACCACATTGCGTTCTGCAGGCGTAATAGCTCGTACACTATGGCAGTCTCTGGGTGTGTGTGGCTCTGGGTGTGTGTGTGGCTCTGGGTGTGTGTGTGTGTGTGTGTGGCTCTGGGTGTGTGTGTGTGTGTGTGGTGGGCTCTGGGTGGGTGTGTGTGTGTGGCTCTGGGTGGGTGTGGCTCTGGGTGTGTGTGGCTGGCTCTGGGTGTGTGTGGCTGGCTCTGGGTGTGTGGGTGTGGCTCTGGGTGTGTGTGTGTGGTACTAATTGCTGTCTGCTGAGCTCGTCCGTAGGGTACAATAGGTCTCACATTTGCGAGAGATTAAGCTAATGGCAATGTAAATGCCATTTATTTATCTGTTTTCAAAACCAACACATAAATACACATTTTGTCATTTACAATGCCAATAGCTCTAACTTTTCCAAAGGCGAAACCATTGCATTGTAAATGCTTGTTTTAAAGTGCGCATCAGTGGGAGCCTGGCATGCTGAACCTTACCTATGTGAAGGCATCCAAGCGCTAGGGAGGCATTCTTAGCGTGAGGCTTCTCATAAGTGTCTTCTGCGCTCTTGACAAGCTATGTGTACGACATCTGGAGGTTGGCTGTGCAAGTGCAAGAGGATCAAGCCAAGGTCCTGCAGAAATTCACACATGCGTAAGTTGGAGCAGCCATTTTGAAGCGCTGGGAGCATCCTCATTGCCGTGTCCGATTTCCACGTTTTTCTCCACGGAGATAGGTACGTCACTGTTTCTTCTTTTGCTGAAGTTTATTATCATTGTTTGTTTTACGTGTACCAGCACGGCGATAGGTACGCCTCTGAGTGTGCCTCTCCTAAACTTTGTGTAGTTCGTTGTCACGTTGGTCTGTATGGGGATGGGCACACCACGACAGTGCATTTGCTCTCATTAATACGAATCACGCTTTGGGGGCATTGAAGCAGTTGTGCGATTTACATGACTATAGACATGCCTGTGTAGTATTTTCTTGCTTTTGCTTGTGATCAGTGACTGGCACACCCTTAAAAAATGTGTCGGCCTTCGCAGAAACGGCAATAGGCGCGCCTTCAGCTCAACTCTCTGCAAGTTATTTTGCAACTAACTTTGGATCGTGTCTTCCACGTTTTTAGTTACTTTATATAGCAAATTGATCCTGTTATGTGTGGGCTCATGGTTTACATTACGAATCCTTTTGTGTCTTTTGTGTTTCCTGCTTTTTTAAAATAATTTTCTTATGAGAGATATCAAAGGGGGTGAACAGCTCTAACAACGTTTTGTAACATATTATACCATGTAGAATATAACCTCACTGCCTTTTTTTCTCTTGGCACCAGGTGAATAGAGTATAAAATGGAGCAAATGGAGAAGGTCTTTGAGCGGTATGCAAAGGTTTGTGGTGCATCAATGAGTTCAAAAGGAAAAAAACTTTCCTGTTGCATTGTTTGTGTTCAGAAGGGCAGGAAGTATTTGATCATCTTCCTTCCATTGCTCAGTGATGCAGAGGACTTGAGTGAATACGATATATGTGTAAAAAAGTTAGACAACCATTACTTGCCGAAGGGCAGTACTATCCTTGAGCGATATCATTTTGGCAAAAAGATACAGAAAGGGGGCGAGTCTGTAGAGAATTACGCCACACGCTTCAGAAAACGTGCATGGTCATGTAAGTTCATGGGTGCGGTGGAGGATCGAGTCAGGGACCATATCATGTTGATGTGTAACATAGAAAAGGTTAGAGATGAGCTTTGGAAGAAAGATGAACCTACCTCAGATGAAGTTGTTAATATAGCAAAGAAAATTGAACATTCTATGAAATGTGCGTATGTAATTAAGAAAGAGTCGCCACAAGATGTTAGTGTGGTGAAGCAAAAACAGATCTTCACAGATTAGAAAATAACAAAAGAGAACAACAAGGAGCAGAAGTGGTATTTTAGGTGTTGAAGTAAGAGTCATTTAGTCTTTTACAAAGAATGTCCCACTATGAAAGTGGTATGCAGGGGTTGTGGAAAAATTGGCCACTTCCAAAGTGAGTGCCGAAACAAAACAGAAAAGAGCAGAGTTAATGTTAAAGTGGTTGATTTTTAAGAAGACGACTTGGATTATGATTGTGGACAAATTGCGGTGCAAGTTGGGGGTGGTAATAAAAAATGTCCCTTTGATGAGATTCTAGTTGAGGGGGAGAAAGCAAGTGCATTGTTGAATTCTGGACCTAAGATAACGTTGGTGTCAAAATTGTTTTTTGACAAGCATCTAGCGGGAAGGGTGAAGCTAATGAAACCGCATATTAAACCATATGCATATGGTAGAAAACCAATCAAATTAAAATGGAAAGGTTATTTTGTAGGTATTATTGAGTACGGGGAAAGTATGCAACTGGTAAGATATATGTTTCCACAAAAGGGGATAGAGTACTGAATTGGTTTCACCAAAACAATCTGGCGGTTATGTTGGATCCCAATAGCGACCTGCCCATCATAATTAAAGATACCATTCAGGCAGAGGGATCTCAAGAGGATTGTGTGAGGATTGAGGATAAGGCTGTAGATTTGATGGAGTACTTTCCTGCTGTGTTCAGATCAGAGTTGGGTCTGTTGAAGGGATATACCCACACAAATAAATTGACGGAAGGGGTGCAACCGGTGTGTAGCATAGTGTGTAATGTGCCATTTGCTGTAAGGACAGATATGAGAGCGAAGTTGGAGAAATTGGAAGAGGTTTAAGGGACCAAGTGGCTGGCTCTGTCGTGGTAGCAAGGAAGAGTAGTGGAGATGTGAGGTTATGTGTGGACCTGAGGTAGTTGAATAAAGGGGTTGCAGTGGCTAATTATCCCATTCCAAATCATATGGTGGGGCGCCAAAGTGTTCTCCTCAAAAAGACTTAAAGTCAGCGTATCACCAGATTGAGCTCAATGAGATGTCCAAGCATTGTAGCGCATTTGTGTTGCCATTTGGCACGGTTAAGCACAAGAGGAAGCTTTTTTGATTGGTGTTGGCAGCCTATGTGTGGCATCAAAGTGTATCAAGACGATGTACTCATTTGTGGTTCTGATATGGTTGAACATGACGAGAGGGTGAGGCAGTTTTAAAGAGGTTACAGGCAGTGAACTTAACAATAAAAGGTGAAAAGTGTAAGTTCAGGTGGACACATAGAATACTTCTGACAAAGGTATAAAACCTAAAACAAGCCTAGTTGGAGCAATTACCAGGTTGTTCAAACCTCAAAACAAGCAGGAGTTACTCAGATTTGTAGGAATGGCTGAATACTATTGTAAGTGTATTCCCAACATGAAGATTATAAAAATGAGAGTTTTTTTCAAAAAGGGTGTGGGTTTTGTTTGGGACAGTGAATGTGAAGAGGAGTTCAAATTAATAAAACATGAGTTTGTTGCTGCCCCAAATTTGCGTAGTTTTAATACTACCATGGAGTCTATCTTCATTACCGATATGAATGTTAAGGGTATGGAAGCTATGTTCTTACAAGGGGAAGGGAACAACACAAAAACTATAATGTTTGCTTCAGGAAGCTTGAAGGGTCCTGAATCAAGGTACTCAGTATTGAGAGGAAAGCCGTAGGGATTTACTGGGCTTTGAGGAAAATGCGGACGTTTTTGTGGGGATGAGAGTTCAATGTGAAGAATGATCATAAGCCTTAGAAGGAGATCTTTCATAGAAAGGGCATTGATGCGGTGTCAGGGAGAATTTCATGATGGAATTCATACCAGGAGTTAGGAATGTGGTGGCTGATACCTTGTCTCATTTGGTAGATAGTGTGGAAGGAATGGAGAGTGGAGATGACGGGTTAGAAGATGAAGATGATTTATGTTTGTGTTGTAATGGGCAATGCCAAATCTGAAGAGAAGTTCGACGAAGGTACTAGTTATGATTGTGAGTTGCAAGTTGAGTGTATATTTTTGAAAATTAATTGGAGCAAGAAAGAGAGTGTGACTAAGGAATGTCAAAAGTTTTGAAACGTAAGGGAGGAGTTGTCAGAAATTCAGGGGCTTTTATTCAGATGTACAAGGTTGCTTACAAACTGTGGCTCTAAGGAAGTCAGTGTTAAAGTTGGCACATAAAGGGCATCAAGAGATTTCAAAGACTAAGTGGGAGTAGTTAATTGGTGGCCAGGGATGGACATGGAAACAGAAAGGTTAGTTAAGAAATGTGTACGATGTATGATGAGTGATAACGTTTTGAAACCCAGAGTGCAACCCATGGTGTTGCGGAATGTGCCTTAAGGTCCATGGGATGAATTTGCCCTAGATATCCTCAGGCCAATTCATTCAAAGGCAGGATCCATGTATTTTGTGGTAATGATGGACTTGTTTTAGCGGAGGAT
This sequence comes from Lissotriton helveticus, assembly GCF_964261635.1. Lineage (NCBI taxonomy): Eukaryota > Metazoa > Chordata > Amphibia > Caudata > Salamandridae > Lissotriton > Lissotriton helveticus. The sequence goes on along the minus strand of NC_136063.1, from coordinate 791,535,818 downwards.
GGAAGTGCGCTTTACGCAAGGAGTTGAAACCAGGCATGTTGTAACATTTCTGAAAGTTCTTATAAGCGGGGAAGGTGTTGCTTACGGACAATGGTGTCCAGTTGGTTTCACGGTAAATTGAGGAATTTCTGGAGGAGCGAGGGATTAAACACAAGAAGTGCACTTTGTACTACCAAGAGACCAATGGTGTAGTGGAGAGCTTTAATAGAGTGCTTAAGTAAACTATCAGAATGGCCAAGGATAATGCAGTGGAGTGGAAAGAAGAAGTGCGAAGGAAGAGTGATGTCTATCAACTAACTCCTCATTCAGACACCCTTTTGAGATGTTCAGAAAGAGGCGACCTAGCTGTGTGATGAAGGCCCCATATTTAATGAGAAGTGTGAGGAGAGGAAATGCCGGGATGAGAAAGAGTGAGAATATTAGGAAGGAACCGGAAGTGAAAAGGATTGATGGGCAGAAGAAATAGTTTGATAAAAGGAAGAGAGTGAATGAAAGTCACCAAGGTGCAAGTAGGTGACTGGCTAAGAATTGGAGTGCTGAGTGGCTATATTACTGTAGCAAAGCCTGCCTTCGCAAAATCAAAGTGTTTGCAAGATCAAAATGGCTTTTTGGTTTACATTAAACCTATTTTGTGATTTAGTAAATGGATACTGAATCTCCAAATGGGTTAAGAAATGCGTAACAATCACTTTTTGGAAGGGGTGCGTTTAGGGCATCCCTTCCAAATTGCGATTCGCAATTAATGTATTAATGTTTTGCAACTTTAATCGGGTTCACTACATTTAAAAAAGTCAATTAGTAGTCAAAAATCCAGTGATTTACCAAATTCCTAGATATCGACAATGAACCTGGCAATGATTATTCGTGAGTGCCTATGCTCTGTGGGCCATTTTTCCTATTTCTAACCTTACTAATGAAAGTTCATGGAGTGCACTGGTACATCAAAAATTAACTTCATTTGTGACACCTGAGAGACATATTGTTTTAAGAGAATGCCCTTCAGGCTGGTATCATCTATTCTTCACAGAGCTATTCATGAGTTACTCCAGGGAAATTCAGGGATTATTTACTTTTAAAGATGATTTCTTGGTTTATGATGCGAATGTCATGGAGCACGATACATCATTAGAATGAGGGTTTTGTACTTTGGAAGGCAATGGTGTGACCCAAAACAAAAAGTAATGTAAGATTGAAGTATCAAGTGTGGATTATTTAAGGGATCATGTTTTTGAGAAGGGAAATGAGCATAAAGGGTGTCTATTGTGAGCAATCAGTGATGATGCAAATCTCGGAAACAAGAATCAACTGTGATCATTTTTGGGATTGGCCTAATTTTATGCGAAAACCTGTCCTCATTGAAAGTTTTGCTTAAAAAGAACAAGTGGTAAGCATGGTGCGGGAATGGAAAAAAACTTTTTAGTGTGAGAAGTTGGAATTGGCTGCAGCCAAGACATTGGAGTCATTCACAGCATGTGATACATGGGATGTGATGAGTGTGTTACCTGAATATTGACACCAAAATATTGTTTAACCATAATTTCATTATCAAAATATCGTCACTGCCAAAGTATCAAGAGAAAGTATATTACGGCTAAGGGTATGATTTTTAAAATCTTTGTTAATAATATTGATGTTTAAATTAAAGTAGTGTTTTTATGTCTTGTTATGTGGTTATATTTTATCAAATTGTATTTATAAATGTTTGTTAACTTATTGTTATTTAATGTTATAACATTTTTATATTTGTATTGTAGGGTTTAGTGGGGGATTTGCTGTGTTTGAATTATTATTAAAAGGCAATTCTAATTTTTTTAAAGTTTTCTGTTTCAATCATTTAAATTGTGATTCATTTATTTATTTCATACATCATTTTTATAACATAATAGTTTGTATATGATTACATTTTCCAGGTTATGAATTTATTGGGGGAATTAGGAGGTTTTTTTTTAATTTTACAAATGTATTAATTAAAATGATGAATCATATGTTCAATTTAAATGTATGTTCTTATTCTATTGAAGTAAACAAAATCGTATAAAATTATTTTTGAAAATTAGATTTCTATTATTTATATTTCATTAATTAAAAATGGGTATCACATTTTTTGGGGCACTATCTGCATACTTTAATATTGTTGAGAAGACTCATTTATATATAGTTTGCGGCATGTATGTGATATTAATCAATTTTTAAATTAGTGGTTTAATTGTGAAGATATGTTTAAGTAAACAATGTTTGGATCTATACATATAATTAAAGTACATCTTAGAAGAACTGTTAAAAATTAATATGGGTTACAAAAAAGTTCTATGATTGGAGATATAAAATGTAATTACCTTTACTTAAACTATATATATTTTTTGTAAATCTTTTTATTAACAAATATCAAAGAAAAAAAGAACAAAACAAAACAAAAGCATCAGGTGAATTACAGTTTCCTCATTGGTCCAAGATACAGTCTTGCTTGTACAAAATTGTAAAAATAATATAAAAGTTATGGGTCACGGGGATTCTTGCGCTTACACCTCTACTCGTCGCGCCGGGGGCGCACAATTCTCTCCTCGGTAACTATTCCAGGCCCCCCAATCCTTTCCCCATTTCTCGGGACAACCCCTGGCCACATATACTGACTTCTCCCTGAACATACACCAGTCCAAGTCCTCCACCCATTTGGAAACCCGGGGCGGCTGACTGGCTCCCCACAGCTGAGCGATGTTTTGTTTCGCTACCATACACGCCAACGTACCCATTATTTCCCATAAGCATTCAAGTCCGTGGGTTCCCACACATTCAGTATACATCTCCGGGCCTCCGGCCGTATCTCCACACCCAAAGCGTCTCGTATCTTGTCATGAACCTTTGTCCAATACTCCTGTACTTCCGCGCAATGCCAAAGAATATGCATAAAGGTGCCGAGCTCTCCACACCCCCTTCGGCACTCACCACTCTCCATTCGACCCATTCGTACCAGACGAGACCCTGTGACATATGACCTATGCAAGATCTTTAATTGTACCAGTCGAAGTCGCATCTGGATCGCAACCACCCTCGGGGAGGAGATCGCCTCCGTCCAGTCTTCATCATCTAGCTCCACCCCATCTGCACTCCACTGTGTTCTGATGAGTCCCAGCGGGTCCTCCATATTATTAATAAGCTTTTTGTATAATAAAGAGATAGTCTTCTCGGGGAGGCATCCGTCTAGCACTCGATCCTCAAGAGGAGAGGCCTCGGGAAGTGCGGCGTCTCTAGGTATGTGCTTGAGGAGAGCTTGTTTGATCTGGAGTTAACGATAGTATTCACTATTGTGTAGGCTGTATTGCTCCACTGAGAGAGGCGAATGTATGCACTGTGCCCCCTACCCATACGTCTTACCTAAACTATATTTTAATTATACTATGGGGTTGATTCCGATTCGGGAAAAAAAACGTCCGTACGATTTGTATTCGGAGCCCTCTCCGTACGAATCGTACCCGTCCGTCCGAGTCGCGAAGTACGATCCGTATTCCGTGAATCCGTCCGAATCGTCGCGATCCGTACGTATTGCAAGGCTGAAACCGTGAACCGTACGACGCGTACACATACCGTACGACTCGTACACATGCAGTACGACCCGACGAGTATGATCCGGACCGGGGTATGAGGACGCTATTCGTACGGTCCACGTCAGGTAAAGGCGAGTCGTACGGAAAAGCACACAAACACATACACACCGTACGGTCCGTACCCCCATAATCGCAGGGGTACGCACCGTACCACTGCGATCATGGGGTGTACGAGCCGTACCCCCATTGTACGATCGGTGTACGAGCCGTACCCCCATTGTACGATCAGTGTACGAGCTGTACCCCATGTACGATCAGTGTACAAGCCGTACACCCATCGTACAATGGGGGTACAGCTCGTACACCGATTGTACATGGGGTACGGCTCGTACACCGATCGTACAATGGGGGTACGGCTCGTACACCGATCGTACAATGGGGGTACGGCTCGTACACCGATCGTACATGGGGTACGGCTCGTACACCGATCATACAATGGGGGTACAGCTCGTACACCGATCGTACAATGGGGGTACGGCTCGTACACCGATCGTACATGGGGTACGGCTCGTACACCAATCATACAATGGGGGTACAGCTCGTACACCGATCGTACAATGGGGGTACGGCTCGTACACCGATCGTACATGGGGTACGGCTCGTACACCGATCGTACAATGGGGGTACTGCTCGTACACCGATTGTACAATGGGGGTACGGCTCGTATACCCCATGATTGCAGCGGTACGGTGCGTACCCCTGCGATCATGGGGGGGTACACACCGTACCCGGGGGGGCCGTTCTGTACCTGTTTCGACGCTAACTCTGCTTTTACGGCTGTTTTCAGCTCCCGTAGAAAAAGGGTCGTACGGTGCGTACCCGACACGTATCGTACTTGCTAGGTCGTAAAAACCAGCCACGAACCATACAGATGTCGCGTACAGCGGGTTCCGAGGGAGAATCGTACGGAGATTAGAGTCGTACGGTGTCTTGTACGACTCATACGGAGTACGGCTCTCGGTACGAATCGTACTTCGTCATACGTACGGGACGTTTACAGGTACGATTCGTATGGGAAAAACCGCTCCGTACGACGATTCGGAGCGCTTTTTACCGGATCGGAATCGACCCCTAAATGTTGCTTACTTGCAATTAGGGCACTAAAACAAAACCCATGCCCCCTACCCTTTTCAAAAATACATCGCTTTCCCAATATTTGTGTGGCTGGAATTAGAATCATGAATTAGTGTCCTCCCAATATACACACTTTCCCTGATGTGTGTTGGGCTAGAGTTCAAATAGTAAAAATGATCCTCCTAAATGTATCCACTTTACTCAAAGCTTGTGGGTTTGGAGTTAGAATACTAAATTTGACTTCCACAATATATGCACTTTCCTCAATATATGAAGGAGTGGAGTTAGAACAGTGATTTGGACCCCCCCCTATATATGCACTTTCACCAATGTTTGTGGGACCAGAGTTAGAATTTTAAATCTAACCCCCTTTATTATGGCATTATTCCTACTCTTAGATCGAAGTTTGAGTAGTAAATCTCACACCTCCGTTTTTTGCACTTTGCCCAATGTTGGTGAGACTGGTTTTAGAATAGTAACTTGCAACACTTCTATTCATGCATCTTCCCTAATGTTACTTTGATTCAAGTAAGAATAGTAAATCTTACTTTTCCATGTATGCACTTTTCAAAATGTTTGTCACACTTAAGTTAAAATATAAAATATAACAAGGGCTTTAAGTGGGGGGGGGGAGTCTGTGGGGGTCTGGGCACCCCCAGTTTTTTGGGGGGGGCTCGTAAGGGGTCTCTAGGTGGCTCTATTTTCGGGCCTCAAATTTCAAAGGTAGGGTGACCAGACGTCCCAGTTTTTGTTGGTGTTTCAGGTGAGCATGTGCGCGCACTGCTTAAGCAAGTCAAGCGAATGTGCTCCCAGTGCCCCTGGCAGCCCCACACCAACTCGATCAGAGGCACAACTAGAGTGCCCACAACTCCTTGGCAGTGTGCTTTCATCGCACCATTGTGTCGATCAATGGTAACTCAGGTGGGATCATTTAGCAGCTTAAACCACTTTGTGTGAGAAATGCCTACATTTTGATATCTCTTCTTTACTTCTGATCATGGGAAACTTGCTTGTAAAAGTCCAGTCAAACAAAAGTTAGACGTGAAATAATACAAATGTGTTTGCACAGAAGTACATTTTATGTGACCGCATCATAACGAGGAAGTGACAGCCCTATTTTGCAAGTGTGAGAACAGCAGGCTGATTTCGTACGATGCGACGCTGGCCTGCAGCATTGCCCAGTTGTTTGGAACATCACAAGGCTCTCAGCGTGTTTACAGCCAGTGTTAAAGCCACAGAGGGGCCTATCCAGTGTCCTGGCGACAAGCACCCACTGGCATACCCACGGGGCGATGAAGGGGAGGAGGGAGCATTTGCACTGTTGAACAAAACGCCCGTGGGCACAGTAGTGGGAAGTGTAGAGATGCAGGGACTCTAAGAAGGGGTGAAAAAAACGACAAAGAATACTTAACATGCAAATGGTCTTTTAAAGACATGTGAAGTACTCTGGTGCGGCTGCGTGTGTGCGCCCGGGAAGCTGTCTCAGCCTTGGCTGCCACACAGAGGGGGCGGGGGGCTCTGAGGAGTCCTAGAGCTGACGGCTTGTCAGAGCATGGGGTACTGCCTCACTAGTTATCTTTATTTAGACCACACACCTACTTATATAGGCCACACCCCTTCGAGGGTTGCCCCACCCATTTTAGAGGACCCCCAGTTTTTTTTCTCACTTAAAGCCCTGAATATAACCCGTATGATTTCCACATGTTTGTATGGCTGGAGTTGAAATAGTGAATCTTATCCCTTTTATTTATTCACATTCTCCTATTTATGTTGGACAAGAGCTAGAAAATCTCACCCTTCCCAATTTTGTTTAATGGTTGAATGATTACGAATAATATTGTCAATTTTCTATTGTGTTTCACTTTTTGTCAACATTCTAATTAAAATAATTAAGAGGGTCGATACATAACATCCGGACTATGGGAGTCTTCATTAAAGTTCAAGCCAATAAAATATACGTACGTGGGACAAAGTTCCAAGTAAAACATTATAGGTTTATTCAAAATTAAGATAATTACAGAAGGCAAAAGGTGATTAAGTTGTCAATAGGAATTAGGAGCGACGAATATAGTCAAAGAATTATCCTGCAAGAAGATTGACATAAGGTATGCCTCTGAGGAAAACCCAAGGAAAGAACTACGTATAAATCAAACAGACAGACTGACATAGAGTCTGCTCAGTTAGAAAGCGAAAACAAGACTTCAGTGTAATATTAATAAACAGACTTCCACAGAGTCTGTCTTCTAGGAAAGGCCATAAAAAATACAGTTATTTTTTCAGGTTTCAGAGTGCAGAAGTGTTGTAAAATGTCCATCTTTGCAGGGTCACCCCCAGACTTTAGCTTCCTCCTCCACTTTTTCTGACCTAGGTTTTGTTGGCTATAGAACTCTGAGCACTTTACCACTGCTAACCAGTGCTAAAGGGCATGTGCTCTCCCCTCTAAACATGGTAATATTGGCTCATACCCAATTGGCATATGTACATTAAATGCTACTAGTGGGCCTGCAGCACTGGTTGTGCCATTCACTTAAGAAGCCCTTTATCCATGTCTCAGAACCTGTTTGGGTAGTTTACATTCGTCGTGTTGACCTGGTAAAATAAACCTTTTGCCAGGCCCAAACCTTCCAATTTTATACAAATAAGTCACCCCTAAAGTGGTCCCTGGAAACTGAGAGGGTCATGATACAATGTATTTAAAAGGCAGGACATGTACGTTTAAGTTTTACATGTCCTGGTAGGGAAAAACTCTCAAAGCAATTTTACAGTACAGCAGGGCCTATCTCTCCCATAGGACAACATTATGATTGCCTTATTACATTTTATAGGTGTAATTTCCACTTGAGAAGAGATAAGATCCCGAAGGCTGGTGTCTCTGGAATACTAATTGAAAATCCTAACTTATGATGAAGTTGGATTTTAAGTTATAATTCTTAAAATGCCATGTTGGCATTCTCTCATTTTAGCCATGTGTTGCCTGAAGCCTTTCTCTGGTCACATGTCTGAGGTGGGTGGCAGTTGTCCTTTGTGTATTCCTCCTAGACAGCCACACAAATAGGATCTTAGTTGTGAACAGATGGTCCAAAGTGGAAGGATTGGAGGGAGGAGCTGGACCCAGCCTCACTTACGCCTGAATAGGCTGTGCCCTGTCCCTACACAAAGGGCTGCATAACCCCCTGTAGTGAGTATGGAGCCAGGTCAGGAAGGACAGGACCTCTGTGCACTTTAAAGGCCTGTCTTTGAAGTCTTTCCCACTTCTAAGGTCATACTGGGTATAAGCACTGGACCTCTTACACCACCACTTCAGTATACCTCTCGACCTGTGGATACTCTGCCAGAAAGAAGGACTGCTGTGCTGCTGAATGGACAGCCACTCTGCTGAACTGCCACTCTGAAGGAGCTGTTTCCTTGCTATGCTGACCTGCTGCCCTCTTGCCTGGAAAGGAAGAAATGGACCTTTATTCCATCTTGAACCCGGGACTCCAGAGGGACTCAAAGGGTTAGTCTGTGATCCTCAGGGACATAACAAGCTCCATACAGCTCCAGGACCCATCTTCAACCAGCTCCTACCCCCAAAATCTTGTAGAGACAACATGAGTAAGACCCATAAATCAATTGCGATCTGGGTAATAATATAACATCAAGCAACAATATCTCAATCGGTATCAATGGCGGAGGCAATTAATTAAGTATGTAGCATACATTACTAGGAAGGAAAGAGGGAGACTCACGAAAAGTTCTCAAATGTGCACATGGCATCATATATTTAAAAAGGAAGTTTTTAGGAAGCAGTACAGTTGTATCAGCACTTGTAGACATGAATTGTATAGACAACCCAGTTTGGACTTGGTGCACCAATGTGCTTTTGACACATATGAGTGGCGATGCAAGTGACAAAGTGAAAGACAGCGAAAGGCACGTATTGACAAGTGGTGAAAATATGTACAAGTGACTGTGTGGTTCAGCACGAAATGATTTAAAATAGTTGCATAAGGATGGATGGCATTATTTAAATAGAACCACACGTTATACATCGCCTTCAATTGCGCTGAGGAGTCAACGACGTTCCGATCCTATGGACTCAGGATCATCATCAGGATGGGGCTGTTGTAATTTGAAAGTGCTGTGAGGAGGGCGAGTCATGAGCCATCTAGAAGATCGGCTAGTATGGCCCGGCACGGTGAATGGAAGGCGCAGCAGGCGAAGCGGGCCTGGCGGGTCGGTAGCCATGCTGGGTCAGCGTTTGCTGGAATCTGTGAGGAGGTCGACTCGTGAGCTGTCTAGAGGATCGGCTAGTATGGCCTGGCGCCGTGAATGGAAGGCACAGCAGGTGCTTTGTTTAAACATATTCACATTAATAAAAATATTAACAGCCAATCTCATGCCCAATCAATATTTCTGAATTCATATTCAATGGCCACATTCAATTACTTCAAACTAATATATGTTCAACTTAGGAATACATCAGTCATACTTTATGGGCAAATTCATTATATGTGTACTAAACAATCATAAAATCTATCTCGTACATGCTCAAGCTAATTTTCAATATTAAGTCTCGCCCAAATGGACACACTTCCTACATTATATTTCTTCCATATATGTTTGTTGACTACACAGTCAGGTCCTTATGTGTGATCTGCCTTTATCTTAAGTAGGTTACTAGCTCTTCATCTGTGTTTAATCCATTGGGAAATTTAGTGTATAATTCCTAAATGTAGTGGGACTCCAGCCTCCTCAACAACATAATCCAATCACCACCTCTACAGTTTGGTACAACCCTATCTAGGCAAGGCAAACAAGAGGGAGTGTGTCAAAAGTTTAAAAGATTAATCTTGATTTTTTAATTTAGAGGTATTTTTCTAAATTATTCTTTTAAAAATTCAAAAATGTTTTTTTTCTATTTACACCTATATGTAATGTGCATGCTACTGTAGGAACGTCAGAATAGATTACATATTTTCTGAATGATTACAATTTTATTTTAAATTCAGCTAGTGCTATTTAGAAATATATACTTTTGATATTAACATTTCAGTACTTTGTATACTAAATTTTTGATTTTGGTTTGGTTTAGTTTACTGTTATTTTTTTTTATCCTATATTCTTGTGCAAGATATATTGGTAGAAGATATTTTTTTAACTCACTATATATTTTTCTGTCAATATTTTTGTGTTCAATATTGTTGTACTTTACATAATAAGTATAAAAAGTCAATGTTTTTAATATGTTTAGAACAATATTGTCAAACCACAATATTTTTGTGGCTGCTAATTTGATACACATTCTTGTGATGACAGATGCAAGTAATGATGGCTTAGGTGTGATGTTGGTACAGGAACCTGATACTCTTGAATGTGAGATACCATTGCATCAACGGCTCTGACAGGAGCTTATACTAGTCATTCAGCAGTAGGAGTGCCAATCTAGGTGATGAAGTGTATATCATTTTAAAATGTACATGTAGGGTTTGAAGTTTACACTTCGGACCACTCATAATCCATTTGGTGGACTTACTTAGCAAAAAGGATGCAGGATGTGCTATGCCAAGTGTGGCTAAATAGCAACACAAGTTTAAAAGGATTTTAGAGGTTTAGATATATGTTGAAGTAGATGTCTGGATGTAATAGTGCAGCTGCAGATTTCTTGTCAGATTGCCATTATCACAGATGGAAGTTTAAAGTGATGGGAAAAGTATGGAGGAGCAATGTGTAGTGAGTAGCATTTATGTTGTTTTTTTGTGAGTTTCTATCAGAGGACACCTGGAAGGATAAACTGGCGGTGGATGCTCATTTGTGCAGTGCCTGCATATATGTGAGTGAAGGTTAGCCGTGTTAGAGCGCTTAACCCCTAGAGGAAGGTGGCAGATAAAGTCATAGTTCAGAAAGGAATTAACAGTTGGTTGAAATTATTGGTAGTGCCTACAAGGCTAAAAGAAATGGTATTAGAGCTTGCCCATGAGTGCTATATTGGTATATGAGGAATCAACAATTAATCGACGAGGACTTTTTGATTATGATATGAGGATGTGCATCCCTTTTGTGTTGAGTGATAAGATACAAGTCACAATCCTTGTTCCTATTAGATTTTGGTGTAAATTTGCACTGGACATTTCTGGTCCTTTTATTCTAAGCAGCCTGAATTTAGGTTGGTTGACAATGTCTCAACAAAAACATTATTTAAATGTATGAGGGACATCTTTATCCGAAAAGGGTACCATGAGGAGTTCATGATATAAAGTGGTCCCCCAAATGGTGGCCAGAAGATTGAAGGATTTTTTCAACATTAAATCAGATGTAAGGCACACCAAGACATCCTTGTACCACCCTATGTGTAGTGGGCTCATCGAGTGTTCCAACAAAGTGATGAAGAAGCTGTTTCAACTGCTTAATGTGAGTGTTACCAACTGGAAGGCAGGTCTAAGGAAAATGTTACGGGCTGTCTGCACTCTTCCCCTTGTGAGAATATGAATAACACGGGATGCTGAAGTATTAATGAATACAGGATTGGCAGATAATAGCAAGATGGAATCTGATAAATTCCGAGGGGTATGTAATGACAGGAAGGTGGCTCTGCATAAATATAGAGGAAAGGAAAGGATGTGGTCAGTGGGAGCAAGAGAGGTTAAGGATGATTGAACACAATGTATAGTTTTGGAACGGCATGATGTTTTTTAAACTGTGTTGATGTCGGACGTGAAGGACAATGTACTATTGGATAATGATAAAGCATTGCACAAGACTAAGCTGTCAGTTGTGCCTGTAGGAATGAAGTGTGAGGTCCGCCAAAAATGTAGTGTGAATGAAGAAGAGAGATATGATTGTAAGATATAGTACCTCAGGACTCACTGTTGGTATGCGCAAAGAGAGAGACTAATAGGTGCTGTATCATGTGTAGTGACTGTGTAATTGGCAGAGTGTGACGTATAAAAATATGAACTAAATATTCAACTCTTAAAACAGTTATGTTTTACATTGTTCTGATTTCAGTTCTGTTATATTTCCTTGTGGTTATTATATATTTTTGTCTTGAGGGTCAAAGGGAGGAGGAACTATTGGGATTGTTCTGGTTATGGGTAAAATGTGCTACCTATGATCTTTCCAGACTCCGATGATTTACAGCTAATGTTCTAGTACTGGTAGTTGCACCCTAGGGGTTAAAGCTTGTGGACCTGTGTCTATATATGTGCTAAATAAATTTTTCCAGCTTCATATGGCATTTAAGCATCTTTTGGGGGTATCTATTTAGGGGACTGAAGTTCGGAGGGTAGGCTGGGGCTGCAGGCAGGAGCCCTTTGAATCAGAAATATTGCAGGAAGTCTGACTAGGGTAGTGTACCACTGGTTGGGGTTTTCAACACAAAAGAGGAGAGAGCTCCCAAACATTGACAGTCCATTCCCAGTCCTGACTAGAACATAGTGGGAATGTTTAGAAGCTTAGCCTTCATGAAGCTTGTATCTTTTTAAAAACTCGGAGAAATTGCAGATCAGCCAGCTTAATCTACCCCTAGTACTTTTTCAGAAATCAAGTCATTATACTTTTAAAGAAGGTTTATCTGTTTCACCTACTGCTGATAGTTTCGTTTAAAAAATGCATTGTAAGAAACTACTCAGGCAAGAGGATTTGGATTATAATAGTCTGGTGAGGTTTTAGACTCAGGATATGTGCGATCGTCTTTTTTACTAGGTTGTTATATCACTCTTAAAAAGTCAAGAAAAAGCTGTTGCAGATGGATGACTTAAATGACCGAGCACAAACCTTGTTTAGGGTAGAAAGGATCTGTTATAGAAAAAATGTGCTCTCCTACTTCTGATGTAATACATCCTGAAGCACCCAGTATGATTCCATTACAGAAAACTAATATCCTGAATCTCCAAGCAGGCTCTGTATATTTTATTCCATTAGGTTTGTCAAAAGTACTCGACTATGCATGAGATGGAGCAAACTGAAATGTCTACCCTTTTGACATTGGGCACTACCACCCCTATGGTGGGCCATGACTTGACCGATACCTGGTGGCAAACGAGTTGGAGAGTAAAGACCACTGCATCAACCCTCTAGGTGAGAGACATGCCTTCTGGCCGTCCTGATACATCCTCATAGTTGGTCATACACGTGGTGTTTTTAGTGTGATTCACAAATATCTCGATGGAGTAGGAAAAGATTCTTTGTATTTACCCCCACTGATTTAAGACCAGTCTGAGAAGGGCACTTTGGGGTCTGCAAAGAAGTATCAATGCAACAGCTGATTAAAGGAGGTGAATTGAGCGCCCATCTCTCCCCACATCAATCTTCTCTGGCAGAGGTGGATTGAAAGGGAGCAACAAGTGCAGATTGTTAACCATAAACATGGGACCAGAACTCTGAGAACATTAAGGAAATATCACTTCCAAGTGATTGAACTGAACTTTAAGCAAGATGCCCCTGCACTCAGTTGACTGCCCCAAAACCTCAAGTGTGCCCGCTCTCAGTGGTGGGCATTGGCCCTTGATTGGAACTCTCAGAGGATAGCAGCAAGACCTGAGAGGAAAGGAATTGTGTTCTCCTTGACTTCCAGTAGGAATTGTGCACCCAAATATGGCAACAGAGAGAGTAAAATTGCCAATACACCCTCCCAAATCACAAATTGACTTGAAGACCTGAGGAAAATGAATGCATTGCTACTGTCTGGAAATGAGGAGGTAAACTTCCGAGAACCTGCCTTACCTTTTAGAGCAAGCAAGGCCCGGCTGGTGGTGTGCTGTCTTGCAGAGCAATGACTGAGGTATGGAGGGCTGCCATGACCAGAGATTTGTGTTGTTGTCCAGTCCAACCCACAAAATAGAGCTCCTGCATACATATGATGGGAAACAGAAGCAAACCCTCCTTGTACCAACTTCTAGGAGTGAGAAAAGTCCAAAGTATGACTGAACTGGTTGGGCTGCGCAGCCTATTCAAAGTGCTCTTTCCACCCCAAAAACAGTGTGCCACTTATGAGTCAATTAAAGGCATTTGTCAAAAACTTCGGGTGATTCCCTGGAGGCTTCACTGCTGTCTCAAGCCTGAGACCTGCACACACCTCCCTCCATTTATAAATAAGTATTAGGTTGTGATGTGCCATCCTTTATTATGATGTACGGCTGCAGCTGGAATGTCAAACAGACCAAGACATTGTCCTGCCAACCACAAAGTCTTTGCCTGCTTTCCGGCTGACTACTGCCAGGAGAGAACTCTGAGTATGTGCATTTGAATGAATGTAAGCACTTGAATCCGTCAAGGCTCTCTCCCATGCCCACTATAAACAATACACGACCCGTGCAAAAATAACTTCTGAGTGTGCCTTGCAGGCCTGACCCTTTATCTGAACTACACCCTTACTATGTCAAACCTTGCACTAGTAAATAGTAGTAATGCTGTAGGTTCCCCCTACATACCTGGAAGAGCCAGACAGTTCAAATTGCTTATGTCAAATGCAACTTACCGCATTACCCAGTAAAGGCATTTTACTATGCTAGTAAGCTTTTAAACTAACATTAAAGTCCTCTTACACTGCATTACATTACATTTATTGTGTACCACTGCAATCTTAACTGTACCTGATTTTTCTAGTTCCACCCCTGCTTGAAAGAGTAAGTCCTGACCACTCGCTATCACTGCTATCAAGCCTAAAAGGAAGGCTATTGACATGCAGTGAGCTTGCAAAATCATCTGGTTCCTGAGGTACCAGGGTCAAAAGGCAATATCTTTACAATGTGTAATGTTTCCCCAAGTTCCCTAAGCACTAGGGAACTTGCATGGCAAATTGCAATCAATTCTTCTGCCTGTGTAGTTATGGAAGACTTCGCAGAATGTGTCTAATGGAACTGTATCATGCCACACTTACTCTGTGGTAATCTAATACTTTAACTAATCGTTAGAAAATGCCATATCTCAAGGAAGAGCTCCCCATTGCAAAAATTCGCAAGAATCCACAACAATCACTGGTACAGTCCATTGTCAAGATTTCAGCCACCTAGAAGCACACCATTTGCTTAAAGAACATTCCTGCAATTCTGATTTGCTACATCTTTTTGCCATAGACAAAATTGAACTACATTTATGCATTGGGAATTTTAGGAGAATCTCAATCAAAAAGAATTTGGGTTATATGGTATAATTGAGCTGCAAAACAAAAGTCTCATTGGTCTCAACCAGGATGAGGAGTGATGTGCATATTTAAATTTAATATTGTTTTAAGGTGTTGAGGGTATCTCTACATTAACAGTGCTCATCATTTTAAGTTGTGTAACCTGCAACACTGTCAATGACTTTCTTTTCCCTTCTTCGTGTATGACAATGTCTAGATCTAACATGCTTGGGTAATTAATATTATTATTATTATTATTATTATTATTATTATTATTATTATTATTATTATTATGCTATCATTAATAAGGGCATGACCTTGCAGTTGGGCAAGAAATCATCAACTAATAAAGGTGAACCAGTAGCTCACCTCATCAATTATAGAAATAAATAAATATATTATTAAGTTCATCCAGCCAAAGCTTCTATCTTTTTCATAATGAATCCACCCATGTATGTCACTCTTAGGTCTAGAACAGAGGTCTTCAAACTTTTTGATGCCGAGACCCCTTTGTAAAACCTTTTTAGGCTTAAGGACCCCCTTCCAACAAAAGTTTCTAGAAACTGGTACTCCTCATCATCAACAACTATCGACAACCATTAATGCGCCTGTTAGACCTCATCACATCTATCCATCCATCATTCATCCACCCACACTTTCACACATCCATCCATCCATCCATCCTTCATCCATCCACCCTTTTATCCTTCCATCCATACATCCATCCTTCATCCATCCACCCTTTCATTCTTCCATCCATCCTTTACCCATCCACCCTTCCATACATCCATACACCCACCTTTTCACACATCTATCCATCATTCATCCATGCAACCTTTTATCCATCCATACATCCATCCTTCATCCATCCACCCTTTCATCCTTCCATCCATACATCCATCCTTTACCCATCCACCCTTCCATCCATCCATCCACCCATCTTTTCACACATCCATCCATCATTCATCCATGCAACCTTTTTATCCATCCATACATCCATCCTTCATCCATCCACCCTTTCATCCTTCCATCCATACATCCATCCTTCATCCATCCACCCTTTCATCCATACATCCATCCTTCATCCACCCACCCTTTCATACATCCATCCACCAATCATTCATCCACCCACCTTTTCACACATCCATCCATCATGATCCATGCAACCTTTTATCCATACATACATCCATCCTTCATCCATCTACCCTTTCATCCTTCCATCCATACATACATCCTTCATCTATCCACCCTTTCATCCATCCATTCACCCATCTTTCATCCACCCACCTTTTCGCACATTCATCCATCCATCAATTATCCATGCAACATTTTATCCATCCATACATCCATCCTTCATCCATCTACCCTTTCATCCTTCCATCCATACATACATCCTTCATCCACCCTTTCATCCATCCATCCATCCTTCATCCATCCACCCTGTCATCCATCCATCCACTGATCATTCATCCACCCACCTTTTCACACATCCATCCATCCATCCTTCATCCATCCACCCTTTCATCCTTCCATCCATCCATCCTTCATCCGTCCACCCTTTCATCCTTCCATCCATCCATCCATCCTTCATCCGTCCACCCTTTCATCCTTCCATCCATACATCCATACATCCATCCATCCACTCTTTCATTCTTCCATCCATACATTCATCCTTCATCCATCCACCCTTTTATCCATCCATCCACCCATCATTCATCCACCCACCTTTCTTTTCTGTGCCTCTCTCATGGGGTGGGGGGAGGGAAACAGTATCTCTCTGCGTCTTCTTCCTTCTTCTCTCATGAGAGGGCACCTCTGTGCCTCCCTGCTGGGGGCGGGGGCAGACAGGCTGTAACAACATCTCACCATGAAGAACAGACTCTGGCACATTTCTCGGGCACAGGCGCCAGGTATGAGGGCTCGTGGGACTTGAACCAATGATTTATGGGACGTGTCAGAGAGGGGGGGTCGGAGGAGAGGACCTTTCATGTGCTTTAAAGGCGGGACCCACAGCTCCAGGCACTCAACGTCCATTGAACTCAAAGGGCTACAGCCTCCTCCCCCAGCCACCCCCCCTTGTATATGTGAGCCCGGCTGACCCGCTGTTTGGAAACTTGCTGTTCCGAGTGGACTGTGACTTTGTGCTCGTGACGGGACCGTGTGGCTGCAGGTATTGAGTGCCTGTGTATCCTCGCTACCTTTATAATTATTGGCTCTTTGACGTTATCGTATATTTTAAGAATGGAAGACAACTTCACAAGGCCTCTTTGGCCATTGTTGGCTAGGCGGCAGTTGGATAGGTCCATGCCAGCCGTGTGCTTTTCCAAGAGAGCTCATACTCCATTCAGAAATATTGAATCCCCTGTCCTGATGAAGCCAAAAGGATTCTCTGGCTAAAACGCGACCGCGCCAGCGTCGACATTTACAAAGGAGTCCCACCATTTACAGTTGTGAGAATGAAGTAAAGCGCCACTTTAATGGTTTTTGAGGTGTTATTCCTCAGGCGCAATAGGGACTACCTTATAGTGTACTGCTCTGAATTAAGCGTGTACACTCTGTTTGTTTTGCTCTCAGTAGGGGAACCAATTATTGATCTAGTGGTCTTTGATATCTGTATATGTTTTATGTTGTATATGTTGTATATATTGTATAGATGTAGTGTATCATATATATGAGTGTGATTTAAATGTTTATGTAATGAAGTTTTCATTGTGTATATTTGATAACTTTATATGCATTCGTTTGTTGTGACTATACTGTGTTTTTTCCCGTCACTTGAAACGTACACAAGTTGTAAGAGTAGAAATTAATTTGTTATAAATAACAATTAGGACTAGCAGGGTAATTAATTGTACTCTGGCTGTAAATAAATGTTTGATTGATCCCTCTATACTGTTTACTTTTGATTCTACATCGTTGATGTTTATTGCTCAGGTAGATGAGGGTAATCTGGGCTTGACCCCTGTTATATATATACCTGTTCAGGGACACACATGTTACTGAGGCTTTGATGTTTTTCCCCCCCTCGGTGTGAATTAGGCCTACGCCGTGAGCACCCTCAATCAGCCTGACGCCACTAAGGCAAACCACACAGGAACTGCACGCTTTGACAGAATCTGAGACCCACTTCCCAGGACTCCACGACCCCCCTGGGGGTCGCGCCGTACAGATTGAAGACCTCTGGTCTAGAAGATGGAGAGTGTCTAAATGTAGCACCTAAAGAAAAGAAAAGGAGGTATAGAGAAGACGGGCTGGCAACACTAAACTTGCTGTAATTGATTTTGTTTTCAGCTTGAAATTCAGTACCTTCTTGACTCCTCTCAATACATTAACATAATTTCATTTGGATGCTAATAGGTTCTGCAGGAAGTGCCATAAAAAATAATAAAGGTTATCTGCCAGCTGCATAAATTTGCTTTATCTTTTTTAATGTTTTCATACAGCTTTTGTTAAGGAAAACTGTGTTATTGGGGATCTGCTAATCCAGGTACTGCCAATAGATTTATAAGAGGATTTCAGGTCAACCGTAAGACTCGTTTGTGGAGGGGCGTTGCGGGTTAAAAACATTTAGGAAGAAGTGTGGTGCAGTGGCTGCATAATCAGCTAGGGGGTGCAGAGAAAGAATATCAATTGAAAAATATCGACTTGCACAAATATTGAGTTGCAAATATCGTGGGCCAGAAATATCGACATACAGATTCTCGTGGTCAAGAATATTGATTTTAGGTAAGTAATATTGATGTTAAAAATATCGAAGTGCTTAATATCGTTTGCAAAAATATAGTTGTTAAAAATATTGTTTGTTTATTAATGTTATGTATTTTAGTATTTATTTCATGTGTATGATTTGTATGTTTTTTTAATATGAATTGTTTGTATTTTGTGTATTTGTACTCTGTGCTAAGACCTGTATGTTAAAACAGTGCACCCCCAGCCACCATTTTGTGTTCACAAGCCAGTGAAACCAGCCCCCCTGCCCCCCCCCCCCAGCAACAGGGATATTCTACATCAGAGGGTGCTTCTGTGAGCTGTTTAAACTGTATTTACGGGGGACTGTGCACTTCGTTTTTTGGCCAGGAGAGGGAGTAAAGTTTTATTCAGACAGTAATGTTAGATTTCAAGTTAGTGAGGCCTTTACCTGCAGAAGTCCGAAGTGTGGATTGAGCCTGTCTGTCTCCTAGGAGATTCTGAACAGGAGACGCAGTTTCCAACTCCCTGGCCAGCAAACCTTGTCTGAGGTCGCTGGGACCTTATATGGTCTGCTAGTGGTTGGTACATGTATACTCTGATTGGTGGTTGTATCTGATGTTTCTATTGGATTAGGGTTAGTGTCCTCATTGGTTGGGTATTTGAGTGTTCTGATTGGTTTCTGGGTCTGTGATTCAATCAATGTAGGCTTGGGACTAGGGCTAGGGTTAGGATTTCTATTGGAATTAGGGACTAGGGTTTCCTGTGTTATTGATTGTTGGGACTAGGGTGGGACTAGGGCTAGGGTTAGACCTTTAATTGGAAGTAGCGATTAGGGCTTCTGGTGTGATTGGTTGCTGGACTGGTTGTGGGACTAGGAGAAGGGTTAGGCGTTCTATTGGAAGTAGGGACTAGGGCTTCCTGTGCCATTGGTTGCTTGGACTTGGGGTGGGCTACTGGTAGGGCAATGGCCTCTATTGGACGTAAAGATCAAGGTTTTTGAACTGATTGGATGCTTGGACTAGGGCTATTGGTTGTAAGGTCCTGGTCTCCTATTGGTTCTAGATTTTTAGGTGTAGTGTTGTGATTAGATAATGTTAGGGCTAGGGTTCCCATTGGCTGAAGGGGTCACCCATAACACTACTATGATCCCCAAAATAACCCTTTCTAGACTCTCCCCTACTCTACCCCTCCTTGCATCATCTGACACCTCTTTTACTATACCGATCCCCCAAAACAAACCTTTCTAAACTTTTCCCTCTTTTCTACCCCTCCTCAACCCTTCTCAATCCTAATAACTGACTAACATATCCACCACTGAAATTACATTTATATTTCACCATATTAATTCACCACTAATCCTTCATGGGCTTCCTGAATAGCGTGCTTCAACACCCCATCAGCGGTAACAAGCGCTATGTAAATACAACCCTTTTTTCCTCCTCCAGCCTTCTGCTATCATTCCAAATCCAAATAACTGACTAACCTATCCACCACTTAAAATGTACTTGCATGTTTCACTATACTAATTCAACACTAATCCTCTATGGGTCCCGGAGTAGCGTGCTACCCGCCGAAAAAAGAACTTTGACGCCTCGTCAGGGTTAGTAAGCGATATATAAATGCAATTACAATACAATACAATATAATTTGTGTTAAATTTGTAGTAGTTATTAAAAAGAATTCTTGAAATTTTGCGTTTTTAGTTCCGTAGTGGTTTGTGGGTTTATAAGGGAATAGGGTGGGAAGTAATCTAATTATATAAAATGTATTGATTATTGTTTTAGTGCTAAATATGTAAAGTAATTTCATATTAATGGTTTAATGGTTGCTAATTAATTTTAATTACTCAATTGGTAATTAATTATGGTAATTGTGTAATTAATTTAAGGTGTGGGTTGTGGTGTTTATAGGTGTTAAGGTGTGGGAAGTTATTTATTTTTAATTGATGAATTAATAATTGGCTGTTAATTTGAATTAAATAATTGGTCATTAATTATGTTAATTGCGTTATTATTGTTAGGTGTGTGTTGTGGTGTTTATCTGTGTTAAGGGTAGGAAGTCATTTATTTTTAATTGATGAATTAATAATTGGATGTTAATTAATTTTAATTAATCAATTGGTAATTAATTATGGTAATTGTGTAATTAATTTTAGGTGTTTATTTTGGTGTTTATAGGAGTAAATGGTGGGAAGTAATTGTAATTAATTAATGAATATATAGTTGTTACGTAATGTTAATCATTTGATATGTATTTTGGGTAATTATTTATTTTTTTGCCTGGTGTTTTTACTTTTAAAGGTGGTAAAGGGTGGGTATTAAATACATTTCAATTACCTTATTATTAGTTGTTAATAGAAATAGTTTTTAAGTTATGAATAAGTTTTAATTGTGTTTTATTAGTTTAGAGTTTAATTTAGGTGCGTATTGTGGATATCATAGTGTTAAAGTGTGTGTAGTCAATTAATGTTTATTTGTTTTTATTTATTAACAATATTTATTAGATTGATTATTAATTATGTTAGTTTTGGAGAAAATTTAATTAGAAATGTTGAAGTCTTTTGTTATTAAATATTTTCTAGTTTAAACGAATGTTATTTTATGGATCTATTTTATATTATATATTATTTGTAGGTTTTTATATGTAATTAATATTATAATATTTACATTTTTTATATATTTATTATATTTTATTTTTCATTCTAAATATTGGTTTTTATTGATTTTTTATAATTATAATTATAATTTATGTTTTTTATTTGTGTTGTAACTGAGTTTGAATAGTAATTTTTGTCTCTTCACTATCGAACACTTTCCCTTCTGTTGCAGTCACTGAAGTGGGAATAGTAATTTTTACCCCGCCGCTATCCAACACTTTCCCTACTGTTGCACTCACTGGAGTGGGAATAGTAATTTTTACCTTTCTGGTATCCAACACTTTCCCTACTGTTGCACTAACTGGAGTTGGTATAGTAAATTTAATTATTTTGCTATTCAACACTTTCCCTACTGATGTACTGATTGTTTTGGGAAATGTAAGTTTAAATATTTTTTAATAGTTTAATGTCTTAAATTATTGTAGAATTTTTTTTATATTTTGAATTTTTGATATCTATATAGTGTAATTTTAAATAATGTTCAAGTTTGTTCAATATATTAAAGATAATGGTTTATTAATTATTTTAAAGTAAATATATATGTCTTAATTATTATGTTTGTGTGTTTATTTATTTTATTACGTTTATTTGTTATATTTTGTTAAAATGTATAATAAAGTCCATTTATTTTGTAAAAATTAATATTAATATATGTAATATATATTATTGTATTTTATATATCTATTTAAATTAATATTTGTACAGTCTTTGTCATTGATATTCTCTCAACCAGTGAACAAGAGCTTTACATGCTTGAAACGCGTTTGGCGATCACGCAGCATGAGATGGATGGCTGGCTGAAGGGTCTGCTGCCAGCGGTTGTGTGCGTGACCCCTTCTTTGTGTGACCTCCTCATTCTGGGCAACTGGTGTTTTTATATATATATACATATATATTCACTGAAAAAACCATAGGTTTCAGGAGTTATATAGTTAGGAATTAGCTTTTAAAAAACCTTTGAAATTCACTCAAAAAACTATAGATTTTAATCAATCAATCAATCAATCACAGCATTTGTATAGCGCACTACTCACCCGGAGGGTCTCAAGGCGCTAGGGGAGAGGGGGTCCGCTACTGCTCGAACAGCCAGGTCTTGAGCTGCTTCCTGAAGGCGAGGTGGTCCTGGGTCAGGCGTATGTGGGTCGGGAGGGAGTTCCAGGTCTTGGCGGCGAGGTAGGAGAAGGACCTTCCCCCTGTGGTGGCTCTTCGGATGAGGGGGACGGCTGGCGAGGGCGTGGCTGGTCGATTGAAGCTGGCGTTTGGGAGCGTAGAAGTTGAGGCGGCTGTTGAGGTATCCTGGGCCTTGGTTGTGCAGGGCTTTGTGTGCGTGGGTGAGGAGACGGAAGGTGATTCGCTTGTTGACCGGGAGCCAGTGCAGGTCTCTCAGGTGTCCGGGGATGTGGCTGCGGCGGGGGATGTCCAGGATGAGTCGTGCTGAGGCGTTCTGGATCCGCTGGAGTCTCTTCTGGAGTTTGGCGGTGGTTCCAGCGTAGAGGGCGTTGCCGTAGTCCAGGCGGCTGGTGACGAGGGCCTGGGTGACCGTCTTCCTGGTCTCGGTGGGGATCCACCTGAAGATCTTGCGTAGCATGCGTAGGATATTGAAGCACGATGAGGAGACGGCTTTGACTTGTCTGGTCATGGTGAGGGAGGAGTCCAGGATGAAGCCCAGGTTGCGTGCATGGTCTGTTGGTTTGGGTGCGCTGCCTAGGGCGGGGGGCCACCAGGAGTCGTCCCAGGCGGAGGGTGAGGATCCCAGGATGAGGACTTCCGTCTTGTCAGAGTTCAGTTTCAGGCGGCTGTTCTTCATCCATTCGGCTACCTCTTTCATCCCTTCGTGTAGGTTGGCTCTGGCGGTGGCGGGGTCGTTGGTGAGGGAGAGGATCAGCTGGGTGTCGTCGGCGTAGGAGATGATGTTGAGGTTGTGCTGGCGTGCGATGGCTGCGAGGGGACTCATGTAGACGTTGAAGAGGGTTGGGCTGAGCGAGGAGCCTTGAGGGACGCCGCAGATGATTTCGGTGGCTTCTGATCTGAACGGGGGGAGGCGGACTCTCTGTGTCCTTCCGGCGAGGATGGAGATGATCCACTCCAGTGCCTTCTCCTGGATTCCGACGTGGCTGAGGCGCTGTACTAGGGTGCGGTGGCAGACTGTGTCGAAGGCCGTGGAGAGGTCTAGGAGGATGAGGGCCGCTGTTTCTCCGTTGTCGAGCAGGGCTCGGATGTCATCGGTTGCTGCGATCAGGGCGGTCTCGGTGCTGTGGTTGGCCCGGAAGCCAGACTGCGAGAGGTCGAGGGATCCGTTCGTCTCGAGGAAGGCGGCCAGCTGTTTGTTGACGGTCTTCTCAATGACTTTTGCGGGAAACGGGAGCAGCGAGATGGGTCGGTAGTTCTTGAGGTCGGTGGGGTCGGCTGATGGCTTCTTCAGCAGGGAGCTGAGTTCGGCGTGCTTCCAGCTCTCCGGGAAGGTGGCGGTGTTGAAGGAGGTGTTGATGATGTCCCGCAGGTGGGGTGCGATGATAGCGTCAGCCTTGTTGAAGACGTGGTGGGGGCAGGGGTCGGTTGGAGATCCGGAGTGGATGGAGTTCATCGTGCGGATGGTGTCTTCGGTGCTGATCGGGGTCCAGGCGCGGAGGGTGGTGGTGGGGGGCGGTGGTTCGGTTGTGGCGTGCGTCGGTTGAGTACTGAAGCTGTTGTGTATGTCCGCGATCTTGTTGTGGAAGTAGGAGGCGAGGGAGTTGCAGAGGTCTTGCGAAGGGGTGCTGTCGTTGTTTTCGGCGTTGGGGTTGGAGAGCTCTTTAACGATGTTGAAGAGTTCCTTGCTGTTGTGTGCGTTGTTGTCCAGTCGTTCTTTGAATGCAGTCTTCTTGGTGGTGCGAATCAGTTGGTGGTGTTTTCGGGTGGCGAGCTTGAGGGCAGTCATGTTGTCCGTGGTGGGGTCTCTGCGCCAGGCGTTCTCAAGGGCTCTGCAGTTCTTCTTGGAGTACTTGAGTTCGTCGGTGAACCAAGGGGCTTTGTTGCTGCCGGGTCTACTAGGGGGGGTCCTCAGAGGGGCGAGGTCGTCCGCGCAATCGCTGATCCACTTCGTGAGGTTGGTGGCCGCTTGGCTGGGGTTCGTTGCGCTGGTGGGTGGGCTCTTGTTCAGGGAAGTTGCGAGCTGTTCGGCTGTGATCTTGTTCCAGCTTCTGCGTGCAATCTGTTGTTGGTGGTGGTGGATCGCGGTCCTTCTGAAGCTGAAGTGGACGCAGCTGTGGTCCGTCCAGTGGAGTCCGGTGGCGTGGCTGAAGGCGATGTCCTTGCTGGATGAGAAGATGGGGTCGAGTGTGTGTCCGGCGTAGTGGGTGGGGGTGGTCACCAGTTGCTTGAGACCGAGGTTGGCGAGGTTGTCCAGCAGGGTGGTGGTGTTGCGGTCGTTGTTGTTCTCCAGGTGGAAGTTGAGGTCCCCGAGGAGGATGTAGTCAGCGGAGGGGAGGGCATGCGGGGTGATGAAGTCGGCGATGTCCTGGCGATGTCCTGGCGATGTAGTGGTGTTACCCGCAATCCACTGCTGATGATGTCACATATTAGATCATTCATGACATGGTCAGTGACATCACTGATGACATCTCAAATGACATCACTGATGACATCACTGATGACATCATCCAGTGAATGTGGTTTGCTTCGTTATTTAAATATGCATTATATTTATAGCAATTTGCATTGAAGAATAAGTGGATATATATAAATAAATATTTGGATGGAGGATTTAGTAGCAGTGTAATTGACTGTTTACTTGACCAATTAATAATGTCTCACTAAATATAGTGGATAGTGACTAAACTGTGTGAATATCTGTATCACTTTGTCAGTTGTTGTGTAAACTGATTCTACAGTTGGTTACTAGCTATGTGATAGTCTATATTAGTTATTGATTAGTTAACTGAGTATTTGTATGGGAGTGTGAAAGTGTGTGTGGTTCGGTGGGGGGTGTGTGACTGTCCAAAGATGTGTGAATAGTTGATTCAGTAGATATATGAAGTTAAAACTACATGTTCTAACAGTTGTTTGGGTGAGTGAATATCTTTATGGGTGTGGTGATGAGCAAATATATTTCTCAATGGTACAGGTCCAACACACTAGAAAAATAAAAGGCAGTGTATGTGTCAGTTGTTGTATATAAATAAGTATACATAAGACACAATGATTGTGTGAGTGACTGTATGGATAACTGTATACTTGTAATAATGATTTTATAATTCACTAAGTATGACTTACTATCTAAATGAATAGAAGAAGTGGTGTTTGTATAAGTGTTTTGCTAAGTAAATATGTAAGTATGATCCATTGTTTGCATAAGTGCGTAGGATGACTTCATATGTGAATAGGATGCGTGCTGTTGTTTAATGTCGATATAGATGTATAAGTATTTTTGATAGTGTTCTATTGTTCATTGACAGCATGTATGAGTGAATCCATAGGTAAGTGATTAGATGTGTGTATACATCTATGAATCACTGAGTGGATTTTTAGATACTTGTATTGCTGTGACAATGGATTTAAATATGATACTCTGTAAGAGTGATGAAAAATTGTAATAGTGTATGAAAAGGTGTATGTGATTGTCACGTGGATGATGTCATCAGTGATGTCATCAGTGATGTCATTTGAGATGTCATCAGTGATGTCACTGACCATGTCGTGAATGATCTAATATGTGACATCATCAGCAGTGGATTGCGGGTGCGCGAAATATAGTTAGTACAACTAACTATATAGGAGCAATTTCAATGATTTTGTATGAGTAAAATGTCCAGCTAACTATAACACCACTAAAACTTATAGTTTTTTGAGTGAATTTCAAAGGTTTTTAAAAAGCTAATTCCTAACTATATAACTCCTGAAACCTATGGTTTTTTCAGTGAATTTCAAAGGTTTTTTAAATGCTAATTCCTAACTATATAAGGCCTGAAACCTATGGATTTTTCAGTGAATTCGCAAGGTTTTTTAAATGCTAATTCCTAACTATATAAGGCCTGAAACCTATGGTTTTTTCATTGAATTCGCAAGGTTTTTAAATGCTAATTCTATTAGCAGATAACGTTTTTATATATTAAAACGTTTTTTAAATCTCAAATGCCTGCTTTGCTAACAGAGTTTTTAAGCACAGGCTCTTTTGTCTCTGGTGGCCATCTTGGGAGACTGCATATCAGAATTTTTTTAATGAAATATAAGAGGATTTGAGAAGTCACTCAAAATGTGCCCTAATTTTTCTTTCTTCAGCGCTAATCATAATTTCTATGGCAAAATGAACCCCCTCATTTTGTTCCTTTGCAAATTAAATGTTTTAAGTGTTAACACTTTATTCCAATCAAGATGACTTCAGGTGTGCCATACTTTTGTCATAAGTAAGACTGTTAGCGCTCTAGTTGTTCTTTAGAACACTCTGGGACATTCTGTCATTGGGCTATAGTTGGGCTACATCTGGCTGATATTTGGGCTACATTTGTTTTTTTGTCTCTGGTGGTCATCTTTGGGCTACATTGGGCTACATTGGGCTACATTGGGCTACATTTGTGCTCTAACATATATATAGCCCAATGTAGCCCAATATATATTTTTTCAAAGTTAATTTTCGTAAAAACCACTGGAGCACATATCTTGAGACATAGCAAAGGCACATCTGGCTACCAGTCCCTACAATTTTGCCAAGTTTGGTGGAAAACCATTCAGCCGTTCGGGCTAAAAGTGAGTCGAACCGTCCTATGGAAAACTCAATGTTAAAAACACGTTTTGGGACCCCCCTTTTTTCTCGGCCCCCGCTTGACGAAACCCCCCCCAACTTTCAGGGGACGCTCAGAAACAAAATGTGCCATTTTCCTAAAAAATTTCAGCCAATTCCAGTCATCAACGCCAAAGTTATTCAACATAGAATTTTCAGAAATCCCTTTATATATATATATATATATATATATATATATATATATATACTAAAAGTACACCATAGCTAATCTTTTTTTTTTTTTTTTTTTTTTTTTTTTTTTTTTAAAAACCTTTATTTGAGCAAGCAGAAATGTACAAGGATGGGCCTACAACCACACGGGCCAGCCGCTAAAAAGGAGGAGAGACATATCACATAAGCCCGCAGAGGTAACCGTCAATCAACAATGCAATACTCCACATTATATACAGGACCAAAACAGGTTTTATATAAATGAAAGAACAAACATACAAAAAGGCGAGAGTGTATCACTGAAGGTCAGCCCAAGGGACGCAAGGGGGGGACAGCAACGGAGGTGCAATAATAATATCCTAAGCACTAAGGAGCATGGAGCGGGGGGGAGGGAGGGGGGCAGAGACCAGGAAGAAGAAGGGGGGAAGAGCCGGTGACACCAGCTCAGTCCCTATATGAAGATTCCGGGAACGCCAGCCTAGGGAGATAGAGTAGTCTCGACAGTGTCCTCAAGGGGAGGAGTACAAATGTCGCCACGGTATTCATTCCATTGACCCCACACCTTCACCCATGCCCTGGGTCTACCCCTGGCCACATAAACAGTTTTCTCACGGAACATGGACCAATCCATATTATCCTCCCATTGCGAGAGGGCAGGGGGCCTAGAGGCCCC
The DNA here is from genome assembly GCF_964261635.1 of Lissotriton helveticus. Classification (NCBI taxonomy): domain Eukaryota; kingdom Metazoa; phylum Chordata; class Amphibia; order Caudata; family Salamandridae; genus Lissotriton; species Lissotriton helveticus. Next base: position 791,508,095 of record NC_136063.1, on the reverse strand, counting down.
CCAGAGTTGCGCAATATCTCGCTTCGCGATCATATAGCCCAGGGTGGCCCATCTAGTCTGAGCCACCGAATAGTCCGTGGGCTCCCAAACATTCAAAAGACAGCGACGAGGTTCCGGTCGCAAGGATATCCCCGTCACCACAGTCATCAGATCAAGCACGGCTACCCAATAAGCAGCCACCATCGGGCACTCCCAAAGAATATGCAGAAAAGTGGCACGCAAACCACATCCACGCTTACACAGTCCATCGGAGGAAAAGCCCATCACCATCAGTCGCGGTCCCGTCACGTACACCCGATGAAGGATCTTCAATTGGACCAAACGGAGTCGAGCCGGTATAGCCACCTCCTTCGGAGAGGAGAGGGCCGATTGCCAATCCTCATCATCAAGTTCCAACCCATCTCCCATCCACTGTTCCCGAAGCCGGGCCAATAAGTCAGTCCGATTGTTAATCAACTTTTTATAAATCAGGGAGATAGTGCCATCAGGAAGATGTCCGTCAAGGATACGGTCTTCAAGAGGGGAAGAGTCAGGCGGAATCTCACCAGGAGCAAACACCGAAACCAAAGCGTGCCTGATCTGTAAATAACGAAAGAATTCCCGACTACTCAGGCCGTAGTCAGCCTGGAGGGCCTGAAACGGGCGCACCGAACCCTTCGAATATACATCTCCCACTTTAGAGATCCCAATCAAGTCCCAACGGTCGAAACCCTTGGAAGACCAAAGACCGCCCAGACGTTCTGAAGCATAAAGCGGCGTCGCCAACGTCAAGCGATCCTCCCAGCCCAGGCTCACATTCGCAGCACGCCACACAGTCAAAGCAGTCAAAGTAGGTCCCACAAGATGGCGCCCAGCGGAGCGGGAATAGAGCACTCTATTAAAGTCACCTCCCGGAAGCTGAAGTTTATCCATCTCAAACGCCGGATTACGACCCGGAGAGAACATAGCGTGATTAATAGCGGACAGATGGGAAGCCCAGTAGTATCTCTTAATGTCGGGGAGCGCCATGCCCCCATCGTACCACGGGATGGAAAGTTTAGCGAGAGCAATGCGCGGTCGCCCATCCCAAATAAGTTGCCTCTGAAGGCTCTCAATCTCCCGAAAATAGGTCTTGGGGATAGGATCATAATAATTCTGGAGAGCGTAGAGAAACCGCGGTAGTGACATCATCTTAAACAGGGCCGCCCGACCCAGTGGAGACAGGGGAAGTTTGCGCCAGCGGGCAACGTCCAAACGGAGCCTAAGCAACGGGGGAAGGAGATTACGATCAAAACGAAGGGACGGATCCAAGGTAACGAACACCCCCAAGTATTTGAAGCCATCCCGGACCACCTGAAGAGGAAGTCTACTCGGCAACGGAGGCAAGATACCAGACAAAACGTATACACAGGATTTAGACCAGTTGATGACGAGGCCTGAGTTAGCGCCAAAGGACGCTAGAACGTCAAATAAAACAGATAGAGACTTGCGAGGGGAAGTAAGATACAAGAGGATGTCGTCCGCATAAAGCGAGACGCGGTCTTCAAAGTCCGGGGCCCAACGAATACCTTTAAGGGACGGTTCCCAACGGAGCCAGGCCGCCAACGGCTCAAGAGCGAGCGCGAACAACAGAGGGGACAAGGGGCAGCCCTGACGGGTACCCCTGCCCAAGGAAAAGGGGGCCGACACTCTACCGTTCACTACAACTTGCGCCAGAGGTTCCGCGTACAACAGCCTAACCCAGCTAACAAACTCGCACCCGAATCCGAATTTCTCAAGTGTCGCCCATAAATAGGGCCACTCCACAGTATCAAAGGCCATGGAGGCATCTAGGGACGCCAAAATGGCCGGTTCAGTCAAAAGCCCCGCCCTCGCCAGCGCGCCGTGAAGGCGACGTAAATTCAGAGCAGTGTTGCGATGCGGGATAAAGCCAGACTGATCCGGATGGACCAACTCTCCAAGAACCGAAAGGAGACGGGTCGCCAAAAGTTTAGCCAACACCTTAGGTTCAACGTTTAATAGGGATATGGGCCTATACGAGGAACAGAGGTCACGTGGTTTACCCTCTTTGGGAATGACGACGATTGTCGCCAGACGCTGATCATAGGGAAGCTTGTTCCGCTCACGAGATTCTAGAAACATGGCGCGGAGATACGGCGCCACCTTATCGGGGCATAACTTGTACAACTCAATAGGCAAACCGTTCGGGCCCAGTGCTTTGCCCGAACGGAGCGATCGAACTGCATTGGCTATCTCATCATTCGTAAAGGGGGAGTCCAAAGCAATACGGTCCAAGTCGGTGACACAGGGCAAAGCGATATCACGCAGAAGAAGGCGGGAGTCGTCAACATCCCTCACAGACACGGGAGCATATACCACACGGAAATATTCCGCAAAACGATCGACAATGGCGGTCGGGTCTATCACTTTCTCACCACTCGCAGACTGAATCACGGGCACCACACGATTAACCCTTTCTTTCTTGTCCAACCACGCTAGGAGTTTTCCCGCTTTGTCACCCACATCATACAATCTGCCCTGCTGCTCACGAAACATCACCTTTGCAGCGTCAGTGACCAGAGATTTATACGCAAACTGTTTGAGACTCAGGGCATGGAGTTTGTCAGGCGTGACACCAGATTCCAACTCGTCCTCCAAAGCAGAAATCTCCCCCTCAAGTTCCACCACCTCCTTCCTCCCTGCCCTCTTAGCTTCAACAATCAAGGAAAGGGCCTGTCCACGAATCACGGTTTTAAAAGCCTCCCACAGGGACACAGCCGAAGAGACCGACCCCTCATTCTCCAGGAAATATGAATCCATGGACTTGAGCAAGAGGGTACGAGTCTCAGGGGAGGAAAGATACCAAGGGTTAATGGGAGCCACTCGGCCCGCCGCCTCCACCCCAACCTCAAAACGAAGCCAGAGCGGCGAGTGATCAGAAATACCCCTCGGCAAGTGTAAAATCTCACGAACCGCCGATGATTGGGCTGCGGGCATCAGGAAATAATCCAGCCGGGACAGACTGCCATGGGCCCCAGAATGGAAGGTGTATTGGAGTTGAGTAGGATGCAACAGTCGCCAGCAGTCCACAAGGCCAAAGGTATCCAAAAACCCACCCAACCACTGCTGAGCCTGCGGGGTATCTCTAGGGGGATGGCGATCGTGAAGGCCGGAAAGCACCGAATTAAAATCACCGGCAAGAAAGAGAGTGCTATCAGGGAGATCCAACAGAACACGGCCCAAGTCAGTAAAAGTAGAGGCCTGCAAACCCGGGGGAACATAAACATTGAAGAGAGATAGGGTGCGGCCTTCATATCTACCCACCAGGACAGTATATCTCCCACGGTCATCATGAATCACCTCATCAATAGCCAAGGGGAGGGAGGTTCGAACAAGAATACCCACACCCCTAGATCCGGAGGTAAACCCTGAGTGCGCCACAAGGCGGTAGCCCCATCTATTCATCGCATAACAAACATTACCAATCAAATGGGTTTCTTGCATGAAAACAATGTCCGGTGACAAACGTCGAATACATTTTAAGACCACACTGCGCTTAATACGATCACCCAGGCCATTAACGTTCCAGGAAAGAAATTTCAACCCTCTACCCCCCATCCCAACCACCCGAGCCAAGACCCCTCGTCCATGAGCTAGACATCAGAAACAGCAGCAAACACAGGAGCAAATCGCCTTGAAAACAACACACAGAAAAGAAAAAACTTCCCAACCCCCCTCCCCCAAACTGAAGAGAAACACCCCCCACCCTGCACCCCTGCAAAAAGCTAAAGAGCCACCCCAACCTGCAGTGTGCCTGTCGCCCAAGAACCCCTATTCTACACAAAGACCCCGGAGGAGGAAAGGTCTCCGTTCCGTCCACCCCCCGACCTCAGCAAGAACAAAAATAACAAACGAAAAGACAGAATGATCGCAATGTAGAGGGACGCCGGCCAACACCCCTGAGAATGTATTCAAAATAAGACATAAGAGCCGAACAGTTAGATCTCCACACCACCTTCGGCACCGCCAGGGTGAGCGGCGGAGTCTGTCTCAGGAGGACGGTCAGGCAATGAGTCCAGCCAGTCATTAACAGCATCTGGCCGATCAAAGAAAAGGGTACGTTCATTGTATTCAACCCGGAGTCTAGTGGGAAAGAGCATGGCGTAACGTAGGCCCCGATCCCGGAGACGTTTCTTGGCACCACGAAACTCCATACGTTGTCTCTGAACCTGTTGGGAAAAGTCCGGGTAAAAGTTCACCGTAGCGTTCTCAAAGGCCACCGGGCCCTTCACCCGCGAGGCCTGCAGGATAGCGTCCCGGTCTCTATAATGAAAAAGCTTCGCTACAATGGGTCTCGGCGGGGCTCCCGGCTTGACTTTGCCCCCTGGAACACGATGTGCACGTTCCACCGTGAAAAATTTTGTGAGCCCAGAAGGGGCCAAATGGTTCAAGACCAAATCCTCAACCAGGAGATCCACCGAGTGGGGTTCAGGGTTTTCCGGTACACCAACCAGGCGAACATTGCAGCGACGCGCCCTATTTTCAAAGTCCTCCAGGCGACGGGTCATGAAGTCATTCCCCCGACGGAGATTTCCAATCTCAGTTTGGAGCTCCGAGACGTCATTCGTAAGGCTAGAGGATTTAATATCCAGTGACTGTACCCTCTCATTCGTCTTGCCGAGATCAGCACGAATCAGATTCACCTCAATAGCCACGGTGTCAAGTTTGTGGGCCAAGGCCTCGTACTGTAGGCCGATGGATTCTCTCACACCCGAGATGGCGCCCATGATATCCTGTAAGGAGGGCTCCGTCGATTCTTCCAAAATTCGTTCGGACGCAATACTAGAACCAGGCAGGGCAGCTCCGGGGGACCCCTTAGAATGGGTATAACGGTCCATGACATTCGATTGAACTGGAGCTCCGCGCAGAGGTGTTTTCGTCTTGCGCGTCTCTCTGTCCCCTCTGCCCGCCATTTTGAAGATGCGTCACAGGACGAGCCACCAGGTTCGACGGGCCCGACACCCAAAGTACAGGATCAAAAGTACATAAAAAGGGGGCACAACTCGGGTGGAGGTCGCCAAACCAGCAAATAGGTCACATGAAAGCCCAACAGCCGATCCGCCTCCAAGTCTCAGTCGCAACACGACATCCACAGCCGTGGCCCAAGTCGGAACAGAATCGAAACCGAAACCTAGGAAGGGGGGACCCACAAGGCCAGATCTCCTGCCGTTGTTGTTCAATTGCAGGACGGCTACAGTACCGCACCCCGTCCCGGGCGCACCTCAAGGGCGGAGCCCAAAAGTTCAGAGCACCATAACTCAGGAATACGAGATCCAAATCGATTCCCGAAAAGTGCCAGGGTAATCAGCCAAGCGTCCCCTACACGAATTCTTGCAAGAAATCAGGATTCAGCCAGGATAAAGTGTCGGGAGCGGCGAGGGTCCGGAGAGCGCTGTGCTCAAGCGGCCATCTCGGATGCCCGCCAAGCTCCTCCTCCCACCATAGCTAATCTTAATGTGAAACCTAACCTTCAATGAACGTTAATTAAATAAAATCTTTATTGGATCCCTAATATGAGCCATAACAATAACCTAACATTAAATTAATTAAATTAATTATCTTCAACTTAATCTAAAGCTAGCCCTTGAACTTACCTTATTCAGTTTATCCATATCTTCACTAGTGGCATTCTCGTTAGCTGTAATTCGAATGTTGCACCACCCATGCAGTGGTACCACATCCTAGTGGATGCAAAGTATATGAGTACACCTCAAGTACATTGAAAGATTTAATTATCTGAGAAATTTAAAAAAGAAAAAAAATGGAGGAATTAAACAATATGATGAAGATTCATATTGCTGATGATGATGTTGCTCTTACCTACAACAAAATATAAATGTTGGTGTAACTAAAGAAGCCATCACAATTATTACACTCCAGCTAGACTAGTCTGAGATGTCATGATTCAAATGCAATGTTTACATGTATAACCTATTCCCTAAATTGCACTTATTTGGGGGCGCAAAATGAATTACCTCTCTCAAAGACTAACTTACTAATAAGATTTTTTAACTTAGAATTAAGTTATACTTGCAAGAAGATTTTTAAACTTAGAATTAATTTATACTTCCAATTAGGAATACCTAACGTGTGGAAGTTATGCCACAATTAAAAAAAGATTTGGCATTATTAAAGAAAATCGAAAAAATGTCACTTACTGAAATGTGCATAACTTACACTGTCTTAAGTTTTGTCTTAAGTGTCACTTGTGAGCATCAGTGTCCTCGGTCTTCTGTCAAAGGAATGATCAGAGTAATCCTATACAAATGTATTGCAGACCTACCCAGATATCATGTTTTTGTACATTTGTCAAGAATTGTAAGTAAAGGAACTAGGTTTGTCCCACTGAAATAGTTACCTTTTCAGTCCAGCACCAAGATTTCCATTCACGTTGGAAGGGTTAGCGAGGAGCAGAGAGAGTTTTGCAGGAGTTCATTGAAGTAACTCGAAGAGCTAGCTGGGTGTCATGGATGGTTGTTGCTGTAGCGAGAAGGACTTGGTGTTGTGGATGGTTGGGCTAGAGCTTTATGATGGTGGTCACTGTAGTGGCCAATGCTGTAGCGCATAGAGATGCTTCTCCAGAAGTTTGCGTTGGCTTAAGCGCCAAGGTCTTGGCATGAATGGGCATTCGCTAAGAGCTCAAAAACTTCAGAGGAGCTCAACTGAGCCACACCAAGGGTCAAGGACCTCAGGGAAACCCCTTGGTGGTCAGGAACTTACTTCAGCAAGGGCCAGCAAGTCTCAGGCAGCAGGCCAGCTGGGCAGTTGCAGGGATCCTCTGGAGCTTGTTATGTCCCTGTAGCTCAGAACAGGAGGTCAGCTGACTGATCATTGGAGTCACTTCAGCCTGGAATGAAAAGTGCAGGTCCAATGTTCCTTCTCAGCAAGCATGGCAGCAGAGCATCAGAGTACCAGGGCAACAGAGAGGCAGTCCTTATGGCCACAAAGCAGCACACATTCCTTCTTCTGTAGTATCCACAGGTCCAGGAGTGTATTTATGAGTTGGTGTCCGGGGTCCAATATTTATACTTGGTGTCTCCTTTGAAGTGGGAGAAGCTTCTAGAGGTTTCCCTTTGAGGTGCACAGGTTTTATGTCTGCCTTGGCTCCAGACTTACCACAGGGGGTATGCAATCCTTTGTATGAAGGCAGGGCACAACCTATTCAGGTGTAAGTGGGGCTGTGCCTAACTCCGCCCTTCCATCCTGCCAGTGATGGCCCATCCAGGCACACTTATTGTATATGGCTGTCTAGGACGAATACGCAAAGTACAACTGCCAACTACACCCAGTCTGGTACACAGAGACTGGCAGCAGACACTAAAGGGCTAAGGCAGGAAAATGCCAACTTTCTAAAAGTGAAAGAATTCCTAGAACAGGTGTCCCAGACACAGTGTGCACTACTGGCTCCCAAACATGGGTTAACAACAAATTCACTATATAACCAAAAGCTTATATGAAAAGTTCAAATTGTAATCAATTCCATAATAGAGCGTCCATGTACACGAAATCGCCATTAGAAAATGATGAACTGTGCATATGCGTCATTTTTAATCATCCAATCACTTTAATGACAGCAATGTAAATATTCGAAAATAGTTTCAATGTATCAACTAGTCTTGACAATCTTCAGATGCTCGCTGTTAAAGGGGTTCCCAATGCATTTCAGGCTACTGAAAATTCCCTTCATCAGAGGTAATTCTAAACAAAACATATGGAATAATTTTGAATTAATTTCTTGCATGAAATATTGCTATTTACCAGCTTAAGAAACCTCATAATGAGCAGGACATACGTCAACCAAAAAAGAGAGGATAAAAGCCTGAAGGACCAGAAAAAAGGAAAAGGGAAAGAAGAGTGGACACTTAGAAACATGGTATCCAAACACAACTAATCGAACGGTCATGCATTATCCATTCACAAAATATGTGAAGAAAACAACTAAAGCACGAAGCTAATATAAAGGAAAACAATCTAGTGGAAAAAATGAAACACCAGGTGCTAAAACATAGAGCAGGAAAGTCACCCCCATATATAATAAATACTGTGGCAAACAGTATCTTAATACTTGCCTGGTAATCAATAACAGTTACCATCAATATCTGTGCCTTTCTCAAAGTCTATGCCCAACACGGAAAGCCAAACCCAAAAGTGAAATTACAGGTACCCCAATGTATAAATCACCTTGAGTGTCAACGCAGGAATTCTTACCAAAGAGAAATGTGCGAACCAGAAGAGTGCATAAAAAATGTACTGCCGACAGGAAAAAGAATGAAAAGAACAGTAAACAGAAAACCGGAATTGTGTAAAGAATGGTGAAAACATGAGTAAAACTTGACCATAAGAGAGGAGTTTTCACTACAATTCCAAAGACACCAAACATGAACTGTTTATTTGTTCCCATTTGGAAGTTACAGCTCATTAAATCTAATAAGATAACTCTAGTATTATCTATGGGAAAGGCAAGCTTTTCATTAGTGAAAAACGAATTTAGATGTTTTTCACTAACAGGACATGTAAAACTTAATAGTACATGTCCTACTTTTTTAAATACACTGCAACCTGCCCTCTCTTCTGTTTAGGGCCTGCCCTAGGGATGATATATATGTATTAAAAAGGGAGTTTTAAGCTTAGCAATGGGGTTCTTTGGCCAAGTCGGATTGGCAGTTCCAAAACTGCTAACAGGCTGCAATGGCAGGCCTGAGACATGCGTTACAGGCCTACTTCAGTGGGTGGCACAATCAATGCTGCAGTAGCATTTAATTTACAGGCCCTGGGTACAAGTAGTACCCCTTCATTAGGGACTTATAAGTAAATTAAGTATTCTATTGGAGGATAAGCCATTGTTGTCATGTTTTAAGGAGTGAGCACATGCACGTTAGCACTGTTTGGTAGTGGTAAAGTGCACAGACTCCTAAGGCCAACAAAAGAAAGGTCAGAAAAATATGGAAGCGTAAGGCAAAAAGTTTGGAGGATGACCCTGCAGAAAGGGCCAGGTCCAACAATGTCAATCAGAAACCCTCCATGAGACCTGTTATTCTGAGCTAACCATCTCTAATTGTATATCTTCTCCCAACTGAGATACCATTGGTGATCCCAGTCACTGCCTCGTCAGTGATAACACTGACAATTATTTCTATACTACCCTGGTCTTCTCAATAATGAAATGTACTAATACACCCGAAGTCTTGTGCCACTGTTGGAGAGCCTATTTCGGAAAATACGTATATATTTCTCACTAACAACTAAACTAGGTGGTGGCGATGGCTGAATATCCCCTCCAATGTGTTCTTGGTTTTATCCTTTGATTGCTCATCTGCCATAATCGAAGCCTCGTATCAGGCTCAGTGCACCCTTCTGTAGAAAGTATCTAAAAGATGGAGCTCTAAAAAAAAACATTAATTAAACAGTTTCAAAATATTATTCATTTACATATTTTTACGTTTTAAAATAAAATAAGTGAAAAAGTAAAATGCATCTAAAATAAAAATACTATCGGTATAAAAATAATTAAATACATATTGAAAAAAAAATTACAATAGAAATAGCCTTACACTGAAAACAATATAACCTTATAAAATTCAGCCAATGGAGGTGTCAAAGGTGGTGAGAAATTGATGATTTTTTTATTTAGTCCAATGACCAACTGAGAGGTAGCATTTTGACCTACCTGAACTCTATGAATCGGTTATTTTGAGGGGGTCATCACATAGGGAGTTGCAGTAGTTCAGCCGGAGAGTATCAGGGTGAATAGTATGTGACTCTAGAAGATGTGGCAAGAAGAAGAATTTTCTAGATGGTGAAACAACCTTCACAAAACTAGTTCTCTAAGTGATCAGGATTAACATAAAAGAAAACAATTGCATAAAAATTGAATTAGTATTTACAAGAAAATGAATAAGTAAACTTAAATTATTTAATCCCTAAAATAAATTAAAGATGCTCTTAAAAACTAGCTCCAAAGATAACAATGTTTGCAAATAACTTAATTCCATGTCCCCTCCACACAGAAGTGCCACAACCATGTTTCCTTCACTCACATTTTTGGGGAATTATAACACATTTCATGTGTAACCGTGGTTAGGAGCTGGAAATCAAATGAGGCACACCAAATGTATGCGATGCACATGTGATAGTGCAGTGAAGATACTGCTAGGGTGGGACACATTGGAGCCATGTGTGTGTTGAATATTTCTCTGCAGAAGTCATGTCCCAGGCCTGATCGACAAAAGGGAAGAGGGGCACATGCAATGTGTCAGCTTCTGTCATCTGTCACACCTCTAACTGTGGGCCACACTCCAACCAGGGGCGGCTCCTCCACAATGGCAGTGGAGCGTCGTCCCAATGCTTTTAAGCAGTGCACTTCAAAGTAAAGGAAACATAGAATCATTTTATGTTTCCTGCTGGTTTGCGGGCTGGTGGGCAGGTCTGCTCTGCTCTGCTCTCGGAGCAGGGCATAGGAGGAGTAGTTTGCTGTTTGGTTGGCCCTCTCAGGCCACCCAAACAAGCCATGCGCACTCTCCCTGTTCTCCATGCAGGCTGCATTACAGCCTGCTTGAAGAACAAGCCCAGGCTCCCGTTCCCTGGTTGAGCGTCGAACCAGGACGCTCATAACCAATCACAATGCTGCATAGCAGTGTTGTGATTGTTCAGGGGCGCCTGGGTGCCTACCAAACACAACGCTGCATTGCAGCATTCTGATTGGTATGGGGAGCCTTTTCTGTGCTTCCTGTGCCTCGGTCTGATGAGGAGAGCAGGAGCAGAGATGCGGGACTGGCGCAGCAAGGTAAGTGTTGCTTTTTTTTTATTTTATTTTTTACCGGCCCCTGCCTTCCCGCCCCTTCGCGTGTGAGGAGGGGGAGGGGCTTCATGAAGAGATGTACAAAGCACTTTTGTTGCCTTCCCCCCACCAAACCCATCACCGTCAGACTGCCACCACTGGGATGGTGGTCCATGGACTGCCAAACTTGTAATAAGGCCCTAAAAAGGGTCATGTACCACCCATGGAACACTTTGACACAAAGTAATGCAAAGCAGCATTAGGTACCGCTTTGTGTTACTTTCAGGTGAGTTTCCAGCATAAAACTAGGTTTGCAATAGATAGTAGATTTCAAATAAACATGTTGTGCCTTTTTGTACCACCAGAGCACTGTCCTGAGGGGGCACATTCCCATGCTAGATCTTAGAAGCCCTTGTGTCCTAGCACCAGCAGGTGGACCCTAGTGTTGGCAAGCGTGGGTTAACCTTGAAGGCCTGCCCACCACAATCCATACTGAAGTTCACCTCCAGTCTTTGGGGTAGACCTATGAAGCAGTACACTCTAGAGCAACAGTGACTCAGTCACTGAGGTCACAGGAACTTGAGGCCAGTCTGCCTCGCCCATTGGTACCTCCATTGGTCTTGTTTCAGCAGTAGTAGTGGAACTCCCAAGGGGTCGGCAGTGCAGGATTTGCATGCACACCAAACTACGTTTGCAAACATCATGGTCTCTCTACTTCATGCACATGCACTTTTAACTTGTTCTGCCTGCTTTGGGGTCACTGGAATTATGTAGCAATGAAGGACAAAATGATGTTGCAGTGTTGGCTAAATTATGCAGCAAAAAAAAGGCTGCAGAGTAATGCGGTACATTCTCTGAAACATTATTATTTTTAAATTTTTACACATAATAATAGTCTTTGTAAAGATTTTGCCTCTTTGGTACCAGTGTATTATGCAAGTACAGCAGTGAGAAAAGGTGACCAGTAAACCTTTGCAAAGAACCCTCCACTTCTCAGCAACACAAGTGAAATTTTTTTGGAACTGTTGATCCATTTGAGCAGCAAACAATTTTTTTCTTAAAATCATCAGATTATGCATGCAGATGATGCATTATGTGGCAAAGATTATGTGGAAAACATATGTAAACTAGAATATTATGCCATTCATGTTTGAACTGCTCTTGTGGAAAAGGGAGAAGTGCTGATAGAGACTGCATGGCTAGGAAACAAATGGCTTGTGATTCCACTTTTAAGCGTATATGGGACGTTTGGTGATTGTAAACACATCCCACTTTGTGAATGTATTTTTTTTTAACAACAAATTTTATTTGCAATACGTAGGGGCCACAGCCCCACCAAGACATGAAAAGCGAGAGGATATTTTGCTCCAACAACCATATATCTGACTTATAACAACACCCAACAAACATGCAGGCGTAATAAACAAATTAAATAAGACAGTTTCCGATCTCCACATATGTGCAAATGGTGCGTCAGTCGCAATATACATTATGAAACATGGCAGTACAACCTTTTTAAGACATACATTTGGAATAATGATGCTCAAGAAAAACAGGGGCATCCTCAGGGGACCACCTCGGGCAGAGGGGAAGGTCAATTCCACGATAGTCCGCCCATCGAGTCCATATCTTGCGATCTTTCGCAGGGCACCCTCAGGCATCAAAAACAGCAATCTCAGCCCCCATACATTTATCTAGCTCAGTTTTCCACTTACCCAGAGTCGGGGGAAATGTCTCCTTCTTGTGAATGTATTTTAATGTCAATAACTCGTATCAAACCTTAAACATGTGTATCCATTGGTTGTATTAAATAACATATTAAGCTGTAACTGGTCAGTGAAATGCCAAACAAATACTAAAATTTGGTATGTTTTTCACTCTCTGGCCACACCTGACTCCACCCACTGACCCAATCCTCAGGTTATTCCCGCCCTCTGATTCTCTGCCCACAGTTTCCCTACTTTTTTCCCCCCACTTCGACCACTGCCCTTAATGCATATTGGCTCTTTGTGGTGGTCTCCAGCTCGTTTTCCCTGCCACCGTCTGAAATCAGCTTCACAGCGGGTGATCAGATGAAAGTAGCCGATATTATGCAACACACAATGGATACATGTGAGTTGGCTGGTCCAATAGCATTTTTTTACAATTGCAGCAACGTTTTGTGATTCAGGTCATGTGAAATCTGTTTAGGCTTTACACCAGTGCTTTAAATGAGCCGGTACTCACTGGTACTGTGTACCGGCACTTCTCAGTTTTCTCCCCCCGAGTACCGGAACTTCTTTTCAGGAAAGGAGAGTACCAGTACTCACAGAAGCAGCAGGGATCAGGTCCATCCTGAAGTACTGGTTCGCAAAATGCAAAAACTACTAAAAATGACCCTTTCAGATGGAGCGTGTTTATGTGCCGATCTGGCAGGCAACGGGTAGTGTATTCCTGCGCTGGGTTGCTCCTGCATTGTTAGGTTCTAATTGGCATCGCAACAAGAATGAGGATGTGGCCAGAGCTGCCGACAGTGGAACTGGTGAACCAGGTTTGAATCCCAACATTGGCTCATCATCCTGTGATTCTGGGCAACTCACTTAACCAATGGTGCATACAAAAAAGTAAGCTTCAATTCAATTGTTCTGATCATCATTTAAGGCGCTCTGATGCCCATAGGCCAAACTGCCAAAAATGAGGCCAAGCAAGTATGACATAGAAGCTGATGCTTGCCATGTCTCCTAATGTACGTGTTGGGAGCTGGGTGTTGGGTGACCTGGCTTAGTAAGGAGGTAGTAAGCTGAGGCACAGAACACATAAACAGGACCGCAGCCACATGTATAACACAAAATCAATGTATGGTTGCCTCAAATGCAGACTTGAATTTTCTTGAATGCATGCGTATGTGCCTAGCCTGTTGTAACATACCCACATGTAGTGGGAGAATTGGGAAAAACAAGGTGTTACTTACTCCCTCTCACACCCAATTCCAGAAGCAGAAGGATTAGAATGTGGGTCTCATGGTGACTGTTTACCACTATCGAGACGACACTTTCTCGGCAATCCTACATCTTTAATTTTTTGTTGTGCTATACGATGTTTGTTTGAATGGTTTAAGGTTCACCAACCTCTGATCCAGGCCAAAAATAATTGGATATTGGTAAATACCTGGCTCACAGACAGGCCCCTAACTGCCCACCCAGTCTAATTAGTGGGTACCAGCACTTCTAATGTCCCATTTAAAGCACTACTTTACATTCACCAATTAAAAAACAGATGTGTGGGTCTGGCAGCTACGACCCCTCTCATTGCCTATCATCTCTCTGCTCACCTCACGTATAGGTGTCTACTGTAATCACACTACTGGCATCAACGTGCCCTCTACCATAGCCATTAGCACCTCTCTTGTCCTGTCTTTTTTTATGATTCAGCACATTGATGCACTTTAACGGGTCTCATAGTGCCATAAAAATGTACTCGGATTGGAATGATCATCTTAAAAAAGTGGTAGCATGTGATAACGTTGACTTTAAATGATGACCACTACATAAAAGTTGGGTTGAAATGACCAGGTAATAATGTTGTGTCCTTCACTATTATTACCTGTGGTAAAAGTGCTGTATTGTATCAGTTGGTTTTATTAGATGTATTCTTTGATTTATCTAACTGTACCCTAATAATGCCTTACTGTTCCTTAATGATTCCCATCCCTGAACCTTTAGAGTCCCCAAACTACCTCTTAATGCTACCAGAACCCTTAAAGCTCGTAACTACGTCTTAATACAACCACTCCCTGATCCGTAGCAACCCCATTCTACTTTGTAACACTATCCTTCCCTGAGCCCTAAAAAGCCTTAATGCCATTTTACACACACTTCCCTGAGTACTAAAAAAACTCTCAAAACCCTATAACCCTACTCTTCCCTGAACCCTAAATACCACTTGCTACTCCTTAACACTACCCTTCCCCGAAGCCTAAATACCCCTTAGTACCATTTTAGCTACCCTTCCCGAAACACTCAGCACCATTACTACCCTTTAACACAACCCATCCCTGATCTCTAAAAAAAATTGAATCACTCCTTAATACTGCCCTTCCCTGAACCTTGAAAAACCCTTTTGTGTTTCTATTATTTTCACTTTAACTTATTATCTGTTATAGAGGGGCATATTACCAAGGGTGGCGAAAGGCAATTATCGCCGGCTTAGCAGCTGTTTTCGGCCACTAAGCGGCGATAATTCTATCACTCTATTAGCAAGCTATCGCTAACAGCTTTTAGGTGATAGCAAGCGGTTTGGGGCCCGCTTTGCATGTCAGCGATATTTATCGCTAATGACATGCAAAGTGGGCGTCCCCAACCTGTTAGCGACTGAAAGCAGTCGCTAACGTCACTATCGCCTATTAGCAAGGCAGGCGTAGCGATGGAAATATTCCCGCTATCGCCAAAAACCAACGCCTGCTCAGACCAGTTCTTAGCCATGTTATCCAATGGGAGGTGGATAACATGGCTAAGAGCATTTCGTCGCTAATGCGTGAATATCGCTGTATTCTCAGCGATATTCACGCATTTCGCTGCTATCGCTGGATATTTTAGCACAATGGAGAAAAACATTGCTAATAGCATGTTTTCTCCGCTAACATATCCAGCGATAGGCAGCGATAAAAAAATTGTCGCTAAGCCTATTTAGCGATAAATATCGCTACTTGTTGGTAATATGCCCCAGAGTGTTTATTTTCTAGTTTGCCATGTGTATCCTGGGGTTGTATGTCGGAACCACGCAAGCCATGACAGCACATGGCTTTATAAAGCGGTCTTTACAACGACCTGTTTTTTATCACTGCATTCCTTTACCACGCAAGTCTTTACAACAAACACCGTCTTCCCTTGGGGGAAAGAGCTGGACTTCGGAGAGGTATCAATTACTAGTCCAACTCCAGTTGGCACAACAGTGGGAGAAGCATTGGACTTCGAAGTCCAACACCGCTTCCCCTATTGCAAGTTGTTGTAAAGACTCTTGTGGTAAAGAAATGCAGTGGTAAAGACGCCTCATTGTAAGTAAAGACCACGTTGTAAAGACAGTACTTGGTTTAGACTTCGGTGTAAACGCTGTTTCTGGAACCCTTAGGTTGTTATAT
This sequence comes from Lissotriton helveticus, assembly GCF_964261635.1. Taxonomy (NCBI): domain Eukaryota; kingdom Metazoa; phylum Chordata; class Amphibia; order Caudata; family Salamandridae; genus Lissotriton; species Lissotriton helveticus. Next base: position 791,492,163 of record NC_136063.1, on the reverse strand, counting down.
TGTCAGTTTAAGGCGATATATGTGTGTTAGTTATATCACTTTTGCTTTCACTTATTAGCTGTTATGGTATTTATTTTCTAGTATGCCATATGTACTTTCATGAGGGTTTCCGAATCTAGAATGTAAGCGGGCTGATTGCTTGTGACATGCCTGGCATACAAATGTGGGCACTGTACTGCGCCACACGTAAACGTCCTACTAAAACTCAGTGGATCTCAGTGTGTTGAACATAACAAACCCTACCCTTACCTAAACACCAAAAGCTCCTAACTACTCCTTAACGCCACCAATCCTTGAATCATATCAATCCTTTTTTTAAGTTTTATATATCACAACCTGACCCAACGATATTGGAGCACTTTACATGAGCACCAGTTATAATACACAAGGACACATTCATTTTTGGTAGGCATGGAGAGATTAAGTGATTTGCCCAGAATCACAGAATCACAGAATGTTGAGCCGAAGCTGAGTCGCTAACGTGGTTCCCCAACTCCAAAGTTGGCAGCTCTGACCCTTATGCCACACCCTGTAGTCCCCCCCCCCCCTTTCCCCACTTCACTTTAAATGCTCCTCTCTACTGTAGCAGGATGCCACCTTGCTCCTAGTAAGCTTACCTTTTTCCAGTGGCGAAGGAAGGGGGTGGGGGGGGTGCGGGCCTCCCCGGTTGTCATCACTGAGGGGGGGTGACAAAATGGCAAAAATATGTGTTTTAAACACATATTTTTGACATGTTGTCAAGCCGGGGGGTGACAAGAAATTTTCCGCAGCGGGTTCCACCTGACCTTGCTACGCCACTGCCTTTGCCCTTTAAGTCACAATATTTTTCGAAGTTGATGTAGCAGCATTTTTTCCATTTTAATTATACAGCGCACTGCGTTTTTGGCACGACTTTTTTCAGTGTACTTTTCCCCCCACAATATTTTGACTGCAAACTAAAAAAACAGGATTCCAAGCGCTCTCAACACATGGGTCTGTCTATATTTACCCCATACCAAATGCCCAGTCACATAACCTTACTTCCCAAATATTGTTCACTGACACAAATCTATATTCTTACAGAAAACGACTCGATTTCTAAGCGGGTTCACTGGTGTGTTCTTTCCACTTTGTCCTCGTAGGAGCAAGTGTGAAAATGAGTGCAAACATTATTAGCATCTGGTGTATCTCTTGTTCGTGTGCCTAAGGGACCTTGTGAGTGTGTTCTCAGAACCTGTCCTATAGCAAGCCGCCCCTCCCCCACACCCAAGCACTGCTCTCCGCGGCTCATTTATTTTTGATGTTATATGGCGCGGGACACGTGGCCAGAGCGGTTTACGCTGCTGAAGGCAGAGCACAGAGAACCACGTGCATCACACTGTGTGCAGTACAAAATACAGAAACTACGAGGGTGGATGCAAATGCAGATCATAAAATGATACCTGCACCGCCGGTTGCTTCCATCAGACTGGTGAGCCGCAAACAGGGCAACATGTATCTTGGTTTGCCGAACATCCTTGAGAGAAACTGGTCTTCAGCAGACAGTCCTTTTTTCACTCACGCCGTTGAAGGTGACAGGCGGCATCCCAATATAAAAAATAAGAGTTCTCCACTTTTTGTTTTTAAACTAATTGTTTGGTTAAAAAAGACTCTGATGACTAAAAACATGGCGCAACTCGTATTTATGGTGGTGAAAAACTTTAAACTGTCAGTGAGGCGCTATTTAATGAAAACACGTTTCCGATTTTTTTGGGGGGTGGTCACGGCAGGGGATGGGCAGGGGGTAGGTGATGCGTGGTAAGGTGACAGTCGCGCTGTTTACCGAGGTTAGAAACCGCAGCAAAGCCGCTTCAAACACTATTTAGAAATACCGTTTATATTAATATGTTTGGGGGGTCTGGACAAGGTGTGTTGCCAGTGAGAGGATGCTGTGCTGTGATGCCCTATTGTTTTACAGCACTAGGAAACCACATAAACTTACTTTTTGCCGCCACCGCCAAGAGTCTTGTAGAGCGGAACCAGGGTCTTGCCGCCGCCGCCAGGAGTCACGAAGGGTCAAATTACCGCGCCGCCGCTCCGGGGACTGCTAATCCCGGCAGGCCACGCGGCGGCGCAGAGGAACTGACGCCAAAGGCGGGGAGAACGCGCCAGGAGGCGCTGATAAAGCCCCGAGACCCCGGCAGAGCGGGGGAATAAACTTACTTTTTGCCGCCACCGCCAAGAGTCTTGTAGAGCGGAACCAGGGTCTTGCCGCCGCCGCCAGGAGTCACGAAGGGTCAAATTACCGCGCCGCCGCTCCGGGGACTGCTAATCCCGGCAGGCCACGCGACGGCGCAGAGGAACTGACGCCAAAGGCGGGGAGAACGCGCCAGGAGGTGCTGATAAAGCCCCGAGACCCCGGCAGAGCGGGGGAATAAACTTACTTTTTGCCGCCACCGCCAAGAGTCTTGTAGAGCGGAACCAGGGTCTTGCCGCCGCCGCCAGGAGTCACGAAGGGTCAAATTACCGCGCCGCCGCTCCGGGGACTGCTAATCCCGGCAGGCCACGTGGCGGCGCAGAGGAACTGACGCCAAAGGCGGGGAGAACGCGCCAGGAGGCGCTGATAAAGCCCCGAGACCCCGGCAGAGCGGGGGAATAAACTTACTTTTTGCCGCCACCGCCAAGAGTCTTGTAGAGCGGAACCAGAGTCTTGCCGCCGCCGCCAGGAGTCACGAAGGGTCAAATTACCGCGCCGCCGCTCCGGGGACTGCTAATCCCGGCAGGCCACGCGGCGGCGCAGAGGAACTGACGCCAAAGGCGGGGAGAACGCGCCAGGAGGCGCTGATAAAGCCCCGAGACCCCCGCGTCGCGGGACGCGAGCGGGACGCCCGGGGCTAAGCCCGGGCAAAGGGCGGGCCCTCTACGGCCCTCATCGGCACGAGGAGGCAGGGCAGGGCCAGAGACTCTGCAGGACTAATACTCAAGTAAGCTATATTGTCCCATTTTAAATAATACTAAGTTCTGTAAGTCATTGTATTGTTGGCTGTGAGTACATTGAGCAGCATGCCTGTGAAAACAAAGGAACCCCCACAGAATACCCTTGATAATTATCTTGTCCAGACAGTTAGGAAAATTAACACTCAAAGGAGAGACTCTCTTGGGTTAAGTCAATCGCCAGACCTTCGCTGTTTGTCACCTACTGCTTCTACTATGATCGATGACACTATTCTGCAGGAAACTGGTCAGGAGAATGATATTGGCGGCCCCATTCTCCTAGATTTAAGTAGTGCACCTGAAAATGCAGTCATGGCTAATGAGCCCCGTAACATACAGACCGAGGGTGGTATTGATATTGACATTGACTCTGATCAAGAGAGACAAGTACAAGCTACACCCGAGGAGAGGACACCTAAAGGACGTGCAACAAGGCCAAAACGTTTATGCACCAAAAATCCTCCTAAGCAGGGTGGCCCGCGTATAGGAGCAAGAAAGAAAAGGGTCATCACTCCAAAGACTAAACAAGCGAATGTTGTGGAGGACAATCAGAGCCACTTTTCTGAGGATGCTTTTTTTGAAAGGATCTCTGACTTTTTGGAACAAAAAATTAATGCCATTGTTAAACCCCTAATATCTAAATTAGATAAGTTGCAAGCTGAGGTCAAGAGGTTGGGGGGCTTAAGTACCTTGGTTGTAGACGGGGTAGAAAATATTACCAAGTTGGTCACAAATTTGCCCAATAATATTGGTGGAGATGTGACTAACAAAGTTTTTTGTGACAGTGAAGGGACTCAGTTACCTGTTGAAAATTTGTTGCCCCAACCATTAATACCTTTGTCTACCACCACTGAGGGCTCTCTCTTAGTTACCATCTCAACAGATGATCTCCCCTCCGTCAGACTACCCCTAGCAACTACTCAAACTACGGCCCCTCTCCAATTCTTAGTCGAGGCCACCCCTGTGGTCTTGGTGCTTGCAAATGTACCCCCCTTGGAAGGGGGAACATCTGAAAGCCCCACCTCCCTAACAAGTAAGGCTCTGCACTGGCTAACTAATAATATGTGGTTAGCACCAGGGGGGAAACAGCATTTGGCAAACGTCATTAAGTCTGCGTCAAGGGTCCCCTGGTTGGGAAATCGCCCAAAAAAGTTTAAAGGGGATTGTGTGGCAGTGACCCTTTCGAATCAAGATGTTCTTCCTAACATACTGGCCAATCTTTTCCCCCCCCAACGCAGACAAGGTACTGTTGTTCCTCTTACTCTGAAGTTTTTTTATGGGGAGCAACAAAATGTTACTTATCCAAGAACGCCAGCGTTGGGGTGGGACAGACCTTGGGATTTTAATTCTAGACGGGGGCAGGATATAAGGCATAATTCTGTAGCCCAATATCCCCTTTTACCACAGCGTAACTCTTTTGCTGAACCTCTCCAGTTATTCAATCGCTTTGCCCCACTGTCCTTCATGGACCAGAATGACTGACTCATTCCCCCAGAAGATACCAACAACGAGGGTTTCTTACCTGTTTCTTTATCGGTCCCTGTTCTTTCTGACTCAAATATTATCAGTAACAGGGTTTGTTCCATCTTGAGTTGGAATGTTGCTGGTATTAGTTCTAAAATCAGTAATAAGAACTGGTTGGAAATGGTTAGATCATATGATATTCTTGTACTCCAGGAGACCTGGGAGACGTCGGACGGATTTGCCTTAGACGGCTTCTCCCATTTCTCCGTACCTGCTGTTTCTAGTACATCTGGAAGGGCCAAGGGAGGCTTGGCTATATATATTTCCCTAAATGTTCAAGGAAGGCCAAGACAAATTAAAACTAATTCATCAAATATATTAGCGGTTGAATTAACTGCACTTAACTCACAGCCTATCTTATTAGTTAATTTTTATAATTCTCCTGTCAGTCAATTGTTTAACGAGCACCTGGTAACTTTAGATGATTTTCTCTCCACTCATAGTGAAAATAGTCCCCATGGCTACGATGTGATTCTCTCGGGAGATTATAATATCCATCCATGTAGTATGGACTGCCGTGAGGAATATGAAGATTTTCCTCCCTTCCTTTGTATTCCGCACTTTGAACATTCACCGCGAGGGGAGGCTTTGGAATCACTCTTAGCCACTTTTAATTTGTATGAATTTTCTAGTAGTAGCAGAGACTTGAGGTTACCAACATTTGTGGGCAACAACTTTGGCACAATAGTAGACTATATTTTCTTGTCGTTTAGTATTTTGTCTGAGGTTTCAACCTATAAGGTGGTAACCTCAGTCTTCAGTGATCACAACCCAGTAATTTTAGAAATTTTATCTCAGGGAGTTTTTGGAAAGAGAGAGGCTGTAGTCTCATGTGCGACCAATTTAGTCCTGGTAGACCAAAACCGTAGGCTGAAGTGGGATCAAGTCACCCCGATTACTTTTATACAGGACACCTTGTCCAAGGTTGAGGGCGAGGTTGCAATTTGTCTGGATAATAATAATCTGCCCACTACCCTGATAGAAGCATATAACACCATCTGTAAACAGGTTGATCTAGACCTGACTGTAAGGAATAAGGCCCGGACATCTAGGGCCAAAAAGTGGTTTAACTCAGATTGCTCAAAGGCTCACTCAACTCTCCTAAAGGCTTTAAAAGTTGAGCCTAGAGACAAAGTACAGATAGCGTTGTTAAGGAAAAGTTACAATGACGCTATCAGGAAGAGAAAATCAGAGATCAAATATGAGGCCTGGAATGACTTGTTGTCGCCCGATACCCAGAGAGATAGTTCAAAATTCTGGGCGATAATTAATCATCCCTTTTTCGTCGATCTAGATAAGCAGAGAGCAGATTGCATTATACCGGACGATCAGTGGGTCACACACTTCAGTAATATCTACAGTTGTCCTGATAATATACCAGGCTGTGGAACGCAATCCACACAAACTGCCCCTCCCATTTCCCTTTTTACTATAGAAGAGGTAAAAAAAGCTATTAGCGACACACATTCTAAAAAGGCTCCGGGCCCCGATGGGGTTCCCGCTGACTTTTTTAAGACCGCCCCTGAACTAAGCGCCAAGATTCTTACCAACATTTTTAATGCCACTAGAGACTTTGTTTTTCCTACTAGCTGGTCGAAGTCTACTATTATACCAATTTTTAAAAAAGGACAAAGAACAGACCCAGCCTGTTATAGGCCAATCTCCCTAATCGATTCAAGTGTTAAGATTTTGGGAAGAGTCCTTTTAGGTAGACTGACTCAGCTTTTAGAGGGGAAGGGCATTTTATCAAACGCACAATATGGTTTTAGAGCCAAAAGGGGAACCCTAGATCAGTGTTTGAATTTAGAACTGATCATAAGTAAATATGTGGCTGCCAAGGGGGGCTCTCTGTACATGGCCTTTATGGACCTCTCCTCAGCTTTTGACCTGGTCAACAGGGCTAAGTTGTGGGGGGTCCTCTTGGCCATGGGCTTTGACGCCCCCTTAGTGGGATACTTGGCAGAGCTACATAGAGACCTCAAGACGTCGGTCAGAGTGACTAGAGAAGGAAGATGTACCTGTCATTTTGAATCAGGGAGAGGGGTTAGGCAGGGATGTATCCTTGCACCCCTTCTCTTTACACTTTATATTAATGGCCTTGAGGCAGTTTTGGCAGGCTCCCATACTGACACTCCGCGTGCAGGAGAAATTAAGATACCTGTTCTCCTGTACGCGGATGATGCGGTTATCCTGGCTCGCTCTGGAGTGGCACTGAACAAACTACTCTCAGCTTTTGGGGAATTCATGTCCTCTTTGGACATGAAAACAAATGTAGAAAAATCCCATGTAATGATAACAGGACCCGCAGGCAGGAAAAGAAAGTCTAAAACTTTCTTTTGCTCGGGGAAGGAGGTTAGGAGAGTTCCGTCTTTTCCCTATTTAGGCGTGATCTTTGATGAAAAAGGCAAGTGGGGTCCCCAGCTTATGGCAAAAGGCAACGCAGTAGCTAGAGCGGCTGCTGGGCTGCTTGGTTTTGCCAAAAAGCTCGGTGCTCGCCCCATGGAAAGCATTATGAAGGTCTATAAATCCAAATGTTTATCGGTTGCCCAATACGGCTCTGTTATCTGGGGGTACTCTAGTCAAGAGTACGATAAAATCCAGAAAGTTGAAAATAAATTTTTGAGAACTCTGCTTTCTGTCCCCCAGTCAACCTCCACATACATAATACACACAGAGCTTGGTTTGGGCTACATTACCGACGTTTTAAAGGCTGCCCCAGTTATTGGTTGGTTGAAAGTGTGGCTTAATCAGGAGCTCACTCTAAACCATCATATTCTTAAAGATTGTTTAGCCTTGGATAACGTACATAACATTCCTTGGCTAAAATATGTCAAGACGCAGTTAACTCTAGTTGGCCGTCCTGAACTTTTCTCCTCTCCACACTTGATAATCTTAGAAGACGCGAAGATAGTCAAAAATCTTTTGACTAAGCACTATGTCTTGGAGAGGGAAGCCACAGAGCTGAATAAAACTACAGTTAGGAAGCATTGTACGATAACATCGGTTATAGGCATGGAACCATACCTTTTCTCGGTACATAAACCATACCATCGGTTTCTCCTAACAAGGTTTCGTCTTGATTTAATTCCTTTTATTCTGGGCAATTTTAAAAAATGGACTAGACCTGAAAATGCTGATCTTTGTGATTGTGATTATTTTTCTATTCAAGACACGACGCACTTTATCCTGTTTTGTGGCCATTATAAAGAGAGTAGGAAAAAGTTTTTGTTGCCAATTTTGTGCGATATGGGCTTTACACAGGTAAAGCCAGCCATGCTATTCCTGCAACTTTTACCCAATCTAAAAGTGGCATTTCATGTTGCTAGTTTCTTGGTTGCTGGCGCACGTATAAACAAACATCGCTTTAGCACTAGACACTTTGTTCCCGATTAACGATTACCCTCTATATCTTATTGATTTTAATGGTACAATTTTATTGTGTATAATGTGTTTTTAGGGTTTTGTTTTTATAAAATTGTTATAAATTTTAACAGATTTTTATGAAATGTACTATTGTGTGTCATGATGAAATGTTTCCATGTATTGCTCATTCTTTTATGATTTTAATTAATCGAATAAAGAAATTTTGACTGACTGACTCACACCACTGGGGTTGAAGCGCTACATAAAAGAGGTTAATATTGCTGAGGGCTCCTGTATGGTTGACGCGTGGGCACCGGAAGGAGGGTTCTCTGGAATGTGCTATTTTTTTTTACAGTGGTTAGAAACCAGACAAGTGCATTGAAGCGCTACATAAAACAGATTCTCGTTCTCATTATCGAGGCCGTGATGGAGGCTGGCTGAGCTGACGGGCTGAATTGAGCGGTTCCCTGGTACAGTCTCAGTTGTCTTGTGCTGCCGCTGCCTCTCCCGCGAGCTCCACTCTAGCGCTGCGCCTGCACCTCTGGGCGCACAGTGAGGCTGGTCTGCAGATGGCACGTGCAAGGGAAGGAAATGCGAGTTTCTCTCTGGAGCCACGAGGAACTCGGAAAAAGCGGCGGAGGTTGTATGACTTTAACAGGGGGAAAAGCATCCACGTGGGTGGGACAAAGTTCAGCGGAAAGGGGGTGCAGCAGGCTGCGGCGGTGCTGTCTGTCTGACAACGGGGGTGCAGGAATTGAGCCGATAACCATTTACCTTCTAGTCTACCCTATTAAGCAATCCATTATTTGATGGCCGCCTTGTATGGGGCACACTTTGAAAAGGTGTTTTTACTTTGTTAAAGTGACGATTTGTCGGAACCCCTTTGAGGAATGGTGGCGCCCACTTCACGTAGAATTAGCACAGTGAAAGCGATCCGAGGCGCTAGCAAATCTTTCCCAAGAATATAATCAGACCGTCTGATTATAGTCTTGGAAAAAGCTTTGCTAGCGCCTTGGATCTTTTTCACTTCAGACGCCCCGCAGGATGCCAGGGACATTAAAGGTGGCATAAGAGCGGCCGGAACCGACCGTGCATAACTGTCACTGCACCAGCCCTCCCATGTCATTTAACGGATTTAATTTTACTCAATGAAGCAGCAGACAGTAAATTGTATCCATTTAATCCAGGTAAATTTTATCCTTTCAACCCTGTTAATGAAAAGTGTTTTTTTCTCTTCTTTGCTTATGATACGGGTGGATGTTAGGACGTGTCTCCACGTTACCCGAACCAGCTTTGAGAAAAATCAGCACAGCGCCGAGCAGGGACGTTTCCGGGCTCTGGTGGTAATCCCAGAGGACCAGTCGCTAATGGTTTATGTAGTATGTTAAAAATAGTCTTTTAGGAATTGAAACTAAATTTTAAAATTAATCATAATAAATAATGAGGCAAGTTCAATTAGTTTCTTAAAGAACAAATTACCAGTTACAAAAGCAACTGGAAATGTATCCATAGTAGTTCGTACCCCATATGCCTTCACCTATATACAATGGTGATAGATGCGGTGAAATGGTCACCAGGGAGTGTGGCACACACTGCTTCGATGCGAAAACGTTTACATCCCTTCTACACACCAAGATCCCCCCACCTCCCAACAACACAACAATTGAACACAACATATTTTCGTCGCAGGTTCGGCTCTTCAATCAGTTTTCCTTCCCACGGTGCAGACATGAAGAGTTAATGCGCAGCAACAAATAATAAGTGGGATGCAAAGGCAAAGATTCACAGTCGTTTTCGTTTGATTTTATTGAAGAATACAAACTTTGCAGTTGTGGGCTTCCAGCGAAAAAAAATCAAACATTAAAGAAAGAGTGCCAGCGAAAGAGTGGCTTTACTTCTCTAGCGCTACGGGCTGAACAAATCGCCTCTATGCGCTATGAGAAGACCTACTCAGGTCGGTCCATGTGTTTCTCGGGCTCGGTGTCTTGAAGTGGGGTACAGACTGTGCACATACAATGCGCTCCCTTCTCATTCGGGCATACTGTGGAAACCTCCCCTTGTGTACAAAAATATAAACCGTGCAGGGGACTTCAGTACCTCGTGTTAACGCCCCTTTGCTATACACACCTTATCTTTGATCGTGACAACCTCCCGTGTAGTTGCAACAAACACTCGCAGCGCTCTGGGCTCCATGCGACGAGAAGACGCCAGCGCGTTTGGCCCATTTGGTAGCTTCGCGGCGCTCTGAAAAGAAAAAAAAGATTCCGTGGTGAACATGCAAACTCTGTTAGACCTCTATTAAAAGAACGAGGCGGCCACAGAGAGCACCTAGGCCAGAGTCTTGTATGTATGTATACATCAAGGGAATTGTTAACGCAGATGTATATTCAATTCACATCTTTTTCCAGAAGACATATCCACATCGCATATTGTAAGAAACCATACGAGAACATTAGATTCTCTGTCTCTGGGTTCACTCTGTAATCCTCGTGCGCCTTTCCCCACAGGCTTTGAATTACTCGGGGGCATATTATCAAGTAACGGAGTTAAAATTATCGCCGCTTAAGCGGTAGAAAACTATGGGCTTGATAATAGCCCTTGAGAGTTCCAATAGAAACCCATGTGTTGGTGTCAACTTATCATATTAAGGTCATATTATTAAGCAGTTTTCTGCCGCTAAAGCGGCGATAATTTGAACTCCGAGCTTGATCATATACCCCCAGGTTTCCGGTGTCAGTAGCAAGGCAGGAACTGCACAGAGGTCATGATCACCGCTCCAGCGGTGCTCGGCTGAATCCAGCATTTCATGAGGTCATTCATGTGTTGCTGCAGTGGACGGTGACACCGCTGCACGGGAAGGGAGGCACTGGAAGATGCGAAGAGTAACGTGGGCTCCCAGATGAAGCCGAGCACGTGGCCCCCGCCCTCGGAGGGCTGTAGATACCCCCTATCACCGTGTGACCTTGATAAGCCGCACACGGTGAAGGTGACTGTGAAGGAGAAAGGGAGACGGGCCCGGAGCCTGCGCCACTTAGCGCTCTTATCAGCCGGGCCCAGCTCGCCAGCGCTGTGGAAAGTGCCCCCAGTTACACAAACACCGCGGGGGCAAGAATGTCTCCGCGCGCCTCGAGCCGAGATAGCGCCTTCCCTCCCGGAGACAGCGAAGCCGCGGGGAGCGGAGTCTCGTCTGCTACCCTTCTTGAGGGCGGCCCGCTGGGGCACCGCTAATGTGGCGCTGCACCTCCGTGCACCCGGCAATAGTACTGGGACTTACCTCGCGGTCCTCATGGCAAAACTACCGGGACTTACCTCAGGGTACCAGGCAAAACTAACGGGACTTACCTCAGGGTATCAGGCAAAACTAACGGGACTTATCTCAGGGTACCAGGCAAAACTAACGGGACTTACCTCAAGGTACCAGGCAAAACTAACGGGACTTACCTCAGGGTACCAGGCAAAACTAACGGGACTAATCTCAGGGTACCAGGCACAACTAACGGGACTTATCTCAGGGTACCAGGCAAAACTACCGGGACTTACCTCAGGGTACCAGGCATAACTAACAGGACTTATCTCAGGGTACCAGGCAAAACTACCGGGACTTACCTCAGGGTACCAGGCACAACTAACGGGACTTGTCTCAAGGTACCAGGCAAAACTATCGGGACTTACCTCAAGGTATCAGGTAAAACTAACAGGACTTACCTCAGGGTACCAGGCAAAACTAACGGGACTAATCTCAGGGTACCAGGCAAGACTAACGGGACTTATCTCAGGGTACCAGGCAAAACTAACGGGACTTACCTCAAGGTACCAGGCAAAACTATCGGGACTTACCTCAAGGTATCAGGCAAAACTAACGGGACTTACCTCGGTATCAGGCAAAACTAACGGGACTTACCTCAGGGTACCAGGCAAAACTACAGAGACTTACCTCAAGGTACCAGGCAAAACTATCGGGACTTACCTCAAGGTATCAGGCAAAACTAACGGGACTTACCTCAGGGTACCAGGCAAAACTAACAGGACTAATCTCAGGGTACCAGGCAAAACTACCGGGACTTACCTCAGGGTACCAGGCACAACTAACGGGACTAACCTCAAGCTACCAGGCAAAACTAATGGGATTTACCTCAGGGTACCAGGCAAAACTAAAAGGACTGACCTCAGGGTACCAGGCACAACTAATGGGACTTACCTCAAGATACCAGGCAAAACTACCGGGACTTACCTCAGGGTACCAGGCAAAACTAACGGGACTTACCTGAAAGTACCAGGCAAAACTAATAGGACTTGCCTCAGGGTACCAGGCAAAACTAACAGGACCTATCTCAGGGTACCAGGCACAACTAACGGGACTTATCTCAGGGTACCAGGCACAACTAACAGGGCATACCTCAAGTTACCAGGCAAAACTACCGGGACTTACCTCAGGGTACCAGGCAAAACTAACAGGACTTACCTCAGGGTACCAGGCAAAACTAACGGGACTTACCTCAGGGTACTATGCAAAACTACTGGGACTTACCTCAAGGTACCAGGCAAAACTACTGGGACTAACCTCAATGTATCAGGTAAGACTAACGGGACTACCTCAAGGTACCAGGCACAACTAACGGGACTTACCTCAAGGTGCCAGGCAAGACTAACGGGACTTACCTCAGGGTACCAGGCAAAACTAACGGGACTAATCTCAGGGTACCAGGCACAACTAACGGGACTTATCTCAGGGTACCAGGCAAAACTACCGGGACTTACCTCAGGGTACCAGGCACAACTAACGGGACTTATCTCAGGGTACCAGGCAAAACTACCGGGACTTACCTCAGGGTACCAGGCACAACTAACGGGACTTATCTCAAGGTACCAGGCAAAACTATCGGGACTTACCTCAAGGTATCAGGTAAAACTAACGGGACTTACCTCAGGGTACCAGGCAAAACTAACGGGACTAATCTCAGGGTACCAGGCACAACTAACGGGACTTATCTCAGGGTACCAGGCAAAACTACCGGGACTTACCTCAAGGTACCAGGCAAAACTATCGGGACTTACCTCAAGGTATCAGGCAAAACTAACGGGACTTACCTCAGGGTATCAGGCAAAACTAACGGGACTTACCTCAGGGTACCAGGCAAAACTACCGGGACTAACCTCAAGGTACCAGGCAAAACTATCGGGACTTACCTCAAGGTATCAGGCAAAACTAACGGGACTTACCTTAGGGTACCAGGCAAAACTAACGGGACTAATCTCAGGGTACCAGGCACAACTAACGGGAATTATCTCAGGGTACCAGGCAAAACTACCGGGACTTACCTCAGGGTACCAGGCACAACTAACGGGACTAACCTCAAGGTACCAGGCAAAACTAACAGGACTTACCTCAAGGAACCAGGCAAGACTACCGGGACTTACCTCAAGGTACCAGGCAAAACTACCGGGACTTACCTCAAAGTACCAGGCAAGACTACCGGGACTTACCTCAGGTTACCAGGCAAAACGAACGGGACTTACCTCAGGGTACTAGGCAAAACTACTGGGACTTACCTCAAGGTACCAGGCAAAACTACTGGGACTTACCTCAATGTACCAGGTAAGACTAACGGGACTACCTCAAGGTACCAGGCACAACTAACGGGACTTACCTCAAGGTCCCAGGCAAGACTAACGGGACTTACCTCAAGGTACCAGGCAAAACTAACGGGACTTACCTCACGCCACACCTGCAAAGCCGCGGGGCAGACTGCAGCACACCCCCATTGAGAAGTGTTTTAAATATTGACGTGATATCCAATAATTGTCAAAAGCACAAAATAGACTATTTTTATTCATTTCCTCTTTGATACATTTAAAGTGTATTACTTTTGTGCAGCAGCCGCCTTGTTCTTCTGGTACTGAACAGCAGCCAACATGCGTGTCGTCCTTTAAGTTGGACTCTGACAAAGCTGTAAAGTGTAAACAAGCAACAGGGAATACTTTATTTAAAAAAAAATATGTATATATATGGCATGTATTTACACGTATACATCATCTTTGTTCCCATCGTTATCACATGGTGTATCGAGAAATATCTACTCTTTCTCTCCTTCGGTACAAAACATAAACAAGCACTGGCAAAGCCAATAGGTCTAGCCTATGAGACCCTAGGTGTTGCTAATGTTTCTTAGCTGTATGTGACTGCTGTGTAGCACGGTTAAAAAAAAGTGAAGAAGTGTCCACCCATCATTTTCTGGGGCTGTGCATTTTTCCAGCACACAAGCATGCACCTAAAAAAGGACAGTTCCTTTTTTTCCAGTACAAGATGGATAGATACATAAAACATAAGTAGCGCAAAAGCACGTTTTAAAATCATATCGCGAAAGTGCTTAAAAACAATTATGAGACGGTTAAGCGGGTAGCGGAAGGGGGTGGGTTGTCTCAAGAAACATGGCGGACTAAGGTGAGAGACAACAGCAGCAAAGAAGAAGCAACATGGCGGTCAGGGAGACAAGCGACACGAGAAAGAACATGGGGGCAAAGGGAGTAACACATGAGAGAGCACTGTGGCGTGCAAAGCTGACAAGGAAGACATCATCCATGTCATGTGCATCTGTCCTAAATTAAAAGATTTTAGGTACAATCTATTACGTCCCTCCTTCAAATCATATGGCTTTCGGACATGCAGGCGGGCTGTTAAATTGTGTTTTAACCCCACTAAAACAAAATTAAACTGTTGGGTCGTAAAGTTTTTTGAATTAGTAGAAAAAAGACACAAGAGCACACTGGGAATGGACCAAAAAAAAAACAGACGTTTGATGACCTCAAAACATTTTATGGACAATTATGAACTGAGATTAAGTAAACTAGTAAAACTGAGGAAATTGCGCATTACACATTTTAAACAATTTTTAGCAACGTTTTATTGTTTTGTAAAGATTTTAATTAATCGTGCACAAATAAACAAATTACTTACTTATTTACTTACTCACTATAGCGTGCAGGGGGGAGAAGCACACAGGTGAGATAGAGCAACACACGTTCGAGTGGGGGAGAGGAGCACATAGATAAAACAGATCTAATAGAAATGGGGGGAGGGGGGAGGACATGAGGGAGACAGCTGGAAAACACATGTATACTATTGGAGTGCTTAAATAAAAACGAGTTATTCCCTAAAAGTGGGCGGAGGAAGCACAGAAGCCACTCAATCAAAGAGGTGGTAAAGAGGCTAGATTCCATGGGAGGGACACACACAATATGGACAGACTGAAACAAGGAAAGCCATCCAATAGAAAGCTAGCATTGAGAGTAATAGTAGGGCTTACCAATGGTAAGCTGTGGGTGGGCTTCAAGCCCTTTTATCTTCTTGAAGCCCACAATATGTCTTTCCCAACCACAGACTAAAAGTCGTTTTGGGCCCTGTAGTCAGATGAATCATCCAGCATGTTTCAGTCTCCTATAGGGCCATTGTTGGACCAGATGAGCTGAGGTTTGTGCCTGGTGCGCAGTTTCCTGCACGTCCAGGACCTTTGTCCCAGTACACTCTACACACAGTGCAAAGTATTCTGTGCTTCAGCCTGGATTCCGCAGGAAGCCAGCAAAGAGCGTTCAAGGACTGGCTCTGCGTGATTATGCCACTGTAGGTGCTGGCACAGTTTTGACTGCCGATTTTGGAAAAAGGGGGTGGTGATGGACAGAGTTTCTGAATGATGCAGAATACTCTTACCAAGTCAAGAGATCATGGTTTTAATCCATCACCTGTTTTTTAGCTCATTGCACCATCCCAGCTCAGAACCTGGCTATATGCAAATTAGTCTGTTCCTGTCCCAGTGCATGATGGGAACAGGGCAAACCAAACTACCAAGCCAATTCTTATACTGGGAAGGAGACAAGCTTCCGGGGACCGGTTTCTGGCATCACAGCCTTCGTCGGCCCGGCTTGCTTGAATCCTGATGGTGCAATGAGCAAGGGACTCACGTCTGAGTATACCCTCCCACACATAGTGTGGATAAAATCGATTTTGGAAAAAGGGGGTGGTGATGGACAGAGTTTCTGAATGATGCAGAATACTCTTACCAAGTCAAGAGATCATGGTTTTAATCCATCACCTGTTTTGACTGCCTGCACTTATACTGTCTGTTCGTACCTCATAGTGGGCCCAGATATCTGCTGAACTATCTCAGAGGGCACCCGGCAAAGCACCAGGTACATACCTCAGAGTATACATCTGGAACAGTACCTCAGACACACATTTTGAGTGGACCCTGCAAAAGTGCTCAGATTCACCTGAGAGGGCACTCATGAACTACTGGGACTTACCTCAAATGACACTCAGCAGAACGAAAGAGACTTACTTGACAGGATACTTCAGAATCAATGCACCAGTCCAACAGCACTGTTTAGCATTTACGTCAAAGTGCACACAGCAGCCAAATTGGGACATACCCGAGAAGCACACAGCACAACTACTGAGACTTACCTCAGACCACACCCGGAGAAACTGCTGGATTAAACTTACTTGGTGTCAAGGGCACTGCGTTGAATTGGCTCAGGAGCTACCTGACCGACTGCGCATCCGGTACCTATCCCCCCTGGCCAAAATAATCAAATCTTACAGCTTTGATACAGAGTTGTATGCTGACGACACCCAATTATTAATCACCCTTGGTCCAGAACCCACCTCTAAGAAACTCAAATATAAACAATGTATGACAGACATTAAGGATTGGATAACCACCAATCACCTCCAACTTAATGCCGGAAAAACTGAGATCTTACTCTTCGGAAAGGCCCAACAGCTGTGGACCAACGATTGGTGGCCCTCCACTTTAGGGCCCTGCCCTCCACCTAAAAAGGCAACACACAATCTTGGCGTGATACTAGACACCAAACTTTCAATGTCTGACCATGTCAATCAGGTAGTAGGTACATGCTATGGGCTAATGCCTAGCCTGAGAAAAATATTTAAATGGATACCACTCTCACGTATGCCATTAGTGCAGGGATTAATCATCAGCTGCCTTAACTATGGCAACGCCTTGTTGGCATCCTTTAATGAAGCACACCTAACAAAACTTCAGGTCCTACAGAATACTGCAGCCATACTAGTCCTTAAACCCCCCTCCCCCCAGTTCGCCCTCTGCCCCCAGTCTGAAGTCCCTCCACTAGCAGCCCATTAAACAAGCATTTGCAATGCAATAGGTCTCGCATTATGAAAGTTTGAGCTATTGGTCTTGTAAATGACAATTTTTTTATTTGTGTTGATTTTGAAAATAGCTAAATTAATAGCTTTGTCATTTTCGATGCCAATAGTTATAACTTTCGCACATGTGACGACTATAGCATTTGTAATGCAACATGTTTTGTATTTACATGACTTAGATGTATTGATATTACAAATAGCAACGGCTTTTAATTTTTTAAAATAATTAATACTTAAATAAAAGTGATTGTAATTTATATTGGCAATAGCTTAAACTTTTGTAAATAACGTTTGTGAAGATTATGTTCAGTGTATTTTATTGTGATGAAAATCCAAGAACAGAAGTGAAATAACATCTTTTTGTGACATTTGTAATAAAGCTTGAAACATTGAGAGAACATAATTGAACCAGTTGTTGTTGAATGGTTGCACAGATTGATGCTGGGATTGCGCTGAGTGATGCTGGGATTGCGCTGAGTGGTGCTGGGATTGCGCTGAGTGGTGCTGTGGTGGTGCTGAGTGGTGCTGTGGTGGTGCTGAGTGGTGCTGTGGTGGTGCTGAGTGGTGCTGTGGTGGTGCTGAGTGGTGCTGTGGTGGTGCTGAGTGATGCTGTGGTGGTGCTGCTGCTGAGTTCTCTCTGCAACTGCACTCTGCAACTGCACTCTGCAACTGCACTCTGCAACTGCACTCTGAATCTGCACTCTGAATCTGCACTCTGCACTCTGAATCTGCACTCTGCACTCTGAATCTGCACTCTGCACTCTGAATCTGCACTCGGAATCTGCACTCTGAATCTGCACTCGGAATCTGCACTCTGAATCTGCACTCTGAATCTGCACTCTGAATCTGCACTCTGCACTCTGAATCTGCACTCTGAATCTGCACTCTGCACTCTGAATCTGCACTCTGCACTCTGAATCTGCACTCTGAATCTGCACTCTGCACTCTGAATCTGCACTCTGCACTCTGAATCTGCACTCTGCATCTGTACTCTGCATCTGCACTCTGAATCTGCACTCTGAATCTGCACTCTGAATCTGCACTCTGCATCTGCACTCTGCATCTGCACTCTGAATCTGCACTCTGCATCTGCACTCTGCATCTGCACTCTGCATCTGCACTCTGAATCTGCACTCTGAATCTGCACTCTGAATCTGCACTCTGAATCTGCACTCTGAATCTGCACTCTGCACTCTGAATCTGCACTCTGAATCTGCACTCTGCACTCTGAATCTGCACTCTGAATCTGCACTCTGAATCTGCCCTCTGAATCTGCACTCTGAATCTGCACTCTGCACTCTGAATCTGCACTCTGCACTCTGAATCTGCACTCTGCACTCTGAATCTGCACTCTGCACTCTGAATCTGCACTCTGAATCTGCACTCTTAATCTGCACTCTGAATCTGCACTCTGAATCTGCACTCTGCACTCTGAATCTGCACTCTGAATCTGCACTCTGAATCTGCACTCTGCACTCTGAATCTGCACTCTGCATCCTGCACTCTGAATCTGCACTCTGCACTCTGAATCTGCACTCTGCACTCTGAATCTGCACTCTGCACTCTGAATCTGCACTCTGCACTCTGAATCTGCACTCTGAATCTGCACTCTGAATCTGCACTCTGAATCTGCACTCTGAATCTGCACTCTGCACTCTGAATCTGCACTCTGAATCTGTACTCTGAATCTGCACTCTGAATCTGCACTCTGCACTCTGAATCTGCACTCTGAATCTGCACTCTGAATCTGCACTCGGCACTCTGAATCTGCACTCTGAATCTGCACTCTCGACTCTGAATCTGCACTCTGCACTCTGCATCTGCACTCTGAATCTGCACTCTGAATCTGCACTCTGAATCTGCACTCTGCACTCTGAATCTGCACTCTGAATCTGCACTCTGAATCTGCACTCTGCATCTGCACTCTGAATCTGCACTCTGCACTCTGAATCTGCACTCTGCACTCTGAATCTGCACTCTGCACTCTGAATCTGCACTCTGAATCTGCACTCTGCACTCTGAATCTGCACTCTGAATCTGCACTCTGAATCTGCACTCTGCACTCTGAATCTGCACTCTGCACTCTGAATCTGCACTCTGCACTCTGAATCTGCACTCTGAATCTGCACTCTGCACTCTGAATCTGCACTCTGCACTCTGAATCTGCACTCTGAATCTGCACTCTGAATCGGCACTCTGAATCTGCACTCTGAATCTGCACTCTGAATCTGCACTCTGCACTCTGAATCTGCACTCTGCACTCTGCACTCTGAATCTGCACTCTGAATCTGCACTCTGCACTCTGAATCTGCACTCTGAATCTGCACTCTGCACTCTGAATCTGCACTCTGAATCTGCACTCTGCACTCTGAATCTGCACTCTGAATCTGCACTCTGAATCTGCACTCGGAATCTGCACTGTGAATCTGCACTCTGCACTCTGAATCTGCACTCTGCACTCTGAATCTGCACTCTGAATCTGCACTCTGCACTGTGAATCTGCACTCTGCACTCTGAATCTGCACTCGGCACTCTGAATCTGCACTCTGCACTCTGAATCTGCACTCTGCACTCTGAATCTGCACTCTGCACTCTGAATCTGCACTCTGAATCTGCACTCTGAATCTGCACTCTGAATCTGCACTCTGCACTCTGAATCTGCACTCTGCACTCTGAATCTGCACTCGGCACTCTGAATCTGCACTCTGCACTCTGAATCTGCACTCTGCACTCTGAATCTGCACTCTGAATCTGCACTCTGCACTCTGAATCTGCACTCTGAATCTGCACTCTGAATCTGCACTCTGAATCTGCACTTTGAATCTGCACTCTGAATCTGCACTCTGAATCTGCACTCTGAATCTGCACTCTGCACTCTGAATCTGCACTCTGAATCTGCACTCTGCACTCTGAATCTGCACTCTGAATCTGCACTCACAATCTGCACTCACAATCTGCACTCTGCACACTGCACTCTGCACACTGCACTCTGCACTCTACATATGGTATGTTATGCTTACATACGTTCCATATATTATCCATGTATATGCCACATTTAGTTAAGAATATATGTTCTGTTTAGTTACATTACTTTGTTTGTATTCCCTTTTATGCTGCTCTAAAGTTATTTCAATGGGTGAAATGCGGAGCCTGGCCGAGAGTAACAAGGCAGTGCTGGGAGGGGGGCTGCGCACCAACTGAAGTGCTCTGGTTGCACGGCCTGCGGCCGTGTGAAGTGATAAGCCTTTGAAGTATGTAAAGGCTGTGTTTGCGGGGAGAGAGAGGGGAGGTGCTGGTGTGGGAGGAGTGCTTCTACGGCCTGGGGGAAGCTGGCTGGGGAGGGGGAGGAGAAATGAATGTAAGGCTGTGGGGAACAGAGTTTATGGCCCAAAAGCGCGTGCCTGTGGCCACGTGAACTTCAAGAAAACACCAAGGAACGAAGCCCTTGGTTTGAAGAGGATTTCGAGCACTTGAATTCTCGCTCCTCAATGTGCTTGGGCGCATTTAAGGTCACTTGACCTAAAAACGGATCACCTTTAAAATATGCCGTCTCGTACATAACACCCTAAACAGAAATGGACCTCACTACCTTGCGCAGAAACTAATCATGTATCAACCCTAAAGAACCCTCCGCTCAACCAGCAAACATCTCCTAACCATACCAAAGACCCGCACCGTGAAATATGGCGGCAGATCAATCTCCATAATCGCCCCCACAATCTGGAACAGGCTGCCCATACACCTCAAAACAGAAAGAAATACTGTAGGTCCCTCAAAACCCTATTATTCTAACTCCCCTCGCCCTCAGTTCGTCCGCTCTTTTACTTACTGTGATCACTAGTATCAACGTTATGAGACCTAAGGGTGATATATGCGCTTAACAAATGTCAAATAACAATAACAACCTGAAGCCGCATCTACTATCTATGCCATACATTAAAGGACACCCACCCCATCAACACTACTGGGGCTTACCCTGAGAGTACACTCTGTCTGGGAATTACCTGAGAGTACAGTCTGTCTGGGAATTACCTGAGAGTACACTCTGTCTGGGAATTACCTGAGAGTACACTCTGTCTGGGAATTACCTGAGAGTACAGTCTGTCTGGGAATTACCTGAGAGTACACTCTGTCTGGGAATTACCTGAGAGTACAGTCTGTCTGGGAATTACCTGAGAGTACACTCTGTCTGGGAATTACCTGAGAGTACACTCTGTCTGGGAATTACCTGAGAGTACAGTCTGTCTAGGAATTACCTGGGAGTACACTCTGTTTTGGAATTGCCTGAGAGCACAGTCTGTCCTTGACTTAGATGAGAGTAAACTCGGTCTGGGATTTACCTGATAGTACACTCAGTCTGGAAATTATCTGAGTTCACACTCAGCCTGGGACATACCTGAGAGTACACTCAGTCAGGGGCTTATCTGAGAGTTAACACAGGCTAGGACTTACCTGAGAGTTCACTCTGTCACTTCTGCACCCCTACCATCTGGGATTTACCCGAAAGTACACTCAGCCTGGGACCTACAGGAGAGTACACTCCATCACTTCTGCACCAGTACCGCCTGGGACATATCTGGAAGTACACTCTGTCTGGAACATATCTGAGAGTACCCTCTGTCTGGGAATTACCTGAGAGCACACTCTGTCTGGGACTTATCTGAGAGTGAACTCGGTCTGGAACATACCTGAGAGTACACTGAGTCTGGGACTTACCTGCGAGTACACTCAGTCTGGGACTTATCTGAGACTTATGTTGGAATTGAAAATGTTATTGCCCCCTTGCTCATGCTATATACTGTGTTAAGTTAGCATTCATGGTGCAATTTTATTAGTAGCCACCATTCTGCTCTATGATTGAAGCTAAGCTCCTGCCTCATTTTGCATGCCTCAGCAGAAAACTGTTTCCATGCATCTTTGCTCGTGTTTCTTCAAGGCTGATTTCAGCTGCACTAATGAATGTACTCTCTATTGTTGCATACCGTAGCTGTTAGATAGGCTAATTCCCATCTTCACTCCAACGGCGAGAAGGGGTGAAATGGCCTTGAAGTCAAGATAACATGTCCCCGGTCCCAGGACTGCAGCTCATCCTTCTGTGCTTCCTTAGTTTGTTTGTGCCTGGACTGGAATTTTTCAGTCTGGGTGGGTTCTTTGGGGTGTAGAATTATATAACATCTTGTGTTATTTTGGGGGAGTCAGTCCCTCAGCAGCTATCTCATGAGGCTGGTTAGACTGGACTCTGCTGCAGCGCAATTACTAATAAACAACTTGGTTTGGATTCTCTACTGCTTCACCGACTTCATTTCTTGGAAGGCTGAGAGGTGGTTGCAAGTGACCAGGGTGGTCCAATTCGGGTCACTTCCTTCAGTTGGCGCCCGAACAGGAACCCACCAGGTGGCCAATCCTTGCCCGCAAACCGGTGTGGAGAACGGGGCTGCGTCAGGTCAGATGGGCGGATCGAGGATCCACACAAGACAGAGCTTAGTTCTTGCAGCTGCCCTGCCTGTCTGATTGGGCAGTGCCTCACCCAGCGGTCATCCTGGCTGGGTCCTGAAAGGCGAAACCATTGGATCTGACCATTTGGTCCGAAGAGTCGGTAGTAGAGAAAAACTTTATTCGACCTGTGTGTATCAGGTGAGTCTGTCTTGAATCTTGGTGACTATGGCGCCATTTTGAATAATCTTGGGTATGGTCTGAAGACCATTTCTTGGCTCGCTTGAGCTTGGTATGTCTGTTGGCCGTTTAGATACATAGTGTCTGCGGACACTATGCGGACACTATGCCAGGCAATATAATGAATTTGGCGTACTCTAGAAAATGCCTGGGGCTTGAGCCTGTTTCTTTGGTGCAGTCTGAGGACTGGCTTGTGGTTTCCTTTGTTTGGTGTAGTCTGAGGACTGTTTTTGGAACAAGCACTTGAATTTCTTTGGGCTCTTTGTGAGCATGGTACCACTTTGGGTTGCATGTGATTCGGTTTGAAGACCATCTTTGAAAAAAAAGACAACATTTGCAATTGCTTTGCCAGGCAAAATAATGAATTTGGCTCCTTTTTGAAAATGCCTGGAATGAGTTTCTGGTTGTCGTTGTTGCTCAGCAGATGCTCGATTGGAAGAAGATCAGCTGGCGCCTCCAGAAGGCACTCTTAATATTGATGCACGTGAAGAATGGTCTCGGCCCTATTATGTTTAGTACACTAAGGCACAAATATATGAGGGACAATGCTGAGTTCACATAGCTGTTGATGGGTATTTTTGAACAGAAATAATAGTAATAATATATATGTTTATTTTTACATAGTGAGAGGAGGCAGTCTATGTTTGATGACCTTTGAACATGGCGGAAGGAGGCTAATAGAGGCGATAAAGGATGGAAAGGAATGTACAAAAAGGGGGCGGGTTGATGGTGCCCAGATTTCACCTATAGCTTTAGGCATTGCTGGATGACAAAAGTTGCTTTGAGTCTCAGTCATAGACTGTATCCTGGCAGTGGCATATAGAAATTCGGTGCATGAAGAGTGAAGGCAATGAATGGGGCCTGCTCAGATGCTTTCAGTCTGATGAGTAGTGTAAGGAAAGCTAAATTAATTAATTCATCGATTTGAGTGTGTTTAACTTAGATTTGACCTCACTATAGAAAGTGCATTTAATTTGAAAAATGTGTTTTGAACATTCAAGGTAGCGTGTATTTGTGCTAAATGAAAAAGCATTTTTAAAGGGTAGTAGGAAAAATGAAATACACAGCTCGTGATTTAGTTTGCTTTGGAAGGCTCACTGTCCGGCCATGAGATAAGAACAGAATTCTCTCGCTGTTTCTGTTCTGTCTCTTCATGAAAAGATAAAGAGCACGGAACAAGGGCAGATTTAGAGGATAAAAGTCAAAGTTTTATGTTTTGACTAACAGGCTTTGTAACTTTTTAATTTGTCCTATGCAGTTATTTCTCTTGTTTGGGGATTTGGTAATTATTAATTATTGATCTAGCTATATGTTGAACTCACCCTTGCATTATATTTCCTGAACTCTTTTAGAGTCCTGACTGACTTTTATGCCTCACTTTCCATAGAAATAGGTTTTTCTTCCTTTATGGAATACTTTGTGTGCAATAAGCTTTGTGAGAGAATAGTTGAGGGTCTATACAGCTGTTCTTTCTATTTCTGCTGCCTCTTCTCCTGCTATGTCACTTAGGCTGCGTTGACTATGGCACACCTTGCTTTTCTTTGTCTCCGCCACCTGTGGCCTTTATGACTATTAGTACCCATGACACACCTATTGCCTCAGCATCCTTTTTCGCTAACGCTTATACTTGCGGCACAGCCAGCAGTGATGATAATGTTTGTAATTTCTGGTGCTACTCCCACTGTGGTTTTTCATCCCCCGATAATAGTGAGTACTGGGACACGGGTATGTGGATTTGAGGATAGAGACTGGACAAAATTGGAGGAACATGTGGGCCCGTACGTGTGATCTGAAGTGGGAAATGAAAGAAAGTGGGTAATAGCTAATAAAGGTGCTCAGTGGGTTTGTGTGGTAGGTGTGGAATGTGATAACAATTTTAAGCCTTTTGTGCAACAGCTTGTCCTTAGGAATTTGACAGCTACATTGCTTGGTTTCTAGGAACAGTGTTTTCAAAGATGCTGCGCTGCAAATTTTGTGTGATATTAACAGGGATACTTATTTTGCTGGGCCGCATTGTCATGCCTTTGGGTTCTCTATTTTTGTTGACTTGAAGGTGTTCCTAGATTATAGTGGGCAGGAGTTGCCTCCTGACAGGGGTATTTGATTGTTTGTTCACAGATTTGTTCCAAATGTGTTTTCTGAAATAGTGGCTTGGTTGTAGACATTTGAGAGTACTTGGTTTACATTGCCTCTTTCTGTTACATATTTAACATAGTCCAATATTATGAGTATTTTAGTGGGTTTTCGGATGTATTAGGTGTAACACACATTTTGCGGCCTCTTGTTTTTGACTTTTGGTCCTTCTACAGTGGATTCTCTGTTTGTGTTAATGCCGAATTGTGGTGAGAATGTGAAGGGTTTGGCATCGATTGTGTTTACAATTTTGTGACTGATTGATGTGAAGTTAACGGAAATGTGGTTCTCCAACTTCCTGCTGTTCTAGCCATTGCTATGCTTCTGCTAATGGTTTCTTCTGCTGTTCAATATTTTTCTGTCACTGATCTAAAATACCTTCTTTGGCAGTACTGTTTATTTCAATAATAGGTCTTTGTCCGGATTCACATTGACTGGTAGGAGTCATAGGCTCGGCTGCGCTTCTTAGCAGAAAGACACGGCATCTACGGTTAAATTAAAAGAACAAATTGGAAAGATTAGTTACTTGTTCATCGTTTCAGACACAGGGCAAAGCTGTAGGGACAGTACAGTTAAATATTTATTGCATTTAGCTTCGAATGGCCAGGAAGAATGCCTTTCAAAAGGTAAGTATTGTCGACAGGAGATCACCTACTTAGGTCAACTACTGTCGAAGGGGGGTAGGCGATTAGCTTCTTAATAACACATTAAAGAAGTGCATGAGGTGCACGAGCCTTTATCCTGAATGCCTGAGACAGTCTTCTTTTGGGCAACTAACAAACTGCGCAGTCTACGGCTCCTGTGCTTGGTGCAAATTGTTGCGTGCTGTTTTGTGTTGTAAGTACACGAGATGGGTTTCTGTGCGCTTTCTGTCTTTGACGCTACCGCAAGAGCCCTCCTGAGCTGTCTGGGAGTGGTCATGAGGGTGGCCGTCTCTATAAGACAATCGGTTGGACTCGTTTTAGCCACTGATTTCACAGATATGGTGACCTTGAATAAAAAGAGACACAGCACATTACCAGTGCACATCTAACTGGCTACAAATTAGCATTGTTCGCAAAAAATATCGTGATTAAAAGATGTGCCACTTTGAACTCAGCCATGTTACTGTCCCTCCCTTCTGCCAAATGAAGGAATAGATAAGGAGAAGGAGATTAAAAGACGAGTAGACTAGACTGATGTTCCCTTATCTGGCCCTCAAGGGGAACTATATGTCGATGGCTCTTGTTTAAATTCCCAGGTGGCACCACCACTATTTCTTATGTTACAGCAACACTACGTACAGTCGCAAAAACATCACGCGTCCTTTATCAGTTAGCCCGAGTAAATGAACAAGCCGCCTTTATTAGAGCTTGTGAATTGTAAGTGTAGTGCCCACCGGAAAATAACTGATGATGTGGGAAGGGATAATGTGTTGGCAGATCAGACAACCAAGCAAAATGATCAAAATGAAATGAAAAGAAAGTTTGTAGAAGGTCCTGCTCGGTGGGTACCGGAAATCATGATGTTTAAGTTGAAAGTATGGAAAAGTTGAAAGGACGAGGGATGGTGAATTGATAGGCCAGGGAAGAAAATAGAATTTTGCCAGATGCATATGTATTTCCTGTGGTTATGATGACCCATTGCCTAGCCCGTACACGGTATGGTGCCATGATGCACAATCCTTGAAAAGGTACCCGTATTCCCTCAGATAATTTCGAACCACACACTTTTCCTTTTGAGGTTCTTTCGATGAATAGTAAAGGAATAGACGGATGCAATGATTCAAAGTATGTCCTGATTGTTCTTTAAGAGCTTAGTAAATGGATTGAGGCTTACACCACTACTCATTGTCGGTAAACAAAATTATCTTTGCCAAGTTAACTGAAAGTTTGTATTCTGTTCACTCATAGGTCCGGGACGCTCTGCAGTCACATCTGAGGGGCCTGGACGAGATGCCCAGCCTGGCTGCTTGTTATGGGCAATTTGAAGTGAATAAGACTACAACGGATCTGCAGAGTAATGAAGTGCTGAATGAGGCAGTACCAAAAAAAAAAAAAGAGAAAGAGAGGAGCTATCCAGGAGTAAAACTTCCTCGATCATTCTGTACCTGGAGTCACTGGCTGCAATTTGTGCCCATGGATGGAGGTACAGTGCACCAAAGGAAAAGTCAGATTAGTAGGGATGGACGGCCTGGATGAAGAATAGGGTGTATGTACCCTGCCCGTGGTACCAACGATAGCTTAGGGAAAGGGAGATTGATGCATTGTCCGAAACACTGGACAGGATAAGTTGAGGGTTTTTTCCTGAAAAAGAGGGGTGCGCTATCGTGGAGGGCGTGGGATTTCTTCAACGGGCCGCGATTGCGCTACCCCACCGCTGTGCTCAGTAGCACCACAGTAGATGAACAATAGGAGTCTCCCAGCGAGATTCTGAAGGATGCTGGAAAGAAGCGTTTTCCCATCCGCTTGATCCCTTGTCATCAATTCTATTATATTGCATTTCTCCCCCAATCACCATGTATCCTTTTGGCCGCCAACTGTTGAGGAGGAACAGCTTTTTCAGCACCACGTTTAGAGCGGGCTGGCCCAAAAAGAGAAATAGTCTTGTAGCCATTGTTGTGATTTTCCTAATAGTAGTACTGGGGATGATATGATTTCTGAATGAGAAATATCCTATTCATTATTTGGTTGGTATGACACTCTCACTGCCTGAACATGTTTTTGTGACTTTGGCCCTGCATAAGGACACACATAGACTGTTCTATACTAAAATGTTTTTTATCAGCTGAAATGAGCCAAGAAACAGGTACATGTTATGTTATGTTATGTTAATAGAAGCTTGTAAAGCACACTGTCACCCGAAGTTTCATGGCGCTGATCATGTATGATGTTGTTGCGGTAGACCGGGTTAGCAGGATTGCACGAATAGCCAAGTTTTTAGGGCTTTTCTAAAGCCCAATAAGTTGTCGCAAGTCTTAATTGTGAGGGGGAGAGAGTTCCAGAGCCTGGATGCAAGGAATGAAACCCTGCGGCCTCCCTGCCTTTTCAGCTTGAAGGTCGGGGTGGTGAGTAAGTGTAGGTGGGCTGAACGGAGATTACGAGTAGGGACGTGCTTTGTGATCAAACTACTGAGAACATTTGGACTGTTACAATGCAGTGCTTTGAAGACTATGCAGCCTGTCTTGAAGGCTGCTCGTTTCGCTATGGGCAGCCAGTGGAGTTTTTGCAACGAGGGCATGGCTAATTGCCATCTCGGCTGTTTGTGAATTAATCTTGTTGCCTGGTTCTGAACCATTTACAAACGGTTAAGCAAGGCCTGAGGTAGCCCCATATAAAGGGAGTTAGAAAAGTCAAGGTGTGAGAGCACCAAATCAATCACTACCTGGACAAGGGCTGCGTGAGATAGCAGATGAGCATTCTTCCTGATTTTGCGCAATTGGAAGAGGCTGGTAGATATCATGGCCCCCACATGTCTTCTAAGTGAGAGATCAGAGTCGATGACCACCCTTAAACGTTTCACTGAGAGGGAAGGGGTGGGAGGGGGTCCTAATTCGCTCGGCCAAAAGTGTGGTCCCTAATAAGCTACACTGTTCCCAGGCAGCACCAGTTCTGTCTTGCCCGGGTTGAGTTTCAGCTGATTGAGATCCATCCAATGCTGGATATGAAGCATCACAGATTGGAATTCTTTGGCGGTGTTGGGGGAGTCCAGGGGGAAAACAATCTGAAGGTCATCGGCGTAATTAAAGACAGTTATTCTCCTGGCTTTAAGTGAGTGAATCAGTGGCCGGGTTTAAAGATTTAACAGCAGTGGGGAGAGGGACGAGCCCTGTGGGACCCCGCATGAGGTAGATAGTTTAGGGGCAGTGAAGGTACCGAGACGTACTGCTTGGGTTCTCCCTCTGAGAAATGACTTTATCCATTTAGAGGCAGGACCATGTATGCCTGCTTGTTCGACACAGCGCAGTAAGATGTTGTGATCGACCGTGTCGAACGCCGCTGACAAGTCCAGGAGCACGAGGGCCGGGGGGACCCCCATATCCGCGTTTGCTCTCAGTGTATCCAGTACTGCCAGAATAACTGACTCCGTCGAGTGAGCTGGCCGAAAGCCAGCTTGGTTAGGCTCTAAAAAACCTGATTTGTCGATGAAGTTAGATAGGCACCTTGCCATGTGGGCCTCCAAGGTTTTAGCCAGATAGGGGAGGAGGGAGATAGGGCGGTAGTTGGAGGGGTTTGAGGGATCTGCCCCAGGTTTCTTTGAGAGAGGAACTAGCGTTGCATCCTTGAGGGCGCTAGGTACTATGCCCTTGCCGAGGGATTGATTGAGAAAAGGGAGGATACTTTGGGGTAAGGCCGAGAAAATGTCCCTGAGAACAAAGGGAGGACAGCAATCCTTCGGAGAGCCCGACTTGACACGGGCCAAAAGTTCTGAAAGTGTGTTGGGGCATATAACTGTAAAGTGATTCAAAGTAGATGAGTTACTGGAGATGTCATCTAGAGATTCCGTGTGAGCAGAAGGGGGGATGCTGGCCCTAATAATCGAGATTTTTTTCCACAAAAACGTTGTTCAAGGAGTTGCACCGCTCTAGGTAGAATTCTGTCATCACTACTGAGATCATTCACAATCTCGAAAATTTCCCTCGATTTGTTGTGAGAAATAAGTATTCTCTCTGAAAAGTACGCAGCTTTGGCGGTTGAAATGGATACCTTGTATTCCTTACGAGCTGACAAATACAACAGTCTGTCTTCCCTGGAGTAACCGCGCCTCCATTTCCTCTCTAGTTGACGGAGTTTGAGTTTATGGTCTTTTAGTTCATTGGTGAACCATTTGTGGGCATCGGGGGGTCTGGCACGGGAGAATTTAATGAGAGGGGCGTGCTTGTCACTGGCCACCAATAGCCAGTTCGCGATGTCTTTTTCCATAGAGTCGGCGTTGGAGTTGGGATCGATGGTGGGAAGGGTTCTGGCTAAGGAGTTGATAAATCCCTGAGAGTCAAGTGTTCTCCACTTGCGAGTCTGACCTCCTGCTACCTTGGGAGGCTTAGCCCTGCCATGGACGGTGACTGTGAATTCGATCAGGTGGTGGTCAGACCAAATTCAGGGGGAAATTAATGGTGTTTATAGTGTGACATTGTGGGACCAAATTTGATCAAGGGTGTGACCCTTGATGTGGGTAGGGACAGATAAATGCTGGGTCATTTTTAGGTTAGAGAGCAGTTCATAGAGTTCTGCCGCATCCTCAACAATCTTTGGGCATTATTATTCTGTTGTGATTCATGTATATTTCTTTTGGAGTAACAGCTTATTTTACAAAAATCAACTTTTATCCCTTCAATTTTAATTATGTGTATCAATGAATATGTTCATATCGATTTTTTATTTATGTAATTAAACTTTGTACTTTATCATATAGTATCTTCTTTTGAGTATCTTTTCTCCTTAAGGTGTGTCCTTTTTTCCTGTTTTTGTCAGACCTTGTGTTTTTTTGCCTGGGCCTTTACCCCTACATATTTCTCCCCCAATCACCATGTATCCTTTTGGCCGCCCAACTGTTGAGGAGGAACAGCTTTTTCAGCACCACGTTTAGAGCGGGGCTGGCCCAAAAAGAGAAATAGTCTTGTAGCCATTGTTGTGATTTTCCTAATAGTAGTACTGGGGATGATATGATTTCTGAATGAGAAATATCCTATTCATTATTTGGTTGGTATGACACTCTCACTGGCTGAACATGTTTTTGTGACTTTGGCCCTGCATAAGGACACACATAGACTGTTCTATACTAAAATGTTTTTTATCAGCTGAAAAGAGCCAAGAAACAGGTACATGTTATGTTATGTTATGTTAATAGAAGCTTGTAAAGCACACTGTCACCCGAAGTTTCATGGCGCTGATCATGTATGATGTTGTTGCGGTAGACCGGGTTAGCAGGATTGCACGAATAGCCACGTTTTTAGGGCTTTTCTAAAGCCCAATAAGTTGTCGCAAGTCTTAATTGTGAGGGGGAGAGAGTTCCAGAGCCTGGATGCAAGGAATGAAAACCTGCGGCCTCCCTGCCTTTTCAGCTTGAAGGTCAGGGTGGTGAGTAAGTGTAGGTGGGCTGAACGGAGATTACGAGTAGGGACGTGCTTTGTGATCAAACTACTGAGAAAATTTGGACTGTTACAATGCAGTGCTTTGAAGACTATGCAGCCTGTCTTGAAGGCTGCTCGTTTCGCTATGGGCAGCCAGTGGAGTTTTTGCAACGAGGGCATGGCTGATTGCCATCTCGGCTGTTTGTGAATTAATCTTGCTGCCTGGTTCTGAACCATTTGCAAACGGTTAAGCAAGGCCTGAGGTAGCCCCATATAAAGGGAGTTAGAAAAGTCAAGGCGTGAGAGCACCAAATCAATCACTACCTGGACAAGGGCTGCGTGAGATAGCAGATGAGCAATCTTCCTGATTTTTCGCAATTGGAAGAGGCTGGTAGATATCATGGCCCCCACATGTCTTCTAAGTGAGAGATCAGAGTCGATGACCACCCTTAAACTTTTCACTGAGAGGGAAGGGGTGGGAGGGGGTCCTAATTCGCTCGGCCAAAAGTGTGGTCCCTAATAAGCTACACTGTTCCCAGGCAGCACCAGTTCTGTCTTGCCCGGGTTGAGTTTCAGCTGATTGAGATCCATCCAATGCCGGATATGAAGCATCACAGATTGGAATTCTGCGGCGGCGTTGGAGTCCAGGGGGAAAACAATCTGAAGGTCATCGGCGTAATTAAAGACAGTTATTCTCCTGGCTTTAAGTGAGTGAATCAGTGGCCGGATATAAAGATTGAACAGCAGTGGGGAGAGGGACGAGCCCTGTGGGACCCCGCATGAGGTAGATAGTTTAGGGGCAGTGAAGGTACCGAGACGTACTGCTTGGGTTCTCCCTCTGAGAAATGACTTTATCCATTTAGAGGCAGGACCATGTATGCCTGCTTGTTTGACACGGCGCAGTAAGATGTTGTGATCGACCGTGTCGAACGCCGCTGACAAGTCCAGGAGCACGAGGGCCTGGGGGACCCCCATGTCCGCGTTTGCTCTCAGTGTATCCAGTACTGCCAGAATAACTGACTCCGTCGAGTGAGCTGGCCGAAGGCCAGCTTGGTTAGGCTCTAAAAAACCTGATTTGTCGATGAAGTTAGATAGGCACCTTGCCATGTGGGCCTCCAAGGTTTTAGCCAGATAGGGGAGGAGGGAGATAGGGCCGTAGTTGGAGGCGTTCGAGGGATCTTCCCCAGGTTTCTTTGAGAGAGCAACTAGCGTTGCATCCTTGAGGGCGCTAGGTACTACGCCCTTGCCGAGGGATTGATTGAGAAAAGGGAGGATACTTTGGGGTAAGGCCGAGAAAATATCCCTAAAAACAAAGGGAGGACAGCAATCCTTCGGCGAGCCCGACTTGACACGGGTCATAAGTTCTGAAAGTGTGTTGGGGCATATAACTGTAAAGTGATTCAAAGTAGATGAGTTACTGGAGATGTCATCTAAAGATTCCGTGTGAGCAGAAGGGGGGAGGCTGGCCCTAATAATCGCAATTTTATTCCACAAAAACGTTGTTCAAGGAGTTGCACAGCTCTTGAGTGGGTGCCTGACTAGGTAGAATTCTGTCATCACTACTGAGATCATTCACAATCTTGAAAATTTCCCTCAATTTGTTGTGGGAAATAAGTATTCTCTCTGAAAAGTACGCAGCTTTGGCGGTTGAAATGGATACCTTAGCTGACAAATCCAACAGTCAGTCTTCCCTGGAGTAACCGCGCCTCCATTTCCTCTCTAGTTGACGGAGTTTGAGTTTATGGTTTTTTAGTTAATTGGTGAACCATTTGTGGGCATCGGAGGGTCTGGCACGGGAGAATTTAATGAGAGGGGCGTGCTTGTCACTGGCCACCAATAGCCAGTTCGCGATGTCTTTTTCCATAGAGTCGGCGTTGGAGTTGGGATCGATGGTGGGAAGGGTTCTGGCTAAGGAGTTGATAAATCCCTGAGAGTCAAGTGTTCTCCACTTGCGAGTCTGACCTCCTGCTACCTTGGGAGGCTTAGCCCTGCCGTGGACGGTGACTGTGAATTCGATCAGGTGGTGGTCAGACCAAATGCAGGGTGAAATTAATGGTGTTGACAGTGTGACATTGTGGGACCAAATTTGATCAAGGGTGTGACTCTTGATGTCGGTAGGGACAGATAAATGCTGGGTCATGTTTAAGTTAGAGAGCAGTTCATAGAGTTCTGCCGCATGTGGCCCACCGCATGCATCGTTGAACCAGTAGTTTAGGTCTCCGATAAGTAGGACTCTAGCGTGGTTGATGACGAGATTCACCATCTGTTCACTAGGGAGAGGGGAAAGGAGGGCATGGACTGAGGGGGGCGGTAGATGAGCACCAATGCCAAAGACCCCGTGATAGTTTCGAGATTGATGACAATATTCTCGACTTCAGCTTAGAACTAGAGAGGTCGTGGTGATGAACTTGTGGTTTTTGTGTATAATGGCAGCTACCCCCCGCCTAACTTCCCTGGCGGCCGGTTGACAATGATCTGAGGGGAGAGCCGCTAAAATATCAGGTGAAGAGTCCTGGGTAAGCCAGGTCTCCGTGATCAGTAGTACATCCGGTTTCTCCGATGTTAATAACATAAATATGTCTAATTGGTGCTTCTCTAATAAAAGAGAGAGGGACCCCAGGACCAAAGGGATAGGGTTCCACAATTGACACAAGTCAAAGTATAATTCCCTTTGGGCGAATTATCGTAGAAAGACAGATTTCTTACCAACATGCACATATACACTCAACAATGTCAAATCATAACAAGGAAGCAATATAAACAAGCATTGGCATTGCCACTAGGTCTCGCTTGGGGGACCTTATAAGTATTTAGTTTTGCAGCACAATATCCTTGTTGCACCAAGGATATTGTGCTGCAAAACTAAATACTTATAATGTCCCACAAGCGAGACCTATTGGCTATGCCAATGCTTGTTTTTTTTTTTACTTATTAGGGGGCAGAGGAGACGAGGTGTTTAACACACAGAACGAAAAAAGTTGAAGTTAAAAAGATTCAAACGTTACGATACCCGCTCGAGGTATCAGTTTTATTTCGGCAGTGTCTTAGTATGTCAGGTAGTGATGTTATTGATGTTATGAGTTGTGCGCTCAAACGCGATGTTAAAAGTGACTCCAAGCGAGTCACTAAGCTGTGTTAACGGTGTGTAACTCACCGGACGGGCAAAAGTTAGCAAGGTTCAGAACGATACGTCACTCGCTCGTCGTGTCAATACCATTTAGAGGAAATGCATGCAACATGCAAGTTTACTAGAAAGCTATTTAATCAGTGCAGCTTACCGAGTGTTAGGGGTAAAAAATCACTGGGCGTCTTCCGAATGTCGTTAGTACTCTTGCGATGCATCCGGGTGCATTGTAACTGATGTTCGGATGGTGGGCGGTTTATTAGGTCTCATGACGTGTAGGGGTTGCGTTAGTAAACACAAAGGATGGTTCGTTGTAAACGGAGAGGCCTGCGGCCGGCCATGAATAATTACAAGCACATAAACAGGCATGCTGTGACGGAGGTGTGGGAGGTCTGGCAGGGAACAGATGGCCTGGCCGTGAAGCAGGGGGCGGGGCAGCGCTGGGGAAGCCTGTGGGAGGGTGATTGATGCCTTTGATGTGGGGAGGGAGGAGAGCCTTTTGCGAGCCTTGTGCAGGAGAAATGAACAGATGTCCGTGAGGTGTGGGTGGAGTGCCTGATGCGCGTTCACGTGGTTCACGTTAACTTCATGAAAACGCCAGCAAAAAGCTGGTGGTTTCATGAGTATTTTCGCTACTTGAATTCTCGCTCTGCTCGATGCGCATGCGCGCATCGATAGGTCGCGAGACCTAAAAATATTAAAAAGTTTTGAGTGAAAACACAATAAAAAAGGTAGATCTGCACAGTTTATTACCATACACTATAATTTGTTAAAAATGGGAAACATATACAAGACAGAACACTATACACAAATTATAAATCCAACATTCCAATAAAAAAGGAGGTACAGGTAAAGGGCTAAATTCCGATAAGACTTCAGAATTTTCCTTAATATGTTTTTCCAGTATTACTCCTTGAGCATCGACGCGTTTCGGTGGTGTATATAATGTTTAACCACCTTCATCAGGACAAAAATAAATGTTTCCCAATGGTTCTCAAATAATATATATCATTCAGTCTAGGTCAGGGGTACTCTGCCTCCTTTCCAGTCTCATAAGATATTCGTCCAGCGAATTATCTCTTCGAAGTTAAAAATAGGATTGTCCTCCCAATTTATCTGGATAGTGATAAGGGGACAGCAACACTTGTGTTCTGCGTTGTTCATAGGCTTCGTAACATGTGCCAATATAAATCCGTATAAATATAATTATGTAGTAAAAGGACCACACAAGTGGTATGGGTACGGTCGTTTACACACACTCAGTAGGAGTTTGTAATTAAAATCTCATTGCTAATAGGCCGTCCCAGGATAAGGGAACCAATCAGTCGCACGTGATAATAGCAGCGTGCACTTCCTGTTGGCGCTAAAGTAGAAGCGTCCCGCGTGTAGGCAAACGAAGCTGGAATCGGCAATTATTGGAATGTTGGATTTATAATTTGTGTATAGTGTTCCGTCTTGTATATGTTTCCCATTTTTAACAAATTATAGTGTATGGTAATAAACTGTGCAGATCTACCTTTTTTATTGTGTTTTCACTCAAAACTTTTTAATATTTTTTATATTGCTTCCTTATTAATTGGTGCTTCACCAGGGAACGCGTATTGAGGTACAGAACCTGAAGAGTGGTCGAATTAGCTGTGGTGGGGCTGATAGTAAGGGGGGGAATGGAGTGGCAAAGGGATGAGTAGGATGGCCCACTTGGTCTCGCAGAATACCAAAACCTGAGACTCGACCAAGAACATCAGGCACTAGCGAGAATAGAGGTTGTTCTAGTGATCTGAGTGCCTTAGAGGAATATATAATGGTTTGGCCAGGGCTCACGGCCCCTGGGCCCGAACGGGCATAGACGGGCGCAAACGGGCTTGCCTTGGCGCGCCCGCTCCGTGCGTCTGCTGCGCTCCCACAGGGTGGTGTGCATATAAGCCCAGGCCCGCCTCCACACTCCACCCCGTACCGGCCGATTGGCTGAGGCCTATGGGAGGGGAGCTAGGAGTGCGTCAGGGACAATAGTGCAATTCCCAGGTGAGTGCTTTCTCCGCGATTCGAGTAAGTGAGATAATTTTTAAAACCAGTTTCTAAAACAGAGATACAATTCAATTTAGTGCAAGTACAAGCGCAAGCTTTTCATTCAGTCAAGCGCAAGCTAGCGAGGTCAGCGCTGCAACAAACAAAACAATTGCCCGCTTCCCGCGTTGAGGCTGGTTATGACTGACTGGCCCCGCCTCCACTCTCCACCCCGTACCGGCCGATTGGCTGAGGCCTATGGGAGGGGAGCTAGGAGTGCGTCAGGGACAACAGTGCAATTCCCAGGCGAGTGCTTTCTCCGCGATTCGAGTAAGTGAGATAATTTTTAAAACCAATTTCTAAAACAGAGATACAATTCAATTTAGTGCAAGTACAAGCGCAAGCTTTTCATTCAGTCAATCGCAAGCTAGCGAGGTCAGCGCGGCAACAAACAAAACAATTATCAGTGTGTTTTAGGGCATATTTGCATCTTGGTGTTGGAATAATATTTTCTGGCTGCCATAGCTGGTCTCATTTTGCATGTTGTCTGCGCCTACACTGCCTCCCTGCCTGTTGTGCCTACTGTGTACACATGTTGACACCCCACCCCAAACACTCAGAACATGATTCTAAGAACAAGGCCATGGTGATGCACGACATCCAGGATATGATGTGCATTGGTGAGGGCATTTTCGAATGTTAATGATGTATGCCTAGTCTTTTAATGTATTTATTACATACTACACAGAGTTCTAGCCTTCGTTGATAGCCAAATGAGTTCGCAACTGTTGCCCATGCTTGAACATTTTTTTTTTTCTTTCCCTTTTCCCTTAGAATTGTAAGGCCCTTACCTGATAGCAAACATACAATTTTGCAATAAATGCTAAAAGGAGGGTCTGTCTGAAATATACATGTTATTGCCCCCTTGCTCATGCTTTAAACTGTGTTAAGTTAGCATTCATGGCGCCATTTTATTAGTAGCCACCGTTCTGCTCTATTCATTAGTGCAGCTGAAATCAGCCTTGGAGAAACAGGAGCAACGATGCATGGAGACAGTTTTCTGCTGAGGCATGCAAAAGGAGGCATGAGCTTAGCTTCAATCATAGAGCAGAATGGTGGCTAATACTAAAATGGCACCATGAATGCTAAGTTAACACAGTATAAAGCATGAGCAAGGGGGCAATAACATTTTCAATTCTAACAGTTAACGCAGGCTAGGACTTACCTGATAGTACACTCAGTCTGGGACCTACGGGAGAGTACACTCCATCACTTCTGCACCAGTACCGTCTGGGACTTAACCTTAAAGTACACCCAGTCTGAGACTTACCTTACAGTACACTCCTTGAAGCATGCACAAGTACCACCCATGACATATCTGAGAGTACACTCAGCTTGGGACTTACCTGAGAGTACACTCACTTGGGACTTATTTGAGAGTACACTCTGTCTAGAACTTACCTGTGAGTTCACTTAGTCTGGGACTTTCCTGAGGGTAAACTTAGGCAGGAACGTACCCGAGAGTGCACTTATCCTAGAACTTAACTGCGAGTACACACAGTCTGGGACTTACCTGAGAGTACATTCAGTCTGGGACTTATCTGAGAGTACACACAGTCTGGGACTTACATGAGAGTGCACTCAGTTTGGGTTTTACCTGAGAGAACACTTAATCTGGAACTACCTGAGAGAACACTCAATCTGGAACTTACCTGACAGTTCACTTAGTCTGGCACTTACCTGAGAGCACACTAAGTCTGGAATTTACCGGACAATACATTCAGACTGAGACTTACCTAAGGGTACACTCAGTCTGGAACTTACCTGGCAGTACACTCAGTCTGGACCTTACCTGAGAGTAAACTACTGTACCAGTACCATCAGGGATTTACCAGAGAGCAAACAAACAAACAGACATCCTAGCTTAGAGCACCCAGCAAAACTACTGGAACCTACCTCAAGCACCTGGCCAAAAAAACCTGACGACCTCAATGTACACCACTGCCCAGGCCCAGTAATGTGATTCACCTAAAAGTACATCAAGCCTTATCAACACTAACGGGACCCAAGTCACAGGCCCATTACTGCGAGTTACTGCAGCGCACAATCGGGATCTCTGAGACTTACCTGAGTGCAAAATATA
Source organism: Lissotriton helveticus (assembly GCF_964261635.1). NCBI lineage: Eukaryota > Metazoa > Chordata > Amphibia > Caudata > Salamandridae > Lissotriton > Lissotriton helveticus. The sequence continues at coordinate 791,454,017 of NC_136063.1, read as the reverse complement.
GTAAAATATACCTTTGAGTAAACTCAGCACTACTGCTACTTCTTACCTCAGTCCTAGACTCCTCGTGGGGCAGACTGTCCTTAAGGGTCAGTCATGGGGCACACCAGATCTTCCATCATTGGCTTGCCACCCTTTTATTTAGCATGTACACGCAACTTTAAATGCAATCCTGAGTAGTAATGAATAAGGCACTATGAGCCAGATGTAGGTAAATATCATTTACCGATTCTAAAATACCGAATTTTGCCGATTCGGTATTTTAGAATTGGTAAATGATATGTAGAAAAAAATGTGGTAAGTATTACCGAATCGATACGATTCGGTATTTAACGAATCGGTATTTACCGATTCGGTAATTCCTATTCATTCCTATGGGCCTAGAGGCCCATAGGAATGAACGTGAATTACCGAATCTGTAAATACCGATTTGGTAAAATAGGGAAACATTCAAGGGTGGCAGGGTGTCACATTGACACGCTGTTGCACCGCTGAATAGTGATTGTGTGCACATGTGGCACACATACATGCCCTAAGGGGATGTATGATGTTACAACGCATGCTATTACAACGCATGCCTTTACGACGCAAGTTTTATAACGCAAGTCGTTACAACGACTTGCGTTGGGGGGCGCTGGATAGTGAATAGTTTAATTTACTATTCCAACTCCAGTCCCCGTGGATAGTAGGGAAGGTGTTGGAAACTATTCCCTATCCTAGAGCGCCCCCCAGCGCAATTCGTTGTAAAAGTTGCTTTGTAATGGTTGAGTCATAAAGGTACTTCGTTATAACAGTTGCGTTGTAAAGGATGTTCCCCGCCCTAAGGGCATGTATGTCTGCCACATGGCACTGTTGAAAATGCACAATTTGCATTTTCAAAGGTATTCGGTATTTACCACCAACTAATAGTTGGTGGTAAATAACGAAGAGCACATAAGCACTCTTAAAAGTGCTTCCTACATGCCATTTACTGATTCGGTAAATACCCAATCGGTAAATAATGATTTGGTAAACACAGAATCGGTAAATACCGATTCGGCATTTACCGAATCATCCCCTACATCTGAAATGGCTCAATACCGGTCGGTAAGACTGAAATTTACCGAATTTCGGGTTTACCGACCGGTAATGGGCCACCTACATCGGGCCCTGTATTGCTATTTGTTTCTTTATTTTAGACATTACAATCTTATAATATATTAGGACCCATGGCAACTTCCATAAGTTGCCTTAAAGCAATTATCATGACATTCCAATCTTATAACATAATACGACCCATGACAACTTCCATAAGTTGCGATAAGGCAATTACAAGGGCATTCCAATCTTATAACATATTATGACACATGACAATTTCTATAAGTTGTGATGAGGCAATTATCATGACTTTCCAACCCTATAACATATTATGACACATGAACATTTCCATAACCTGCGATAAGTCAATTATTATGACATTCCAATCTTACAACATATTACGACACAACAACTTCAAGAGAACAGTTCCATCTTCCTAAAATAGCCTAAATATTCACACCTATTTACAGTTTCTGATTGCATGATGTGTTACACAGCACTCAGGTTCCTTTCTAATATTATTCTAACAAGACCACACTGGTGAAACCACCTGCATCCCTGGGGGGTGGTCCCCCACCTCTGCCTAACGAAAAACAGAAGTCGAATACTGACAACTTTTTTGTTGATGCTACTAGCTACCAAGTAGGTGAAAATCTTTTTTTTTTATTTTTGTATTGAGAGTTCAAATATAGCAATACAATATAGAAAGCTAGATGCAATTGAAATCCAATTGATACAGTACGAGAAAGAATAATACAAAAAATATTCATGCAATTTGTCATTTTAGCATTTAAGTTATAAAGTGCAAGGTTGTGTAAGAACAAACAATTGATAAACTGTCACAGATATACAAAAGACTTTGTTAGAATTAAAACAGTACGTAGCATTCAAATACAATACGCGTCTTCTCAGTTAATAATCCAAAGCTGAAATGTAAAGTGCAGCGTGCGGAGACAAGACAATCATAATAGACTAATAAATAAAAGACAAATTTAAATATCAAACACACTCCAATATTTATCATATTTTTTGAGAGCTTCTAATCTAAGGGCATATTTTATCTCCCTACCCTGGATTCGAAGTAATTTTGCCTTCCATGCCTGGAAGGATGGAACAAGATCTGTTTTCCAGGACTGCAGTATAAGGGATTTAGCTATTAAAGAAGCTATAAAAAGGGGCTCATCATGTCGGGTGTGGATTGGAGAGCAGCCTAGGAGTGGAATTAGATCATCGAAAACAATATTAGTTTCAAGGACGATTGAAAGATATTTTTCTATTTCCTTCCATAAAACCTGGATTTTTGGACACTCCCAGACAATGTGTTTCCAAGTGCCTTTTTCTTCACATCGAAAGCATTTATCGGCTACTTGGTGGAAAATATTATGTAAAAAGGACGGAGTTCTATATATTAACCATTTGTTGTAAAATTGCATACGTTTAAAGTTTGCTCCTCGAAAAATGGTTTTATTGAATTTATTTATTTTGTCCCATGCCTGTTGATTAATTATAATATCTTCCCTCTTTTTCCATCTTTCAATAATCTTGCTGTGGAAGTCCTGGTCCTTACTTTCTTTTAATATTTTAATCCAGATACTCATTTTGTTTTGTATTTTGTTATTGAGGATGGTGGAAATATTTTCTTTATTGAATACATTTCCTATGTTGAGTTCTCTAAGTTTTGGATTTATCCTAATAAAGGACCAGTTCAGCATTAAGTGCGAGTGGGTTAACTGGCTATAAATTTCATCCCAAGATTTCCACCTATTTCCCAACAGGAAATCTTCAATTTTCTCAAAACCATTCTCCTTCCAAAGAGTTAATGTATTTTTATCCATACAGCCAGCATCTCCCAAGCTAAAATTAATTAAATTCGTCTTAGTACTTAAAATCGGTAAGTCATAAAATTTAAAAAACTGAGTTTTCACCTTAAAAATCCACTGCAGAGATTTATATCTTACTTTTTTTGGATCTTTCGTGGTTCTAACCGGATCATAGATTTTCAATTCCAACAACATCCTTTTCATGAAAAAATTATCTGTCGCGTGAGAATCTAAGAAAAAAAACCTATGGCTATAATGTGCAAAAGACGCAAAGTAATATTCTTTGATATTTGGGAGGGACAGCCCTCCTTGTGCAGACGATAAATATAAAGTGCTCAGTGCAAGTCTTGGGGATTTTTTTGCCCATAAAAAAGAGGAGATCAGAGCTTCTATATTTTTAAAATAAGAGGCCTGGATTGCGCAGGGAATCGCACTAAAAATGAAATGAAAACGGGGTAACACCGACATTCGAATTAGCGATGCCCGCCCTATAAGAGACAGGGGTAATAAATTCCAGCAATCTAAAAGTAAACCCACCTTTTTTAATAAGGATAAAAAATTTAGGGAGAAAAGATCATCTAAGCTATCCGATATAAATATTCCGAGATATCTTTTTGGATCTGTATTGTATGTCTGCCTGAATTCTGGAGCTAAAGTGTCTATAGTGCAGTTGAGTAGAATAATTTCCGTTTTATTTACATTCATTTTATAACCCCCTAGCTTTTGAAAGTCAGAGAAGATTTTTAAGATCTTCAATTGACTTGAGGGTTTAGAATCTATAAAGAGGGCAATATCGTCCGCATATAATTTTATATTTGTCATTCCTAAAATTGGGGCAGTGTCAGCTTTGGTATTCCTGATGGCGATCACTAGAGGTTCAATAAATAATGCGAATAGAATTGGCGACAGGGGGAATCCTTGTCGCGTGCCTCTAGTGACCTCACATGACCCAATATTAGTATTATTGACGATAATTTGTGCCCTAGAATTCATATATAATTGTCGTAAAAGAAAGATCAAAACGTTCGGGAAATTAAAACTGCATAAAATTGCAAACAAACAATCCCAAGACACTAGATCGAAGGCTTTCTCCGCATCTAAAAACCAAATTTGAGCCTTCACCTTATTAGTTTTAAAATAATCTAGCGCCTCCAGTAAAAATGTAGTATTAGAATGGAGATGCCTGCCTGCAATAAAACCACACTGATCATGAGCTACCAGAGATCCTACTATTTTATTTAATCGGTTTGCTAAAAGTTTTGTAAAAATTTTGTAGTCTGTATTCAGAAGGCTGATCGGACGGTAAGAATTTATATTTCCCTTATCCTTTCCTTTTTTTAAAATACTGACTACCACCGCTGTATGAAATGAGTCTGGAGGGGGACCTCCTTGAAGTAAATTATTAATTAATTCCAAGAGTTCCTTACGCAATGTTCCCCAAAATTTTTAAAGAATTCAATGGGTAGGCCGTCCTCACCGTTGACCTTACCATTGTGGAAGGACTCTATCACTTCTTCTAATTCTGATAATGAAAAATCATGTGTGAGGTAGTTCTTACCCTCAACATCAATTTTAGGTATTTCCAGTGGTTGAAGGAAATCCATGATAGAGTCAAGCGAAGCCCCCGAAGTTGCTTGGTATATCCCCTCATAGTGTTTTAAAAACAGCTCACCGATGGAAGTGGTGGTCTTAACTTGTGTTTTAGTAATGGGGTCTGTTAACTGATCTATTCTATTACGAACCTGCTTTTCTTTGGATTGCCAGGCCAGAAGCTTTCCTGTGAACTCACTCTCCTCATAAATCTTTTGTGCTTGTAAATTACTATTTGTCTCACCTAAATCATAATAAAAATCCTTCATCTTGCACTTCGCCTCTTGAAGTTTGTGACTAGAGATCTTAGATCTGACCCTATAGTGCTCTTGAGTAGCCTGCGATAATTCAGTTTGGAGTTTAGTTTTCTCCTCCCTTCTTGCCTTAAGCTTGGGAATCTCTTTAGATGTAATTATTCCACGTAAAGTGGCTTTAAATGCATCCCAGATTATATTTAATGGGGCTGTATCTCTATTATGTGTAAAAAATTGCTCAATCTTTTCGGTAATATCAGTGCACCATTGTTGGTCAAGGAGGTTAAGTTTGTTGAAAAACCATCTACTTGTAGGTCTTGCTTCAGAATTCCCTAAATTGACCTCCATACAAAGAGCTGCGTGATCTGAAAAAGCGTTGGGTAGATGTGCGTAGTTATATAATTCTAGGTCATGGGAAGATAAAAAAAAATCTAGCCTTGACGCAGAATTATATTTTGCTGAATGGCATGTATACTCGCGCTTGGTAGAATTTAAGTTACGCCAGTGGTCAGTAACATCAAGGTCTATTTTACAACTTTGAACAGCTAGGGAAACTTGAGGTTTATTCTGTCTGCGGTCTTTCTTGGAAGAATCCAATCGAGGATTTTGTAGTAGGTTAAAATCACCCCCCCAAATTATTGACCCAGAGAGACCGGTTACTGCCTGCTTGACCTGTAAAATAGCCTGTGGGTCGTCCAAAATTGGTGGGTAGATTGTGGCAAGGATAACATTAACATTGTTTAATTTACCGTGTGCGACTGCCCATCTACCTCCAGGGTCTATGCACGTCCCTTCAAGGTTAAAGCCTACATGTTTACCTATTAAAATGGAAACTCCTCTCTGGGCCATCCCGGCCGGAGCAGATATGTTATAGCCCGCCCAGCTTTTAAAGAGTTTAGCTGACTCTGCCTGGTCTTTATGATGGGTTTCTTGCAAATAGATGACGTCGGGTACAAGGTTTTTTAACCAGCACTCAATAGCGTTCCTTTTACGAACGTTATTCAGGCCATTAACATTTAAAGAGATAAATTTCACCAGGTTATTTGATGTTCAAAATATTGGACGTCATCCTCAGCTAATATGCAAGTATGCAAGAATGTGCAAATGTACAAGCAGTAGCAGCAGCATATATAACTGATAGATAATATAACTATATAACAATAAAGAGCAATAGCAGCAGAAATTCATAGGGATATTAAAGAAATATATATTTTCAATGTGCAAATATGCAAGCGAGCAGCAAGAGAGTAAAGTGATATTGCTTAAAGAGACGAAGCAGAAGATATTCGTAAAGGACTTCACGCAGAAGCTAAAATTCAATGTGCAAATATGGGAGCGAGCAGCAAAAATGTAAAATGATATTATTTGAGGAGACGTACCATTCCTAATGCAAGACATGGAAATAGATGACGCATTATAAAATCTTATCTTATATATATAAAAAAAATAGACCGTATATAAATATAACATCATCAGATAAAAATAGAATACCATTGTCTGTGCAAATATGCAGATAAGCAGCAAAATGGTGCAAAATAGTGCAAAAATAGCAGCTTGGGCTTGAAGTTTTAAACACCTCCTAGTGCAAAATAGGCCAATATACTTATAGGGTCTTGTCATCTTATCAAGATACAAATGGGCAAAAGTGACAAGTGCTGGATAAAAATAAAAATAAAAAAAATAAAACAGAAAAGAAGTGAATAACCTTGCTCGTATCGTCAATCATGAAAGTGTGAAAAAACATATTGCATTTGAACTCTCTTTTTTTCCCACATGCGACACCCCCCTTCACACCCTTTCCCTCCCCCCTTGAGTGGACAGAGACCCCAGTGTCCCACTTCCATCCTTCTCTGTTGTCTCTTCTTTTTGGATGCCATCTCATTGCATCCTTGTGTGCTTCCTGTTTCCAACAAGTATCCGCCGTGCAGTAGTGGTAGATTCAGCAAAATTCATCAACTTGATTTGTTAAGCCCCGAGGCCATCGAGAAGTGTCTGGGCTTCATCTAGGGCCGTAAATATAAAAAAAATTCCTTTAGCCAAAACTTTGAGTTTCGATTGCTGCACTATCATGGCTTGGGCTCCTTTGCTCTTAAAGGAGTCGATGAGTTTCACAAAGTCCCTGCGTCTGTGAGCAGATGCAGCCGACATGTCCCCAAAAATCCTAAAATTATTCGCCCCTTCCACATTGAAAGTTCTTTTTGAAAATGCGGTGTTTAGGATTTTTTCTTTTACCCTAAAGTCTGAAAAGTTAAGGAGGATTGTACGGGGGTATTTCGAATTAATAGGTTTTTGTGCGGGAACTCTGTGCGCCCTTGTTATAGTCAAGTCACCTTGCAACTCAGGGATAGCTTTTTTCAATAAAGAATCTGACCATCTAACTACATCCTTGTCTTCAAGGCCCTCTGGTATGCTTACTAGCCGTAGATTCGATCTCCTATTGTAATTCTCAAGGTCCTGCAACTTTTCCTCTAAGTGAGATTTCTCTCTATTAGCCTCCACAAGATTTTTCTGAATTGTAGTCAATGAGTCCTCTAGGGATGATATCCGAACTTCGGCTTCAGAGACCCTCAGAGGAATATTCCCAAGGCACTCCTCCATCTTCGTGAGCCTGCTGTGCAAGAGTGAGATTTCCTGATCCTGAGATAGTTTGAAATCTCTTAGTTCCTGAAGAATAGTAACTAGGATGCCTTCCATCTTGTTTGCTTTTGCAGCACTCGGGAGAGCAAGCAAGCCGTCATCCTGGGAGGTCAAAGAGGCCTCTAGGTTTAGCGCTTGACTTGGAGCTGTCGTAGTTTGCTTGCTACTTGGGGCTGGGCTTGAGCTTGTGATCAGCCACAACAGGGGGTGTAAGGGAGGGGGTGCAACCGGAGAGATCGTAGTGGAAACCAATGGTGCGGGTAATGCTGCTACTCCTTCTAGCCTTGTTGCCCCTGCAGTGTTTGACAACGGTGTCTTTTGCTGTGACTTTTGCGTTGTAGGGCTACTTGCTCTCCCTACCGTGTTGGAGGCAACCTGCTCTAAGGTGGCACTTGTGGCCCCTTGTTTTATCTCCCCTCGTGTAGGAGTACTCGAAAGTTGTCCCTGCTGCAGAAGAGATTTTGAAAAGAGAGGGTACTGTTTGGGGGTAGATCGACTCTCAGCACACTCAGGACACGAAAGAGGGGACGTATTAGCAGTCTTACCCGTTTTGTCCGCATTGACCCTTTTTTCCACGTTTTTCCCCCCCTGATCCAGTTTTGTTTCCTTAACTTTCCCATCCTCCTCACCCTTGTCGCCGACAGCGAGCAAGCTCAATTCTGCTGACGGTTCCGACAAGGTCAGGCTCTCTGCCTCTTCATCCTCTTCGCCCTCTTCCTGTTCATTGTCCTCGTTGACATCATTATCTTCCTCCATCTGTTTCCTTAATACATTATACTTATTTTTCCTAATTTGATCGTTTAGTTCCATTTCTTTCTGTTTTAAAGCTTCTTTTTGTTGATTTTTCCTTCTGTTTTTTCTCTCCCCCTTTATAATTGATGGAGAGCTTGTCGGAATAGGGAGTTTTACCTCCTTCCCCAGCTCTGGCTTGGACTGTTTGCCCCTCGCTCTTGCCGCCATCAGAATTCGTAGCTCACAAGCGTGGATTTATAAGGTGCACTGGACTTTGCCCTAAGGAATATGCGCGAGAGGATTTTTCTCCCAACAAAACTGTGCCTGACAGCAACAAGCTAATGTCCAGCTCTCCTCAATACAGATAAAAGGATATAGGAATATTGAGGTGTTACAGAAGCCAGCCAGCCAGCTCCTTCACGACTTCAAAAGTTCAAGGTTCAGAATCATCAGGCCAACAAGTGAGGGAGTATAGAATAGAGTATAGAATAGAGCGTTTTTTCCCCGCAGCGCACCAGTAAATGAGGGGTCACAAGGAGGGCGCGGTGCAAGCAAAGCGAGCGCGAACTGGGTAGAGCCCTGCCCAGTGCGCCTTACCTCGCAGAGCGACCAGAGTCTGTAGTCAACGTCCAGTGTCCCCGGTTCCTGGTAGTTCACTTTCACTTCACTTTCTGGTACAGACACAGTCACTTTCGGTTACCCTAATTGCTCACTGGGATCGGGCAGAGCAAAACGGGCGCCAGGATAAGGCAGAGCAAAACGGGCGCCGGGTCTCCAGCATCGCTCCTCCCTGCCCTCGGGGGCTAGCGCGGCTTTGCCAAACCTCGGGGGTCGCGGGGCCAACGTGCTCCTCTTTCCCGTAGAACTCCAGGGCCAGTGCTGCTGCCGTCACAGGGGAAGCCGCTCACCTCTCTGCACTAGGTGGTCAACGTCTCTTCACCTCGGCGTACCTCGCAGCGCCAGTGATCGTGAAGCAGCTAGCGAGCAAGGGATGGGCGTGGCTGGACACGGAAACACGGAAACAGGAAGCAGAGCGGCGGCGCGGGTGGGTCCGCGTCAGCCGTTCATTCTTCAGGCACCAAGTAGGTGAAAATCTTGGTGATCTTGGAAAAGAGCTTTGAACCTAATAGGAGACGGTATGGAGCCAATGCAGAGATGCCAAATGGAAGGAAATATGAGACCTACATGGTAGATGGAAGATAGCTCAAACTGCTGCACGCTGGATACGGAAAGGCAAGCCAGTATAACAAGCATCTGCAATGCAATAGGTCTCTCATTTACATTAGTTTGAGCTATTGGCATTGTAAATGACAATGCCTTTTATTTATGTTTTGTTTTTTAAAACATAAAAAAGGCAGTTTCTCATTTACAATGCGAATAGCTTAAACTCTCGCAAATGCAAGACGTATTGCATTCCAAATGCTTGAATGCATCGCTGAGTTGCCCCCTTCTGTCTCCTATGGCCTCTGAAGAGCTCCCCGTTCGCTACGAATTAAATAAATAAGCCGATGGTCACAGCTGCGCATGAGAGACCCTCCTGCAGTAAGAGAAATTCATTAAACAAAATGGTGCTTACAGACTAAAGAAGATGTACTGTGTAACAATCGAAGTAAAAGGGTCGGTCCTCATGGGAGGTTATAAATGAAGACAAGGAGGTACTAAGGAGGGGCTAATAGGCCTAATAATGAATCAGAAGCCAGCATTTACGAAGGATAATGACACAAGCCAATGACAAATATGGGCGGAGAGTGGGCGGGGCTTCAAGTACATACTCCAATACAGCATGCCTTGCAGAGTAGCGCATGCACTGCCCATGCTCGACCTAAAAATGAGGGACGACCCGATTCAAAGAGTTACAGTAGTCAACGCAGGAGAGAATAACCACCTGAACCTCTGATCTGGGGTGAAAGTGAGTGCTGACGATCAAAGGTGAAACTGCAATTTAACACTGAAGTGGACGGAGAAGGTACAGGAGACGGATCTTCAGGCCACCATTTAGGAGTCCATACATGAAGAGAGGTCCAGACATTGAAGATTTCAGTTTTGTCAAGATTGATTTTCAAGGAATTTGTATGCATCCAGTGGACCCCTCCTGTAAGACGTCAAATAAGATAGGAGCGAAATTCAGTCACAGCCACAACTAGGTGGATTAAAATCATTAAGTTCGAAAGAATGAATCAACTAGGCCAATGGAGTAACATATATGTTAACATGGACTCAAGGCCAAACCTTTGGGGGACTCCAGTGAAGTCGGGAGAGGTTATGAGACAAACGAAGTGAATAAATCAATCAGTAGATTTGTAGAGCGCTTCGTGTCACCCTTAATGGTATCCAGGCGCTGAGTTGTGGGTTCAGATTGGCATCTGTCAGTCAGATGTTAAATGTTCCAAACCAATGCATGGCCCTGCACTCCCACTGAAGGAATCTGAATTTTATGTGAAACAAAGATGATAGAGCTGATATGACCAGTGCTGCAGTGTCCCTGTGATCAACCATAAGTCTTAGGTCATTTAAATGGCAATCAGTGCTTATTCTGTACTTTGCAATTACTGGAAAACTGATTGATTAGGGTCCTAGCGATTTTTGGTTGCCAGAATCCTTCGCACTACACGGTTGCTTACCCGTGGTGTTCCTTGCTGTCTCGGACTCCTGCCACACGCCCAGGTCCTCTGCGGCTCATCCGCTTCCTTGCTGCGGGCTCCTGCCTTCAGCCCAGGTCCCCCCCCCCGCCGCCAGTGACGCTACTCCATCCCGCGTCGCGGCCGCCGGGAGGGGGGACTACAGCCCCCAAGAGCCTTTGCGGCTGACGCCGCCTACCTTCAGCCTGCGCCCAGAGGCGCTTAAAAAGACCTGACTCCCTCAGCAGAGTGGGAATCCTTCGCACTACACGGTTGCTTACCCGTGGTGTTCCTTGCTGTCTCGGGCTCCTGCCACACGCCCAGGTCCTCTGCGGCTCATCCGCTTCCTTGCTGCGGGCTCCTGCCATCAGCCCAGGCCCCCCCCCCGCCGCCAGTGACGCTACTCCATCCTGCGTCGCAGCCGCCGGGAGGGGGGGACTACAGCCCCAAAGAGCCTTTGCGGCTGACACCGCCTACCTTCAGCCTGCGCCCGGAGGCGCTTAAAAAGACCTGACTCCCTCAGCAGAGTGGGAATCCTTCACACTACACGGTTGCTTACCCGTGGTGTTCCTTGCCGTCTCGGGCTCCTGCCACACGCCCAGGTCCTCTGGGGCTCATCTGCTTCCTTGCTGCGGGCTCCTGCCATCAGCCCAGGTCCCCCCCCACCGCCAGTGATGCTACTCCATCCTGTGTCGCGGCCGCCGGGAGGTGGGGACTACGGCCCGCAAGAGCCTTTGCGGCTGACGCCGCCTACCTTCAGCCTGCGCCCGGAGGCGCTGAAAAAGACCTGACTCCCTCCGCGTCGCGGGACGCGCGCGGGCGGCGCCGGGCCAAGCCCGGGCAAAGGGCGGGCCCTCTTTGGCCCTCGGAGGCCAGGCCGGGCCCAGTCTCTTTCCCCTTTGACTCAGGATACTATAGACTCTGCAACAGAAGGTACATTGAACTTTGGTTCTAGTATTTATTGACCCATTGCTATACTGCTCTTGGTTGTTTGCATTCTCATTGTGCCAGAGTTTACGTCGCAAGTTAGTACGGAAGTGTCTGGGAACATGTCCCCAAGGGGTGCTAAGTCTGTTAAGGGTAGGAAATCCCTAGTGGGAGGCACTTTGAGGGGGACCATCGATCAGTATATTACAAAGGCGGCCTCAGCGCTGGAACAAGAGATTGCCAACGCTGAGCGACTCCTTTCTACAGAACTTCAGAATAGACGCTCTTCGCTAGGGCTACTCCAACTAGCTACCACTCCTACTTCGACCAATGGGAAGGAAAAATCTATAAATAGCGATATTAGTGTCCCCTCTCTACTTCTTGATGCTACAACAATATCTGACCCTAGTAGACCCAATAGTAACAGGGATTCTAGTACAGATCGTATACTAGAAATAATCCCTGAAGAATCCCTGATACTTCATCCTTTAATGTCCAACCCAAAGAACAACCCTCAACCCTTAACACATTCAAAAGGGCACACACTAAAGAGAAAGAGGGGGGAAATAGACATAAGGGGAGGCAGGCTAAACTACCTAACATTTTCCAGCATCCCCCAAATAATCATAGTATAGGAACTGAGAATACAGCTCCAGGTCAGACACCGACTCCCCCCCCCCCTAAACCAAGACTTAATGGGGAATATCGAGATCTTAGTAAAATCCCTACTACTGCCCCTTGTAGAAAGAGTTAAAAGGTTAGCAACTCATTTGGGGTCAATAGAGGATGCCATCACCACAGACACAACTTTACTAAAGGGTCTAGTAGAAGATAACAGAAAACTAACTTTAACAGTGGAATCTGGGTCGCACAATGCTAGCAAGTTGAATAAAACATTAGAACTGATACACCCATTGCCGGTAAAAACACGGACCCCTATGAAGACAAGCAGTGACCCAAAAACAACTAAAACATCCAGGACAAAAGGACCTGTCGAACATCAAAATAAGCCACTGAACGCGCATGGAAAAAGTGATAGAGAGAAGTTAAATATCAGGAACTCAAATGGCTCCAATATACAAATTGACCTGCCCCCCAGAAGCAGCCTCTTACGTTGCGGTACTGACAAGGGTCCCAGAACTGAAAATAGCGAAAACTGAAGTGTACTCAGAGCTCAAAAACAAGGTAATTTATTGGTTAAGGAACAACAGACCTTTACCTCCCAATATTAACGGGGAAATTTTAAAAGTGAGAAGGCTTGGGTGGGTAGGACAGAGGCCCAAAGATACTCAGGGCGATGTTATAATTATCAATTTCAGGGACCACAGGGTCATTTCATACCTGAACAACTGGTATAATCATAGCGGAGAAGAGGGGATCAGGATACATGACCTGAGTTATTTTTATCCTAGGTCATTACTACCCCAGCAATTAAGGTTAATGAATCTACATCATAACACCCTGGGGGGCTCAATCTTCAACATCCATACCTCAAACAGATTTGCTGCATTCACGGGTTTGGATGGGGTAGATTGACTCACCAATGTATTGCCCGCGGCTTCATCCGTATTAAAAACAACGAATTCACTAACTGTTTTCAAGGGCCCATTATCTAGTATGCTGGACCCAAGAAGCCCCAAGGTTGTTGGAGAAATGGGAGGCATACCTGGGAAGGGAGATACTAAACAGATCCATTTAACCGGTACACCCCAGATAGTACCTTCCCCACTGAATTCTAATTTATTAGTTGAGGCAGACAAAAAGAATTCAACATTAGACATCATCTTCTGGAATGTGGCCGGACTACAGAATACATTTAAGAATACTAATTGGAGAACAGAAGTAACATCACATAGTATTATCGCCCTACAGGAAACATGGCTATGTACCCCAGTTCATTTGCTGGGATACAAAACCTATTTTTCAAAAGCCATTCCATCAGCCTCTGGAAGAGCTAAGGGGGGCTTGATAATATTTATATCTAACACCCTCCCCGCTGACAAAATCGAAGTTCTAAAGCTAGGCACTAATTATCAGGCCTTTATGATAGCTGACAAAACTCCCACCATTTCTGTTATTATACATTTTTATAATAATATGAATACATCAGAATTAATTGATGTTTTGAATGAGATTTCCTTTTTAACTCAGGATTTATCTCAGAAATACATTAAAAAATCTGTAATATTAATATGGGGCGGCAATTTTAATTTGACCTTGTGCAAAGAAAGTGGCACTAAAAAATGTGGCATCGAGGACGAGTGTGGGAACAATTTGACACACTTTTCACACACGACTGGCGGAGACCACGTGAATGAAATAATGGTAGCCACAAATCTGGGTTTTGCAAACGAAATAGTCAGCCCACCGGTACCTTTTTCTACAACCTTTAATGGAAGAGGTGCTAATAGCACAATTGATTTTATACTCACCTCAAAAAATATCGTATCAAGATTAGGCAAGTTTGAAACAATCACGAATGCAGTTAGCGACCACTTTCCAAATAAGATCTCAATGAGCAGTCTTTCTGCTATGACAGAGAAAGCTTTTTGGAGTATCCTGGACCAGCAATCTCTTCACTTAGACAAACTAAATGGTTTCTCACTGAAATGGGGTAAGATTGACAAAGAACTATTAATGACTAATGTATTAAAAAAAGCTCTTCCCATGGTCCTTGTTTGTTTAGATCCATATACTACCCCTGAGTTGGTATTGTCTAACTATGATACCATCACTAAAACCATAATAGATGAATTGCTATGTAAAAAGAAACCGAAAGGGTCCACAAGAGAGGGTTGGTTTAGCACAGATTGTACAAAAGCCTATACAAAATTAAAGGTAGCTCTAACAAGGGAAACAAGGGACAGAAATGAAATAGTGGAACTAAGGAAAAGCTATAAGCTAGGCCTAAAAAATCGCAAAATACAGATTAAGGACAACTTATGGATGCAGCTGCATGAGAGTTGCACCAAGAAAGATAACATCACTTTCTGGAGGATAGTTAAATCTCCCTTTCTTTGCGATGGTAATGATTCACCGAAATTGGAAGTGGCGATAGACGCCGCCGAGTGGGTTGACACTTTTCAAACACCTTCAGAAAAGAAGATGACAATTTATTAGGTCCAGCAGAATGTTTGAAGTAAATTAACTATCCATTACAGTTAAAAATTGCACATAAAGAAGTCATTACTGCCCTTAAAATGTCAAAATCCGGCAAAGCACCAGGCCAGGACGGGGTCTCGGCAGACCTTTTTAAATATAACTTAGACCTGTGGTCTCCTATTTTAACGAGGGTATTGGAGGCAGCAATCAGCATAGGATTAGTTGAGTCATGGTCCACATCTATTTTGGTACCAATTTTTAAAAAAGGTGACCGCCATAGCCCGGCCTGTTATCGGCCCATATCACTTTTGGATTCCCTTGGTGAAACCGTTGGACGAATCCTTTTAGACCGCCTTCAGGTGTGGGCCTCTAATAATAGTATACTATCGGATTTACAATATGGCTTCCGCGAAGGCCTGGGCACGGTCGATCAGGCTCTGAACTTAGCCCTATTAATAGGGAAGTATGTCTCAGCGAAGGGAGGAGCCCTGCACATGGTCTATGTAGACCTAACTGCAGCCTTCGACTGTGTTAGTCATTCAAAGTTGTGGGCGATAATCTTAGACATGGGGGTAGATCCCCGTTGGTGAATTTCTTAAGAGAGCTTTACTCAGATGCATCCGCTAGGGTAAGATATGGGGTAGAGGGAGAGCTGACCGAGTCATTTAGGATAGAGAGGGGGGTCAGACAGGGGTGTGTCTTGGCCCCTTCCTATTTACACTGTATACAAATGGGTTGGAGTATGAAATGGTCAAAAAGAGCCAAGATTTAGCAACAATACGGCGTCGACCTATACCGGCACTTTTATATGCCGACGACGCCGTCATCTTGGCCAGAACCCCTGTACAGCTACAATGCTCGTTAACCACCTACTGTAACTTCATGAGCTCCCTAAATCTTAGAATTAATATAAAAAAGACATTCACAATGCATTTTGATCCGGGAACAAATAAAACAAAAAGTAAAGCTATATTCGTTAACAACTCTAGCTTAGAGACCACAATATCTTACCCTTATTTAGGGATCCTAATAGACAACAAGATAAACTGGGCAAATGCAATTCAAGCTAGGAAGTTATCCTTTTTAAGGACTACGAAAGCGCTGGTGGCTTTTGCTCAAAAGCTAGGCAAGAGATCGCCTGAAGAGATGTTAAAGATTTATCAGTCAAAATGCACCAGTGTTGCCAGTTATGGTTCAGGGCTATGGGGTTACTTAAACACTGAAGCATTGCAGAAGGTAGAGAACTCTTTTATTAGGTACCTTCTGTCAGTTCCCCAAAGTACAACGACAGACGGCTGCCACTTAGAACTAGGACTGGACCACATATCGGATATTATAAAAATCCAGCCCATAATGCTGTGGCGGCGTATCTGGACCACTGAACAGCGTGAGCTAACCCGTTCCCTCATTGAGGAATGCATGTTACTTGATAACACCCTGCAGAGATATTTTATTAAACCAGACACTATGGGCCCGATGTAGCTAGGCAAATACCGGTCGGAAACGGCCGAAAATACCGATTTTCGTACGTTTCCGACCGGTATGTGGAAATTGAGATGTAGGGGCATCGAAAATTACAGAATCGGTAATTTTACCTATTCTGTAATTTTACCGATTCGGTAAAATACCGAATTGGTAAAATTACCGAATCTGTAATTTCAGATGTAGGTAGCACTGTTTTCAGTGCTACAAGGGTTTAAGAATTCTTAATTTACCACCAACTAGTAGTTGGTGGTAAATTAAGAAAACCATTTAAAAAGCATTTGTTTTGCTTTTGTTGCAGACATACATGCCCTAAGGGCATGTATGTCAGCAATATGTGCACCCATGCACAATTGAGGGGTGCAACAGGGTGTCAAAGTGACACCCTGCCACCCTTCAATGTTTCCCCCAATTACCGAATCGGTATTTACCGATTCGGTAATTGACATTGATTCCTATGGGCCTCAAGGCCCATAGGAATCAATGGCAGTTACAGAATCGGTAAATACTGATTCATTAATTACCGAATCATACCGATTCGGTAATTAATTCAGTAAATATACCTACATCCCGATTGCCAGTTCTTAAATACAGAATCGGTATGATTCGGAATTTTAGAATCGGTAATCGGGGATTACCTACATCGGGCCCTATCTCTGAAATACCCAGAAGAGAGCTAAAAAGGATCTCTCTCTCCTTCATCTGGGCGACCTTCGATTGGTTCAAGAAATAGGAAAGCGTTCAGTGCAACATCTGCTGACCATTCAAACCACATTCTCGATTCAGCCATATCTGAAGTACAATCTAACCCAATTTGAGAAATTTTTGCTCACTCGATTCAGATTAACTATATTCCACAGGATGGTCTCGGTCTCAAAGCAGAATGACTGGACTAAGAATTTGCCACCATGTCCGTGTGACCACAACTCGCCACAATCTTTAATCCATGTTTCCCTGTTCTGCAAATTTTATGAGGCTCCATGCAGACGATGGATTCTCCCGATACTGAGACAAATGGGACTTCGATCCTGCCGCCCAGCATTCCTAGCACTTCAGATGTTAGAAAATGAACTATATGCTAAATCCATTGCCTGTTTTTTAAAATTTTGTGTAAATCATCGTCCTAATCTAAATTAATTAATGATTATCCTATTTTTTAAACATATTATGTATTCTCCTTTTTAAATGATTTTAACCGGAACCACGTTAAATTTGTACTTTTATGGGTTTTTTCGAATAAAGAAAACCGAATAAAGATTTTGACTGACTGACTGGTTGCCAGAAAATCATTAACATGACTAGTGATATTGCTTTCTAAAATTTTGATGGAAATTTGGAGAAGAGAAACAGGACAACCGTTACTTAAAATTGTTGGGTCGGTGGTAGTTCCTTTTTAGCTAGGGAACGGCATGAGAATACTTCCAATTCACAGGAACAGTTGTACTGAATATAGAAGCATTGCAGAACTCTTGAAAAGTCTGTCCAATGGTATTAGAAATGTTAAGGTTAACGTGCACTTGAAAGGGATCGAGTGGTGAACCAGATGTAAAAGAAACTCTCTAGTTCACTATGAAATTTAAGGATGACAAAGAAAAAATAGAAAGACAGGATTCATCCTGACTAGCCAGACTCAAAAAAGGAGTGGGCAAGGGTGAACGGTGCTACAAATCATGGAAATTTTTGTCCTAAAAAAACTTTTCTATATTTTCGCAAAGCAATTTGGAAGGTTATTTATTTACATATAACTAAGCCCACAAGGCAGCAATACATGATATGTAACTTATTTGCACTGGGCATTTCAAGTTTGAGGTTGCCGCCGAAAACGTGAAGGATGCCGCCACCAACCGTGTTGTGGTAATTTTAGCACACGGTACAGAACAAGCGGTTTTTCAGATCTTAGATGTTTTCCGAGATTCAATAAAGAGGATATTCACCATACAGAAACCGATTTTTTCCGTGTTTTGTGCAGGGAGCTAATTAATTATTTTCTCACAATTATCTGGTGACAATACAGAAGTCTTCCAGAAGAGCACCACCCTACTCCTTGTGTGACGTACAGCTGAAGAACATTTGGGGCTCACAAGTAATTTGTGAATGAGCTCCTCTCAGTTAGGATCTAGGCATTGTCGTTTCTGGTCTCCCCTGTCCTGATGAGGCCCGAATGAATGGGCCGAAGCGTGTCGAGATTTCATCATGGAGGAGTTTGACAGATTGGGATTAATTCCTAAAGATTGTGATTACACTTCTCATGTACAAGTGGAGGGTGGATTCATTTCCTCGATTGTGTAATGGACTACCTCATAGTATCTCCGATTGCTGTTTTTGTATGACATTCTTTGTTTATTTGTAGAATCCGTATGCAAAGACAAAGGGTAGGAAGGATTTGTATATCGTTTGCATTTATGTATATGTTTTGTATGTATTTTTGTGTGTGTTCAACAATATAAAACAGATAAATACATGCTTGAACAACCATTTTTTGGAGTGTGTATTGGTTTGATATAATTAAAATAATTGTAGAGATTGATGACTCATTGCTAGGAATTAATAAAAAAAATCCTACAGATTTGTACATGCATTTGTTCCTTTGTATCACTGTTCTTTCCCAGAGTGTTTCCTTTGTCCAGATGCAGTCGGAGTACTTGGGCAAACCCCATTTTTAGGTCTCGACCTACAGCATTTCTTTAGCAATGCTTGTTTGGTCGAGATTATAGTAGGGCTTTCAAAAGTCTACCCAAACTGCTGCGGATCGGGTACAGTTCATGTGAGCCAGGCGCGTGCACATCGCACATCGAACACCCACACCATTGCCAGCTACATCCCACACCATTTGTCTGAACTTCGGCATCAGACTTCAAAGGAATGCGCTCCCCCGCCCCCGCCACAGCAATGCCGAGAGCTTGGAGTTTTTCGGGATCCATTTCACGAGGCGGTGCGCGTTGCCTTCCTCCTCTCCCGGATAAAAATACTGCAGGCCACTTTTGTGGATTCGGCAGAAATCAACCTAACACCACACAGGGGTAGCAACGTGCAACTTTTCCACCGAATAAACAGAATTTACATTTCAGAATGGTATCTCCCTACTTGTTTTAACGCACTATCATCGTGATGCATTTGTGACCCGCCAGTGCCCCTCCCCCTGTTATTTATCACATACAAGAAACAAACTACAGAAACCGCAGCTTTTTCCAGTACAAACTGGGCGCAACCACTTTACCCCATGGGGTGGCTACCTACCACCGCCTCCACTTCCTCACTTCCACCCTCCCAAGTTTCAGAGCCAGGCTTGCGACAAGTGATGGCGCTCTCCAACACATGTCCGTCCAGGACCCCCACCACTCACGGTGAATCCGCAAATGCCTCTGCCCTGTAAGAGTGGACTTGGTTCTTATAAAAACATAACTTTTTGTGTTTTATATCTTGAACCACCAGAACATTTGTCTATTCCGATGTACTTTCAAGCAAAATATGGGCAGCTGAGCAGTCACAGTTTACAGCTGTACTATTGGAAACTAACTGTAGATGTGCTCTCCGTCGCTCCCTCTTCTAATATTTCGCTCCTCTCTCCCTATTCGACCTTTTGTTACTGTCTATTCTGCATTTCTCTCATTACCTACTTTTCTCCTCCACTATCTTCACTTCTGTCTTTTTCTGCTCTCAACTCTCGTTTCTTCCTTTCACTTTAGTCTCTCCTGTCTTCCATCCTCCATCTATGTACAGACCAGTCGCCTGCTTCACCTCTCTGCTAGTTTCTTTTCTCTCTCACGCTCTTTCCTACACCTCTGTTTCGCTGCCTCCAAAATGTGCCCACTTTATTTTCTTTCTCTAATCTCCTCTTTTATTTAATCGCTCATAACCTTTTCACCTGCCTTTCTCCCTGTTTCAACCCTGCCTTTGCTTCTCTGTCCGCCTTTAACAATTTATTTTTCTTTGAATATCTACATTTAATGGTCTCTATCTGTGTAACTCTCTCCAGACTGCCAACCGCTAGTTCTTTCTGTCTCACTCCCCACATAACCACACACACAACCACACACACAACCACAACCACACAACCACACACACAACCACACACACACAACCACACACATACACAACCACACACAACCACACATACACACAACCACAAACACAACCACACACACACACAACCACACACACGCACACAACCACACACACACACAACCACACACAACTACTCACACAACCACTCACACAACCATACACACAACCACACACAACCAAACACACACAACCACACACAAACAACCACACACAACCACAAACACAGCACACACAACCACAACCACACACACAACCACACACACAGACACACAAACACACACAAACACACACAACCACACACACAACCACACATACAACCACACACACACAACCACACACACGCAACCACACACACAAACAACAACCACACACACACAACAACAACCACACACACAACCACATATACAACCACACATACAACCACACACACAACCACACACAACCAACCACACACAACCACACACACAACCACACACTCAACCACAGTGTCAGTGCACACTTTAACCATGCACAAACACCATCAGTTGTCAGTGCACGCTTTCAACGGGTACCAACACCACCAGCCGTCAGTGCACGCTTTAACGCGGCACAAACATCACCAGCCGTCAGTCCACGCTTCCACCAGGCACACACCACCAGACGTCCGTGCACGCTTTCACCAGGCACACACACACCACCAGCCGTCTGTGCACGTTTTCACCAGGCACACACACACCACCAGACATCAGTGCACGCTTTCACCAGGCACACACACACCACCAGACATCAGTGCACGCTTTCACCAAGCACACACACACCACCAGCTGCTAGTGCACGCTTTCACCAGGCACACACCACCAGCCGTCAGTGCACACTTTCACCAGGCACACACACCACCAGCCGTCAGTGCACGCTTCCACCAGGCACACACACCACCAGCCAGCAGTGCACACTTCCAACAGGCACACACACCACTAGCCATCAGTGCACAATTTCTACAGGCATACACACCACCAGCCATCAGTGCACACATCAATTGTTAACGCATCCACAATTAACTATTGTAGCAATCGCAGTATTGCGCACTTTACTAAACATACATGCCACCATTGCTAAAAAAATAAATACAAATTTTTCTAGCCTTCAATTTATAGGCTTTTATTGCAATTGGTGTTGCAATATTTAGCAATGCCAATAGCTCAAACTTAATTAATGCGAGACCTATTGCATTGCAAATGCTTGTTTCCATGTATGTTCTGTACTTTGCAGCGACTTGAAAACTGATTGATCAGGGGCCAAGCAATTTTTGGTGCCAGAATATCAATAACATGACTATTGATATTGCTTTCTAAAATTTTGATGGAAATTTGGAGAAGAGAAACAGGACAATTGTTACTAAAAATTGTTGTGTCAGTGTTAGTTTGTTCTTAGCAAGTGGACGACATGAGCATATTTCCAATTCACATGAACAGTTGTACTGGATTTAGAAGCATTGCAGAACTCTTGAAAAGTCTGTCCAATTGTATTGGAAATGTTATGGTTAACGTGCACTAGAGAGGGATCGAGGGGTGAACAAAATGTAAAAGAAACTCTCTAGTTCACTGTGGAATCTAAGCATGACAAAGAAAAAATAGAAAGACAGAATTCATCCTGACTAGCTAGACTCAACAAAAGAGTGGGCAAGGAAGAACAGTGCTGCAAATCATGGAAATTTTGTCCTAGAAAAATGTAGCTATATTTTCGCAAAGGAATTTGGAAGGTTATATATTTACATATAATTAAGAATATAAGGCAGCAATACATGATATGTAATTTATTTGCACTGTGTGTCTAAATTAGGGAGTTTTGCTCTGAGAAATTCCACTCTGTGAGATTATGTGGATTTCTGCGAGCAGGCGGAATTTGATACATTCTGCTGCTTGCGCTGATTTTTAGCACAGAGAGCTGTAAAATCAGTGCAAACTACTTCACGCAGCATGCCATAGAGCCCGGACCCCCTAGGATGCTCCCAGCCCCGCCCCCATGAAAACCCCACAAATCAATACTTGATACCATAACTGTGGGTACAAACGGCCATGTTTACTTTTAACACCATCACTCATAAACATGACAAATTGAAATTACTTATTTACATATTGCACTAATCCATATTCACACTTTTAATATTGGCAATCATAGACAATCAGCCTAACCGACCGACTTACTTATCTAGAAGACATTCTATCGCTCCAGCAGCAAGGGGCCCTCCAGCTCGCATCCCCCAACTGAGAACCAAGCAAGGCACAACCCACCTGTGTCCTTGAGAGGTGAGCCCCAACCCTCTGGTCCTTGTCCGCCATTTCAGGGCCCACCCCTCTACCACCAGGCTGACAATGAGGCTTGTAGGGAATAACCAGGGGCCGCTGCCCCATACCCTAACTTGTGACCTGGTGCCCTTGCCCTCCAGCCGGTGTCCCCATTCTCTCTGCAGAGGGCTTACCGTCTCTCTCCCTCAGTGCTGGCCTAGGGAGTATGTAGGAGGACTCCTGTTAACAATGTGAGTCAATCTTCTGTGGCCTCTTTACCGCCACGAGGGCGACCAGGGCCCACAGGTCCTTCTCCCTCCCCACCACCGAACAGGTTCTGCACAAATGACCAGATGCTGTTGATTCAAACATCCGTCCCAATGTCTGACAAATGTACACCGTCGTGGTGAAACATCTGGTTGCCTCTGATCAGTCTGTGTGGTATGTGGCACGAATGGCCCTGTCCAGTGCACAGCTTTGCCAGTTCACAGCTGAGGCGCCTTACTGACACGTTCAATGCTCTCGATCTTACTCTCATGCCCCATGTCTGCCGCGGAATCATGCATGACCAGGCAATCTGCGCCCCAACCATGTGAATTTTGTCAGCAATGCCTCTCTGACTGCCTGCCGCCCAAGATCCACCATGTCATTGCCGCCCAAATGCAGGATAATTAAATCTGGGGACTGATGTCCCTTGTGTGCTCTCGTTTCGTCCACTTGCCACCGCAGTTGCCCGATTCGCAGGCCCCCAGTGCCTCGCCAATAGAACGACATCTCCTTCAAACCCGCTGGTTTCGACACCCGTTGCTGCTGCAACCGGCCCGCGGCCCGTCGTACGAAAGAGTGGCCCAACACCAATATCACCTTAGAGGGCATACTGCAGCGGAAAGAGAAAGGGGGTCATTAGAGTGGTCACGCCTGTGCATTCGTTCGTCATACTACAATAAGTCCGGCCGCACATAGCACTTGAAACATGAGGAAGACCATCGCCCAACCCGCTTCACTTCTTCCACTGATAGGCTCGCTCCCGCTGCTAAAGTCGCTGCCCCAATTTTGAATGAGTGGGATGAGTAACCGATGGGATCTAACCCCAAACTTGTCAGGGACCTCCTCAACGCCGCCCTGAATTGATATTTAGACAGGCACCCCTCTTGTTCATGAATGAACAGAGCTTGCTCTCTCCCTTGTGGGCAGATAGTCAAGTATGCTTCCATCCGGGCTTTTGGATACACTTGCGCTCCGGGTGCCGGGCTGAGCCTAATCGTAGTACCTTCACCCAAAGGGTCTGTCTTAGATCTATGCAATACAACCAACAGCCCTCCCTGAACTAACTTCATGTCGTGCCACTGCAAATCGCCAGAATAATCTGTCTTGGAGGCCCCTGCCAACTCGCCTAATCTAAAAGCCCCATAAAAGGCTAAAGTGAAAGCAAATAAGGTGCTCTCATAATCCGGAGATCATACTGTCTGCAAGGCGCCCAGCATATTCCCCAACGCGTGCAAGTCTAGTGGCCTTCTGCAATTCTTCTTCACTCCCTCCAACCTGGCCCACCCTGTGAGCGCTTTTCTGACTAAGAATGAATTCCCCAGGTCCTGCACTCCTGCCAATTTTGCAAAGAAACCCACTGCTGCTATATGCACCCTAGCATATGAAACAGGCCTGCCCTGCTCCCTTAAAGCCGACCAGAAACCACATATGGCTTCGGATGACAAGAGGCCTGCTACCCCTGAGCGCTGCACGAAAAACCTGTAAGCCTTAAAATGCTGCTGATAAACCTTCTGGGTGCGCTGGCTCAACGAGGCCCCCACCAACCCCGCTAATGCGAGGCTCCAATCCTCCACAGAGATGTCGGGAACACTGTCATCTGGTCCTCTGCTTGTGGATGGTACCTCCGGAATTCCTGCACCTTGGAGCAAGACAAAGCGTCAGCAGCCTGATTCTCTACACCTGGGATATGTGCCGCTCTGAACAGCAGATTCAGCTTCAAACGTGCCAATACTAAATGTTTCAAAAGTCTCAGAACAAGCGTACAGGTAGCCCCCTGTCTGTTTATAGCTTCCACTACAGCCATGTTGTCTGACCTAAAAACGACTGCTTTATTCCTAAAGAAGTCGGCCCACACAGTTACCGCCACCACAATTGGAAATAATTCTAAGAAGGCTACGTTCCTGGTCAACCCGCTCTAATGCCAAGCTGCCGGCCAATCGTCCCTGCACCAGTGCGGTCTCAACACTGCCCCAAAACCTACAACCAGAGGAGTCAGTGAGTAAACCTAAGGCCTCCCTGGTAACTGCTGGTGCTGGCCACACAACTTTACAGTTAAAATCTTTCAAGAAACTGTGCCACACTCTCAGGTCCTCCTTCACCCCAGACCGCAGTCTCACATGATGGTGCTTCTGAGTCAACCCAGCCATTGTTCTTGCAAGTGACCTCGAGAAGGAGCGCCCCATCGGGATGATACACAAGGCAAAATTCAACTGGCCCACCAATACCTGGAGTTGGTGTAACGTCACCTTTGCTCCTGCCAATGCTGAATCAATCGCTTGGGATAAGGCCTGCACTTTGTCCTCTGGTAACCTACACTCTACCACCACAGTGTCTATCTCGATCCCCTGGAACGGCATGCATGTCACAGGACCTACTGTTTTCCCAGGCGACAATGGCATACCAAATTCCTCAAACATGGAGACCAGTTCCCTCAAAGCCTGACCACATGTCCCAGACGCGGACGGGCCCATGACCATGAAGTCATCCAAGTAATGCACAATGTCAATGTGCCCTATTCTGAAAGTAAACAACCAATGGAGTATGGAGCTAAACATCTCAAAATATTTACAATACACAGCACATCCCATTGGCATACATTTGTCATAATAATACTGGTTATTCAGCTAGAAACCCAACAAGTGATAATCCTCAGGGTGCACATGCATGAGCCGGAAGGCTGACTCAATGTATGTTTTCGCCATGAAGGCATTGGGACCTAGGTCTCACAGCTTCTGCAATGCTGTGTCAAAGGAAGAATATGTCACCGAGCATAATGATGGGTCTATGGCATCATTCACTGATGCCCCCTTAGGAGCAGATAGGTTATGTATCTGAACTGGCCTGGATCCTTCTTAGGTACGACCCCTCACGGTGAACAAACATAATCTGGCCATGGAGGGGGGAGGGGGGTAGCGAAGGGACCAGCTATCCGCCCCAATGCGCTTTCCTTGCTAACCTTTTGAGACACCACAGTGCAATGTGTGCGTGCAGACAGTAAGTTATTGCAATGACCGACAGGTGGCCCCCCCTGGGTGGGAATGCGAAAGCCTGTAGAAAACCCTGGGTACAATATCAATTTCAAAAAGTGCTTTATTCGAGTGTTACTCATAAAAGCAGACATACAAACATATAATAAAAAACGATTAAATTTACATAGTCAATTAGACATAAGCACGTAGGTAATATAAAAACGATACAGATGTAAAATAGCAGGTGCAAGTTCATTATAAATAAAAGTACCAGAATGATAATCACAGAAGGCAAATATAAAAGAATTCATATCATAAAATTTCATACCGATGATACGTTAAACGAGTATGTTGCATTAAAAAGAATAGACACTAGTCTAGCAGTCTCTGACCAACTAATCGGCATTTACAGAGAATAAACAATAGTCTAGCAGTCTCTGGATTACAATAAATTATTACAGAGAATAGACATGTATCTGACAATTACTGTCGTCTAAACGAAGAGTAGTTACCCTACCAACAATCTCTGCCTTATAGTCCAGGCCCACCCCAGGTACTTTGCAGTAGCAATTATAAATTATCCAATTTACAGAAGTAGATCTTACAATCCGTAGTGCTACCATACTACTTTTTGTGCCTAGGTTCCTGCACATGGGAGCCAACCAAGCTCGCCTTGGTGCAGAGTACATTGGGCAAGAGAACAGAAAGTGACCAAGAGTCTCATTTCCTACCCCACAGACTGGACAGATTGATACACCCCCTGCTTTCCATTTAGATGTTAGATTGCAGAGGGGGAGGGAGCCTACCCTCAATTGAAAAAGCAGTTTCCTGTCCAAGGGGTTTGATATGTAGTCCCAATACATTTCATAAATTGGGTACAGCTTGATCTCTAGGTAGCTAGTGGTCATAGACCCACTATTTGTGCTAAGCGTGCTCTTATTAACGACATGTTCCCAATAAATGTTTTTTAAAGTTGACTTTGAAGGAAATAAAGCCCCAGCTGGATCAGTCCATAGAGCGTTAAGTCCTAGTTCGAACAAAGCAATCTTTAATGATTTAAACCATTTGATTTTATTATAGCAGTCGGCTTTGACAACATCTTTAAACCCATTCGCGTAGTGGGAGAGCTCCGGCGTGGTCCAAAGCCTGCGCCAGTATAAGATCGGGCGCAGTTTGGCCTTATCAGAAATCTCTCTCCTACCTAATTCATATCTTAGGGGCAATAGCGGACTGCTCTGGGGGGCACCTATCAGTGTCCTATAAAATTTGTTTTCTGAGGTTTGGATTTCCTGAAGATTTTCGTGCCCCCATAACTCCGCACCATACAAGGCAGACCCTATTGCTTTTGCCTCATAGATTGTCAATGGTGGTTTGATGGGTTTAGTGAGCGATTTCCTGTGCTCCTTAATGATTGTGCCAGCTAATTGCTTGTGCCTTAAAGTAGCAATGTTAAGATGTAGCTGCCACCTATTGTCGTTTGAGATATGGATCCCTAGGTAAGTAAAGGATTTTACAACCTCCAGGGTACGACCACTCAGGGAAATTTTGGATTTAAAATTTCTGTGGGGGTTGAAAGCCATGAGTTTTGTCTTAGACCCATTCACCTCCAATCCGTGATCTACACAGAAATCATCAAATATTGCCTATGCTTTTTGTAACCCAGCTGGTGTTTTAGATAAAATTAAGGTATCATCGGCAAACATTAAAATTGGAACTTTTTCACCTGCAAGAAAGGGAGCATCCACTGCCTGAGTTTGCATGCAAGAAACCACACCGGTAATAAAAAGGGTGAACAGAGTGGGGGCCATTGAACAACCCTGCCGAACCCCACGCTCAACTGGAAATTCGGCAGTGTCATTTCCGTACCCACCCCAGCGAATTTTAGCATAATTGCCCTCGTGCAATCGCATGGTTAAGGACAACAGTTCCCCAGGGACCCCAAGAGTCGCAAGGACTTCCCACAATTTCGCCCTTGGTACCAGGTCGAAGGCAGCCCGTAAATCAACAAATGCTGCATACAGGCTGCCTCCGCCTAACACCACGGTCCTCCACTGGATCAGTTGGAGACGGAAGACTTGGTCCACAGTGCTGGTTGCCCTACGAAAACCAGCCTGATAGGGGGATAAAATGTTGTTATCCTCAGCCCAATCAAGCAACCTGTTAACGATTACTCGCCCCACTATTTTTTGGATAGTGTCGATCAAACTAATAGGGCGGTAATTACTGGGCTGGGCGCGATCTCCTTTCTTATGTACCGGGATGATGACAGCACCCCGCCATGTTCCTGGAATATCTGCACCTCTGGCAATGTGATTAATTAACAGGTGAATATATTTGCACCATCTTACAGTGTCGTTTAAAAAAACGTCTGCTGGAACCCCGTCAATGCCAGGGGCACGACCACTTTTAACAGTTTTGAGGGCAGTCAATATTTCACACTGCGTAAAAATGTCGTCTTCTACCAAAGAAGAGAGTGGGCATATACTGTCGACAGACTGGTCACTGGAAGCGTATTGTACGCTAAAGAATGTTACCCAGGCATCCTGGGGGACATTGTTTGTACTGGCATCTTCAAGCCTGTCGTGACCCCATTTGACTATATGCCAAAATAACCTGGAATGATTTTGGTCACTAGCACCCTTTAGCATGTTCCAATGGGCTTCGTCCCAGTCTTTTTTCGCTTTAGCTATGGAACGTTTATATTGATTCCTAGCTATCCTAGTAGCCTCCATATTTTTGTTCTTGATTGCGGCACCCAAACGGGCCCTAGCCCCCTTACAGTCCTGGTTATACCATTTAGCAGGCCTATAGGCCCCAGGCTTCTTTTTATTTGCCGGTTTTAAGAAGTGGCGCTTTATTTCTTTAAAAAGGTCGTCGTGGACCTTGGTAACATTGTTTTGGGTAGGAGAATGCCCAGCCTCTCCCTCTAGGGCCAGTATAGCCTTATCAGTTGCCATGCTTATTTTTTCTAAAACCAGCGGGTCTGTTCTAACACTTGACCACCTCAGCCTGCGCAAATCATTGGTGGGTACAATCGACGGTGGGAGAGATTCAACACGGCTACTTGAGACAACGTCAGACAGCCACCATTTATGGAAAACACATAAAGGGTTATGGTCACTCTCGAGCCTTTCCAAAACGACCATATCAGTGACAGTTGGCCATAAAGGCAAGCTACATATGACGTAGTCAATGCGACTCTTGTTTCTACCATTATTAAATGTCATAGCTGGTACTCTGTCAGACTTTGTCCGACCATTCAAGGCCCTTAAACCATGTTCGAGGCACATAGCATTTAGACCAAGGATATCCTCAGTCCAGCGTGTTATTGGGATTGTATTAAGAACGGGGATATCCCAGAACATATCTTCCTCCGTGCCCAAATGTGCGTCGCCAATGTCTAATGGTTCAAAAGTGCGATTTAGGTCGCCAGCTATTAGTATGTTTTTCCCAGATGAGTGAGTTTCTAGCAATTTATACAAAGACAAAAGGACCTCGGATTTTCCTACGCTACCCCCTCTAGCATATACATTATAAATATCAATGGAGGTAGATGGGTTACCCTTTAGTCGAATGAGCTGGATGTCTTTTTGATGGAGCTCGATGTTTCTCACATTAATCATAAGAGACTGGCGGACCCATATGATAAGTCCCCCCAGCGGTCGCCCTTTTGTGCCCTTGGTGGCCGGGACATAGAAGTTCAAGTAACCCAATGCAAATACTGGATCACAGGCCCAGGTCTCTTGAAAAATGCAAACATCATACAAACTGACAAACCCAAACCATTCACCACAATCCATTTTGGAACAGAGACCAGCAATATTCCAAGACAATAAATTCCCAGTAGCATTTGCCATAATTGGATAATTACTGTGAGCTGACCCAGTTAGCGTTAATTTGTCAGTACCAATGACATTTATATTTGCAGCAGTTAGTCCAGCTCTAGTTGCAAGATTATGTGTCACTTTTTGTACAACCGTTGAACAACTAGACACCTCTATTGAACGTGCAGCCGTAGGAATTTGCAGCAAGGTGATGGGGTTGGATGGTAGTCAATCACATGCATCTAGGTTGGAAAGAGTAGAAAATCTATTTTCCAATCCTAGACCCCACTCAGCAAAATCAGGATTTTTACTGCCCCTCTTAGTTACAACATTCCATTTTGTTCTCAGTGTACTGCAGTTAGGGCCTCTGCCTTTCCGAGGATTGAAGAAATCTAGGGTCAATGGGACAATTGGAGTAGATCGTTTCTGTGGTGGGTGAAGGTTAGGCAAGATATTTAGCAAAACCTCAGGGTCAGAGAAGGTAAGCACGACACAGTCCCCCTTGAATTTTTTTACCCTACTCCCAATCCACTTAACCCTTCTTGCATTCACCAACTCTTCGGATAATTGCTGCTTGCCCCAGGAAGTTATGGCCATGTTGTTAGTTAGCCATGATAACGATTTATTTAACAATGATGAAGTTGATTCGACATCGCCTGGAGCTAATGGGGGTACATTTGCAAGAACGAGAACTAATGGTGAAGCTTCCACAACAAGCTCAGATGATCCTTTCAAGGAATTAGGTTCCCCATAGAGTGAAGCAGTGGGTACATCTCCAGAGGGCCTATCAGATGGGTTTATCAGTAAAGTCAACGGAGGGTTTGGTGCAGCGGCAGGAGTCGGTCCATTAAATTTACAAGATTGGATTTCACTCATCAATGGCTGGACACTTGATGTAATGACTTCTGGGAGTTTTCTCACTTCCCCCAGAGTTTTTCCCAATAGACCTTCCAATTTGCTTACCTCAGCAGTTAATTTATCTATTTTACTGATCAGGGGTTTTACCATCCCTTTAATTTTTGTGTCCATCAAGCAACAAAGTTTCTGAAGTAAATCATCAGAAAGGGTCACATAGGTTTCCCCAGTCAGATCTTCCTCGTCTTCGTCGGTTGTTTTCCTTGGTGGCGTAGCAGCTTTGTTTTTGGCTGATCTTAGGCCTCCACGCTTTTGAATGGCTTTTCTTTTACCCCCTGAAACCCTCGGTGCAGGAATAGGGGGAGCAGTGGAGGTAATAAACTCACTGTTTATAGAGAGCACAGTCAAAGCTTCAATGTCACTGTTTTCTTCAGTGCTGGCTACTATGCCACTGGGCTGGATGCTATTTGTATCCTGGAGAGAGTCGTGTGCCTCACCCAAGAGGCTGTTATTTAGCAGAGCGAATGAATCCTCTGTCTCTTTATCTACCAGTGGTGATTGTATAGGTGATTCTAAACCCAGAGAAGTCCTTCTATCGCTATTAATTTTCGTCACAACTTGGACGAGATAGTTCTCCATTGTGTTTGAGTCAGGGGTTAGCTTTTTAGCAGGCATTTGCTCGAGCAAAAGTACACTTGGAACAAAATGATATAGCTCACAAAAGCAATGAGATGTATGTTTACCTGGTATTCAGCGGGCCTGGTGTACTTTATCCAATGATAGGCAATTGGTAAAAAGGGCAGAATCCCTGGCCCAACCCAACCTTGTCCAACCTCGGACGGCCTCAGACGGCCCGCCCTTTGCCCGGGCTTCGCCCGGCGTCCCGCGAGACGGGGGTTACTGCGAATTTAAGCGCCTCCTGGTGCGCGATTGACGCGGCTAGCGCCGCAGAGGCTGCTGGGACCAGTAGTCTCAACCCTGCACCGCGCTCCGCTCGGCAGCCCGACTCCGGGATGGTTTTGGAGTCCGGCAGCGGGAGGCGGGAGGGCGAGAAAGCAGATGGCAGTATGTCCGGGTGGCCTCGCACACCTAAACAGGCACAGAGATTCCTCAGCAAATCAACAGGTACGCTCCCCCCCTCGACCGGGGTTACTGCGAATTTAAGCGCCTCCTGGCGCGCGATTGACGCGGCTAGCGCCGCAGAGGCTGCTGGGACCAGTAGTCTCAACCCTGCACCGCGCTCCGCTCGGCAGCCCGACTCCGGGATGGTTTTAGAGTCCGGCAGCGGGAGGCGGGAGGGCGAGAAAGCAGATGGCAGTATGTCCGGGTGGCCTCGCACACCTAAACAGGCACAGAGATTCCTCAGCAAATCAACAGGTACGCTCCCCCCCTCGACCGGGGTTACTGCAAATGTAAGCGCCTCCTGGCGCGCGATTGACGCGGCTAGCGCCGCAGAAGCTGCTGGGACCAGTAGTCTCAACCGCTCTCCGCTCGGCAGCCCGACTCCGGGATGGATTTGGAGTCCGGCAGCGGGAGGCGGGAGGGCGAGAAAGCAGATGGCAGTATGTCCGGGTGGCCTCGCACACCTAAACAGGCACAGAGATTCCTCAGCAAATCAACAGGTACGGGTACAATATCTTGTCTGCATTCCTATTGGGGCACTGATTCAGCCATAAAATCAGCTTCCCAATCTCAACTTGCGTGGGCAACCTATTCTGGGGGTGTCTTGTGATCCCTACGTCTATCCTTCGATTTTTATATGCATTTAAACTCAGGGTGAGATGTGTGACCACAGAATGCACATCATGCTTAAACTTACAGGATCCTGCTGGCCGAGTACATATTTTTCAGTTGAATGCCCAGTAGGTCCCTTTTTTCTCACCTGACCCCCCTTGTGAAGTCTGAAAGGGCTGCTTCATTTGTGTTTTGTTGTTAATGCTCTCTAACCAAACATTCAACTCTGTCTGATCCCAACCCATGTCTGAGTCCTCTACCGTAGCCCATCTGAAATCCCTGTCGTAATCCAGCCATGCCATCCCGCCGTACATTGTGTGTGCCTTTAGGATTTTATTAGCATAAAATATCAATGGTATCGCCAGCTCAGGCCTTTTTTCAAGCATTACTTTTGTAAATACATTAAAACCAAACAGCCAATTCTTAATAGCCTCCTCTACCCTTGGATGCCTGTCTTTGAAAAAGCCCTCTTTCCCATCCCTTTCTCTAGATTCCACTTCCCTCCTTTTTCGTCTGATTAAGGAGAATATATCTATGAATTCGCCCTTCCAAATCTTTTCCCTAATTTCCACAAGAACATGCAAAGCCAATTTTTCTGGCTTGAACAACAGTGTATCCTGCCCCCCAATGCCTTTCACCTCGGCGTTGGCACTCTTGCTTGTGTTCTCAACTGCCTTACCTGTTGCGGCCACTGTCGCTGCAGCAGATTGTGCGGGGGCCTCTTGACCCACCGCTGAAGAGGCTGTGCTCACGTTTATATCCTGCGCCCTTGCCAAGAGACCTACTTGCCTACTAATTTCATTGACAGTGCTCCCTAAGGCTGGTGGTGGTGCCCATGGCGCCACCGGTACCCCATTGCCCTGACTCCCTGACGCAGGTGCTGCCAATTGTGCTAGTAATGTTGCTACTGAGGCTAATATGCTAGCTGTGGTCCCTTGCGTTAACCCTGCTGCTCCCTCAGAATTACCTGAAGCGGGAGAGCTACCTCTCTTGATGCATTACCCTGTGGTGGCACTCCCCCTCCTAACCCACCCTGGGTGACTGGGGCCAGTACCATTGCAGGAGCTGGGTCCTTCTGGGCACTCTGCCCTGTCTCCTCAGTTCGTGGCCCAACAGTTGTCCCTGTGCCTGGGGGGTTGGGGCGTGGACGTTAATGCCTTCAATGCACCCCTAATCTCTGCTAACACTGCCCCCACATCACCTTGCTCCGCCACATTGGGTACTGCTTGTGCTGGCGTGGGGCTGGGTGCTTCATTGGGTGCCCCGCGAGGCGCTTCATGAGACGGGAGCTGCTCCTCCTGTTCTCCTTCCCCATTTCTATCATTATTCCTCCTGCCCCCTCTCCCACTCTTACTCTTCTATTTACTCGGGCGAGTCCTGGGTGTCTTTTCCAGGGGAGGGAATGCTGCCCTGGGGGAGACATTGGTTCTTCGGGGGCGATCTTCCACCTCCATGCCCTGATCCCGCTCATTGTCCTGCCCCACAGCCTCATCTTCACTCCCTTCGTTCTGACCTAATTTGGCCAGGACAAGTTTTAACAACTGGGACAGGTCGGGGTCTCTGTCCTTCCTCTTTGGGTTACGCCCTTTGGCAGGCACTCTATAGTTTCTTGGCGCAGGCTCACTAACTTGCCTTACCCTACGCTTTGTTGCCCTGATTGCCCGCTCTCCACGCTGCAGAATGGTTTCCTCGCTGGTACTGTAGTACTAAAGGTGGCTCCCCCACGCAAACCGGCTGATACAGCGTGGCAAGTGCTGGTGCTGACTGTAATTAGCGCGCACTCACTCTGCGAACTTATTCTCAAAGACTCAGGCACTGCCAAAATCCCCTGCTCCCAAGATTGGCACTTCACTTGTAATGCCCCCTCAATTAAATTGGCTGCCCCGTTAATGGGAGTGTGCTGATGGCTTACTAGCAGGTAATCTGATTCTACAGCATGTCGTCGTCGGCCGCGCTTAACTACAACGGCTCGTGTTTGAATATAAACTGACGCTCTGCCCACTGTATTACACAGGCTGCCTTCGCCGGGTACTCAGGGACCAAAGAGAGAGGGGACGAAAATCTCCCCATGCGCACAACCTGCTTCGCGTGTTCACAACTGAGGACACAAGGCAGCCGTAGGAACCGACGGCATGAGGGATTCAATCGTATCACCAAATTGCAGTCACCAAGCACCCCACAATGATACCGCTCCCCCCATGACTGCCCCGTGCCCCCAACCCTAGGCCCCCGACACCTTACCTCTGAGTACCGCGAGTACTCCAACCAAGACAGCCCGCCTTTCCTCGACGCGTTCTAGATCACTTGATGTTGCATTCCCGCTGACGAGTCTGTATCCACCGACTGGAACTGCTGCAATAAAGCCAGATCTCTGCCTTCCGAACGATGAACGCCGCCCAACCACATTGCGTCGCCTTCTTCGCTCCTCCGGCTGACCTGCAGAGGAAAAAGAAAAGGAAGATTCTGCGCTGATGACTGCGACTGGGGCCGGCGCGGGATAAAGAGAGAACGAAGACTGGAGCCCCCTAGCCATAAATAGGCTCCAGCTCCTCCCCCTCCCAGCACCGGTCCCAGCCAGAAGCGTGTCATCATGTGACCCAGAAGGACTTGCTTACTCGCCGGTCGCCAATCGGGCTACCCCGGCTTGCTAGGTTGGCGTGGCTGGAATCCCAGATTGCTAGGCCCTAATGGCGTGCTCTCTGAATTTTGGGCTCTCCAGAGGGCGCTGCTTCTTTCTGCTGCTCAAGTAACTAGTGGCAGCTTTCTCAACGCGAATGGTCGCAACATGCTGTGACCGCCTGCGTTGAGAAAATCTCACCAGGGGCAATCTAGTGCCCGAAAATCGGACAAGGGGACACAAATTTTTGTTCGCTCTTGCCAACTTAATATTGGTGAGCCAAGCATGAGAAAAAAACTCCACTGTTCAATGCTGGGCTGAGTTTTGCAGAAACTCTGCGATACTTGCACAGCGCAGAGTGGGCAAAACTCCACGAACTCCACCAGTGGAGCAGTATTTTCCACCCACCTCAAGTCTGAATGCAACCTAAGCTTGTAAAAAGATGTTGTATTATTTTTGTCCTGTATTGTGGAGTAATCTTACATATAATGCAGTGGCATAAACTCCATATTTCACACAGACCCATGAAACATGGGAAATATTTGACAAGTTCTGTAAAATATGGAAACGGAAACCACCAGTCCCTGTGAAGTATGTGGTTCATCATCATATTGACAGCCACAAACACCTCTGCACAGCTTACCCTTGTCCATTTTACTCAACAATCTATCCAAGAAAGTTAAACAAAACGTGAACATTCTAATTCAAATCAGTGTCCATTGATAGCTTTACCTTGTTAAGAACAGCTTCAACAACCTCTTCATTCTAAACACTGACTATGTTTAACAATTTGTTGTTTCAAAGATTCAACATTTTAAACTAAAAACTAAATATTTTTTTCCTCTCTTTTTAGGTCTTGCCTGAGCCAATGCGCTTGCACATTGCTCCGGCGAGAATATAGTAAGTGGGAAAAAAAGTCTACCGAACGGCTGCGGATCACATACAGTTCATGTGATCTAAGCGCGTGCATGCCAGCCACATAACACACCACCATTTGTCTGTGCCTCGGCATCAGACTTCAAAGGCTGCTGCTCCCTCCCCCGCCCCCCCCCCACCACAGCAATACCGAGAGCTTGTTTCTGGACATCAGACTTCAAAGACTGCCGCTCCCCCGCCCCCCGCGTGCACATCGCGCACCACCATTTGTCTGTGCCTCGGCATCATACTTCAAAGGCTGCCGTTCCCCCTAACCCCCCCCCGCCACAGCAATGTCGAGAGCCTGTTTTAAACACAGCTCACACTGTGCAATGTTGAGCCCATGCTGGGACTCAAAGCCGTTTCAGCAGTCATTGCTTATTATATTGCCAGTATCCTTTACATTACTATCAGCAAACAGTTTGTATGCTTTCTGCTCTCTTTCTGCGAATTCCTCAACACTCAGCTTTTTCTGTATTAGTGAGTACTATATCCCATCCGGGACCTTTCTCACTGCTTCTGTACAGCGCAACAACTCTCTGCCTTCACAACTCCTTTGAAGGTTGTCACATGCTGCTTCCCGGCTTCTGTGTAAAACCACTAATATGGATCTTGCCTCATTGTCGAGTATACTCGTCTGTCGGTTGTCCTCCGACTCCCGGCTCTCATGTTTCCTCGTCACTCTACTTCTCCTTGCGGTTACGCGGGCTCGCCTGCCTCGTACTCTCCTCCGTCACATGTCGCGGCTGCTGGTGTGCTACCTGAATTTCAGTAGTGCCGCTTCATTGAGGCCCCGAAATTTTGAACAAAAACAAACGTCCCGATATGGACATTAGAACGGCACTTCACAAAGCTGGTGATTTTTCAAATTCGATATTTTATTCCTAATTCGTCACTTCACCATCTACGCATTTCTGATAAGGGGGTTTGCAAAACGAAAAAGTAAAAGCAGACTACACACTTTTATTAACAGTGAACGAGACCCATGAGGACATTTTGACACAAAACATCAGCGCCATCATTGAATGTATAAAAAGTAGAAACTTCAAAATAAAAGTTTCTAGATTGAAGATGTCTACATATAAATATAAATATATATGGATAGAATTAAAATGGAGAACATGATATTACGTCGTAATCCTAGTTTTTTAGGCATGTCTTTGTAAAAATAAAATAATAATAACAATTTACCCTCACGCCAATTTACCCAGGTCAGGCTGTTGCTGGTCTACGTGCGTTTTACTTCCCTATTCAGTAGAGTCTGCTGGAGCTCAGTGCATGCAGCTCTGCAATAAAAGTCAACATACAAGCTTTTGAAGTCGATGATATATTGCAGCAATTTAGAGACAGGCAAATAGGTCTCGCGCAGGTGTTCTCCAAACTCTATTTCCAGTTCGGAACAAACATCTGCCACGCTCTGTTGTGACCCTTTTGATGCACGGTGTGGGTGGAAAACATGAGCTTTTTTAGGTCTCGACCTACAGCATTGCTTTAGCAATGCTTGTTTGTTGAGATTCTAGTAAGGCGTCCGAAAAGTCTCCCCAAGCTGCGGATTAGACACAGTTCATGTGAGCCAGGCGCGTGCACATCAGCAGCCATATCGCACATCGCACTCCATACACCATTTGTCTGCGACTTCAAAGCAAGCCGCTCCCCCGCCCCATCAGACTTCAAAGGAAGCCGCTCCCCCGCCACTTTTGGCGCCAAGCAATTTTTTCTTTTGTAGACTGTTGCTAGAAGCTGGTTTCAGTAACAGCCGTGTCCCCTGGCCGAATGTGTCTGCAGAGACCAGCTGCTTCTCCCTTCTGCCTGGTGTCTCTCAGCTGAGTAACAGTCTCTTATCACAAAGGACGTAGCTCACATAGAGAGTCTGCTTTAAACATCCAATTCCATAATACACACTGCTACAAACGCGCGATCGATTTCTGTTTTGCCATGACATGCTGCCAAGGGACAGTCATTGCAATTGTTGTCTCCTGCTATGAAATGGGGGCCGGACTGCAAAGAAAACAGACTTCTGTGGCGAGTAGAAAGGACCAGCAGAATGCGGCAGCAGTATGGAAGTCTGTGTACTTTCAAGCACGCATCGCAGATATTCGGTCCTTTAGTCCTGGGTATTGCACCACCCGAAACCTTGCTGTCACATTTCGGCCTTCACATGATTTTTGGGGAGTAACTCACAGGTTTTTAAAGGGCACCCATGCCTCACTTTCAGTTTAATGGCGCGGGTGCCGTGAATTGTTGGAGGTGTCATGCGCAGCCCTTCTCTGGCATGCGGAATGCTTCTGTTCGCTGCATTTACATTGATAATGTATTTTTTAAGGGCACCCATGCCGCGCTTACAGTTTAAGGACGTGGGTGCCACAATTGCATAGTGGTGTCATGTGCAGCCCTTCACTGGCACGGTTCACCGTATTTACATCAACAATGTTTTCTTTATTTAAGCGCACCAATGCCGCATTTTCAGTTTAATGGATCGGGTGTTGTGATTGCATAGTGGTGTCATGTGCAGCCCTTCATTGGCCTGCGCAATGCCACTGTTCGCTGTATTCACATGAACAATTTTTTGTGTCTCCAACCTAACCTGAGGAATTGCACTTTATTTCACGAGCGTTTATTCTGCTTACCTTCCCGCTGTCAGTTCGTCTAGGTGAGGCTCCCCTGACATTGCATTCTTTAACTATTTAACTCTAATTGATCTCTCGCATGCAGCGGCGGGCACAAGCGCCCGCGCACCAGTCCCGAGCTTGTTTTTAAAGGGCACCCATGCCGCACTTTCAGTTTAATGGCGCGGATGCCATGATTGCTTTGAGGTGTCATGCGCAGCCCTTCTCTGGCGCACGCAATGCTGCAGTCGCCTTATTTAAACTGAAATGTATTTTTTAAAGCGCACCCATGCCACCCTTTCTTAGGGCCCCTGCATCTCCACTCTGCCTTTTTTTAGTAGCCCCCCCGAAATTTGGCTCTAGTTGCGCCTCTGTGCCCCACTGCACAGCATCCATGCCCCCTTCTTCTGTGAGTGCCAGTTGTGATGCTCAGAGAATGAGATTAATGAAAGCTCAGGGGACGCCTGCGCTCCTCGTGGTACTCTGTTTGTGTCAGTCTAGAAGAGGATGCTCTTTGTGAGCGGTGAGCGTGGCTTGCTGCTTGTTGCCTGGGTACAGGATGACGCCTGTTAACGGTGCGGAGTCTTGTTTTCCGGCATTGGTGGGTGTATTTGTTTTACTTATGCACCTGTTTTGCAGCACTACAAACCCCACCCCATTTAGGATTGCTCTCTGGTATAAACCCTTGTTCCCCATGCCTAGAAGCCTCTGTAGTGCGGGCCCCATCATGCACTCAATGCAACATACACTCCAAATCCCACTCAGTGCCACATAATTACACGCCACATAATTACACAGCACTCAATGCAACATACACCAAATACCACTCAGTGCCACATAATTACATGCCACACAATTACACTCTACTGAATACAACATACACTCCAAATCCCACTCAGTGCCACATAATTACACAGCACTCAATACAACATACACTCCAAATCCCACTCAGTGCCACATAATTACACAGCACTCAATGCAACATACACTCCAAATGCCACTCAGTGCCACATAATTACACTGCACTCAATGCAACATACACTCCAAATACCACTCAGTGCCACATAATTACACGCCACATAATTACACAGCACTCAATGCAACATACACCAAATACCACTCAGTGTCACATAATTGCACAGCACATAATTACACAGCACTCAATGCAACATACACTCCAAATACCACTCAGTGCCACATAATTACACTGCACTCAATGCAACATACACCCCAAATACCACTCAGTGCCACATAATTACACAGCACTCAATGGAACATACACCTCAAATACCACTCAGTGCCATATAATTACACGCCACATAATTACACAGCACTCAATGCAACATACACTCCAAATACCACTCAGTGCCACATAATTACACACCACATAATTACACTCTACTGAATGCAACACACACTCCACACAATACCACTCTACCTGTCTATCGGCCTCACTCTATCTATCGGCTTCTCTCTATCTATCTATCGGCTTCACTCTATCTATCTATTGGCCTCACTCTAACTATCTATTGGCCTCACTCTATCTATCTATCTGCCTCACTCTATCTATCTATGTATCGCCCTCACTCTATCTATCTATCGCCCTCACTCTATCTATCTATGTATCACCCTCACTCTATCTATCTATGTATCGCCCTCACTCTATCTATATTCGTATCGCCCTCACTCTATCTATCTACGTATCGCCCTCACTCTATCTATCTATGTATCGCCCTCACTCTATCTATCTATGTATCGCCCTCACTCTATCTATCTATCGCCCTCACTCTATCTATCTATGTATCGCCCTCACTCTATCTATCGCCCTCTCTCTATCTATCTATCTACTGCACTCACTCTATCTATCGCACTGACTCTATCTATCTATCGCATCACCATTGCATCACCACAGCATCACTCAGCACCACCACAGCATCACTCAGGGGCACCACAGCATCACTCAGGGGCACCACAACATCACTATGCGCTACCACAGCACCACTGAACGCCACAGCATCACTCGTCGCCGCCACATCACTCAGCGCCACCACAGCATCAATCTGTGCAATCATTCAACAACAACTGGTTCAAATATGTTCTCTCAATGTTTCAAGCTTTATTACAAATATCACAAAAAGATGTTAATATTTCACTTCTGTTCTTGGATTTTCTTCATAATAAAATACAATGAACATAATCTTCACAAAAGTTATTTACAAAAGTTTAAGCTATTGCCATTATAAATTACAATAACTTTTTTTAAAGTATTAATTATTAAAAAAATTACAAGCTATTGTTATTTGTAATATCAATACATCTAACTCATGTAAATACAACACATATTACGTTACAAATGCTATAG
This sequence comes from Lissotriton helveticus, assembly GCF_964261635.1. Classification (NCBI taxonomy): domain Eukaryota; kingdom Metazoa; phylum Chordata; class Amphibia; order Caudata; family Salamandridae; genus Lissotriton; species Lissotriton helveticus. The sequence goes on along the minus strand of NC_136063.1, from coordinate 791,413,303 downwards.
GTGTCACATTTGCGAAAGTTAAAACTATTGGCATTGTAAATGACAAAGCTATTAATTTTGCTATTTTCAAAACCAACACATAAATAAAAAAATTGGCATTTACAATACCAATAGCTCAAACTTTCCTAATGCGAGACCTATTGCATTGCAAATGCTTGTTTCTACAGTAAACCAAACAGTATAGTCCAGGGTTGAACTTACAAATTGGAATAAACATTTCCCTGTTTGAAAAAAAAACACACCTTTTCAAGCTTGCCCCAAAATAAACATGCAATATAAAGAAACATATAGGCATAGGTAGCATGGTCCACAACTGTCATTGTGGGGTTGCGGTGACATTTACAAATCACTCCTCGTGTTTCATGATGTCATGAGAAATCCTCAATGGCAATATAGGACCTTATTACACAGTTACCCATTAACCCCTTATAGAGCCTCTCTCAATATATTTATATAACACCTATACCAACAATATGGATAGCAAATCTTGTTCATTTGTATTTCTACTTATTTCTACTCTATATTATGCGGTTATATTTTGTATGGCACCTCTGCAGATGATTCCTGTGGGCAAGTAGTGATGGGTGCAGTGGACCACCACAGATATCTGATCGTGTGTTTTGTGTCTTTCATAGTACTCTTTGCTTGCAGGCGAGCAAATGTTCTGCACATATAAAATACCAGTACGGTTATGGAGGATGACTCAATGAATTGACGCTCGCTGCTGACACGTGCAGTGATCGCTGGTCGAGTTCGAATCGTGTTATGGTCAACTCGGATTTCCTCACGTGTGATTTGTAATTTCAGTGCAACTAGATTTGGTAATTGTAAAATCTGTTATTTACAACGCTTACAAACTGTAAAAGCATGGTGTGACATGCTGTGCATAATCAAGTTAATTTTCAATTGTTAATGTTGTATAGGTAATTGCTATGAAAGGTGTGATTCAATAGCTCTGGTTTTGTGTAGACTCCATGGGGTCTCTGGTAACTTGACAACTTACATGTTACTATTGTTTCTTTACTGCATTTTTCCACCGCATGATTTATTTTCGTAAACGATTGCATGTTGTAAACTGACTTACTCAAAGAGCTATGTGTCGGGTGTTTCAAGGGACCGAAATTAAAAAGCGCCATCAGGTGGAGTGGCGCTACAAACGACAGGAACCCCATTCCATCCCACGGCAAAATACTGTGCATTGTCCGAAACCTGAGGCACATTGTATCTGTGACACGGCACAGTACTTTGTACCGTGTTAATGGTTTGAATCACTTTCCTTCCTTTCACGCATTTTTACAAGGGAAAGCCATGATGGCTGTGTTGTTTTACTACTTCTTGGATAACTTGGGAACCAAGGGGGGGAGGAAGAAAGCTAGATTATTTAATTTAATTAAATATAGCAGTAAAATATAATTAGACACAAACACACTAAACTATAAACCATGTAGCTCAAACAAATATATAATCGATGCACATAAATGATCAAGTGATTTCATTGCACAAAACACAGTGGTTCAAAATAAATAATTCACAAGGAATCGTGAAATATGGAAAAAATGTCATAGGTCCCCTTGAAACGTACTCCATCATAAACAAGCATTTACAATGCAACGGTTTCGCCTTTGTAAAAGTTAGAGCTATTGGCATTGTAAATGACATTTTTTTTTATTTATGTGTTGGTTTTGAAAACAGATAAATAAATGGCATTGCCATTTACAATGCCAATAGCTTAATCTCTCGCAAACAGTAAAAATGATTAATAATAACTAACCTCCTTCTTGTCAAAGGACCAAAAACCCTGCCTTAGGTTGCAGTCATTAAAGAGCTTGCTGACAATTAGGAGCTCCCTGAGTGATGGTGTGTGTTTTGTAGGTGTGTGTGTGTGTGTGTGCACATGTGTATTGCTGACATGCAATGCTCACATTCAATTAGAGCTCCCTGAGTGATGGTGTGTGTGTTTGTAGGTGTGTGTGCGCGGAGCGGCACAGCTGAGGCGATGACGCAAGCAGCACATCTGCTTGGGGGTGGACCCGCATCCACCCAGTACAGTAGTGTCGCGGCGGGACACGCCACTGAGCAGCACATCTGGGGCAGGCGGGACTTCACTCACAGGCATATGGGGAGCCCGCTAGTAATGCAGGCAGGAGGGCGTGAAGCAGACAGGGGTGTAAAGCACAGCTGTGGGAGCACTAGTAATGCGCACAGCGGGGCGTCCATCACTCTTGTGGGAATCACACAGAGGAGTGCACTAGTAATGTACCAGTGAGTGCTCTCTTGTGAGAAGCGCATCTCGGGAGGGGAAAGATCAAGAACGACAGCTGGGGTCGGGGTGGAGGGGCCGAAGCACAGCTGGGGATGGGTGGAGGTGCTCCTGCGGGAACACAGCTGGAAGGGGCGGTGCTGGTGATAGGCAAAGCTGGATATGGGTGGAGGTAACTCCGATGAGCAGTACATCAGAGGGTGGAGGAGGGCGAGAATCACGCTGGGGTTGATGGGGGCATAGCGGTTGAGACGTGGTGATGCTGCAGCGAGGCGCTCACTACACAAATCACTTCATGTGCTGCGACGCCATAAATATGGTAGTAAGCGCTACAAGTGCCAATAACTAACTCTAGAAAGCAGAAAGGGGTGTGTGAGACAATGTGGTTGGGGCGGGTAGAGTAGAGAGGGCAGTGCACTGTTAGGGTGGGCGGGCTAGGAGCCAGGCCCACGATTGGACACAGCGGCAGAGCCCTGGGTGCGAGGGAAGGAAGAGGCTGGAACTAGAGTCGAGGGAGTAAGGGGTTCACACTATGGGCAGTAAGGTTTAGGACTGCAGAACGCAGAGTCGATTATGCACAGTGGATAAGCGGGTTCAGGGCTACAGGCAGCAGAGCAGGGTGTGCACAGGCAGAGGAGAGGCCAAAGCTACAGAGTGCAGTGTCGAGTGTGCAAGGGCAGGAGAGGGGGGTCAAAGGCTACAGAGTGCAGAGCCGAGAATGCACAGACAGGAGAGGGGTCAAAGGCTATAGACTGTGGAGCCGGGAGTTCGCAGGCGGGAGGGGGGCAAGGGCTACAGGCTGCAGAGGAGTGCACCGGCAGGGGGGGGGGGTCAAAGGCTACATACAGAGTGTGCAGCCAAGTGTCCACAGTCAGGGAAGGGGTGAAGGCTACAGAGTGCGGAGCCGGGTGAGGGGCAGGAGAGGGGTTAAAACTAGAGATTGCAGAGTCGGGTGTGCACAGGGCGGTAAATGTTAGGCGTTCACACGGAGGCAAGGGGACTGCAGGCAGCAGGGCCTAGTGTCCACTAGGAGTAGGGGGATTAGAGCTTCAGGCATCAGAGCGCAGGAACGATTTAGGGACATCTCAGCGACTGGCAGTGAACGAAGGGTGGCACAGCGGGCGCTAAGGGGCACAGCGGGCGCTAAGGGGCACAGCAGGCGCTAAGGGGCACAGCGGGCGCTAAAGGGCACAACTCAGGGGGCATAGTTGGGTGTGCCCAGGGTTGTAAGGGGGTACAACCAAAGGTGGCAGAGCCGAGGAGTGTGCGCAGGGCGGTAAAGAGGGCTCAACTAAACGTGGTAAAGCCGGGTGCCCGCAGGGCGGTCAGGGGGTCCTGGCAGTGCTTCGGGGGCGGTTAGGTATGCAATATATGAGGAGCCCGTACCTGTTTTCCGCAGCCCCTCCGGTCGGTCCCCGCCGGGCGGCCCGCCCAGCCCCACAGAAGCTCCCCGGCAGCTCTCTCGCATGCTTCCCGGGGCCGCGGCGGTGCCGTGCCTGCAGAGGTACCTCCCCCGGTCCTGCGGGCCTCGGAGCCTCTCCCTCGGTGCGACACTTGGCCTCTTTGTGCCGGAGGCTCCGTCGTCCCCCTCTCCTCGTGGTCACTGGTCGCTCCAGCCTCTTCCAGCACCGGCTCCGTCCTCGTTCCAGCGCTGCTTTCCAAGCAGACGGGCGGGCTCGCTCCCTCCCACACACCGCCCTCCCCTCCCGGCTCGGAATGCTCATGCAGGCCCCTCCTCCCAGGGAGCGTCTCCAAAGAGCCTGCATCTGCACAGCTCGCCCGGACACTGCCCCAGCCTTCTCACACGCAGGCACCTGGGGCAAGCACATGGACTGACCCTCGGGGTCAAATAAAGGGGTGGAAGCAAAATCACCCATTACACTGTGAAGCACGATCTGTCCCTAGCGGGAGGGGGGCGGGAAACGGACAGGGGGAGACACAGACAGCGAAAATACACGGAGAGCGGGAGGGGGGCGGGAAACAGACAGGGGGAGACACGGACAGCGAAAATACACGGAGAGCGGGAGGGGGGCGGGAAACGGACAGGGGGAGACACGGACAGCGAAAATACACGGAGAGCGGGAGGGGGGCGGGAAACAGACAGGGGAGACACAGCGCATGGAGGGAAACAAAATACACGGAGAGCGGGAGGGGGGCGGGAAACGGACAGGGGGAAGAAGGCACGGAGGGAAACAAACACGGGCTTACCTTCACTGCAAGGAGAGAAAATGGCGGACACAAGCTTCCGGATTTTGAGGATTTGTGGGCGTGGAGGGGGGCGGGAGAGGACACGAACGGCGGGAGGGGGGCGGGAGAGGACAGGGGGGGCGGGAGAGGACACGGACGGCGGGAGGGAGGCGGGAAACGTGCACAGGACAGCGAGGGGGGGGGCGGGGCGGGGAGGCACACGGAGGGGGGCGGGAATGGACAGCGCATCTGAAATCACTTTCAGTGAAAGGGGAGGGAACGGGAAAAAACGAAACTCCGCCCAGGGAAAAAATCTCGGGAACGCCCCCGAATCTGGTCCGGCCTTGACGGACAGATCTCTGTTCCAATGGCTAGCCTCCATTTATGGAGCTAGCCAATGGGACAGGGGGGCGTATTCCATTTTCCTTACTGGAAATCAAGAGATTTCTCTGGAGGCGGAGCTAAGAGCTCCGCCCTCCAGCGAAACCTAAAAACGACTGCCCCCAAGCCACTATATATAGACCTTTTTCTTTGTAAGGGGCACTAGGACTGTATGACAAGTGGGACTGAATTATGCGACAGGGATATCTAAATTATGTGGCATGGAAAGGCAAATTATGCAATTTCTTGTGACACTATATATATATATATATATATATATGTATATATATATATATATATATATATATATATATATATATATATATATATATATATATACAGGGCTCAGGTCAGGGTACCACGCGGCTGAACGGCGTCTCCCCACTTATTTAACCAGGAGCTCGATTACTGGAGCAAATGGAGCCACACGTTCACTCTTTTGCCTCTCTGGGGCGAGATTGAAGCTCATTCAGAATGCTGTTCACGCGCTGGCTTCTCTGATGCAATCGCATCTAAGGGGTGAGTGAGGGGAGGCAATGAGTCTGATGGTATAAGCCACCTTTCATGACGTCACTTCCTGTTGTGACGTCAGCCTCTCCCCACTTCTTTTTTTAGGACTTGTGCCCTGTATATATATATATATCTCTCAGCTCCTTCCTTTCACCTCCTTCGCGCACTCACGTGCGGGTGCTTTTTCGCGGGTGGTGTGCCCGCAACTATGGCAGCTCCAACTCCGTATTTTTCTCCAAACACAGCAAAGAAAGCACTCACGGGGGTGAGTATATATATATATATATATATATATATATATGAAGTTCCAAGGTTCCACAAGGGATTTAATGCGCACTCAGAAAGAGGGTGGAAAACACCAAGTTTATTCTTTAGTTACCGCTACGCGTTTCGAGACCCACCGGTCTCTTGATCACACCTGTGATTAGTGATGTCATTTGAGATGTCATCAGTGATGTCATTAGTGATGTCACTGACTATGTCATGAGTGATGTAATATGTGATGTCATTAGCAGTGCATTGCGGGCGCGCCAGTAATAGTGAGTACAACTAAGTATAACGTGGGAATTTCAATGGTTTTGTATGAGTAAATTGTCCAGCTAACTATAACTGATATGAAACCTATGTTTTTTTCAATGAATTTGCTAGGTTTTTTTCTAATGGCTCCTACACGATTTGGCCTTGAGGATAAGTGTAGTACAGAGACATAACTTCTTACCATAACACTGGACGTCATGGAGAAATAACTGCACTTTGAATGAATTCAGAAAAACTGTTTCTTTTTATAAGCAAATTGAAGCAGCCAATCAAAACATGGAGTAGAGGGAATGTAAGTCTGCAATGCTGTCTACTGTTTTATATTGCTTTGTGATTAAAAGTGATGTAGAGAATTAAATAATTGTAGTAGTCATAGAGATAGTGTAAGTCTGCTTCATAGTAAGCAGTATCAGTGTCATAGGAAATGTAGAACATGACTGAGCAAGAAGGGGAAGATATTACTAGTCCAGGATTGTGAAAATGATCTTCAACATTTTAATTGTGAAAGTTGCGGAAATACAACATGACGGGATTGGCTTACAAGAATTCTAAGAGTTATAAATGGCTCTGACATGATTTGGCCTTGTGGAAACGTGTGGTAGAGAGCAAGAAGTCATTTATTGTATGTAACATGTTTTTCAAAACGATGGAGGTTTTCTTTCAGAAAGTGGCGGTCTGAAAGTAATAACAGCACAACAGAGTGTAAGCTGTTCATAGGACATCCTTCGACGTCAGGGAAAGTAAGTTAACTTTAAGGAGTTCTGAATTCTGATTTGTTATGTTGTATGGGTTTTTTAAACACAATCATTTTGATTGTGGTTTTTTTTCCCCGCTGTTATATGATGAATACCTTCAAGTCACTGTTTTTAGTGAAATTTGATACATTCTGAGAACAGCAAAAATAAACCATTTAACATGTATAACTAATTCTGTACTGTTTGCATTTATGATGTACATTTAGAACTGTGTAGGAGGCATGGAGAAGGAGAGGCTTCTGTAAGTGTCAAAGTTGTTGCATACAGTGCTCATATTCTACGTAGTCTTTCATATGATAGACTACATTTCCACAATGAGATACCTAAGCAAAGGAAACACAGGTGATATGATTGTGGAATGAGCAAAAAAAATTGCACGTTTTTCAATTATATTACCTGTGTTTCCTAACATTACACATCACATTGTGTAGATGAGGTTTAGGCCTGTTCCTGGAGACAGAGGAGGTCTGACATTTGTTCAAGAGTGCAGTGGACATGACTCACTTCGTTGGTAGGCCTCCACATGTATTATCTCCTCTGTATTCTTCAACAAACCTAAATTCCATCTGCAACCCTGAGTAGGACTTACCTGAAACAAATCTGTGGATAGGTTACACCTTATTGGCATCTTGAAACAATCATTTAAAATGTTATGGTCAGATTTATGGTGGCCGTGCGCCTCTTTTGCTCCATTGTGGGTCACTTTTGGGTAAAAGATGCACCATGTTGCAAGATAGGTTTCAGTTCATCTCCAGCAAGATACCATCAGTTTAAAATGTATATAATTAGCACTGTGTAGGGGGCATGCAGAAGCTGAAGCTTTTGTAAGTGTCAAAGTTGTTGCATGCAGTGCTGCACTTCTGGGTACTGTTTAATATGCTGCACTACATCTGCACTATGAGATACCTAAGCAAAGGCAACACAGGTGATGTGATTGTGAAATGAGGAAAAGAAACTCCACATTTTTCAATTACATCACCTGGGTTTCCTAAGTTTACGAATGACATTGTGCAGATGAAGTTTAGGTCTGTCCACGGACACAGAAGAGGTCTGGCCTTTGTTCAAGAGTGAAGTGGACATGACTTACTTCATTGGTAGGCCTTCACATGTATTATCTCCTCTGTATTCTTCAACAAGCATAAATTTGATATGCAATCCTGAGTAGGCCTCACCTTAAACAAACCTCTGGAGAGGCCACACCTTATTGTCATCCTGAATCAATCATTTCAAATGTTAGGGACAGATTTATGATAGGTGTATGCCTCTTTTGCGCCACTGTGCGTCACTTTTGTGATGCAGCGGCGGTGCAAAAGATTTGCTATGAGGCGACAAAATTACAAATTGATGCATGTAGGCAGATGTGTCATGCTGTAAAAAACCCGTGCCACATGAAACCGATGCAGCAGTGATGCAAAAGATGCACCATGTTGCAAGACAGGCCTGACTTCATCTCCAACAAGATAAGAAGCTAAGTCTTCTGTAAATGTCAAAATTGTTGTATATACTGCTCAACTTCTATGTACTCTTTGATATGCTAGACTCCATCTGCACTATGAGATACCTAACCAAAGGCAACACAGGTGATGTGATTGTGAAATGAGGAAAAGAAACTCCACATTTTTCAATTACATCACCTGTGTTTCCTAAGTTTACGAATGACATTGTGCAGATGAAGTTTAGGTCTGTCCACGGACACAGAAGAGGTCTGGCCTTTGTTCAAGAGTGAAGTGGACATGACTTACTTCATTGGTAGGACTTCACATGTATTATGTCCTCTGTTCTCTTCAACAACTCGAAATTTCATTTGGAACCCTGAGTAGGCCTCACCTCAAACAAACCTCTGGATAGGACACATCTTATTGGCATCCTGAAACAATCATTTAAAATGTTAGTGTCTTACGACACTTTTGTGAGACAACAGCAGTGCAAAAGATGCACCATGTTTTAAGATAGGCCTCACTTCATCTGCATCAAGATACTGTTAGTTTAAAATGTATATCTTTAGGACTGTGTAGGGGGCCTGGAGAAGCAGAAGCTTCTGTAAGTGTCAAAGTTGTTGAAAAACTGTTTGTCCTTCAATCTTTTCCCTTGTCTTTTCTAATTTTTAAATACATGTTTTAATATTTGTCAAATGTTTGTTCTCTCTTTCACAGATTGAAAGTATAAAAACAAAAAGTGAGTAAGTTAACGACAATTATAAGGTAAATGTTTTGTACTCTTTTCGTTACATTTCTATCACATTCACCTACTAGTAGTTCGACAGCTTCATTTCTTTAACCCTCAGTTTCCTGCCTTTGCTACTTCCCTCATTCCTTTCTCTATTACCTACTTACTCTACTCCTTCCACTCCTTTTCTCAGTCCCTCTCTTCTCATAGTTCCTCACTCTTGTTCACTCACTCCGTCTCTATTACTCTTAGTGTCTTTGACTGATCACTCTTTCACTACTTGTTCATTATGCTTTTTCTGTGTAGTTGAAGCACACTGAGGGGCATATTATGAACACAGCCAATAAAATTATTGCTGTTTTTATTGGCAGAAAACTGTTGCAAAAGTGGTTTTAGCGGCAGTTTTCCGCCGCGAAAGTGGCTTTAGCGATACATTTCTGCCGATAAAAGCTGCAAAACTTTTATTGCCTATGTTGATGATATGGCTCTATGTTATTTACATTTCTTTGCTGTTTCAATTAATCTTTTTCTGTTATTTTTTCTTTTCTGTTTTCTGTTTTTTCTCTCTGTTATTCCACATGTTTTAATCTTATTTTGAACATTCACTCACATTCTCCAAGAAACTCTTCTTTGTTATTGTTCTACTCTCTTTTTTTTCTTTCACTTCCTTATCTATTTTGTTTTTCACAATTATACCCTCTTCCATCTTTTCTTCGGTAAATAGATCTATTAAACAGTATCTCTGGTTTACTCCCTATAGCTGTCTTTCTTTTAACATTACTCTCTGTTTACTTCCCTTATACTTACTCTTCTTTTTTTTTAAATTTTTGGTTCGCTCCCGGTTCGCGAACCGGGAAGCGAACGGGGAAGCGAACTAAAAGAAATAGAGCTTGCCAGAGTGCTAAACATTCTAGCAATTTTTTTTTGAAAGGGGAGGTAGTTCTGAAAAGAACTTTTTTTTAAATGTTTTTGTTGTTTTATATATTTATTTTTTTTCTGAACATTTTTTGTTTTTTTTGTATTTTTTTGAACAGTTTTATGTTTTTTTTTGTTTTTGATGGAGGGGAAACAACAAAAAACAGGCATTGAAAAGGGCTCAACAGGAGCAAAAAAAAAAATTACTGTCTGGGGTGGTTAGGGCAATTGTGATTTTTATAAGCTAGGTTGATTAAGTTAATGCTCATGTTACCACATGACAGCAATGCACCGCAATACAAGCAGGTAAATTTGATATGAACAAAGTTCTCCTGAATGTTTGACACGGTTTCCCGTGCCTCTGCTCCTGTCAACGATATCTGTGATGTTGACCTGGCCACAGGAGTTGTTGTTGGGTTATCCTGCAGGTCACGCATCTCTGCTTGGCTGTAGTTCAATGGATGCCACCTGATCATGTGGCGATGCATGGTATAGTTACCGAAGCTATACTTTTTATCAGTGCCTCTAGATAACTGGTCTTTACAAATGAGGCAGGTGACATACCTAGCATTTACTTTCTTCTGCCCTCGAGGGATTGAAAAAAACTGCCAAATAAAACTGGCTTTCCGATGGGAAACCCGGGGCACCTCTTGTAAGAACTGTGGTCCTTCTGTCTCCTCTTCCTCTAGTTCATCCTCTTCCTCCTCTGTGTTGCTGATGAACTGGGGAGGTGGTCCTCTCTTCCCATGAGGAGGTGGAGGTGGTGGTGGGGGTGCACCAGCTGAAGCAACTAATGAAGCCATGGCTCAACTATCCAAAAAGGTCTTCCTCTCACAAAGATGAAAGTCAGAGTGAGGAAAGAAGGAGGGGTTTTCATCATTTGGGAAAAACAACAGTTCTAAACCAATGAAAAGTGTTATTTTTAGGTCACCTGACCTAGCCTTACATCATTATGAAACCAAAAGTGAAATGAACCAATGAAAAGTTTTACTAACAAGTCACATGACCTCTTACGCTTAAGTTACGCGCTGCGGAACGCGCCCCGGATCGCTTCCGGGTCGCTGCGCTTCGCGCCTCGGTTCGAGCTCCGGAGCACTTCCGGGTGCGCTAACGCGGCGCGTCATAAGACGCATTACGCGGCAACGCGATACGTCGCGCTTTCGCGACGCGCCGCGGATCGCTTCCGGGGAGCTGCGCTTCGCGTCTCAGTTCGCGTACCGGAGCACTTCCGGGTGCGCTAACGCGGCGCGTCATAAGACGCATTACGCGACAACGTGATACGTCGCGCTTCCGCGACGCGTCACGATGTTGATTTCTAACGCGGCAGTTGCGCAAACGGAACGTTTACCGGTTCGCGGACTGGGTCGCGGCATCAAGATGAGCTAACGGGAAGCTTCCCGGTTCGCGAACCGGGAGCGAACAAAAAAAAATATTAAAAAAAACATTATTAAGAAACATATAAAATATATTTTGGGATTTAAAGAAGAATACATTTTACAGCTACAGATATTAGCTTTTAAAAAACCAATGAAATTCACTGAAAAAACCATAGATTATAGACCATATATAGTTAGGAATTAGCATTTACAAAACCTTGAAAATTCACTGAAAAAACTATAGGTTATAGACCATATATAGTTAGGAATTAGCATTTAAAAAACCTTATTTTACTCACACAAAACCATTGAAATTCCATATATAGTTAGTTGTACTAACTATATATCGCGCACCCGCAATCCACTGCTGATCATGTCACATATTACATCATTCATGACATGGTCAGTGACATCACTGATGACATCACTGATGACATCTCAAATGACATCACTGATGACATCACTGATGACATCTCAAATGACATCACTGATGACATCTCATTTGACATTACTGATCACATCACTGATGACATCATTCATGTGATAATACGATGAACCTCTTCAGACTCTAATATAACTTTAGATATACTCAGTGTAAACAGACACTCACAGACTGTCACTCATCCATGGAGTTACTCACACACCTAGTCAGTCATGCAAAGAATCAATCACACCTCCATTTCCTCAACTATACAGTTATACACACCTTACTTATTTAAACATATACTAACACATATTTACTCTCTTTTACAATGCCTGATACAAGTTCACAATGATCCATACAGCCACTCACACATTCACTGGCTCTTATGCACAGTTATTTATATATGTCAATCAATCAATCAATCAATCATGAACATTTATATAGCGCACTACTTACCCGGAGGGTCTCAAGGCGCTTGGGGGGGGTGCTGCTACTGCTCGAAAAGCCAGGTCTTGAGCTTCTTCCTGAAGGAAAGGTGGTCTTGGGTCAGGCGCAGGTCGGTCGGGAGGGAGTTCCAGGTCTTGGCGGCCAGGTGGGAGAAGGACCTTCCTCCTGTTGTCGATCTTCGGATGCGGGGGACGGCGGCGAGGGCGTGACTGGCTGATCGGAGGTGGCGTTTGGGAGCGTAGAAGTTGATGCGGTTGTTGAGGTAGCTCGGGCCTTGGTCGTGTAGGGCTTTGTGTGCGTGGGTGAGGAGACGGAAGGTGATTCTCTTGTTGACGGGGAGCCAATGCAGGTCTCTCAGATGTCCGGAGATGTGGCTGCGTCGGGGGATGTCGAGGATGAGTCTGGCTGAGGCGTTCTGGATCCGCTGGAGTCTCTTCTGGAGCTTGGCGGTGGTTCCGGCGTAGAGGGCGTTGCCGTAGTCCAGTCGGCTGGTGACGAGGGCCTGGGTGACCGTCTTCCTGGTCTCGGTGGGGATCCACCGGAAGATCTTTCGTAGCATGCGCAGGATGTTGAAGCATGACGAGGAGACGGCGTTGACTTGTCTGGTCATGGAGAGGGAGGAGTCCAGGATGAAGCCCAGGTTGCGTGCGTGGTCTGTCGGTGTGGGTGCGGAGCCCAGGGCGGGGGGCCACCAGGAGTCGTCCCAGGCGGAGGGCGAGGAGCCCAGGATGAGGACTTCCGTCTTGTCTGAGTTGAGTTTCAAGCGGCTGGTCGTCATCCATTCGGCTACGGCTTTCATCCCTTCCTGAAGGTTGGCTCTGGAAGCGGCGGGGTCGTTGGTCAGTGAGAGGATCAGCTGGGTGTCATCGGCGTAGGAGATGATGTTCAGGTTGTGTTGGCGTGCGATGGGCGCGAGGGGGCTCATGTAGACGTTGAAGAGGGTGGGGCTCAGCGAGGATCCTTGAGGGACGCCGCAGATGACTTCGGTGGCCTCTGACTTGTACGGTGGTAGACGGACTCTCTGTGTTCTTCCGTCGAGGAAGGAGACGATCCATTCCAGTGCCTTCTATTGAATTCCGACGTTGCTGAGGCGTTGCACTAGGGTGCGGTGGCAGACAGTGTCGAATGCGGCGGAGAGGTCTAGGAGGATGAGGGCCGCTGTTTCTCCGTTGTCCATCAGGGCTCGGATGTCATCGGTGGCAGCGATGAGGGCGGTCTCGGTGCTGTGGTTGGCTCGGAAGCCAGACTGTGACGGGTCGAGGGATCCATTCGTCTCGAGGAAGGCGGCCAGCTGTTTGTTGACGGTCTTCTCGCTGACTTTGGCTGGAAACGGGAGGAGCGAGATGGGGCGGTAGTTCTTGAGTTCGGTGGGGTCCGCTGTTGGTTTCTTTAGTAGAGCGCTGAGTTCGGCGTGCTTCCAGCTCTCCGGGAAGGTGGCGGTGTCGAAGGAGGTGTTGATGATGTCCCGCAGGTGGGGTGCGATGACAGTGTCGGCCTTGTTGAAGACGTGGTGAGGGCAGGGGTCGGTCGGCGATCCGGAGTGGATGGAGTTCATCATGCGGACGGTGTCATCGGTGCTGATCGGAGTCCAGGCGCGGAGGGTGGTGGTGGGTGGCGTTGCTGCGGTCGTTGTGTGCGATGGTTGACTGCTGAAGCTGTTGTGTATGTCCGCGATCTTGTTGTGGAAGTAGGAGGCGAGGGAGTTGCAGAGGTCTTGCGATGGGGTGATGTCGTTGTTTCCTGCGTTGGGGTTGGAGAGCTCTTTCACGATGTTGAAGAGTTCCTTGCAGTTGTGTGCGTTGTTGTCCAGTCTGTCCTTGAATGCAGTTTTCTTGGTGGCGCGGATCAGTTGGTGGTGCTTCCGGGTGGCAAGCTTGAGGGTGGTCATGTTGTCCGGTGTTGGTTCCCTTCTCCAGACTTTCTCGAGGGCTCGGCAGTTCTTCTTGGAGCTCTTGAGTTCGTCGGTGAACCATGGGGCTTTCTTGCTGCCGGGTCTGCTGGGCGGGTTCCTCAAAGGGGCGAGTTCGTCCGCGCAGTTGCTGATCCACTTCGTGAGGTTGTCGGCGGCCTGGCTGGGGTTCGCTGAGCTGGCGGGAGGGTGCTGCCTCAGGGAGGCGGCGAGCTGGTCGGCTGTGATCTTGTTCCAGCTTCTTCGGGCAACCTGTTGCTGGTGGTGGTGGGTCGTCGTTCTTCTGAAGGTGAAGTGGACGCAGCTGTGGTCCGTCCAGTGGAGTCCTGTGGCGTGGCTGAAGGCGATGTCTTTGCTTGATGAGAAGACGGCGTCGAGTGTGTGTCCGGCGAGGTGGGTGGGGGTGGTCACCAGTTGCTTGAGTCCCAGGTTTGCGAGGTTTTCCAGCACGGTGGTGGTGTTGCGGTCGTCGTTGTTCTCCAGGTGGAAGTTGAGGTCCCCGAGGAGGATGTAGTCGGCTGAGGGGAGGGCGAGCGGGCTGATGAAGTCGGCGATGTCCTCGCTGAATTGTGTGCGTGGTCCCGGGGGTCTGTAGATGAGGGTGCCTCTGAGGGTGGTCTTGGGGTTGACGTGGACCTGGAAGTGCAGGTGTTCGGCGGGTGCGATAGTGTCGTCGGTGTTGGTCGTGATGCGGATGGTGGTCCTGTGGATGATGGCGATGCCTCCTCCTGTCTGGTTGACGCGGTCTCTCCGGATGATCTTGTAGCCGCCCGGGATGGCGATGGCGATGTCGGGTGCTGAGGAGGCGTTCATCCAGGTTTCCGTGAGGAAGGCAACGTCTGGGGCTGTGGTGTCGAGCAGGTTGCAGAGCTCGACGGCGTGTCTGTGGACGGACCGGGTGTTGAGCAGGATGCACTTCAGGTGGCTGCTGCTGGAGTTCGGCTTGGTGGGTGCTGGTGCAGTGCAGGTCCGGGTGCAGGAGAACTTGCAGGCCTGGCAGATGAAGGGTCCGTGGGTGCGTCTCGGGGTGGCTCGGTAGCATCCAGGGGTTCGGCCGGCGTTGAGTGCGTTGAGGGTGGTGGCGTCGTATGTCTGGCGGGTGGGCTGGGGTCTGCGGGGGCCAGGGGTCCTGGCACTGGGCGCGGTCCAGGCGCGGACGGGCGCAGACGGGCTTACCTTTGGCACACCTTCGGCGCTCAATCGGTGCTCCCGCTGCGCGCGTCCGCTGCGCGGTCGCTCTGGGGGCGTCATAAGAGGGGAGCAGTGAGGGCGGGTCCGCTGGGAGGCGGGAAGGGGTTAACCAATCGTGTGGTGGGGGCGGGGCCGCAGGCAGGTGGCGCGGGAACGGGACCGGCAGAGCGGGCGGCCCAGCGGCAGCTGGGGCGCTGCTGGCGGCGTCGGCGAAGAACTCTCAGCAGGTAAGCAGGGCTGCAGTGGCAGGCGCGGAGCAGGGGGGCGACCAGGCCAGAGGCGCAGTGGTCGCTCCCTAGAGTCAGGCGAGGTCCCCTTAAGAGGGGAGCAGTGAGGGCGGGTCCGCTGGGAGGCGGGAAGGGGTTAACCAATCGTGTGGTGGGGGGGCGGGGCCGCAGGCAGGAGGCGCGGGAACGGGACCGGCAGAGCGGGCGGCCCAGCGGCGGCTGGGGCGCTGCTGGCGGCGTCGGCAAAGAACTCTCAGCAGGTAAGCAGGGCTGCAGTGGCAGGCGCGGAGCAGGGGGGCGACCAGGCCAGAGGCGCAGTGGTCAACTGTCACATGTACTGTGTTTTACATATGTACTTACTTTGACATGTAGCACTGAGATATCCATTCACTCACCTATGCACTCAGTCAACCGCCCATACAGGTGTTTCTACATGCACTTTTGAACCCATACATCTAGTGAATCAACTGCTCACACATCTATGCACAGAGTCATACACCTCCCAGCCACCCACACACACACACTCAGTCTCCCATACAAATACTTGGGCAACTAATCAATAACCCATATAGTTACTCATATAGCTACTGATCAACACATGCAGCAGTTTACAGAACAACAGACATAATGATGCACAAATTAAGACAGTTTAGTCACTAACCCATGCACTCAGTGACACACATTTATTCACTCACTCATACAGTCAGTCATGCACCTACTAAATCCTTCATCCAGACACTTATACATCCACTCATTCTTCAATATGTAAGACATATTTTAACTTTACAGAAACATACAGTCACTGGATGTTGTCATCAGTGATGTCATCAGTGATGTCATTTGAGATGTCATCAGTGATGTCATCAGTGATGTCATTTGAGATGTCATCAGTGATGTCATCAGTGATGTCACTGACCATGTCATGAATGATGTAATATGTGACATGATCAGCAGTGGATTGCGGGTGCGCGATATATAGTTAGTACAACTAACTATATATGGAATTTCAATGGTTTTGTGTGAGTAAAATAAGGTTTTTTAAATGCTAATTCCTAACTATATATGGTCTATAACCTATGGTTTTTTCAGTGAATTTTCAAGGTTTTGTAAATGCTAATTCCTAACTATATATGGTCTATAACCTATGGTTTTTTCAGTGAATATATATATATACAACAAGAATCTCTGTAGGAACCGCAGAAAAGGCGGGCCACACCAGGTTTGCAGTTTAGAATACGCGGGTTTATTCAGCAGTCAGAGGACGACGAGTTTCGATCTCAAGCAAGATCTTGGTCATACGTATATATCTATATATATATATATATATATATATATTTCCAATACGAGGGCTCAGCACTTGAGGGTGCACACGCGCAGACTGCAATCTGTTTTTTCTGGCATCCGAAGCACACCAATCTCTGAGTGTTTAGCCTGACGCGTTTCGGTTCATCCCTTAATCATAGGCTCATTCCACGATTAGCATATCAGCTGACACTTTATTTCAAAACGCTCCGATAAGCTCTTTATTTGCTTTCCCCAATACCTGCTGGGACTTTTAGTGTCACACCGCTGCCTCCTGCCCAATTGGGATAGGTAAGTAAATAGTCCTTCAGCGCTGTTTTCGCCGTGATGTGCCTCTCTCTGCCCATCTCAAAATCAGTCTCGCCACAAACAGCGACAGCATGAATTGTGTGCCGTGGCCCCCTTTGGCAATCCATATATATACACACACACAATATACAGCAGGCAAGAGTGATAGTTACTTGACATAACTGTAACTATAACCGCTTAATTTCTATGTTTTTTGTGTGTAAAATATGAACATATCTATAAATCGCCTGTAACATTTGTCTTTTCAGTGAATATATATATATATATATATATATATATATATATAGCGAGATATATATATATATATATATTTCTTCACCAAAAGAAATACTCGCACTCCACCAGAAGTATAATTATGCAGGTTTAATTTTCAGCTTTCACCAACGCGTTTCACAGCATCCGCTGCTTGATCACGGTTACAAACATTGGTCCCTTTTCAGTTTCACCTTTTTATACCAGGTGGTCACAATCGCCTAGTTATGAGGCATTGTGGTCCTGGTAGTTCCATATTTACATTTTTTTATATATAATTTTTTTAACAAAACAAATGACGTTTTTTACTTGCATATATTTACACGTATTTACATGGGAGAGGTGTGGCGCCGCGGCCAGGGCGACTGACGCTGGAATCTGGGGACCACGGTTCGATCCCCGGCTCCGGTGGCAGGTTAGCCCAGCACCATGTGACTCTGGGCAATAGCTCGCTTAATCTTCCCGACGGCCCCCCAGCGCCTAGAGACCCTTACGGGTGATTGTGCGCTTTACAAATGTGGACTTTACTTTAATGAAAATTAAACCTGCATAATTATACTTCTGGTGGAGCGCGAGTATTTCTTTTGGTGAAGAATTGAATTTGCAGGGAAAGCCCGTCCCTGAACTTGCACCGGCTGGCTAAAAGTGTGCCCCTGGTAACGGAGCATTTTGGTGATTAAAAAAAAAAAAATATATATATATATATATATATATATATATATATATAGAGAGAGAGAGAGAGAGAGAGAGAGAGAGAGAGAGAGAGAGAGAGAGAGAGAGAGATAATGATGTGGAACCAGCCTGCACTCAGGGTGTCTGCATGCTTGACTATGTTATGTTTTTATTTTCTTTCTTGTGAATATCAGTCCAGCTTTGTTACACTCGCAGTGATTGGATTCTGCTATTTAGTACCCAGGTCTATCTTCAGCAATAGCAAATGCATGAATCTCTGTGCCCAACTTCACTTGACCCAGCTGATAAGTAACATTTTGTTTATTAGGTCACAACTTATGTTTTACTGTTATAATACAAGATTATCATTGGGTAGTTAACTTGAAAAAGTTATTTCCTGAAATGCGACTAACAGTGAGCACAGATCGGATTTAGAAAGTTTAGTTTACTTTACCATTCATGAATTAATTTTTGATAAAGCATACAGCATTTGTCATGTAATTGGCAGCATAATTTCCAAATTTCACAAAAATATTTGTGCGCCCAATGGATGACACCATATTGCCAGAGAGTAAGATGCATATTTTGCTGCATAAATTATATACGGTTGCAGCAAAATTTAGTCTACACATAGGGATGTTTTTTTTCCAGTCATTTAAAGGAAAACCTCGCGCTGCCTGGATAAAGGGAGTATTATTTAATAAATACAAAAAGGAGTCTGTACAAGTGCCCTCCATTCTTTTCGGATTAAGTGAAATTGGAGTAACTCAAACACACACACACACGTGGCTCTGATGTAGGTAAAACCTGTCTTCAGTGGTTACCGTATTTAACATAGTTACAGCAACCGAGAATAGTTTAAAAGAAAAGATGTGGAGAATCTTGTTAGAATAATGCGCAGACCTCGCAGTGACGCGCCCGTGTGCTATTCACAAAGCGCACATGACATTCGCAGCGCACTCTTTATATTAAAAATAAAAATAACCGTGCCACTCTCTCGTCCCTCCCATCTGTACCCAGGCTGCCTCCAGTCTCCACACACGCCAGCTCCCGCTAGGAGTTAAGGTAACCCCCGCAGGGCTGCCGTCTCCGCCTCGAGTCCCTTTGATTGAAGACAAGGCGCTATTTTTTCCCCAAATGAGGCCAGAGACATAGCGACAAAGGGCGCAGTGAGTGGATTACGGAACCTCTCACTGGGGCTGTGGTTAGGGGTCGTGGTAATAATATCAGGGCAGGCTCGGCGTCGGAGTAATGCGCGTCCCTCGGAGCCTTCCGTCCATTCCTCACGTTTACTTCTCCCATCTTGGGTATCTCCCTTTCAATGCTGCACGCCCGTGTTTCATTCTGAGCAGATATTAGAGCAGAAACCATACAGCAATGCTTTCAGGAATATTCGTGATACATTTTACACGGCAATTTATAAAATGACAAGAGATTATATAATTTCATACCATATAACTTTTCGTTACGTTGCGAAAAACAACATAAATCAATACACAATGTGATAAAATAATACATTAATGTAAATAAAATATTGTAACTCAAAAGAGTCGTAGAATACTGCACTATATATCATGGGGTATAATATTGAAATGTAACATAACATATTTATATGACAATATCATACAATATAATACTAATGCAATATGCAAATGTATAATCTGATACTATGTATGTTAAAATATAATTTAATATACTATACTATACTATAATATATTAGAATATAAAATATACTATAATGTACTATAATTTAATATAACATACAATAATGCACTATAATACACTATAATTTAATATAACATACTATAATACACTATAATACACTCTAATATAATATGCTATAATATACTATAATATAATAGTACATGCAGGGCCACTGGATTTGTGCAGCAGGAGAGGACTAAATGATGTAGCAAAGTGGACTAAATCATGTGACAAAAAAATGCTAATTTTACGCAAAATGAAGCGCATTTTTGTGGGATAAAGGTTTCACCCCATTGATACCAATTCAACACCCAAACACAGCGATACGCAACAGATAGGACCCGGTCGCCCTTTGCGAAGGGGCTTCTGCTGTGTGCAGCGTGTATTACTGCAGAATTAGTCACTTTTCATCAGTTTTAGTTTAAAGCAGCATTTATTGTAAATCCTGCAGACTATGCAGATGATAATGATGGATTATGCAATGTATGTGGCAAATCCACAATTATGGGGGAATGCTGTTGTAAAATCGCATAATTTCAGTGGATCCGAGTACATTACAATGATATTCCAAGTCACCAGGGAGTACCGGGATCATATAAAGGTACAATACCAAAGCTAAGTTGCATTATTAGGTTTTGAAACTCCAAGGTGACTTTCAATGTGTTTTTAATATACAGTAGAGGGTATTTTGTTCCGCGTAATGCACAGTAACACATCACTCTTCTCACGAACCTCTTGGGGAATCTCGCTCGTTCATATGAAAGTGACAGTGCGGTTGCAGACATGATAAATAAAAGCAGAATCTCAAATATGAAATTAAACCCACCAAAAACCGTCATTTTTTCAAAAATATACTAAAATCCGTAACATGTAAAGCTGATTAAAAAAGAATGTCTAGAAACACACAGAGAGGTTGTCTTTCCTGTAATGACCTACAGCATGCAAAAGATAAATATATGGACCCAATATCTCCCTTCTGCTGGTCACTTCCCTTTGGATAAGCAGTTAAAACAAAGAGCAATGTTCCGTAAATGCAACTGTAATTTGGCTCCCTGACTCTCCTCTTTTACAAGGGCTGCAGTATCTGGCAACAATGATGTCACAACTCATGTGTAATAATTTATTACCGTTGAGTCAGTGCGTCTTTTCGTTAATAAAGGTGACTAGAGAAGTTAAAACTCAACCGTAATAGAGGAATTAGAAGCAAGCTTTCATTTTGGTATAATATAATATAATACAATATAATATCCTATAATATAGTATAATATAGTATAACATAACATAACATAATATAACATAATGTAATACAATACAATACAATATGATATATAATATAATATAATATAATATAATATATTCATATGTGTGTGTGTTATAAGATACAGTTAATTTTAAAAAATATAACACACAATGTGTTACATAATACAATATAATGTGACATGCTGGAATAGCATCACATGCGTATATTACACTATGAAAGAAACAGTGAAATACCAGACACGTGCATAGAAACATATCACCACTGCGTTGAATACATCTCCCACTGTATACTTGCTACGGCTGTGCAGACACATCGCATTAAATCCGTACACATTATATACGTACACATGAAACACACTCCTTTGCCTCGCCCGGGAGGGCGGACGCTTCGTGCCCGTCGCATATGTTGTTCCTCCGGCTCCTTCCCTAGCTCGCTGCTGGCAGAGGGCCCGCCGGCTCCGGGGTGATTGATGCCCGGGCGCCACCGACGAAAACGAAATCGCGACTGTTACCGATAGAGATTCAGAAGGAACAGGTTGTAAGTCCGCGTTTCGCCCCTGGTGTGTGTGAGGGGGTCTGCCGAAGACGGGGCAGCTCTGGGCAGACACACCGTGTGAGAGTCCTTTGAATCCAAGCAGTGGGCAGAAGACAGTGCCCGAGTCCCCGGGCTCGCAGGGTCTGTGCCAGGGGGGTCCCCGTGCCAGCCCACGCACACCTCAGGGACTGGAGACCAGGCAGGGGTGCCGGTGACCCTCCGCCCATCCCTGGAGGGGTCTGTGTCAGGTGAACTCACACCAAGCGCTATAGATGCGCATTGAGGTCTGATCACCCTCCACCAGGCGCTCGATCCCGTGCCAGGCGCATCCCGCGAGCAGCCCTGCCGCCCTGGGCAGCTCCCAGCCCCGCACTGCGCCGCCCCGCGGGAGCCTCTCTCTCCCTTCCCCACGATGGGTCATATCAATGTGTACACACCACAGATAACGGTGGGCGCTCCGCAACGAGGCCTTTATTCTACTGCAGAGTGCGTGACCAGGTCACACACACACCTCACCCCTGGCACACCCCGGAGGGGGCACAGCCATAAACACATCCCCCATTTCCAATGAATGGACCGGTCGAACTCACTGCGAACTAGCGCATGGCCTCGGCTGGCTAGGAAAGATAAACTCACCCAGGGTCACACCAAGTGATTAAACGGGCACGCTGGGATTCTTGACTGATAATATAAATGCATGTATATGTCGTCGTTCCCGTTGACGTTATCTACAGTGGAAGAAGTAGGGGGCGTGTCGTTGGGTTACCTTCCACCCGCGGTTTATTTAAGAGATGACCACCTTTGGCCTGGTGTTTCCACTAAAACGTGAACTGTCGTTCCCTCTGGTTACCCTGGATCTGGTTACCATGAGCGCTGCCACCGGATGGAGATGTTACGTCACAGGCTTGGGGCACAGTCGCCATTGCTAGGCCGCAGCAGGCTTTTCATGAGGATCTTGGTGCTGTGCTTCTGAGAAGCCAGCTACCTGAATGGGGAGTCACTGGTTTGAGTGGCTGGTAGTTTAGAAGGGACTCACTAGTCCCCTTTCACCATAACGATCACCACCAGCTCGGGGAGGGTTCCAGATATTGCTGGACAGGCGTTTGCGTCATTTCCGGTGGGCCACTGGCCATTTCATTAAAGTTTTGGGAGTGGAAGGATAAGACAATAAGAGCCCATGGTATCAAAGGCATACCCTCTTTGACATGCTTGCCTCTGGCCTGATGCCCTAGTAACGTTGTCACACCCTGCATGTCATTTTTACTTGGGTTTCACTTCAGGTTACTTATTTCTGGTTTGATTTTACGTGAGGGTGCCTTGTTTACTTCAGAGTTAATTGAGCGATTAATGTCAGGCAATTTATTTGGTAATCATGTACATAATTGCTATGATTCTAGGCGGACATGTTGCGGAAGCTTGTCTGGGTAAAAATGGATGTTCAACCGAGGGACTCTTTTTTTCGCCACTGAACACTCTTTATAATTATGCCAAGAACTGCGGTCCAAATGTTTCCCTGGTTTTTGGGCTGTCGGTTGGGAGGAAGACTGCCCTGCAGCATGGGTAAGGATGCTCTTGGCACCGGACACGGATTAGTCGGGGGAAGCGCGCGCGCCTGCCCAGCAAGGTGCCATGTTTGTGGGCTCAAATCTGCTCCCCAGTGGGTGCAGAGGGCTCCCTTGATAAAAAGAGGGTCTCGGAGAACGAACACTCTCGCACAGTTATTATCAATGTGCTCTTCCAATTTTTTGCAGACAGTGACGCACTTTATTTTACCTGTATGTTATGTCGATATGTTTTTCTTAAGTATAATAAAAGCGACCTTTCATTGAAACACAAGTTGCATATATAGGAGTCGTCACTGTGGCGTGGCTCGGCGTTCTATAGAATATTAAACATGCTCATTGTTGGGCACAAGTGAAGTCACACGCTGCCCTCCCCGGCAGGTAGAAGGGCTCCATTCCGTACCACGGAAGACATGACCTGGGCTTTAGAATACCAATTCAACTTTATCCAACCCCACAGAGAGGTGCAGGGGCCAGGCCAAGCAGCTGAAAGGACCCTAGGGAGGGCACCAGCCACCACCTGTGCCCATGCGGGTGTGGCCCTGGCCAGTCTACTGGGGTGAGGGGTGAAAGAAGATACATTCATATGAACTCCATTGGCACCACAAACTATCCAGGTCTTGTCAAAATAACTGCAAAACAGGCGGTTCGCAGGAAGTAAACCACTTTTCATTATTACATTTATGCTTTCACAGGCAAGTAAGCAAACACATGTTTTTTCATCTCATAGAGGTACACACTAGTCTGTGTATACATATATGTGAATTATAAATTCATCATTATAGTGACAGCCCCAAACCACTCAGCAGAGCTTTTGGTCCATTGTCTAATCACCTTTTCTACTCATGAAAGGTAACCAGAAGCTGGACACTTTAATGACAATCAGTGTCCATTGTTAGCCGCACTGTGAAGATAATACATTCAATCAGCTCTCTCTTCTTAAGATGTGTTTTTTAACAAAGAAAATAGATTTTTCTAAAATTCTACATTTGTGAATTGATTAAATATGTGTTGCTTCCATTTCTACAGACGAATCAATCAGTACAGTCCAGCGCATCACTTATTCTTTTCAAGAAGCATTCACCCGTTTGCAAAAACTGCTGTTTCAAGGTCATTTCCCCA
The DNA here is from genome assembly GCF_964261635.1 of Lissotriton helveticus. Taxonomy (NCBI): domain Eukaryota; kingdom Metazoa; phylum Chordata; class Amphibia; order Caudata; family Salamandridae; genus Lissotriton; species Lissotriton helveticus. Next base: position 791,389,300 of record NC_136063.1, on the reverse strand, counting down.
AAATAAATCTATGTCAAGAAATGAATAACCGGAAACATATTTAACGTGGCCTTGCACTGTCCTCTCAAAGTGCTGCTCAGCATCCAAGCTCAGGATTTATGATATCAACAGAGCCCCTTCATGGCAACGATGCACCATATTGCACTCTCAGCAGTTATGTATCCCTATCAGTATACACATCTAGCATACATTTTGGCCATTATATCAGCATTCATGAGTTAGCAGATGAATTTGGGTCCTTGAAGTGAACTTTTTTGAACTCATTCATTTTTGGGTATCATAGTTTTTAATTCGGTGCCTTTTAAACTGATGGAATTTAATTACATTGAGCACTTTTGTGATCTCAAACAGGAGAAGTGCAGTGAGTTTCTGTTGAAGATATATGTAGGACCTACAGAAATATGTGCGTGCCTGTATGTGGTGTGTGTGTATATGTAGTGTGTTATGTGGTGTGTGTGTATGTGGTGTTTGTGTGTGTGTGTATGTGGTGTGTGTGTGAACATATGTGGAGTGTGTGTCTGTGTGTATGTGGTGTTTGTGTGTGTGTTTGTGTGTGTCCTTGTGTGTGTATGTGGAGTGTGTTTGTTTATGTGGGTGTTTGTGTGCGTATATGGTGTGTGTGTATGTATGTGGTGTGTGTGTGTTTGTGTGTATGTGGTTTTTGTGTGTGTGTGTATGTCTGCGTCAGTGCCAGTACATGTGAACTCCTGTGATCCACATCTGTCTGTTGAATAACATATTTTGAAAATAGGAAGAATCCCCTGGTGTTATGAACTATTCAAGCATCAAGTGGTGGACTTAAGGAGATTTTCTCTTGTCGGATGGAGGTAACTCATTTTGTTCTGATTGAATGCCTCCATGTATAACTTCTGTGCATAAAAAAGAGCATGACATAAACCATATATGCCAAGTTGCTGATGGCAATATGCTTCTTACCACAGTTGTTAGAGGAGTTCCTTGAGCCAATGCAATCTTCATGGCACAAGCTCGCCATCAGCAATGGCAATCAATAGATAGTTCACTATCTATCTATCTATCTATCTATCTATCTATCTATCTATCTATCTATCTATCTATCTATCTGTCTATCTATCTATCTATCTCTATCTATCTATCTATCTATCTATCTATCTACCTATCTATCTATCTATCCATCCATCCATCCATCCACCCATCCCTCCATCTATCAATGGTAAAAATGCATCACTCAGATACAAAATATTTACAATATATAAAAGATATTAAAAAACGGAACCGATCCAAAGATGCTAATAGGAACCTGGCCTAAGATGATAGAGAAAGTGGAATTTGTGTTAATCACAGCGCCAATACCACCAACACCTCATCAGAGTAAAATCTTAGGTGGGACACTTACCACTTTTTGCTCAGTCTGAGAATGTATTTTAATTTTGCACTACAACTGTAAATAATTCCATCTCTTGTAATCAATGTATTCATCCCAGAAAGACAGAAAGCTGAATAAGGCCTCTGAGGGGTTCAAACCTATGACTTTAGGAACACCTCATGTTTTAGTGGCGAGTGTGAAAAGCTTAAAAAGGGAGGGAAAAGAACAATATTAAGGGCATTATGAAGGGCAAGTCTGAACTGCTTGTTGGAATGAATGTAACGTGTTTTTTCAGGAATTAAGGAAAAATCATAAATATACTATGTTTATTCTCTCCATCACCCTAATGTAAACTCTGCATTCATGGCCCTTACAAAACTGGCTGCAGGACTGTTATCTACATCTTATTCAGCTAACAAGCCTTGAACCTGAGGCCATCACTATAGAAAGAGAGCTCAAAAACACAGCAACACCTTTACGTTTGTAGTTCCCTTTGGGGATTCGAGTTCACCAATTACAAATGGAGCTTTTGGTTTAATTATTCGCATACAGATCTTTGGAAAACTTCTGAGCTACTATAGAGAAGATCCCAGTCCCCTGTAGTTGTACATCGGGCCTGCTTCCCAGGGCCTAATGGTATCTCCTGCAGGAATCGCCAACATTCAGACAAGAACAGTTTATAAAACAAACATTCTCTGGCAGCGCAACAAGGACCTGAAACTCCCTCCCACCAGCTCTTTGCACACCCTCGAGTCTGGCCAGGTTTAAAAATGATCTCACAACCCCTCCCTCCTCTTTGAGAGACTTTGGATGGAGTTCTGATCACTTCCCCGCTTCCCCTTTTGCCCTGTCCAGTCTACCCACATACAGTCTGCCTTCCTCCCCTGATTGGGCTCCTCTGGTGCATCTCTGTTATTATGCTTGTGTTGATTGTTAGCTGCATTTTTTTTTATAAAGCGCTCTGATTCCCCTGGGCCCAGTTCACGCGATATTAAACTGCATAAAATTTTTTTTTTTTAAATGATCATTGGCTTCATTTGGGATTTTATTTGCCTGATAAATTATCCACGCTTTTTTTTTTTTAACCAAAAGACAGCTCATTGGCCAAATTCCCATTTTCTACAACTAGGTACACTAGAAACCATTTGAAACTAGTCAAATTGTATGTGCTGTTTGGCTAATTTAATTGTTAGTGAATATAATCTATTAAGAGAGTGTTTAAACATGTCATTATCATTTTATTGAAGATAAAATGTTAATGTGCCGCAATCCTCATAAAAGGGTGCTTGGTATAGGTGCATTGCGGCGGTTCTTACAGTAGGACTGGAGAGCTCGCAGGCAGCAGAGAGTGCAGGTGTCAGTTTCAGCTGCTGCGTGAGCACGGCGCGCCCCGCCGCCCTCCTGTGACCCTGGTTACCCCTCCGATGAACCCTCCCTCTCTCTCTCTCTCAGGGCGGGTGTCTGCTCGCCTGCAGGCTGCAGCGCCCCCGAGGCCTCGCCCGGGGTGTGAGAGGTGTGAGGGGGGCTGGCACCCCCGGGGACCCCCGGGTGAGGGAATCCAATCATTGCGGCGGCGGCGGGGCTGCAGCAGGAGCGGGGGAGGCGCCTCCCCGGGCCCGCCCCGCCCCCGATCCTCTCCTCCTCACCTCTCCCGGCCCTCCCCTCCCTCCGCCTCCCGCGGCTCCCAGGCTCCCAGCCCTCGTCCCCTCGGCGGTCAGTCGCAGCCAGCAGTGCCCGCTCTCACTCCGCTCCGGACGACCCCCGCAGCCCGCCCGCCCGCGCCCATGGCCCCGCCGCTGTCCGCACCGCTCCAGGTCTGTGCCTAGGGGGCGGTTATCAGACTACTACGGCCCTTATCTCTCAGGACTCTACCCCGAGGGACGGATTACACGCCTCGGGCTTTATCTGGTAACAGTGTTCGTGCGGTTATCTGCGCGAGGGATGGGGGCGGTGGGGGCTGCGGTGAGGGGGGGTTGGACCAGGATCACTACTAGATCGGCTCTTTCTTTAAACTTGGCACGGGCTGCGACTTGCAGCCCAGCATCTGTCTCCGGGCTCATCCAGGCTCTGTGCGCCTCTGGTTTCTGGGGTAGATAGTGTCACGTTTACGAGAAGTGAATGGCATCTCCCAGGCCTGCCTTTCACCCTTTGCACGACTGCTCTACCCTCAGCACTGCTCTCTCACACCTGCCTGCTCCTTGCACCAGCCTGCTGTCACCCTGTTCACCGCCCTCTCTCTCCCTACCCATGGCCTCGTCTTACTTCCACTGACTGCTCCAACCTGGAGTCTTATCTGCCCCCAGTTCCCTCTTCTCCTTTAACTACCGGCTGTTCTGCCCCTTGGTGGCCCAAACCTGCCTGCTTTACCTCGTGCTGTGCTTGCTGTCACTCTTGCAAGTCTTCTCCTCTGCCTGTTTTTATTAACCTCTGTCCTGCCAGCTGTCATTCTTCAACCTGTTGTCGAGCTCCCTAGTCCAACCTTACTCCTCCTTTCACCCCTTTCACCTGTGTTCACTCTCCTTTCCTCTACATACTGCCCTGTTTCTATCCCACTGTCCCCCCATTGCTCTCACCTTTCTCCCTCTGAATCTACCCACACCACTTTCAGTCCCACTGCCCTACTCGAACATACCATTCCCAGCCCCCCTGCTTTACCTCTTTAACTCCCTTCCCATTTCAGTTCTCCTCTGCCCGCTCCCACCCCCTGGCAGCTCCTGCACCCTCTTACTGTCACCCACCACCCTGCCTGCTGTAACCCATCGCCCCCCGCACCTCCGACCCTGCCTGCCCGCTGTCACGTCCCTGCCCGCCCCCGCCCTGGCGGTGCCCTCTCCAAGGTGTGTTAGTCAGAGGTCTGGGCCTGCAGCAGGCTCGGCGCTGCCCTTCCGGGAGGCCCCGGGTGCACGGCGCGGGCTGGCACGGCGGCTTCCACCCAAGGTACACACACTTCCTCCCAGCTCTCTCTGCCTTTCTCTTTCTGTCTCTCGGCGCCGGCGCACCCCCTCGGCCCCCACAGGCCGCGAGGAAGGAAGCCGCCGCTGCTGTTCAGCTGACTCCGAGCTTCCTCCTGGGGCCGAAGGAAATGGGAACGCACACATCCACGCTGCTGCCTGCGAGCTTTCTGTGCTCTGTCGGCGAGGCGACTGCTTTTCCCACAACAATCCCATGTATTACATTTGGATAACTTTGTAGACAATATGAAAACAAAATTGTTTCCAGTTAAATAAACTGGAGAACAACTGTAGAACCGAATGCACGCTTCGTTTCTGAAGTTTAGTGCCAAGCTTGGGCCACAATAGGGTTGCAAGGGGACCGCGGGCCATAATGTATTTATGTTAAAAGCCCCTGCCCCACATAGGGTAGCAAACCATGTCCATAACTGGGGAGCAATGGGTCTGTCAGTCACAATCTTGGGGCCCGGTGCAGCTGCACCTGCTGCACCTCTGATAATTACGACTCTTATGTGACCACGTTTGGGAAAGGAGGTTCTGCAGCGCAAGGAGAGGGGCTTCTGGGAGCGAGCACAAAATGTTGGAATTGTTAACATTTTCTGTCTGATTCAAGGGGGTCCGCTCCCGAAACATGTAGAGGAGGCACGGGGGGGACGGGGCAGGTTTGATCTGAGAGCACACACCTCTTCGTGTTTGAAGAAGATAGGGGTGGCCCGGGCGAGGCGCCCATTGTCAGGGCTGTTAATGACCCCTGCCCGTCTGATCTCATTAACCCTGGCCCAGAAGAGGAGACAGCCCTGATTAAAGCGACCTTTTGTTTACACCAGGGTAGATGAAGCTCATTAGAGCTGGCGTTTGTCTAAGCCTGGGGTGCTGCGCCGCATTTTTGGGGACCTGTGTCTGGAGCTTGTACTGACCTGGGATATTGTTTTGAGTGGGAGAGGTGTCACTGGCCGGAGGGTCGGATTTCTAGGCTGGGCAGGAAGGGCTCGATCTGGGGGAACTGGCCTCCCAGAGTGGCCCAAAGGGTGTCAGGGTTTCTGGGCTGCACTGCTAACACTTCTCTCCTGTGTGTCTTTCTTTCCAGGACTGAGGGGGCAGCCCGCTGTCACGCTCCTTCCACCCTCGAGCTGGATGGACCTCAATGAAGCCAGCTGGTCCGTGGTGAAGAGGATCCCCGCCATCCCCTACTACCACCACCACCTGCCCCCCGGCCGGGAGCCGGAGCGCTCGTCCTCGTCGCCCTCCTCGTCCTCCTGCTGCTCCCAGGGCGACCCCGGCCCCTCCCGGACCCCGCACCTGGACTCCGAGGGCTCCCGCCCCGCGGCGGCCGAGGCCCGCGCCCTGCACTTCGGGCCTGGCGCCCCCCACCACCACCACCCCTCCTCGGGCTTCCTCAACTCCGAGGACATCCTCTTCTTCACGGACTTGGACCAGACCAACAAGCTGATCGTGTCGAGCCGGGGGGCGCGGCCGGGCCCCTACCCCGAGCCGGCGGCCGAGGACATGTACCAGACGCTGGCCCTCTCCGCCTCCGGGCAGGGCCCCGCGGCCTACGACGGCTCGGGGGCCGGCTTCATGCACTCCGCGGCCGGCGCCCCCGTCTACGTGCCCACCACCCGCGTGGGCTCCATGATCTCCGGCCTCAACTACCTCCAGGGCGGCGGGGGCGCGCAGGCCGGGCACCACCCGGGCACCGGCTGGGCACAGACCGTCGACAGCAGCAGCGCGGCCTACAGCAGCGGCCCCAGCCCGCACGGCCCCGCCGGCCGCTTCCCCTACTCCCCCAGCCCGCCCATGGCCAGCGGCCCCGCCAGGGACGGGGTGTACCCCCGGGACCAGTACAGCTCGCTGGCCAGGCCGCTCAACGGCTCCTACGCCAGCCCCTACGGCTCCTACATGGGCCCGCAGCTCGGCGCCGCCTGGCCCACGGGCCCCTTCGAGAACTCCATGCTGCACAGCCTGCAGAACCGCGCCCCCATGCCGGTGCGGGGACCCAGCGGAGGTAAGCGGCCTTGACCCTCTGGGCCACCTAAACCTCTCTGGAGGCTTCCATTTTATGCACGTGCCTGTCAAGAGTTGTGTTATGTTGTAATGTATGTGCTGCACACTTGTGCCATGGCCTTGTGGTCAGAAACCGGTCCCAGGATGCTTGTTTCCGCTCCAGGGAGGACATGGCTTGGCAGTTCGGGCTGGACTGTTCCCATGAGGCACAGGGTCAGACTGATTTGCATATGGCCAGGTCTGAACTGGGGTGGCAGAGTGGGCTACAGAATGGTGATGGATTAAACCCAGATCAGTTGACTGGGGGTGAGTGCTTGTATTGTCCACGCTCCGTCCATCATTTCCTTTGGTTTTGCCTTGTGGTCTTGGCAGCCTTTTCGGATTCTTCTGGAATGTCTCATTGCCCTAGTCACAGAGGGCTGGTGTCATTGTCTTTGGTCGCCGAAGTGGCAGGAGGCTGAATGCCAATATAAATCTTGACAAATCACGATAACATTGGAGCTGGGGTACAGGGAAGTTGAAAGGGTTAACTTGACTTGTGTAGTACCTCAATGTTTGATCTTGGGTCGACTGGTTTAGGTTTTTGTATTTGTGAGATGCTCAAATTGTCAATCCTAGGAATTGAGAGTTATTTAAGAATTGGGGATGCAATCATGCATGCTACTGTTTTATGTCTCTGGCTTATACATCTTTTGTGGACCTAGGTGAGGTTTTCTTCCTTTGGCATGTTGACTGGGAGAGACTTTACCATATGTTACGCCTTATATGACAGTCATTGCTGTTGTACCATTAAGTGGCAACCGTAGATGCCGTTATGTACTAAAATATCAGCCCTTGCATTCTGCCACTTTAAAGCTAGGGCTCGAATGAAACCCTTTGGTAATACTCTGTAGCAGGAAGGTGCGTATGGCGTCTCCCCCGTCGGGCTGCCATGTATGAAAAGATGAGTGCAGTCTGTTTCCCAAAGTCATTTGTAAAACAATCCTTTCAATGGAGCCGCTCTGTGCAATGGCATGACACTTTTTACTCCTTCCTTCTATAGACTGACCTGCTATGACCGTACTCGTCCTGCTGTTAGTACTGCCATACAGTAAAAATGTGAAGTTTATTATTGTATATATCTATAGTCAGTCAACTCAACTTTATTCGGATACAATAGTACCCATAAAGCACACAAACAAATACATCACATTAGATAACCAAAATTCAGTTTAAAAACAATAAAAATATCCAGTATACAGATGCTAAAGTGACTTGTGCAAAACTATACAGATTATCAGTGCATTCAGAAATGATGTTAATGAAGTTAATCTATATAACAACATCACTGACTGACTGTATATATCTATATTATAAATCTCTTTTTCGATATATGTGTGTGTGTGTGACATACACCTACATGTGTTTGTGTTTGTGTGTATATATATATATACACATATATTTGTGTGTCTATATATGTGTGTGCGTGAAACAACAAGTGACATGTAAAATATGGTCCAATATTGCCACCGAGGGATTCTTGTGGCATAAGTGTCACAAGACATGGTTTATAAATGTGACCCCCGAACCCCAATGACCATATTATGCATGCTACCTGTTATGCATTTTTATGTTGCAGGTTTATTTTAGAGCAGTCAGCTTGACAAGGCTGCTTGTTTTCTTCAAAGTGCTCCTAACAATGAGCAATGATTGCAACTAAAATGTTTAGGTTTACTTTTCTGAATTAACTATTCATAAACAATAGACAACAGTGAGGACCAGTAGATTTATGTGTTTCTGTAGCATCAGCCGTTGCCACAAACTTATGGAGTTACAATTGCTGCATAATTTGCCACATCATTTGCAGATTCCACACACAAAAAAATCCGAACTCAAATGGATGAATATACTGCCATAGAATTTGCTGCATAATTTGGCATTTCGTTCCATAGTTTGAATAACCATGCCACACAATTTGGATAACCTGGCCACATAACCCTAGTGGCCTTGACAATGATAAAGAACTGCAGAGTGATTTAGGGGCTGACATGATGATGGATGAATCATGCATTCCACATGGAACCATGAATTATTTCAAATGTGAGTAGTAACTTGCTTCACAGCACAATCTGGTCTTTCTTTGCCTGCCATGCACGGAGAATAAATAATTGCTGTGGTATGTTGCAGATCATTAGATATATATTAACTATTCACTGGATTTTATAAGGTTTCGAACAGTGGCACTCTCTTGGAGACAAAATTTGATCACAACCCTATATGGGTTTATTTCCTGGAAAATGTTTGACTTATAATTTACCCCTACATTTTGGTATTTTTAGAAGACACCGGATATTTGGTGGATAGCTCCCGTTTCAGTGGCGCCTGTGACTTTCCCAAGCCTCGTTGTGTTCCTCTCGCTCGTATTGCTTTCCTAAGGCCCTCCTTTGCTGAGGTGCCTGCAGAAATGCCTCTGGGGTGTCTGCTGACATGCCTCGTAGCTCACACTGCATGCCCGGCCGATAGTAATAGTAGTAATCCGGGGTGCAGGGCGTCGAAACCCCCGTGCAGTCCCACTGCAGACATTCTTCCGAAGCATACGCAGCCTCCGTGGCGAAAAGTGACAAAAGTCTGGCCTAAAGTGCATTCATTATTCAATTATCGCCAGCAGCATGGCGCCAACATCCGAACACACACCCGTGTGCAGCTGAAGTTAAAATGGCACCCCGAATGCCACAGACACTTTACCGTTCCCTCTCACCTGGCTCCCTCTTCAGTTTCTCTTCATCGCCCCCTTCGCTGTTCTTCGCCGGTATCTTCGCGGCTGGGTTTGAAATGTAGTTTTATATCGCAGGAAGACCCGATGCCGTCTGCCGCCTTTAGTGTTAGTGTCACTAGGGCACAGAGTGCGTGAAAACCCTTTACACCAGTTGTGTCCAAAGAACAACGGGACAATCTTACTTTAGCTTTTATTTAGTGTATAATGTGCACGCGGAACGCTGACAAATGTCTTCATTTCACCAGCTTTAATACGCAAACTGGTCTGTATTGCAAAGTTCCCTAAAGTGGGTGGCAGACAACGTGCGTGGCTCTTTAAAAACAGGTTAAATAGGTATATAAAATACGCTATCATTATTCATGTCGTCCAAACTATGCATGAATTGTGTATATAACTGCACTCCCTAAACAACTGTATTCTCCTGTAGGTTTGCATCTATACAGTTATACCCAGAATCCCATCCCCTGTATAACTACACTCCTTATATACCTGCACTACCCTTTCACTGCACTCCCTGTGCAACCGGCTCCAGTATATAAAGTTACCCCCTATATAATTATTCTGCCCACTCGCATTTCGTCCACCTGTTCAATTCTGCCCCCTACATTCAATTTAATTCTCTATAAACGTGGGACATTCAATTTAATTCTCTATAAACGTGGACGTCATGTACAGCTGCTTTACCTACACAACTATAGCCCATTTAGAAGCGTGTCTTCAGTCGGCGCACCATAGCCTGTCCGAATCGCTCTATATTTAAAGCAATATACAGCTGCTCTCTCTCTCTGTCCAGTTGCACTCTCTGTACCTCGGCTCTTCCACTCCATCCACACGTCTTCTGCATTTGCACCTCTGAGAGTTACACTCTCTCTCTACAAGTGGAGGAGCTTGGATGCTACGGCCCCTCGTGCCAGTAAGGAAAGTGGCCCCATAGGATGCTGCTGGGGTAGTAAAATACAGCAATCAGCATGGTTCATTTGGCTCGGTGCACTGCGCCTGCCGCACCAATGTTAGCTACGTCACTGCTCTCTTTATTTTTTGCTCACCCTTCTATCATTTCCGCCCCTGCACCGTCGCTCAGTGTACTTGCGCTCGGACTACCATAGAAAGATGGCGGTGACCCGGTGCTCTCAAAGCTGACGCGTGGGCGCCATGACAGGTCCTGTCTGCGTCATATGCGTTATTAATGCTGGACTGGGTATTATTGTGCTATATACCGTGGTGTAAAGGTCCTGCGCTAGTGCCCTAATGTGAGTGTGCGCGTCTGAAAACAAGGCCCCAAGAGATCCCGCGTCTCCCTATCTGCGTCTGTCTGTCAGCCCAGACGCGTTTGATGGATTTGGGGGGAGGCCGTCCCCTCTACCCCCTGGAGGTTAGCGGAGGGCGCCTCTCGGCGTGGGGCCGAGATAAAGGTTTGAGGGATGGGTGGTTTTATATCACCTAGCCCCACATGAAGGCCTCCCACTCCAGCGCAGGCGGCTCATGCTCCCCAGAATCCATGTCCGTGTGGATGACGGCCGAGCTAGTGCTAGGATACAAGGGGATCTTCTTGGAATCTTTTAGTTTATTCAAGAAGCAGCCCCTTGCAGCGCGATCTGCGCCTCCTTATGCGCACTGACAATCAAGGAGCACTGTTGGCTGCTTCCAGGAGTTCCCCTCAAATATACAGCGTGGTAAAAGCAATTTGTTCATTATAGCGCTCCCTATCGGTGTGTTCTCTTTGAACGTGTGTTTTTTTTCGTTTTGTGTTTTATTACGTTCTTTTCAAATAGAAGTGTCTAAAATTAAGACAGGACGCGCAGGCTGGCATTCAGCTGCTGCCCATAATGGGACAGGAATCTAGCCTCAACTCCTAGACAGTAAACTCACCAATGACTAAGACTTCACCATTGCTTGTGACCTCATTAGTGACTAAGAATTCACCAATGACCTTGACCTTACTAGATATTTTCCTTATTAATTACTGTGAGGTTAACCTCAGCAGTGAACTCACTTATCACTGTGATCTCACTAGTGACCTCATCAATTGCTGTGTTCTCAGAAACGACTGTGCCCTCGCCAGTAACTGACATCACTAGTGGATTTGACCTCATTGGTGGCTGCGGCCTCATGACTGTGGCTTCTTTCACAAGTTACACTGACCTCAAAAATGATTCTGTTTCTAACATCACCTCAGATAGTCACTTTGAACTCTGTTGTCCGCGACCCACTAGTCACTTTGACCTCATTGGTGAAATACCGTAATAGGGAAAATTGTGGAAAATGCAACTTCTTTATTGAAAATGATCACACAGAGACCCATACAAATATCAGAATTTGACTTTGTTGAAAAATGGTAATTTGTTGCTCTTGTGTTCAATATAGGCCCTGTGTAGCATATTTAAAAAGCATTTAACCTCCCCACCTCTCCAATCCTGTAGAGGACACCCAAAGCAGCCGACATTCCCTCACTGGGTACCGGCCCTTTAAAAGTTCACCCTGGGCAAGTGTGCAGCCACCTAGGCTACCCGCAGCACAGCCAATACAATAATAGTATTAACTGTCAAGTATTTTATAAAATTCAAAATACTGTCAAAGGACACCTGTTTCTGGCGGCTGCTGACGAATACAAACAGCACGCAGGTGATGGGGGGGGGGGTTCGAATTATGTCTGCCACTTTTAACTCTGGTTCGCATTCCACTCCACCCTTTCGTGGCTCGTCGGAAAGGGACGAGGCATACATTAAAGAATGTAAACCGGCGCTTGGAACAGCTCTGAAATCGGTTAAGACTAAACGGCGTGTTGTGTTCATACCATGTGGGACCCCCTGTGAGCCGGCCATGGCCCAGCACTACAGGATCCTTTCTGTCTCAGCACGTGGCGTCGCCCATGAGTTCAAAGGTGAGTTTGGGACCACCCTGAACTGAGGGCTCCTTCGTGTTAGTGCGCCCTTTGAGTCTCACACCCTGTAAGTCTGCCACCTACAGGAGCAATAGGCCCCTTTCATGTTAGCTGTGATGCCTTTTGGTGACGTATGTTTAGCTGTGATGCCTTTTGGTGACGTATGTGTGTGTCACCAGTGAGTGACGTAGGAAGGAAGGAAGCAAGCAATAAAATGCGGCTCCCGATGCCATGGTTAATTACCGAAATACTGCCATAATTGGGGTGCAGACGGCCCTCAGACCCTGGTGCCCCGCCCCCTGCTGCACTCTCGGTCTCCTCCATGTTAGCACGGGGTGGTCCGTGAGTGCCCTCTTCAGTCACTCCTGGGCCCGAGGGCAGCCGAGGAGAAGCCGCTCTCGCCACAGACAGCAAGCAATGCCACCTGCAGACGGGCACAGAACGTGAAAGTGAGCGCTCATCAACACAGAAAAACAGACGTGGCTCTAAGGAAATAAAGTGCAATTTATTAACCCACTGTTATCTGTTAATGAAATTGCTTTTTGATAACAGTTGCACTAGCCCTGCTTCGGAAAACATAAAAACTTGCCACCCACTGTTTTAATCGACCCTCTCTTAAAACAAGAGGACAATTTCCTCAAATCTGCCGGGACAGCTGCTGAAACCCGCCATTGTACCGGCAAACCATGGATGCCCATGCCACCCTAACATACGTGGAACCCGTTTACATCGATGCCACTGCGCAGTTTGACCAATCGGGCCTACATCATAAACAGGTGCACGCCGAGAACCTGTGTTTTTGCCTTTGCCGTGCACATACATTTAACTTGGAATATCTGCAAGCCAGTCCATTAGCTGCAGACAGCAAACATTTTTAAAACAGAGGCGATCACAACGTACTGTTTCTGAACTGTGCTTTCTGGATTCATGAACAACTAGAGAAATTCCAGGTTAAATGCAAGCGCTTTAAACACTTCAAACACAAAAACACACACAGGTGCTTTGCTCTGTGACAGCTAAACTGTAGAATAAGACCCCAGCGGAGGTGTAGCTGTCAATGGTGCACGACGTGCGGTGGCCCTGGGGCCCAGCCGCAAGTAAATCCTGATCTTTGCTTTATTTTTGCCACTGCAGTCAGGGGCCCATTTTTATACATACTTACATTTCATGTCTGGGTATCGCTAATGCACCAACAACACCTGATATTTCCGAAAAGGATGTCATCAGTGCTTCAAATTGAAATTTAGAAGTGAAGTTATCCAAACTTTGGAGTACCCGATGTATTGCAGCAGCGCTAGAAGTGTAGGTACTCCCCCATTCAAATTTAGGAAGTGCTGGTACTCAGTACCGGACAGACCCTGCCCATTTAAAGAACTGATGTCACAGCCATGAACTGTACTGCAAGGGCATACTTCCCACAGATGTAGGATTTCAACCGATAGGAAGCCTAGATTTTGTTTTACATGCAGTGTAATGAAAACATAAAAGGTAATGTGTGAGTTAAGACTTTGTGGTAATACCATGCCTTGTTTATTTATATGTTATGCTTAAATAGCATAATGGGATCATAACCCACGTGCTACATGCGCATAGGCACACACACATTTACGTGTGTGTGTTAATGTGACCCAATAAATATGCTATGGGAAAAAGCACATAAAATACACATTTATTGCTTCAGAGTAGAGGCCAGATTATTACATTCCATGTTATTGCACAGCACTGACCTTCTTGTTTCTCAGATTTGAGTGATCCCATCCTAACAAGTCTATTGAATGAGATTGTCTCCCTCTTCAGACTGTGCTGTGGTCCTGGTGTTAAATGCTTGTGTTTATAACATTTGCAGCACGCAATGCAATGCTCCTTAGATGCAGAACTGCACTATACTCTTTATTGCCAGAAGTGTGGAATGCATCTCTCCTGTGCTAGGTTATTTCCCATACATCAGTAGTGTATGGGCTTGTAGAACACAAAAGGCAGCGTTATAAAATATTTCACAAGAAATTGTGAAATATGGAAAATATGTGATGGTTCCCTCTGAAATATGGATTTCATCATCAAAATGACAGGCTGCAAACCAGTCTGCGGAGCTTTGCCAATTTCAGGGCAACTGGTATTATGTGACATTGAAGACCAAATGATGTGGCGAAAACATGTAATTTATGCAGCACATGTTCTTTATCATTTTCATCCATTTCAGCTCGTTTTTGTGAAATCTGCAAAAAATGCAAATGAAGAGGTAAACGCTGCACACAGAATTGCATACACCAAGTTGTCTTCAGCATTGTCCATCGTTTTATCAAACAACGTATACATGAAAGCTAAACAAGACCTAAACATTCTAATACCAATCAGTGCTTATTGTTAACTGCACTATGCAGAGAAAAGCCTTTGCAAACTAGTTATCCCAAAAGAAACATGCAATATATAAACTACATAAGGGGTAAAAGTGTAAAAATTGCTATCTAGGGGTTCTGGTGACATTTACCATACAGCGGATTATCGGCCTTGTGGTTTATGATGTCACTAGAACACCTCAATGGCAATATGGCTAATGGGACCTTACTAAACAGGTAATTGTCATGTATTCTTTCTCTCTCTCTCTCTCTCTCTCTCTCTCTCTCTATATATATATATATATATATATATATATATATATATACATATTCGTCTTTGGTTTTATAATAAGAATATATATTCACCAAGTTTCCTCTCACTGTTGCTCAAGCCCCTCCAACCGTTGTTATTTGCAAAGTTTATTTTGGAAAATAAACTTACGCGTTTCGACCCCACTCAAATTTATAAATGTATATATATACATACATTTCATTTTCAAAAATCTTTATTTCGATCACAGATCATAAAAGATGCAAAACAATATGTACAATTAAAAACTTATATATACATACAATACTGCAGATGGGATGTTTTCATTTAAGCAAACATTGAGAAAGGCAGCATTGCCGAAACTGGTCTGTCTGCACAATACATCTTTTGGAATTGACCCCCTGACTGCTCATCTTCTTTGTGAAGGATTTATTTGATGTGTACGTGAGTCCGCCCTCACACATGGAGCACCCCTCAACAAAGTGCTCGGCAGCATTGGTGGAACTTGTTGAGATGAATATTTGTGTGTGTGTATGTGTACACCCCCACATGCGAACATGCCTACATGTAAGCGTATAAATATAGAAACAAAAAAGCTTAAAGGTACATACAGGGACTATACCCAGTGGCAGGGCATGTGGTAACATACATGTCAAATATACGGTTCTTCCCAATATCTTTCCACAAACGAGTACCATGCCGTCATTTCGCAACTGCCACAGACGTCATTAATAAAGGCCCTGAATGACTACCTGAATGTAAACACCCCTCCCCCGCCGCCCTGAGCCGGGGTTTTATTGAGAGGTGAGATTAGCCGGACTCTGGAGCGGGCTCAGCCCAGACACACCGGCTCCTCTCTGGGCCGATTGGAAATCGCTTAATGAATGACAGGAGTCAGGGGGGTAGATAGTGGAGGCGAGGGTGGAGGGCGTGGGGGTCTAGTGGCGGGAGATCCCCTCGCACAGAAAGACCCCCACGATTATCACAGTTGGGTGGTCTTTGAAGGATGGAGAAAGGGCTTCTGGGGAAGCTCCCCTGAGATACTGCACCAACGCAGAGCAGAATGACCACTACAAAGGTGGCCAGCGCCTAGTGACTGTAGGAAGCCACATTCAACCACTGGTTTCCTTACCTGCCTTACTGGAGGGGTTCATGGGACTTGGTGACAAGCCACGCCCACCTTCCGTCGTCATCAGACAGAGCCGGGCCTCACAGGGGTTGGGTCTTACAGTTTCGCTGGGGCCGAGGCCTAGTAGGGCGCACTCTAGACATTGAATACCCATAGAGATGGGGGCCTGGGTCCAATGGTGTGGGGTGGGAGCCAAGCCTTCAGTAAGTGTGAATGGGCACCAACATGAACGGCCCCTCTGCCCATCACATACATACAGGTTGAAGTCAGCTGGAACTAATAGGAACAGTCAAGTCACACTTCTTACATTTTTTATGTTGTAAAGGGTCCCCTGGCTCTTGCAAAGCAAAACTCTGGTGTTATTTTTATTTGCTTAATTCTGTACTCTTTTTGTACGCCTACAGCAGTTCTATTTTGATTGTGAAGCCTTTGGTGTACCTGCTGACGTGGGGCGCATTAAAATAGTCTATTTACATAAAATAGTGGTAGGGTTTCTAACCTACCAACCCTTCGTGGGGTGGGGGCTGCTCGGAGGGCACAGGGGCCCATCTTCTATGGCTTGTCATGTGCACGGTACGTGTGCATTTTAACAGGGTCATAATAGCTTTCAGATAATCCAATGGTTAGAACTTTTTGTCTGGCCGACGGGAAGCAAAGGGTGAGCTCGTTAATTACCATCGATAGGCTGCTATACTACACCTGCGAAGCATGGTAGTTGAGATATGTACGTCACTTCCTCCGTTTCTGCGGCGTTATAGCGCATGGGTTCGTTAGGTCATTAAAGTGCGCCGGATATTGGCTCCTGGCACATCTTTCAAAAAAGTAAGGGGTTGTGAGTACGTTAATGTCTGGAAATTCTTGTCAGTAAAAAAATGTAGCTTACATTTTTGTATATCAGTGCTTGCCCCTCCTCCCCCCAAGTGCGCTGGGCCTAATCCGCGCAGTGCCTCCGAGGCCTGGCGATGTGTGTCACTCTGTGTGATCCTGCACACAGACCCCACGGGCATGCCCTCTCGGACAGCAGGGGTAAACACTGCGTGTTTGGCTCACCGGTTAATGTTTACAACAAGCCTATTCCTTTTATGACACAATTGTTAAGAGTCAGCGTCAGGCAGGGGCTTTAAAGAGTTTATGGGTCTGTGTGTGCCCTGGATTGTGCCCAGTGTGCCATTCTTAGAGGTCCCCGGCCGAGGGACTGGGTACCAGGCTCTCCTTGGAAGGGGAGGGGCTGTGTATCCCTGGACACATTTGTAATTGTCAGCAGAGCGCCGGGATGGTATCACTGGGCCTAGTGTGCCATACACGTGTCAATACAGAATAAACGGGTATGACAACATGCCCGCGCGCACGCGAGCACGCACGCACTCTCTCGCCTTTCCCTGTTCCTCACTCGGTCAGTGGCCCATCATCCCCCTCTCCTCTCCTTGCCGTGCCCTCTCTAAGCGCACTCCCTTCTCCATTCTCACTCAGCCCCTGCCACCTCCGCGCCCGCGCAGGCATGCTATCCTCTCAGCTCTCTCGTTCAAACCCCACTCATCCCAGTGCAGGGGCCCTCCTCTCTCCGCTCTCTGCTCTCAGACTCTCTCTCCCCAGCCCCCACTCACCCCAGTGCAGGCCTCCCCCCCTGTCAGACTCCCTCTTCTCAGCCCCGATGCAGGGGCCCTCCAATCCCCGCACTGTCCTTTCAGACTCCCTCTCTTCAGCAATACCAATACAGACTAGATAACCAGGTGAATGAAAGGGCGCACAACTGTATATCTGGGTCCAAGTAATAACATATAATTCGTTTATGTAGGTGCTCCCAGGTGAGGAAGGGTTGGTTACCTATACAACCCTATAATTAGTAATGGGAGAGGCACACCTGATTAAATCAACAATTAACAATGAAGATAAAATACTTGTTAAACACGCGTGCTTGTGGAGGTAGACGCAATGTCCATACTGCGCCAACAAATTATAACATGATAGAATCAAGCGAAACCGCTTGCCCTCTGCGCACTGTTGCGAATCCTAAATGGATGATAACATATGAATATAACTAATATCAACGTGCAAAGTTACATGAAAACTCATAGGCGTTGTGAATTGTAATCAATATGTGTGTTTACTAGCATCATGACATTGTGCTACACATTATTCATTGGATTTCAAATAGATACAATGAATTCATCATAGAAAAAAAAGTTTGATGTTTACATCACATGCGTCATGCGGGATAGAGGTGTATAGGGCTTTGACGTCTAGAGTACACATGAGCATACGTGATTTTACTCCCCCCTTCATGAGCTTTTGCATAAAGTGTGTTGTATCTTTGGTATAGGAATACCACGACTGAACAAAGGGTTGCAGAAATTGATCAATGTACTGTCCCAAAGGCTCAAAGATGGTGCCACACCCAGTAACAATTGGACGAAAGGGCGGGTTGGAAAGATTTTTATGGACTTTTGGCAGCATGTATATTCCTGGCTGCTTAGGAAATGAAACTGTGAGAAATTGACGAGTTTTGGTGTTGATCCATTTCATATTTTCAGCTTGATCTAGTATCTTGTCTAATGTTACTTTAAGTTCCTTAATGGGATCCTGATCCAATTTAAGATAGGTACTTGTATCAGAAACTTGTTCAACTACTTTAGACTCATAAAATGTCCGATCCATGACGACAATGGCGCCGCCTTTATCTGCTTGTTGAATGTGTATACTGGGATTTTCCGCTAATTCTTTTAAGATCAGTTTCTCATGTTTTGAAAGGTTCCAGTAGCATTTTTTCTTGGTGTTAATCTGTTTAAGGTCATTCAATACTAGGTTTTCAAATGCATCCAGTATTTTGTGAGATGTAGGTGCCTGGAAGGTAGGTAATTTTCATACTGATATCTGTGGTCAACTATGAACTATGCAGTTGAAGATTCTTCTATTAGAGTAAAAGCAATTATTGTTTATGTTTTTTCAGGTACCGCCCCTGATGAAGGGCCGTGTGGCCCGAAATGCATTGGGCAGGGCAAACTTGTGAGACGAAAAACATATAAATTGATGTGATGTAAACATCAAACTTTTTTTCTATGATGAATTCATTGTATCTATTTGAAATCCAATGAATAATGTGTAGCACAATGTCATGATGCTAGTAAATACACATATTGATTACAATTCACAACGCCTATGAGTTTTCATGTAACTTTGCACGTTGATATTAGTTATATTCATATGTTATCATCCACTTAGGATTCGCAACAGTGCGCAGAGGGCAAACGGTTTCGCTTGATTCTATCATGTACCTATACAACCCTGCCATTACCCTCATATGCAGACAACACATCATAATATGACCTCCCCGAGAGCACACAAATTGTATAAAGTTTAAAGTCCACAGGAATTGTTTCCAATGTCCATAAATTTATACTTCTTTTCTTTGCATCAATTTTCTTCAATCGGTACAGTAGAATTTTCTTAGTCCGTACATCCACAGTAATCAATAAGTTGTCTTATCATCCAAAATAAACCAAATCTTATGCAGCCAACACGTGTTTCGTCATGCTAAATCAAGCATCATTGACTTCTTCAGGGCTATAATTCAAAATCATATCGCAGAATCTCCTGAAATTCAACTTTCCAAATATCAAACTTGACAGTTGGCCCGTGACAGTATAAATTGTTTAGCTGTCCATCCTTTACTTCTTGAAAGGGTCCCAGTTGTCCTCTCGTAAAATTTCAAGTATCAATCAATGTAATGATCCAGCGGTACACTCTATAATATGTCAATCCGTACAATGAAACATCTAGGTCTCCTTAAGCCCCTACTCATCCCGCTCTCTCCTCTCAGACTCCCTCTCCTCAGCCCCTCTCATCCACAGTGCAGCCCCCCACCTCTCTGTTCTCAGACTCCATCTCCTCACCCCCCACTCATCCCCAGTGCAGGGCCCTCCTCTCCTCTCTCAGACTCCCTCTCCTCAGCCCCAGTCACCCCCAGTGCAGTGGCCCCCCTCTTCCCGCTCTCTCCTCAGCCCCAGTCACCCCCAGTGCAGGGCCCCCCTCTCCCCGCTCTCTCCTCAGCCCCAGTCACCCCCAGTGCAGGGGCCCCCCTCTCCCTGCTCTCTCCCCTCAGACTCCCTCTCCTCAGCCCCCACTTACCCCCAGTGCAGGGCCCTCCTCTTCCCGCTCTCTCCTCTCAGACTCCCTCTCCTCAGCCCCCACTCATCCCTGGTGCAGGGTCCCTCCTCTCCACACTCTCTCCTCTGAGACTCCCTCTCCTCAGCCCCAGTGCAGGACCCTCCTCTCCACGCTCTCTCCTCTCAGACTCCCTCTCCTCAGCCCCCACTCACCCCCAGTGCAGGGCCCTCCTCCCCCGCTCTCTCCTCTCAGACTCCCTCTCCTCAGCCCCAGTGCAGGACCCTCCTCTCCACGCTCTCTCCTCTCAGACTCCCTCTCCTCAGCCCCCACTCACCCCCAGTGCAGGGCCCTCCTCTTCCCGCTCTCTCCTCTCAGACTCCCTCTCCTCAGCCCCCACTCACCCCCAGTGCAGGACCCTCCTCTTCCCGCTCTCTCCTCTCAGACTCCCTCTCCTCAGCCCCAGTGCAGGACCCTCCTCTTCCCGCTCTCTCCTCTCAGACTCCCTCTCCTCAGCCCCCACTCACCCCCAGTGCAGGGCCCTCCTCTTCCCGCTCTCTCCTCTCAGACTCCCTCTCCTCAGCCCCCACTCACCCCCAGTGCAGGACCCTCCTCTTCCCGCTCTCTCCTCTCAGACTCCCTCTCCTCAGCCCCAGTGCAGGACCCTCCTCTTCCCGCTCTCTCCTCTCAGACTCCCTCTCCTCAGCCCCAGTGCAGGACCCTCCTCTTCCCGCTCTCTCCTCTCAGACTCCCTCTCCTCACCCCCAGTGCAGGACCCTCCTCTTCCCGCTCTCTCCTCTCAGACTCCCTCTCCTCAGCCCCAGTGCAGGACCCTCCTCTCCCCGCTCTCTCCTCAGCCCCCACTCACCCCCAGTGCAGGACCCTCCTCTTCCCGCTCTCTCCTCTCAGACTCCCTCTCCTCAGCCCCAGTGCAGGACCCTCCTCTCCCCGCTCTCTCCTCAGCCCCCACTCACCCCCAGTGCAGGACCCTCCTCTTCCCGCTCTCTCCTCTCAGACTCCCTCTCCTCAGCCCCCACTCACCCCCAGTGCAGGGCCCTCCTCTCCCCACTCTCTCCTCTCAGACTTCCTCTCCTCATCCCCGGTGTAGGGTCCCTCCTCTCCTGCTCTCTCTGCTCAGACTCACTCTCCTCAGCCCCTCTCATCCTCATACCCAGGGTAGGTCCCTCCTCTCCCCCTCTCTCCTCTCAGACTCACTCTCCTCAGCCCCCACTCATCCTCATCCCCAGGGTAGGTCCCTCCTCTCCCCCTCTCTCCTCTCAGACGCCCTCTCCTCAGCCCCCGCTCATTCCCTCCTCTCCCCCTCTCTCCTCTCAGACGCCCTCTCCTCAGCCCCCACTCATCCCCAGTGCAGGGCCCTCCTCTCCCACTCTCTCCTCTCAGACTCCTTCTCCTCAGCCCCCTCTCATCCCCAGCGCAGAGGCCCTCCTTGCCCCGCTCTCTCCACTCAGACACCCTCTCCTCAGCCCCACTCATCCCCAGTGCAGGGGCCCCCCTCTCCCCGCTCTCTCCTCTCAGACTCCCTCTCCTCAGCCCCCACTTATCCCTAGTGCAGGGCCCTCCTCCCCCGCTCTCTCCTCTCAGACTCCCTCTCCTCAGCCCCCACTCACCCCCAGTGCAGGGCCCTCCTCTCCCCACTCCCTCCTCTCAGACTTCCTCTCCTCATCCCCGGTGTAGGGTCCCTCCTCTCCTGCTCTCTCTGCTCAGACTCACTCTCCTCAGCCCCTCTCATCCTCATACCCAGGGTAGGTCCCTCCTCTCCCCCTCTCTCCTCTCAGACTCACTCTCCTCAGCCCCCACTCATTCCCTCCTCTCCCCCTCTCTCCTCTCAGACGCCCTCTCCTCAGCCCCCACTCATCCCCAGTGCAGGGCCCTCCTCTCCCACTCTCTCCTCTCAGACTCCTTCTCCTCAGCCCCCTCTCATCCCCAGCGCAGAGGCCCCCCTCTCCCCGCTCTCTCCTCTCAGACTCCCTCTCCTCAGCCCCCACTTATCCCTAGTGCAGGGCCCTCCTCCCCCGCTCTCTCCTCTCAGACTCCCTCTCCTCAGCCCCCACTTATCCCTAGTGCAGGGCCCTCCTCCCCCGCTCTCTCCTCTCAGACTCCCTCTCCTCAGCCCCCACTTATCCCTAGTGCAGGGCCCTCCTCCCCCGCTCTCTCCTCTCAGACTCCCTCTCCTCAGCCCCCACTCACCCCCAGTGCAGGACCCTCCTCTCTCCACTCTCTCCTCTCAGACTCCCTCTCCTCAGCCCCCACTCACCCCCAGTGCAGGGCCCTCCTCCCCCCGCTCTCTCCTCTCAGACTCCCTCTCCTCAGCCCCCACTCACCCCCAGTGCAGGAGCCTCCTCTCCCCGCTCTCTCCTCTCAGACTCCCTCTTCTCAGCCCTCACGCTGCCCTCGCTCAGAGCTATGAGGAGACCCCACTCTGGACTCACCCTTGGCGGAGTGGCGGCGCCGGATCGGTCTAATAGGCTGATATTTCGGGAATGCAGGCTGCGGCCGGAATTACAAATATTGTAAGATTCGCGCCGGGGTGGACCGAATCCGTGCGTATTGCAGGATGCCAGTATGTCCTGGGACCGAGAGCCCTATGAAATGAGATATTTAATGGGATAAAATAAGAATATTGAAACTATTAAAACTTAAAGGACCGCCATCCCCATTAAGACCCAGCCACATCTTTCTTTCAATCCACATGTCTGATACGAATATATGATTATACCACGATTTCAATTACCACGCATGGCTTTACCACGCGAATTTTACATCGCAAGTGGCTTTACCACGCTGGTATTTACAACGTAGGATTTTACTACGCCTAGAAACGTCTTACCTGCACGTCTTTCTCTACGAGCCCTTACTTCCATCCTCCATTGAAACAAGCGT
This sequence comes from Lissotriton helveticus, assembly GCF_964261635.1. Lineage (NCBI taxonomy): Eukaryota > Metazoa > Chordata > Amphibia > Caudata > Salamandridae > Lissotriton > Lissotriton helveticus. The sequence continues at coordinate 791,366,626 of NC_136063.1, read as the reverse complement.
CAAAACACGTATACCAAAATAAAAAAAGGACTGTTTTTTTGACGTACACGGCACGTCTTTGGGGGAGGCTCTTTCCTTTTTCTTTTAAAATTATGTTCGTTTTTTTTTTTAAAGTAAACTGTTTGTTATTTTTTGGGGGGGAGACCCCCCCCAGCCCCCCTCTGCCCACCGCTTGTTATTTTTGGGGGGGGAGACCCCCCCCAGCCCCCCTCTGCCCCCCAAGCCCACGCAGAACGACTCGAAGGAATACCACATCTCCCCCCCAGCCCGTGGTAAAGACGTCGTGGAAGGCACCCTGCGTGGAAGGCACCCTGCGTGGTAAGTGTCACGTGGTAAATGTTAGTAGTGGTAATGCCTTCGTGGTAAATGATGTTTCCCGTCTGATACACATGTTACTGTCGTTTCCACACACTTTTAGTGAGCCACCAACACAATCCAGGTGTTACCGTAGGCGTTTTAAAACGAAACAGAAACCCCGATACATCTGTCTGAGTGCGTCCATTGAGATGAGAGCAGAATCTTCAGTCATTCGAAAGCTGCCGATTTTTTTTCGGTATCTTTCATGTTGTCCAAATGTTAAAGGCAATAAAACCGCGCCCAGGGGAATATGTCGTTCGACGGCTCCCTCCAGACGTGTTTACGGGTTCCAGTTTTTGAATTCAATGCTGTATTTTTTCTCTTCATATCAGGAATTTTATTTAGATTCACACGAGGGATTTCTTTTAAATTCAAGCTTTAATTTTCGGGTACTGCTGTGGGGACATGTGTGGGCATTTGGGAAATATTTATGTGTGAAATGGGAGAGAAAAACGTAAACAAAGCATATATTTATATATATATATATATACATATATTAGTTTTACATTTATGTATTATTTAGCGTTTGAAGGGACGGTTGCGAGAAAACAGGAAAATCATAAACTTTGAATGCAGAAATGATACATATATTTGCGAATTATACAAATAAGCCTTTGCAGCGTGCTCGAAGTGACGCGCCGAAATAACCCTACTGTGTCTTCGATGACATGGAGGGAAAGGTGCAAATAATGCAACCGGAAGGCTGCGTGTGACGTCACTGCATCATTCGGGCGCTTGACAGGAGCAGCCAGATAAACACTGGCGCGTCACACAGCAGGAAAGGTGGTGGCTGTCTCTCGCCTACTTTAATTAGCACTTTATTTGCAATGTTCGGTTCCCGACGCTTTACTCATTCTATGCGCTAGCCGATTAAAGATTTTAAGTGACTGGTTGAACACTTTTTGATATTTCCAGACAAAAATCGATATAAAAAAATACTTAACATAATCTGTTTTTTGTGATGGTTTTGAAATGAGAATAAAATAGAATACTAAGTAATGCCACAGAGATCCCGCTGTATTTGGTTAGTGTCTTTCGTTTATTTTATGCTGGTTTCAAGTTGCATTCAGGTCTGTGTGTCGTGGTGTTGTAAGGAGAATTAATGCCTTAAAGCGGACATTGTTCAGCCAGTGTGGGTTTAACGTGCATAGTGTCTGTTCGGGTGCCCAAAGTCGCCGTGTGGTACTCGTGACATTGATTTCTGTGTTTCTTGCAGCACGCTGTGCGTGATGTGTCTCTGTCTGATAATTATGCATAGAGTTGGTGCGCTGTCGCACAGCGCGCCCCCTCTTTGATGTCTCGCCTTCTCCATCAGCAGCCTGCCACTCTGCACAGACAGAGACGGATACTGTGTTTGTTTGTGTTCGGCGTGCCGATGAGCGTGGCTTTACTTTGCATTCGGGTGTTTTATTTCTCCGTGTTGTTCGTTGTGTGCCAGTTGTACCTCTGTATTGTTTCTTTCACGCGCTCTGACAGCTCACGTTTTGCTTGTTTCACTGCTGTGCGTGTTGGGGATGCACGTTTTTTTATGTAGGCTGAGATGTCTGTGTTTTGCCTTGAATATGACGGAGTACATTGCAGATTGACTTGAAAAATGTGAATCGCCTTTGACCGAGCTACTGAGTTTTTAATGAGACCAAGAGAATTTAAATATATATATATCTTCTCTGATCACTAGATTATTATTTTTTTTATCGTGAAACGAATTTCTCTTGTACAAATAAGATTAGCTGTGTAGCAAATTGAATCTTTTGAAACAAATGTATTCGTTATTAGAATTTTGTTTAATGTATTGATTGGTCTTAACGAGGATCAGTGGCATGTTGCTCTAAAAGCAAATGTTGACCAGTATCTGCCTGTTGCCTTTTTAACAGAATAACAACAGCAAAGTCCTAGCTCAGTTTTCTTGTGTATTTGCCCTGCCTACTCTAGGTGTGCGCGGTTTTAAGCAGTTTATTGAAAGTGTGGTCTGTCGGCCACGTATGTTATTTTGTATTTTTGTGCTGACTGTTGTAGGTTTTGTGTTTGAATGTATTTGTGTTTCTTGCAATTGCATTTCTTGTTTTATTCCTCAAATGTGTATGCTGGCTACGTATTGCATCTGTGTGTAGATTGCGTGGACGAATAATACAATTATGTTGTTTTATTTGCATTATCTGTTCTGCATACATCATAATTAGCAAATCGTTGACAGTGCCTTTTAATTGTATGTGGTAGGTTTGTGTTGTTTAGTTATTTTCTTGCGTAGGTGTTGCTGTATAAGAAGTGTCTGTTTTCTTAATGCTCTGTGTTTTTTATTCGTTTCTGCACTGAATTGCCACCGTTTCACCCTCACACACGCACACTTTCCACAGCACGCTCAACAGCCCCCCAGCCACACACATACCCACAACACTCGCACATAAACAGCCCTCACAGGCTCGCACGCAGGCCACGGTGACCCCCGCAGTGACCCTGTCCTTTCCCGCTTCCCCAGAGCTCCTGGATGACCTGTCCGAGAGCCGAGAGTGCGTGAACTGCGGCTCCATCCAGACGCCCCTCTGGAGACGGGACGGCACCGGGCACTACCTGTGCAACGCCTGCGGCCTCTACAGCAAGATGAACGGGCTCAGCCGGCCGCTCATCAAGCCCCAGAAGCGAGTGGTGAGTACCGGCGGGCGCGGGAGGGCAAGGGCGCCCCCTCGTGGGAGGGGAAGGGTGTTGGTGCTCGCTGCCCACCCCTGGAGGCACGTTTACAGCACCGGGGCCAGGCTACAGAAACCTGGCACTACGAAGGACTGCAAAAAATCCATTTGAACCGTGTACTAAACAGGGATGGAAGGTGCGACGCAAAATGAGCCTACACTCACAATAAGACCGTAATTTAAATGTAAAAGTGTGCTCCATTTTATTGCACACAGAGCAAAAATAGTGTAATGTCTGCTCCCTCTATAAACAAAGCGTTAGTTATTGTCTAGGATTTTTAAATGTATGCTTTAATAATTAATATGATGTAGAAATATAAATTTGATTTCACAACCATTTCCCTCCATTTTGTCCCCGAAGCAAACGTTCTTATTTACTGTGGACTAAATGAAATATGTTTGCCCCTGTGCCCCATTCCGCATTGTTCAGGGAGTAAATATGCTGTTGTGTGCACGCGGTTTGTGCATCAGCTGATGTTTCTTTAAGGTGACCACCTAACTTCACAACTAACACCGTTTTCTTTAGTTTTGTGGAACCCTGTGCAGTCTGCTGTAAATATGCCTCAACAATCTGTCGTGCTGCAGGTGCTTTTGGGGAAACACCACAGGATTTTTTGTTTACAATTTGCAAAACGGCCAGGAGTCATGCAGCACTTATCGCTAACATTAAGCAAGTAATGAGATGTGTGTTGGGCCTAAGCACCATGTCTGCCTCCTCCCACTGATACACAGCGCACTCTGCTGGGGCCTGTCTCACCACAGTGAAGACTAGTCGAAACAGTGTGTTTATTCCATTCTCACACTGTCTCAGTCGACAATGCCATTGACTGAATAGTCCATGGGGCGTCACTGCGGCCATAATGGGTCTGTAATGGAAGAAGCCATTTTCTATATTTTTTTTTATTTTGTGTGTTTTATACAGCCATGACCTAGCCACAAAGTACAGCTGACTGAAAATATATTTGCACCGAAGGCATCTCATCGTATGTGTGTGAAATATGAAAGTGTTGATTTGTACATTTTGTATATTTTATTGCATGGTGTGGTTTGTAGTTGTACATGACAGGCTTCCCACTTCAAACAGGTCAATACATGAATTGCAGAGGTTTCTCCAGCCCACCTTGTACATAGACTAGGAGCACTGTGATATCACTCGTGTTCTCATGAATAAATGAGAGGGACGAGTTCAACCTAACAGGCCTCTCTCTCTCCAGCCTCTACCTAGTACCCACTGATCAGTGCAATACATGTAGTGCCCGTATCTGAAAGGGAGCATCAGTCAAAAATAGAAAGTGGGGCACAAGGCAGTCCAGTAGACAAATAACTGATAAACAGACAGACTGACAGATACGAAGAACGTTGGAGGGATGAAGGGGCGGGCTGGCTGACAGACTCATTGTTAGACAGATTAACAGATAGACAGGCACTCTCCCAGATAACTCGGACAGGTTAGCATCTTTAAAGACACACAGACACACATGCACAAACACACACACACATTCCAGAGATAAATAGAAATATATCTTGATAGTTACATAGATAACTCAAAATATTGTCAGATAAGGATGTGCGATGCCATTGACAGGAGTGACATATGCACCAGTGGAAAATGTAATACCATTTTCATTCTGACTGGTAAGTAACAGATTAGTACTTATCATAACATTTTTGGCTATTGAAGCAGATGCTTGCAGGTCTCATATTTCCTACAACAGTTTAGAAAAGTTTCCAACACACTCAAACTATGATTTTTTTAATCAAGTTTCTATATAGACCTCAAAAGGGTACCACTTTCAGGGATTGCAATAAAAATATAGTGTGTTTGCCAGATATTTTTATTAGTTGCTTTTCTAATCGGTCTACTCGTTACATGTGCCATGCAAAGATAGCACAATTAAATTTAGAATGTAAACGCTCGCTCTATTCACACTTGTATCGTTACAGTGACCTCAAGTCTATCTGAGGCGTGTAAAGAAGCTGAAGTGAGTCGGATAACCCTGCCTCTTCGTTGACAAACTGAATTTCTTTTCAATCTTCCCAAAGGGATATGTTTTTAATATTAGATCACCCAAATTAAGGAAATGTTGAGTGGATGCGCACTTAATGCTCTTCAGTTGGGCTATGGGATTTGGCATGCAGTCTGGGCCTTGTAAAATTCATCTTTTATTGTCTCAGCAGTTTGGCTGTCTGGAAGACTTGAGCCTTTGGTTTTCGGCCTGTTGTAAATATTTACATCTAAGTAGGAAGGGGCTGAGGAGGGTTGTGATTGAAAGCGAGGTAGGCTTAGAGATGTGCTGCTGTTTTCACTGAGCACAGCTGATCCTCATACTAACTATTGATTCACCCCATGTTAAGCAGACTGGGTGCTTAAGTATTTTATGGAAGTAGAGACTTGAACTGTCTTTGTCTGGTACTTATCTCCGTCCTTTTTGAATAATATTAATGGAGATGTGTATTGTGTCGGTCTAAACACAACTGCTCTTTTATGCAGTAAAAAGTACCAGAACTTAATGTTTAAAAGATGGCTCCATGTGTTTGAATGTTATTTGACTTTTGGAAAAACCCTTATAAAAAGGACATTTCCATTTTATCCTACAAAAAAGACAAACTACAACATCCAGCTGGTTATATGTAGGATTAAAGGGGCCTAGTACCAGAGGTTGTCTAATGGTTCAAACGGACCTCTTGTACTCCCACTGAAAGGGCATGTAATAGCAAGAGCACAACAACAAATCTTGTGCTGAGATAAATTGAGTATCAGATACATATGCTTATTTTTAATTGATATAACGAGTACTTCAATTTATGGTCGTGTGCCCCTCAGATCAAGCTGGTGGTCTGCAGTTTAAAACAAAAATATTTGTTTGGATCGAAGTAACGAGAACACCATTTCTTTTCAGTTGTTAGGCGATCTGTTTTTGGACGATTACTGCTTGAATCCCATCCATGCTGGAGTTTGGAAAAGCAGTCTGTGAGCACACCAGGTTATCTGCTTCACAACTTCACATTGTCTAAAATGCAGCAGCCTCCACGTTACCAAGGCTGTCAGGCAAGGGCTCTTTTCAGACATACTTTGTGATTTGTGTTGACTCTTGGTGCACCAAAATTAAAGTTAAGGCCATCAGTTTAACTTAGCAGATCAACTCTGGTCATGTTTGTGTATCCTCAAGGAACATTTCAGCACTTGGAAGGTTCATTGAGAGTGTTCCAGATTTACCAGTTGGCAATTTCACTCCAGAAAATTACCAACAGGTTTTGGCATCTCATGGGGCGAAATGACCCTCCTATACTGAGTTCCACAAATCTAAAAGTTGGATAACATGTGGATGCAGCTTTTGTAAATGATAAAACCAGGGTTGCCATCATTCTCAGCTGTAAAACCCATCTTGTATTTCTTTCCACAAACAAATTTAGCAAGATTTTCCTTGGCAAAATTTATGTGGGAATAATAACGCCAATTCTGTGCTAAATTTTCACACAATTTGTAATCCCTACTTAGGCACAAGCTCCTGGTTAGCACGCGAACCAGTATTAGCAAGGCACTTTGAATGAGGTCCTCATTGACTTTAATATGGTTGAAGTATAGCACCACTGCTACCCACTTTTAAGTGCTAAATGATGGGCAGAAGCTTTCTTTGTGCCGCCTTCCTCCTTTTGGAATATCCAGACTCTTGCCCTTTACCCTCGAGAAAATAACACAGATCTGTCTGCATGGCTGTTCACGAAATAATCTTATGGCCTATGATGCATTGTTACCGCCTAGCATGAAGTGTTGTGCTTTAAACCCAGACAAAAAAATGTGTTAAGCAATGTGTATTTCTGCTCACCAGTACTTATTGTTTAATAACCATGAGAATCCAGCCCTTGTAATATAAAAAAAACGCAATTATGTTTTTTAACCAGCAGCCTACACATAAAGTAAAAATGAAATCCAAAGATCGCGTGTACTTGGCTGCCAAGTGAAAGCTGAGCACTTCCCAGAGCAGCATTGCAAACCCCATTCTGGAAAAAAAAGCATTCTTTTAAAGCAGTAATTAAAATAAAATAAACAGCAATTACTTCACTATAAACCAGCACCAAATAAGGGATTTATGAATTTTCTTTCGCGACAGCTCCAGGCTACCTTATAGTATTCTAAATCCACAAAAAGCTTTTTATTATTATTTTTTTTTTAATGTTCATGCCAAACAGCAACATGTAATATTTAAAAACAATATTACAAATATTGCATATTATGGTCCAATATTGCCAAACAGAGATTCAGGTAACATTTCATAACACCCAGATTTCAGCCCCAATGTTTAATATTATATCTCTAAACTGGCTAGGTTGCATCATAAAGTCCTCTCTAAAACCCCTAAATGGACGTTTACTGTTTCATAAAAACACACACTAGAGCGGAAGCTCAGACCCCCAGCTAAATATGATAATGCTCTGTACAGTATAGTGTTAAGCGTGGAAAAAGACATTTATATTTGTATTACATCCCTTATAAGCCCCTAACACATCCACCTGATCGATCATTGTAACGACTTAGCAACAAAAAAAGGAAATTGAATGTGGGCTAGAACCTTGCCTGGAGCTTTAACTGAAGAAAGCATTTTGTCCTTTTGAAGTTAAATGAAAAATTGCACTGAGCTCATGCTTCAAAAATAACATGTTTTAATCTAGTTCCCAAAAATGGCTAATCTAATTTAGAGTGCAAAAAAAACAATTCACATTTGCCTCTAATTTCCTTTCAAATTTGGTGAGTCTTTAGCCAGTTGCGAAGACAAGGGCTAACAATGGTCCCAAGTCCCAACAAACAAAAGTACATCATTTGGACACCATAAAGGCATGTGGAATAAGGCATAAGATCTTATATATACTACGGTTTTTTCAAAATAATGGATTGCCACATAATCCATCGTCTGGTGACTAGGCTAGTTAGCAGATTATACAAATAAATATATAGGTCAAACAAATGCAAAGTTACTAAAAACACAGAAACATGCTTTGTGGCGCAGTGGAAACCCTTTCTCAAAAATGGACTGATAACCATTTCAGCAGCCCAATGCTGTATTTGAGTTTTCAAGCAGAGGTGAAACATTTACTAAAATAGTGTTAACTTGGGTGAACTAAAAAGAATGGAGTAATGTAATACTTTCACAAAATGTGCCACATTAGGCTGATGAATTTGGCTTATTTGGGCTGCATAGTATAGTCATCTCTGCAACATAAGAGACGTTGACATTGACGTGCACCCATAGGCCTCCACTTCCAGCATGGCTCAGCCTATTGCTCAACATCAGATTTACAGCGCGCGCCGCGCGCCGCGGCCCTGATGAATGGAACAGAGATCACTTGTTGCTGCCCGGGCTTTTATAACCCGCTCACCTTCCTCTCGTTTGTTTATGAGGCTTGGCTCCCCTCGTGATCTGTGGCTCGCACACTCATAAAGCTCTTTGTTACATGACAGTTCCTGATAGGACCCTGCCTGTATCTTGGCTCCAAACTCCACGGGGAGAGCATCATAAACGGCTCGTTTATGACACGAACCTTTGCTGCCGCACGTTGGAGTTCACGGCGGCGGCGGCTCGGGGTCAGCTTGCGAGAGGGCGCAGCGCGTGACGTCATCGCCATTGTGCGCGCGGGGCGGGGGGAGCGTTGACGTCCCAGGTCCGTTGCGTGGGATTGATCCGCGCAGGCGACTTATTCGAACCGTGCAGTATTGTGCCTTTTCCTTGTAAGCCACGAGTCAGTGCGGAAAACAAGCGCCCCTCCAAGTGAGTGAGTTCCAACTGATGAACGCGTTTAACGCTTTCACGTTCGAGAGAATGGTCAGATTACAAATACAATTTACAAAACCCCATCCTTCGGTCTTTGCGCCATCTAGCGGCTGGGGTTGGAAAGTGCAAGTTCTCTAGTGAGCTCAGCATTTACGCATTGACAGTGCACCTGGTAGATGGACGAGATTTTTTTCATTGAGTGCCTCGTAATTATTGTGTTGAGTTGGCTTTCTATTGCTTGGGTTGAGCCTGAAGCTAGTGAAGGTAACGAGTAGAGTTTTAAGGAGTTCTGGGACATCCCAATTTGACACACTTTTGGGCCCCCGTGTTTGGAATAAATTTGAATTTTATTACCCAATTTGTGGTAATGGAATATTACACAAAACTCATACAAGCATTAATGCATAAATTAAACCTTCAGAAATGGGAGGACATAAACAGTTAAAATATGCCTTGCCGGAAAAAAACTCAAAATGGCAGTGGAGAGAGGGAGAGGTTATGGTTGAGGTAAATACTTAGACATAGGTGCGATAGAGGGAGCAGGGGCCCATCTTCCCAGGGAACTCCTACAAAGGTGGGGGCCCATGGCAATTTTTAACTTTGCGCATGCCTTTGCACGTGCCTGGGTGACATCGTTTTCCACTAGATCATGTGCCAGGTTTCTCTTGTAGGAGTCAACATTCTCCAAAACTGGATTAAGTGCATCCTCCACGGAACAAACCTAGCAGACGCCGAAATGCTAATATGAGCTCTGGCAGTTAACTTTGTATATTTTTATTGCAATTAGCACATTAAGACACAAATTCCTCTTAATGACCCACCTAACACTTTGAATAGTAAATATTACAATACTGGCTACTGGTATCACCTTTATTTAGAAATGTGTATGTGGCTCAGACAAGTGTATCATATATTCATAGGGTTTTCCTCAGATCTCTTCAAGTAAATAAAAGATATTCTGTAAGAATATTTACATTTTGATGTACTATACAATTTGTGGTGTAAACCCCAGACCTCTAAGTCAGTCTGTCAGGCAGCGAACCCCATGTGTGCCTGCTCTTTATGAAGTGAAGCAAAGTTCAATGTAAACCTGGTAAGACAGTGCATTCATTTAAGCATTTGTTGCCGGGAGCTGTAACCTACATATCAAAGGTTCAACTTCCAGTAGGGCCAGCTCTGCCTTTTATCTGTCCGAGGGCAATAAATTGAGTTGGGTAATACTGAAGCCAGTTATTTACAGCTCCATGAAACAAAAAAAGCTATGGCAGTAAATAAACAAGTGATTTCTTACTTTTATGAAAACAAGCTAGATTGCAATCACAGAGGGTGGATGTAAAAGGGCTTTGAACCCCCCCTCCCCCATTTATAGTGTGTAATACTGGGTACAAATCAACTGGACAACACCCAGCAGCATTCTCTTAAGAATAGGTTTGAGGTGCATTTGGTTCCTAGAATGACTTGTCATCGTTGCCACGTAAATGCCTTCTGACTGGCATTCGTTCAGACATGCTGACACAAGCACTAAATTATTATAGCTTGCTATGATTAATGGGTGCGCAGGTCAACACATTCTGGCGCCTACTCACGGAATAGGGTTACTATTGTTCACTTGAAGATCTTATCTAGCTTTTGATTCATCAGAGGGTTTCATGCTGGGCATACACCTTTCTGGTTCACTAAAATTGCCATATAGTGGTACTATGAAACGATTTCAAAATATATAATTATAAATCTTTCTTCTTCAGAACAATAGAAAGGCTCTAGCAGGTAATTCACCACTTTAATTTTGTACTGAAGTGCTGCAGTTAAAATCTCTACCCACTATTACATCACCCCCAGATGGTGTAAACATTGTACAGTCCCAGTACTTAATTTGTGTTGGTTATTGCATGTGGGATGCACTGGAACTCATTTTTGGAACTGGGACTTATTTTTCATCACTGGACTTTAATCCTGAAAGTGAAAGCTAGGAAAAGAATGACAAAGTGAGTAAATAGGAATATAAATAACTTACTAGAGTGATATAAAATGACAGGAAGAAGAGGGTGGCATCGGAAAGAGGCTTGAGGTGGTATTCGCCAATCCTGGCATTCAGCTGAAAAGGTGACTGGACCCTAATAGAAACTCTGGGTCCCTGCATTTATCTTTATATATATATATATATATATATATATATATATATATATAAAATCAGCACTGACAATGATTTGACATGCCACATAATGACCAATGTTCAGAAATGATTATCCCCTAACACCAAAAAGTATGTTAAATGTCAGCACTAACTTTGAACACTCACTTACTTAAGATTGAATCAGCTAGCAGTAAGAAATCTTACAAGGGTCAGATTTAACCACAACTAGTTTTTTTTGTTCTTTTGCAGCCTCAGTGAAAATGTATGACTAATCAGCATTGTTTTCTGAGTTTTTCACTTATGCATAACAATCATAACGTTTGCTATGATTTGTTTTGCACATATCATTGTTGAACACAAACAAATGACCTGTGGCAGATATAATTTACAGAACACAGTATTCATATATTCTGTAATGCCATTGTCCATAGGAAAGGTCAGTAAAACATAAATCCAGTGGTGTCTTAACGCATGAGCATGCTGGGCAGTTGCCCGCGGGCCCCACGATTATAGGGGCCCATGCAGACCAGCATTTGACCCTAATTTTCCGTTACATTTCGTACTTCTGTTAGTGGTTGTGTAGGCAGGGCCCAGTGCACTGCTTTGCCCTGGGGCCTATAATGCTGTTAAGACAGCCCTGCATAAACTTGTAGAGAACAGTTCTGCATGCCTTTTCTTCCATAGCATTTCAGACTAAATGTGTAAGTAGAATTGAAATCTCTGCATCTGCAAAATTCACTTTATTACCTCCTCACCGCCCTAACTAAGGCAAAGGGTATAAGAAAGTCTTTCTGAACTCCCATTTTCTAATTTTTTGCACCAGAAGATGAAAACATTGGTATTGTTTCAGTGATCTCTGATTCAACCATCTGAAAGCGACAATGGTTTTGGAGTAGCCACTGGGTGGGAACGATTTTCCTTTGCGCAAGCACTCGATTTATTTATTTTGTTATCAGATTTATTATCTTCCACATGCAACAGTAAACTGTAAGGGGATTAGTAATCCATTTCATCAAAATACATGCACTAAAGTCTTTCTTTCCTTTCCTTGCAGCCTTCCTCGAGGCGAATCGGTTTGTTATGCTCGAATTGTCACACATCAACGACTACCCTATGGCGTCGGAATGCGGAGGGAGAGCCTGTCTGCAACGCCTGTGGACTCTATATGAAGCTACATGGGGTATGAGGAATACTTCAACTAACTCCTTTGGCATTAATAAAAAGAGCACAACAAAAAAAATTAACGGGGGCATAAATTGTAAACATTTTAGATGATCATTCTATACGGAAAACCTTAGAAGAATATCTAAACTGGCTGACAGAGGCCTTAGTGTTAGCTCAAGACTGAAGCCAAAAGGTGAGATCTAGTAAGAGCACATTTCAGAAAACTTTTATACACATCTAAGTTCAATTTCGGAGTCCCACAAGTATTTACAGCCTAAAAGGACTGAACCTTACTCAGAATCTGTATCTGTTGAGGTAAAGTTACAGTTGGGAATTTAGGTGTCCCCAGGGGGGGATGTAGAGTTAGCCCCGTCAAGTTAGAAAACACTTGCAAAGTCAAGTAATAACTTTCTGGTCATTTGCACACAGTACAAAATGTTTTTACACCCTATTTACCCATGTAAACCTAATTCCGAAAATGTAGGAATAGGTATGTAATTTGAGTTCAAGGGTACCATAGCATGGCCATTTTATACAGGGGCACAAAGTGATAGACTTCTCCAGGAAAATGCGTTTTCTTGATGAAGAAAAAAGCCTGTAAACAATCCGCAAGAAAGTGGAGCAGCCAAAGTGGCCGTGGAAATGTATGGTATTTCCAAAAAAGCCATGTCTGCTCTTCAGAAGTTTGAAACCTATTTTAATCTTTCTAGGGTTAGCTTTGAATGATAAACTTCTGTTATCTGCACCAAGATACTCCACAGGGTAAACAAACGCTTTCCAAATACACACTTACATTACACAGAAATTAGGTAGGTTGAGAATTGTTGAAGAGGGAGAGCGGGAGGTAGAAGGAGACCCAGTTAATTCATGTGTCAGGAAGGTACCCAGAGAGACCCTTGGCTCTGTTTTTAGTGGTGGAGTTGGTCCACAGGATACAGTACCCCTGCACACAATTACAATTACCAATACATGATACACGCTGAGCCACAGATTCACTCTCCCGATGCCCCCACTCAATGCTCTCTCTATACTAAAACACTGGTATAAACCTTCCACACACCCAAGGTGCACCTGAACACCTCTGTAGGGGGATCAATGGTCGTCTTATATTATTTGTCTAACTGATTGTATATTGATATGTTTTATATATGTTATTATTATCCTATTATGTTTGTGACTACTACGTTGCCCCAATTACCTCTGCTCATTCTACTGCCCCTACCCTGTCTTTGTGAAGCGCTCTGATATCTGTAAGGATCTTGTTCGCGCTATATAAAACTTTGAATAAATAAATAAATAAAATTAATGTGCTTTCTGTTATCTGCCAAAGTGGAGTTTGATTGGTGAGAACATACTACCAGATAGCCAGCTTTGGGTAAATCAGACCAGAGTTCTGTCCCCGTTGTACGGCACTCCGTCACACACTGCATGGCATAGAACACGGGTAACCCTTTTTGAGATAAAAAGCGAGATAAAATGCTCATCTGGACACCTCTCGGTATGAAGAGTGTGAGGGACCCGGACAATGTGCAAAGTCTGAACCGACTGCAGTCTGCCCTGTGTCCTTGAGCTTTGCTGATGAATGTCATTGTGACCGCATCATTCTCGGAAGCCGCTTGTTTCCCAATAAGCCTAACTACAGATATCGTTGCAACAGCCTTTCCAGCAAGTTTTTTTCTAGGATTGTGGAATGTAGGCGCCAAGTCTGGTGACTATTTAAAAACTTTATTATATAAAACACTTACACTGATAGGATTATTCAGCAATACGCACTGAATTTCTCTTTCAGTGCCTTGCATACGTAATGCATTTTACAGATTAATGCTAACAAATAAAACATCAGTATTACCTGCTGAGAAATAAACGTGAGCGCGGATATTTCTCAGGAGGATAGCGGTTAAAAAAAATAAACGGATTCATGATAGTTCTTATTAGACTATCTTGGTCAAAAGATAAACCTAACAATAATAATTCCCACTAGGCTACATTGGTCAAACTCAGAACTAAAAAGAGACTTTGAAGGAATAAGAAATCCTTCTGCCAGGCATTCTCATTCCAAAATGTAACACCTTTATTACATGGTATTTCGCATTTCGTGTGCTTTCATCTGAATCAGACATGGCTTGTTTAGTTTTGTTACGGCACATTGTGACTAGCCGTGTGTACAGATGGCTAACAATAATATAAAAATATCCATCTTCAGCCTGGGGCTCCGGAAAGCAATAGTTTGCCTCAGTAGATGGTTGTTTTAGTGGTTGTTGGGGAAGTCCCTACAAAGAACTAACATTTGCCAAACCACTAGGCAAGAAAGTGACTCAAAAGGAAAACACTGATTTTAGAATGAATTGTTTCGTTACGTTTTTACAATAAGCAGCATTGATACATGCACACTTCTAAGTTAATTTTGTGTACCAAATAACTAGTGCTGATGTTGAATAGGCAGAACTTCCATAAATTGTGTACTTGCTTCCACATTTTCCTAGCTAGTACGTTTACCTTTCTTCTAGGCCTCACAAAATATAGTTATGGTGACAAACAGTTCTGTATGTATGTGTTTTTGGCACTGTACAAGGTAGGGAGAGGGACGCAATAAGGGTGAGCAGAGATTCTCTACACTGGGCGGTTAAGTGTGGAAGGGAGAAGAAACTTGTTTGCATCTGCACTGGACAGATGTACAGATCCCAGCGATTTTTTCGCCTGCTAGTCGGTTGCCTCTCATCATAATTAATGCCGAATTAACTGACATTGTCTGTTTGATGGCACCCTTTTCAAAGCACTAAAAAAGCTTTGCTGAACATGACGTTCTTTTAATATAGTTTTTTAATACATTTGTCGTCGTTTGATGTGCAGGTGCCCAGGCCGCTCGCTATGAAAAAAGAAGGTATACAAACGAGAAAGCGGAAACCGAAGAACCTCAATAAATCGAAGGGCTCATCGGGTAAGTGTCATCTCAGCGACAGGCGCGCGCAGGGGACGGCTTTTGAAAATGCCACAGATCCATGTTTGAAACCTGTCTCCACTGGTCTTACAGGCAGCAACAGTTCCGTCCCCATGACTCCAACTTCCACGTCGTCCACGAACTCCGATGACTGTGGCAAGAACACGTCGCCGACCACGCAAAGTGCTGCTTCAGGGGTAGGTGTTAAACAAAGTGAAATCTCTGGACGGATCTCGAGACAGCGCGTTATCGCCGCCACAATCTTATCTGCTCAGATTTTATCTAAACAAACGTTTCCGTTTAGTGATCTGATAGTAAGTTCTCGGAGGAAGTGACACGTGAAAGCAAACAGTGTCGCACTTACGTAAGAGCTGCGGCGCACATCTCAAGAAAGGCCCTTACTTGAAAGGCAAGAAGTGTTACTGTCTCGTAATGTGCGCTATCACAGTGTCACAGTGCTTCCTGTAAATGCTTCCTTCATTCACTCTGCAGTTCCACGTGTTTTAATGTTTAGTGTAAACGGGTTTGCTGCTCCCTGACCTCTTTAATATTGTAAAATTGCACCCCAAGTCATGACATTATATTTATATATGTATGTATATGTATATATATATATATATATATATATATATATAGATAGATAGATAGATAGATAGATAGATAGATAGATAGAGATTTTTTTCCTTCAACTTGCAACTTTCAGGACGGGCAGCCTGTCAGGGCGAGGTTCGTCTGCGAACGTCAGTCGCTCCATATTTCAAACGGAACACGCACTCCACTCTCCAGGAGTACGAATACAAGCCCACCAGTCAATTATTTGTGACAATAATTTAATGTCGACAGTCAATACAACATGACGTATTGACTCTCATTAGTCTTAATGATATGCAAAAAAAACGTGGTCAAGCATTCGTTCTTTTAAATTCAAATCCATCGACATTGAAGAAGGACCCATTGTGGTTTAATGCAATGAATAGTAAACACGTTCTTCCAATAGGAATGGGTCACAGATGGCTGTTCAAAGATAAAACTGAACCATGGAAGACAGTGAACACTTAAAAGATTTTCTTTGATATTCTTAATAATCAGTTAAAGTCCGATGTTTTTGCATCTCTATATTCCTTCTCTGAATGTAGTTTCCACATGGGTACAGGTTTAAAGGACCACATTGTCCATAATGCTTCACTGCGATACATTCAAAAGTCTGTGTCCTTCAATGCAATGTAATTGGTACTAATTTGACTTTTATGATACCATAGTATATAAGTTTAACACTCAAAAACGTTTAGAAAACACTCACAGTCACTGGATGATGTCATCAGTGATGTCATTCGAGATGTCACCAGTGATGTCATTATCTTGTCATGAGTTATGTAATATATGAGGTCATAAGCAGTGCATTGCAGGGGTGTAAGGTATAGTTAGCTCAGGTAACTATAACTGGTGAATTTCATCGGCTTTGTATGAGTGAAATCTCAGTCCTGTTACCTTTGCTTTTTTCAGTGAAAAAAACAAATATATATATATATATTGCCCAAACATTGAGCAAGCCAAATTCATTCTTTTTTCGTAGTGTTCACATGTTAAGAAATTGATGGAAAAACATTCTGCACTGCTAATGTTTTTTATTGGATGGGTAACAAAATATTGTAAAATGAATTTGCCCTATGGTTTTTTAAAATCTTTCTCCTAGGCTAGGTTGTCTTTGTTAAATCTCTAGCATACAAAAAAAATATTTCCATTAGCAAAGATTTAGCATTCTGTTCACTCTGTTTTTGTTTTAGCTCAAAAATCTCTGTAATATGGACTGGAGTAAAATATGTTTGCTACACCAGTAGCAAAATGCAGCAAATTGATTTGCCCTGCTTTTGTTATTGCTCAATTTACAGTATTTTGTGTGTATGGCAGACATACTGTAGTGCTTGAAGCAGAATTTAATCACAGTCGCTGTTTGCTGCAGTGCAAGCAATAACCGCCCGCTGTTCATGAAACCCTCACTAGATTCAAACATGTTTATTAACAAGTTTGCTGGACTTGTGGTGGTCTTATGCATGCATATATGGCTTGTGGAAAAGACATGAATGAAATCAGTGCGGACTGTGCTTATACTGTGTTGGGTTTGCAATGCACAAGTCATAGTATATACATTTTGAAGACATGGGAGTGCGTCATTTGGTGAACAGAGATGTGCTGCTACAACCATACTGATCTTACCCTGAATTTGCATTTATATTTATTTGCGCAAGTCAGTAAAATATGCTTGAAATATATGTTGTATGTATTAGTGGAGTGAGTTAAAGCATCAGTTGTTCATAATTTAAGTCAGTATACTCAGTGATGCCAAATATGGTGTTTGCCCTGAATGAGCCATTCCCTGTCATATCATAAAGACTAAGGGTCTGATTACGAGAATGGCGGCCTTGAAGCAGGCTGCCACGTAATCAGACAGCCCTTCACATTCTGATTGGAATACAGGCCTGGTGGTCCTGCAACGGCTGGCCCACGGTGGTGCCTTTCAAAGGCTCGTATGTGTGCCTTAGAAAGGCAGTGTTGTGGGACCACCACAGCACATTCCAGCATGGCAGGGATGGTGAAGTCCATGCTGTGCAGGCACAGGGGGTGCATACAGACAGGGGGGCACACCATGTGCCCCTGTGCTTGCATCCCCTGTCCCAGAGGCAAAAGGGGGCCCTGTAGGGTCCCCTTAGTTTCCTCACCGCCACACTTTTCATGGTGGACTCATTGCCTTGAAAAACTGAAGCAGTGAGGAAACTCGTGATATGCTTGGCAGGTCTCATGCTGCTGCAAGACCACCAGAGTTCGTGGATCCCTGGCGGTAGCAGTGGTCCTATGGCAGACCAACTGCCAAACTCGTTATACAGCGGGTGATTACCCCCTTGGTAAAGACTGTGAGTGCAGCATCTAGTGTGTGCCCATTGCATGTGTGCAGCTGCGTCAGTTGTGCTTTGTGTGACAACCTCTATCCTGTTATGTGTTGCATTACCTGTGTGGGCAACTTGAGACTAAAATTTTTCTGCTGCACGTTCAAGTTGATTTCACCACTGGAATTTCTCTAGCTCAGGTGTGTCTAATGCTGGCTTAGATCAGACCCATCTTGACCTATGATAAACATCTCTGTTCTAGCTGATGTGTAATAAAGTCCTGCCTAACACATTGCATCGCGGGGCTCGCTGTTCCAACCCTTTTTTGTGTGTATTTTATTGCTGCTTGTCATTAAACCTGTGGAGAAGAGAACAGTTTTATTATGGGTTTTACTGTGTCTTGTTTGACATCAAGTGTTGTTTTTCCTTCTTGCTCAGTAAACTGTTCTGCGTATTGTGATACATCATGTATTGGCGTCCGGTGCAGTTAGGAGTGGTGTGGCGGGGTGGGTAGGGTAAGTGAAAGACGAAGGGACAAAATTAAATAAAAGATTAATTAAAACCACTTACCTTTCGCTCACCTCATCGCCTGTATTCTATAATAACTGCATTATTACATTTGAAAAGGCTCCATAACTTTGGGGCATAGGTGGACATTGACACTATTTAAGACATTCCTTTTTGAAAGGCTGATTAGTATCTCTATTATTATTATTATTATTACTGTGTGTCATGTCAAAATACATGACAGCTAGATTTTAAATTGATTCTGCAATTTTGTTGCATTTTCTTACCAAACATGATGTTGTATTTTCCGTATTTGTTGACCCAAGCTATTATCTCTAATTCGAAAGAAGATAAAAGGCCCGTTTTAAATCTTAAGGGAAGTGTGAAAGAGTATGAAAGAGCAAGGAACAGGAAATATATAGCACTACACTGGAAAAAATGTCACTGAATGGATTCATGTTTCTGTAACACCAGCGAGGCTTTGTCTCAAGGGATGTCATATTTGTTAGCTATGCCAAACAATGAGCAACAGATCGTTTCCTGTTTCACCGAGTGACAGAGGCTTGCTTTGCTACTATTGTTTAAGTTATCCAGGTGATTTGTTAACCATAGGCACGTTATTCTGTCTCTGGTCATTAGAATTGCTACTCCCCTCCCCCTTATTTACTTGCCTTATATTGCTGATTACACTGTACCCAACGGATTTTTTTTTTTACCGGAAATTGGCTTATATGTTTATGTCTCCTCTTGTACCTCCGTTGAGTAATAACAAAATATTTTCCATCACATGAATGTATATCAAGTATCACAGAGCCTTATGCTCCGCTCCATTTAGGGGTCATGTTTAGGCTGCATCATGCAGTTAGAGATGTCAGAAGTCAAGTGCCCAATCTAAATTTCACACTTAAATTCTTTTGGGTCAAACGATTGGGAAAAACCCAGTATTTTTTTCTGTGTTTAACTAAGTTTGCATAGTTTTCATCAAAACATTAGTTCCCGACTCTTCCATTTATTCTTCTTCATACATTTTGCAGTTCATGTATCAATCTCTTCCCTTCCATACCCAATAGCAATAACAATAATATAAAGCCGTTGGCCCCATATTGGGCAATTGGGGCTAACAGTCAATGTCATCATGAGTCATGTTGACTCAGCCTGTGATCAACTCCCAAAGTAAAATTTTGTTGCAAAAAATTCTGGAGCCACCTACCAGCTGGCAGAATAACTCAAGAATTGCCTCAAGCTTACTACTATTGTTACAAGTAATTGCATAATTTCTTATTTTCCATCTTCGAGGCTTTGTCCATTGAATTTTTGAATGATACAAATTGTATGCAAACAAGTTAGGCTTAGATATATTGATGTGAACAAACCAGGTCAGTGACAGAGCACAACAAATATTAATGGCTAGCTTCAGAGGAGGGCAATATGAAATCAAATTTTGGCTTGTCCATATTGTGTCCCAGTCCAGCATTGGCTTTAGCTTTATCTTGTGTTCTATCTAATAGCAGCCCCCTCTAGCCAACGGGGTTAGTCTTTGTTCTTGGGGTTAATAGAATTGATAACCAGAGGATGGTAGTTTGTGTAGACTCAAAGGTCTGCACAATATGGAGCAGGAAGAGCTTGTGAAGGTCTGACACCTAAGGTAGCTTCTGCAGATGCACATTTCCTTTTTAGTATATCAAAGTTATAGATATCTTTTGCCAAGAAAACTTGCTGAAAGGACATTATTTACTTGGTTAGTTTGATAAATCCAAACTGAAAGTCGAGCGCTTATATTTAAGCATGGTTAGTTTCCAAGGGCATGTTTGTTTTTCTCATATAAAGCGCTCATAGGGAGGCCTCCGATATGTTTCTAGTGTTGCTTAGAGGCACAACCTGTCATATCCAATTCAGGGGAAGACCGTGCTGGTGAACCTTCAGTGTCCGATGGCCTACAATTTCCTAATGCCTATGAAATCCTCACAGAGCACAGACTAATTGTGAGGCACCCTGTTTACATATTTCCATTGAATGTGCATCACTAATGAACGCTCTAGTATGTTGTTTGTTTGCTAAATTAGCACAGTTAATTAAAACCATTGCAATAAAATGTGATCTTAGTACTGTTACCACAGCAAACCATCAAATTTCAATTAATACACATGTTACTGACGTAATCATATGACAGGCTTCAAAAACCAAGGATAACATGATTTGGTGCGGAGACACTAGGGCAAGGTGCAAAAATAGTCTGTGATACATTTTTGGGGAGGGGAAGGTGGTAGGACGTGGGCAGGAGAGGGGGAAAGCAGATTGTCTCTAGTATGTTTTTATTAGTGCTTGAAAGGGTGAGTGATGTATGTTCAAGTCGTATTTATTACACCCAAATACAATAGAACTTTTCTGTAAACAATGGGGTATTTCACCAAGTTTTAATGCTAGGTAGCTATGTCTTAACTCTCTCTAAGATGTGAATTGTTTTATTATATTATCCAGTCGTGGATAGCAAAGCAAGTTACTGTGAGAAATTGGATCGTATTCGAGGCATAGGTGTGACTTACACACGAGACATGCTTACTCACAGAAAAAAAGTTTTGTGATCTACAAAGCTTTTTTCTTTGAATAAGCACATTACTCCTGGAAAGATAGGAGTAATTTACACTTGAACCTCGAAAAAGGCACACCTGCTCACAGAAAATACCCTGTTTGTATATCAGGCCTTCATAGGCAGGTGTAATTCAAAACTAAGACGAGAAAGAAACAACATATTCACAGAAAAAAATGTAGTCACTCAAGCCCAATGTGTCTGTGGTTGCCTGATTGAAAGAGTGAGTCCCTGCCCCCACCTCCAGAACTGCAGTACAGAGACTATAGGCCTTATTACGACTTTGGCAGTTCTACAGTGGACGGTGCAAAGCCGCGGTGCTGCTGCCCACCAGATTAGGACTTTCATCCTGGTCTGGCAGGTGGTCGTGTGGCGGTCTGACAGTGATGGTCTGTTGGGCTCAAAGAATAGGCTACCATGCAAGCAGCAGCCCTTAGAGTGACAACTGCACCTTCCTGCATGGCGTGGCATACATGCCACACCGTGCAGGAACTGGGGGTGCAAATCCAGGGCTCACCTCTATTAAAATGACTGTGGAGAGGCAACTTGAAATATGCTCGGTGGTGCCACTGTGCCACTGTGGCACCACCAGCATATTTCAGCCTCTAACCGATGAATGACCATTGCATGATCCTGGATCCCTGGCGGTCGCAGCGGTCCTGTGGTGGTCCAACCCCCCCAGGCGAAATTCTACAGGCAGGCTCACAGTGTGGTATTGGTCAGACTGCCTCCACCTCCAATCTCATAATAAGGGCCTCAGGGTGTTCTGTTGCTGACCAGCCTTTAAAAGTGGCCTGGGAAATCTCTGTGGGTGGAAACTGTTGCAACGTCCGCCTTTTTCCTTCTGCAGATACATTCTTTTAATACAACTTTATTAAATGAGCGACCGCCTGTTCCAAAAGCCGCCCATGGTGATTTGTCTTTTGTAATGCACCAGCTTGTGCTACTCCTTGACTGCAACAGGCTTCTTTGAAGCAATCCTGAATTGATATCCTGCAGAACTGTGGCTCTTCAGAAAGAGTATAGAGATTAATATTACAAGTCAGGGTACATCAAGTGAATGTCCCAGGTATGTCCGTCTTGACCCCACCCAACTCGGGCATTTATTTCCTTATTACGACTTTGGCTGTCCTCCAGCAATTGGTGCAACACGCTGTCTGCTGTAGGACTGCCAAAGGTGTGGTGGTGCTGCCAACCAGATTAGCACTTTAATCCTGGTCTGACGGTCGGTGGTACAGTGGTCTGACAGTGGCGTTCTGTTAGGCTCACAGAAGAGCCTAACATGCAGACCGCTGCTCTCAAAGCGCTGGCTGAACCCACACTGTGCCGGAACGGAGGGTGCAAATCTAGGGGGGCACTACATGGTCCTATGGACCACAGAACTCGTATTAAGGCCCCAAGCCAAAGCTTGGTTCTGGGGTAAGACCTATCTATCTTCAATAATCGATCAAGCATTATCGGAATAAAATCGTACACGTGCACTGGCCAGTGGCTCATAGTAAGGAAAACAATTACTCATTTAGAACAGACTTGTTCAAAATATATTATAATTTTGAGGAGCGGGTCATTTTAGCTATCCACGGTACCACCTAATAACACATGGGTTTTCTGTTCCTCCCATACTGGGACATCCAATGCATATTCTGCAGGAAACATTAGATGTGCAAATGGCTGCGAGCTAGTGACTCATACCAGGTGTGTTCATTAGCATAGATTATCAGATCACTTGTGAAGGCTCCTTCCAGAGTTTGTTGATGTTGCCTATTTGGAAGGCACGAGTACCTCTCCAGTTCCATTGGCTGACCGTAAATGTATTGATGCTTTTATAAACGACTTATTAACTATAGCACACAGGGACCTGATTTTGATGTGTTGACTAAATAGTAGGGAACATCTTGTTTTTGCTTAGATTAAGAATGGCTAATCTTCCAAAAACTCTGGCAATAACAAGAAAGTTGAACTTATTTATACTAACAGCAATCAAAAACGTATTTCCTCTTGGTTTTGTGTACTTATTTTAGCAGAGAATGACAGTTATTAACTGTAGAGTCTGGCAGAACCCACCTGCCAAAAAGAGATCCATTCTTTAGGAACCTATTCGCCAATTTGCAGTATGCTTGTGCTCCGTTGGTAGGCGGGTACTTAACAGTGGCAAGAAAGATGGATACATTCACACCCACTCCGTATTCTCCGTGGCAGGCCTGGAAATGCACACTACTTACCACTGCGGCCTGACATATCGGACTGCCAGGCTGCAGTATTATACATGGTGTAGTCTAGGCCACACCTTTTTAATGTTGGTCTGCACACTACGGCAACAACTTGAGCCACCTATCATGGGGTGAGGGTGCTCAGTCGGCTGTGTGCCATTCTTTTTCAAGCCACCTTCCGAGCTGGTGTGGAGGTAAACTTCATACAGGTCGGTTATAAAGCTACATGGGCAGGTGGGATACCGGTTTGTTTTGCTAAGATTAGGCACTCTTTGTCCTGGTAACTGGTCGAACCATGAGAGTTTCTTAGTAAGACCCACATACTGCTGAAAAACAGGATTTTACACACAGGAAAGTAATATGTGCAGAAATGTATTTAAACAAAAAATCTATCAGAAAATTGGACAAAAAAATAGGAAATATTTGTTTTTAAATTGGCAAGAATTATGCATCATATAGGTGCTGTTGAGTTGCTGTTGTACATTTATCTGTGTGTATTCCTACCTTTTGTGTACCCTGATTGGGTAAAGACGTTGATAGAATATTTGTTCTACAGCAAAAAATACAGGAAATGTATATTTAGAAAACTTCAAACACACCAGAATCATCAAACAAACGACAATCTGTGCATCTATGGAAAATTCTCTTTCTCCTTTTCATCCTAATGTTCTTTTTGCTAAGTTCTGCTTCCTGCCTCGCCCAGCTGGTTTTCCCATTATTCTTTCATCCTATTTTCACTCACCCAGCGCTTCCTGGAAGACACACATTTTATAATGAACACAATCAAAACAACTAGACATGAAGTCCTTCTTCGGTGAAATCTTTTTTTTTATTTTGTAACATTTTTCAAGGTATTTGATATTGGCAGGACCTTCAGTAATCCAAAGATTATGTTTGCCACCCTTTAACCTGTTGAAATTCTAGTTTTTCTCTTAACATGTAGATATCTACAGAACTGCTACTGAAAGAAAATCCTTTGAATTCCACTTGTAATGTACTGTAACGTAAAGTGGGTTTGTAGAGTGCTATTTGTCACCCGTGAAGGTATCCAGGTGCTGAGTAGTCGAGTTTCGGTGTGTGGTGATGTTAGGCCGGAATACAGGTAGTCTCGATGGCACTGCAAGCAGGATAATTGAATACCCAGGTCTTCAGCTTCTTGTGGAATTCAAGAAGTGTGGCAGAAGCCCTGATGTGTTGGGGGAGGTCATTCCAGTATTTGCGTGCGGCTGATGCTGAGTGGAGTTGTTTGGTAGGTTGGTGGGAGGGAAGCCGGTGATAGAGGTATGGAACCTGTGTTGTGTAGTGACATGAATGCGTGTGTGAGAAATTTGAACTGGCAGCACTTCTGGATGGGGTGCCGGTGGAGCTCTCTGAGGAGTGATGTGGATTCAGAGTGGGAGGCTAAGGATGAGTCTGGCGGTGGTGTTTTGAATGGTTTGAAGTCTATGAAGAGGTTGGGTTGGGTTTTGTAACTTGTTAGTGCTGACTAGTGCTGCCCATTGCTTTCAGGTTATTTTTGTATTTAGCTTGTAAAATGCCATTTATGGTTCTGGTGGACAGTAATAGTCCAATGACTAAAAACCCATGCGACTAAACCCCACGAAGGTAAAATCACACAATTTAAAAAATATCCAAAATCCCACTACAGTGCCTGCTACCAGTGACGGGACGGGAATGGCTAAATTGTCTGAGAGTATGTCTTCTTTGAGATAAAATATTTCCATATTTCCAAAGAAATAAAGTCCCTTAATGATTGATTGAAAACGGACATCCCATCAGTAACCAGGAAAGTACTTTGAGTATTCAGCCTTTGCTAGGAAAAGTGGGTGCTCCACAGTTTAAACGAGGGACTTGTTAAACACATCTCATTGTACAACAAAAAAATTCTCCTTTGTTATTATCAAAAGAAAAGATGTTCTTACCAACGGAGTGATACTAGAGCTGCACCCTTAAGGCTTTCCCCAAATGTACTCCTGAATATCAAGAACACCGTGGCACAATAATATTGTGGACAAAATATCAAGGGACACAATATCTACAGGTAAGTGCACTCAGGGAAATATAGATTTGATATTCTTTTCTCTACATATTTTCAAGGTACGTAAATGTGGAGTTAGTATAGAAAATCTTGCCATACTTACCTTTCGATATTGTGTCCCTCGATATTTTTTGTCCCCGATATTAGTGTCCCAGATATCCTGGACTCAATATTCAGTGGCCACACCACTGTTCTCAGCTCTCAGCGATCACACGAGTGACAAGGGAAATTGCAAATTGCAAATGTGGTGCACACCATATAAAGGACTAGAATCTGTCTGTAAGCAACTTTGGGACTAAGGATTTTGGTCATCCCTCTCTTGTAAGGTTACCTCATCCTACCCCTCAAAGTGAAAGCTGTCAAATTGAAGAAATAGAGGACACTTCATGGTGGATCAGGCGGGTTTCTCACTTTCCCATGGATAGTCAGAACATTCTTAGACTTTGCAGAAAGATACACCTGCCTGGTATGCTGTTTGGGATTCTACACTCCAAATATCCAATCACCGACCTGCTTGCCCCTCAACAGTGTGTCTTGGGATAATGGTCACTTTGAATGTGTCATCAATATGAAAATATATGTGAGGTGTATGAAAAATACAGGGGACTTCTCTTCCTGCTAGCACTGTGGACATGGAAGGCGATAGGATGAGGGTGGGTATGAGGAAACACCAGTGAAGATTAATCAGCAGATTCTGTTGCCACGCCACACTAACTTGCATTGTCCAGGATTTTATGTTAGGACTGTCACAGATTTATCAGGTGGGCATGTCAAAGATGAAGGCGCTCCCAATAACTCACACAGTCCAGCACACACAAGTGCGGGAAGAGGGCTATTTCATGTGAAGACAGCTCCTTGGAAAAGGCTACTTTTCAGTCAGAGGCTCCTTCCAAGAAAAACACGGTATATCTCTCTCTCCCGTTGCTGAGGGGTCAGACTAAAATTTTCATGCCATCAAATTACCCTTTTCCTTAAAATACAATGGTTGAACACTGACACAACATCGAAATCATAAATATCATGATACCAAAATATTGATCACAAAAATATTGTTTATCTATACATATAAAGATAAGTACAACAATGTCGAAAGAAAAATATAGTTTTACATTAATATCGAAACATACACGCAAAAATATAGTTTTTTACTATATATGTAGTTTAAATAAGTTAAACTTAAATATTTTAATATATACCATTACTATAATGTAATTTAAATATGTTTAAATAATGTGTAAATATATATATATATATATAAATATTTACTAAGTTAAACAAACACACACATATATCAAAATGTATTATGTATATATGTACATATATAATGTAAAACTATTTAAAATAATATTAATTTTAACTTATTTTATAATTATTTTTAAAATTTGCCAATAAATATGTAATATATATATATATATATATATATATATACATTTACCTACACATAAACAATACAAAAGTACAACAAATAAACTACAAACAAATTAAAATATTTCCTTTTTAATTATACATAAAAAGTAGACAATATTTGACAATATATTTTACAAAAATATCTGAAAAATTACATACATTTATGTATATAAAAATATCAATTTATATACACAAACACATCATAATATATATTTAAGCAATAGTAATAAAAAATGAAACTTTATAAATAATAAATATAGTATTCCCTCTCCAATTTATACAGAAGTAGAGCAAGCGTTTAACTCAGGAAGGGTTACATTTACCATTCGCACTTCAGTGGGTGAAACAGTAGGGACAGCGTTGGACTCAGGAGGGGTACAATTTACTATTCCCACTTCAGTGAGTGCAACATTAGGGAGAGCGTTGGACTCAGAAGGGGTATAATTTACTATTTCCACTCCAGCCTGTAAAACAGTAGGGAAAGCATTGAACTCAGGAGAGGAAAAATTAACTTTTCCCACTCCAGTCTTTGCAATAGTAGGTAAAACGTTTGACACAGGAAGGGTAACATTTACTATTCCTACTCCAGTCTGTGCAACAGTAGGGAAAGCGTCAAACTCAAGAGGGGTAAAATTCACTATTCCCATTCCTGTCTCTTCAACAGTATAGATAGCATTGGACTCAGCAGGGGTAAAATTCACTATTCCCGCTCCAGTCAGTGCTACAGTAGAGAGAGAGTGAGTAGTTCACTTCAATCAAATAGCATATTTTAACAACTCTATTAAATAACAAAAAATATAGATATGTAAACTGTAAAATTATCTACATTTTAACAAAAAGTAAACAAATTACTAAATTATTACATTTTTAAATAATTAGAATCACTTATAACAAATAATATTGATTTCATTAAAATACCACACTATATTCTCACAATCTCAACATCCAACAATTAGAATTTAATTGAAATGACTAAGCATAACACAATTAATATATTGCAAAACAATTTATACAATTGTTAAAACATGAAAAAATAATGTTATGTTTATTACTTAAACGACTTCCCACCCTATACCTCTACAAACTAAACAACACACACCTAAAACATAACTTAAAATATGATACATTCCCAATTAACATACTTATTAATTAAATAATTAGCAACAAATTCATTATGAGTTATCAAAAAATATTTCTTAATTAGATTCCCACCCTGTACCTCTAAAAACCCAACAACCCACACCTAAAATACATCTTAAAAATTATAATAATTACGCACTTTACATAATTAGTTATCAATGAAACAATAATAATTAACTAATAACTAATTCAGCATTTCAATCAACTTCCCACCATTTACACCTACAGACATAACCTGTGCCTGAAATGCAACTTAATTACACAATTTACTTAATGAATTAGCAGTTAAATAATTATTATAAATGTTTTTGTTTTTTTTTGCAGCGTTTTATATAGCGCGAACTAGACCCGAACCGAATCAGGTATCAGAGCGCTTTACATATTTTCCAGTTACGTTATGAGGACACACTTTCATTTTTTTTTGGGGCACGGGGATTTGCCCAGAATCACAGGAGGTTTTGGCGTCGTTACCGAGACTCGAACCCAGATCCCCAGGTCCGAGGTCGAGCGCCCTAGCCGTGAGGCCAACTCCTCTCCCCATTAACATCAATTACAAACATATTAATTAGGATTAAGTTACTTCCCACCCTGTACCCCTATAAACCCCGTTAGCAGCACCTAAACCATAACTAACAAACACATTAATTACACAATTAATTTTTAATTAAATCATTAATGTATTTTAAAAATGATTTATTAATTAATTGGAATTGATATAATTCCCACCCTGTTTCCTACAAATTTCACAACCTGCACCTTAAACATAACTTGAAAAATATATTAATTACACAAATTACATAATTAATTATCAATTAATTAATAAATAACAATGTATTATTAACTCCTTATAATTATTTTATAAGGAATTCATAATAGATTATTATTTATTAATTAATTGATAATTAATTATGTAATTTGTGTAATTAATATATTTTTCAAGTTATGTTTAAGGTGCGGGTTGTGAAATTTGTAGGAAACAGGGTGGGAATTTTACTTCCCACTATGTACTCCTATAAATCCCACAACCCGCAACAATACATACAAATAATGAGAAAACCATATTATTAACAACAACATTTTTGTAGAAGATCTTAACATAGATATTTTTAACAATGATATTAACAACATAGATATTTTTTGTGCACAATATTAATAACAGATATATTTGACATCTATATTACTTCCCCTAGAACATCAATATTCTTGACAATGATATTCCTGCATCACGGTATTCGTGGATCACAATATAAAAAATGCAATATTTCTGAATCTCAATATTTTTTTACTTAGTATGTTGTCTGAATACTGCTATGGTATTATTATGTGGTTTTCTGGGGAATATATTTCCACGCCTAACTCTGTGTGAATCATTCTTAGTACTAGTATATCTTATGCATGTTCCTCAGAGACTATGAGGCACTAGCAGTGGTTGGGAGTAGTAACAGCTGCATGGTGTAATCACGGTCTGTATGTTTTCCAACCACTGAAAACATTCCATGCTTGTACTTGGTGATGGTAAAATGCATTAATGTGCTCAATAAGTCATAGGAGATATAGCTCAGAAACGTGAGACTGACGGAAAGCATAGTTGTGGTATCAACGTCGTCAGAATAGTTCAATCATAAAATAAGGGAGTTGCCCTATTTTGAAAGGTTTTTTTCATGGACTTAAACCGAGTGACTGTGAATAAAAAGGTAGAAATGAAACTTGTAAAGAGTGATACATTTCTTAGAAGTGGTTTCAATCTAATTGCTTCCCTGCCTTATCCTCTCAGGTAGTGCTTAGCAAATACAGCACTTCGGTAAACTGTGGTCATACCAAATAATTTATGTTGGACTCTGTTCTGCACACTCATCCCTGGTTCCAATATTTCCCACACTATCATTGTTAAGCTCTGTGCAGAGCATGACATCACTCACCTATGCATGGCACACTCCATCACTGGGCCCACTCTAGTCTGCACCATTGGTTCTTGACTTAGCCGGATTCTGTACTGTGCACTCGATGTCTGGGCTCCACGCCAACTTGCACTACAAGAATGCATAATGAACATTATATCACTGGGTCCGTATAAGGTCCCACACTCTCTATAATAGACTTTCTTCAGCACTCTTCATCAGCCAGCAGACACACAGTGCCCCACTCGGTCACTGCAGGAGTCTATACAGGATCCTCCACCATGGACCCCATTCTATCTCTCTGTTAAACTGGGAAACCCCTTGTAGCACATGACAATATCTAGCCTCCAGATTTGATACTGCAACTGGACACTCTGTGTCAAACACCAGCTCAGGCCACCATACTGTCCTTCACAAATTACTGCAGTGTGGTTTACAACTAAGGGATTATTGGCTCCACACAATACTCTTTCACCACCGCGGTCTATTTGGCATACACTCCCTAATGACTTCTCTTTCTCAAACAAGAAAAGATTTGGAGTAAGCACACATCAATTATCGATCTCATTTTAGTTTATTATGTCACAAAATGTCCATAATAGTCAATGGATATAGCAGGTCCAGAGTTTTCTTTATGGTTGAAAAACTTGTTCTTTATTGATAAAAATGTTCAGTTGTTAAAATCCAGTAATCATACAATTCATTTAGCCAACAGTTAGTACTTGACTTTTCTCGAAACACTTTATTCATGCCCCACACTGTCCTTTAATGTCACTTTTAGACTTCATGTGACTCTGTGCAACAATAATTCAATGGCCCTCACACAGTGCCAGAAAACCAGGGCTAAACTCTATGTGGCACTCTCTGTCATCCACACTTATTGCAGAGCACTGTAGAATCACAGTTTCTTTCAGTGTCATTGTTGAAGTATGTGACATGCTTCATCACTGGCCCCACACTTTTTCACACTATCACTGTTGGTTGTGTGTGGTGCATGGCATCCCTGACCCCATACTGCACCACTGTATCAGCACTAGAGGTTTTGCAGCGTGAATCTTTCTGGATTCACTATGCTGTGTATTATTCCGCGGTCTTGTGGTTGGGTCCGGATTCGTAGTCTTTTCTTTCTTTTTTTTTTTCGTAGCCCAGGTGGGCGTCGACGTCCCCAGGTGGGCGTCGACGTCCCCAGGTGGGCGTCGACGTCCCACCTTTTGGTGTATTTCCGGTGACGTCGGCACGCTTCCTGCGGAAGCTCCCACTCTTGGGCGCCATCTTCAGATTCTTTTTCCGCGGTTGTGTCTGGATCGTTCCCGAAAGGGCTCCAGACATATTTGGAGAAAGAAGAAGAAAAATACGCACTCTTTGCAAGAAAAGAGATTGAGAAGACTACAGGAGACTACATCATCAAAGAGGACGACGAAGGAGAAGAAGAACTTCAAGAACTTCGACGTCCATCGGAGAATGCAAACTCAGGGGGCCCCCTGAACGCATGAGATGGACAACACTCCTTTCAAATTCTGCCGTAACTGCCACCACAAGTACGCGCAGAAGGACCAGCAACTGGTCTGCAACCTTTGCCTACTGGTCGACCACGAGAGCGAGGACTGCAACGCCTGCTCCGCCTTCACGCCGAAGACTCTTCGAGTGAGAGAGAGACAGAGGATAGCCAATGCCAGCATGTAGGGCAAGGGACAGCCACCGTCCCTTCGAGACCTGAGGCTATCATCAGACGAGGAGGACAACGCCGCCGCCGAACACGACGGCTACACGGTCGTAGAGACCGATATTACGAAGACTCCAAAGAAGGTAGGAGACTCTACGGCCCATAAGGCACAGAGAGACCCCGAGTCTCGAAAAATTGAGGACAAAACCTCAAAAGCGCCGGCGCCGAAAACTTCGGCGTCCGCAGCTACACCAAGGCACAGCGGATCCTCGGAGAAGGACTCCCAGGCGCCGAGAGCTGGAGAACAGCAGAAGACGTCGAAAATCGCCCCCGAAAAGGAGCGTTCGACGCCGAGGGAAAAAGACCCGGAGAGCACTTCGGCGCCAACGAAGGCCCCAAGAGCCAGCTCGGCACCAAAACCTTCGACGCCGAAAGTCGGCTT